>NC_139570.1:25514651-26232384 GCF_965112155.1 Podarcis liolepis | reverse complement strand
GCTGAGTCTGTAACCTGAAGCGTATGTAACCTGAGGTACCACTGTATTATTCTTTTGTTATTTATTTATCATTGTATTTTATTTTATGAATAATAATAATTGCCATTCTAAGAGAAGAAGGGTGAGTTCCAGCACCTCTTTTTCTAGGAAAACAGGACTGCTTATACCCGTAGATCTCAGGGCAGTTCACAACTTAAAATTACAGTATAAAAAATCTAAAATACATGATAAAAACAAGACAACCCAATAATCCCCCCTTCCACAACACATTTAAAAGGGCATCAAGTGCCAATTAGCCAAAGGCCTGGTTGAAGAGAAATGTTTTTGCCTGGCGTGTAAAGGTGCAGAATGAAGGTGCCAGCTGAACCTTCCTGGGAAGAGTATTCCACAAACGGAGAGCCACTCCTGTCTGCTACGCCGTTCTTCCCTCAGGCAGCTGTTGACCATGTGAGGGGCCTCCATGGGTATCATGCAAGGGGTCCAGGGAATTTATACGACCACATAACCCTTTTCTGCCTATGTTGCCTCTTCGGACAGTAACACTTGAAGAGGGCTCTTGTTTCTATCATAGTCTTAGTTTGAGGTAAACCTAAGCCTAATTTCTAATATACTGGATTTTGCCTCACATTTGGACAAATATTGACTAATTTGGTTTATGACCTGCCCTTCAACAGATTCCGGGAGCAGCTCACAAAAGGCTAAGGTTACATTAATTATCCCATAACAGGAAAGAACAGCAGAAAAGCAGACGGCTAAAAGTAAAGCAGGCACCATTCACAGCAGCAGCAAGACATTATTAACATTATTCGTTATTAAGTTTCTATACTGCCCTTCATCTGAAGATTACAGGGCAGTTTACAATATAAAAACACAAAAAAATCATAACACTAACAAACAAAAACAGTACCACCCACTCTGTAGACGCATACACAATTTAGAAGGCCATGTATTGTTTAACTAGACAAATGCCTGGGGGAAGAGGAATGTTTTTGCCTAGCACCTAAAGATATATAATGAAGGCACCAGGTGAGCCTCCCTGGGGAGGGCATTCTACAAGCAGGGAGCTACTACAGAAAAGGCCCATTCTCATGTTTCAACCTTCTGAATCTCTCGTGAAGGGGGCACACAAAGAAGAGCTTCATCTTATGATTGCCGGGTCTAGGGTGGTTCAAATAGGTAGAAGCGGTCCTTGAGGTATTGGGTCCTGAGCCATTTAAGGCTTTATAGGCCAAAACCAGCACTTCAATTGGGCCCGGAAACTAATTGGTAGGCAGTGCAGTCAGGTCAGGATCGATGTAATATGCTCAAATCATCTTTTCATGATAACACACCAACCCTAGATTCATTCTGTTTGTTTGTTTATCTATTTAGGTTTTTATCCTATCTTTCCTCTGAAAGACAGCATGGCTGGTAAAAGCTATCAGTTCAAAACTGCAATAAAATAAAACGCTGTGATAAATTCTAATTTAGGAAGATTATATGCCTATTGCATTGAAAATAGCTCACAATTACATAGCTGAGGAAGACTTGGAACCATTTCTGCACCGTTTGGTGGGATTTCATTTCTTACGTGTCAATTTTAAATATATAAAACTGTCTTCCCGCAACCAAACTGTAAAATTTGGCTTTCATGATGCTTTTATTTTTCTATATTATCTTCTTTCTATTTATTTGAAAAATATAACCTCTGTACTACAGTTCTGCAATTTTGATAATCGGGGTTTTCTTTGGCATTTTTTATGTTATGTTAATAAAAATTTAAATTAAAAATAAATAAATTTTAATGCTGCAGTTTCACATTGCTTTCACCCTCTGGAATGTATTTACTGTAGAGTGGTATTCATCAGAAGGTTGGGTTCCATAGATTGTTCATGTAGAACATTCAGGTCAGCAGTAAAATGTCCTGAGAGATTGAGATGTTCTCACTGGCTTCTTACTATTGCCATTTCTAACATTAGAATTGTATTCATTCATTATTTTGCTTAGAGAGTGGTTGTCCTAGGTAGAAAGCAGCAAGAGACTGCTAGCATATCGTTCTTCCTGTTGGAGCTCAGGCCTTGATAACATGAAGTTTCACCATGGTATCAACCTTCTTGTCAAGTATAAGACGCACCAGACCACAAGACGCACCTAGTTTTTGGAGGAGGAAAACAAGAAAAAAAATATTCTGAATCTCAGAAGCCAGAACAACAAGAGGGATCGCTGCACAGTGAAAGCAGCAATCCCTCTTGCTGTTCTGGCTTCTGTGATAGCTGCGCAGCCTGCATTCGCCCCATAAGACGCACACACATTTCCCCTTACTTTTTAGAAGGGAAAAAGTGAGTCTTATAGAGCAAAAAATACGGTATATTTCAGCTTGTTTCTGACCATTAAATTTGTTCATCCATTCCCCACCCCACATTAAAAACATTGACATTTGCAAGTGTTTGCAAAAATGCAGAAGAGTTCATATTCATCAGCAGGCTACCCCTGCAGACTTGTGCTGCTATATAGAGTAAATTTGCGTAGTGATATTAACGCTTATGCAGAGTTCTGCCTAATGAGCTGTGACTCTACTGGCTATGCTGAAAATGCTAATTAAGAGGGGGAAAACAACTCTTTTCCTGTCAATATTTTCAGAGATGCCCTCTGCCAAGTGAAACTGAAGGAATGGTGTTTTAAGGATCAACTATTTCAATTTTTCCCTATTTAGAAACTTAGTGTTCTCCAGAAGGTTGCTTTTTGAGTAGGCCTCAGTCACATACTTGTGAATTTTGAGCTTTTGCACACAAAAATATTTCCCCAAAAGATAGGACTTTTGTGAAAGAAAGTGATGGGTAGATACAGCAGAAAGTGTAAAATGACACTTGTCACTGGAGAACAGGTGAGGTTCCTGCAGACCGGAAGCAGGCAAATGTTGTCCCGATCTTTAAAAAAAAAGTGGGGAAAGAAGACCCAGGAAACTACCAACCAGTGAGCTTGATGTTGATACCAGGGAAGGCCCTAGAACAGATAATGAAACACTTGCTTTGTGAGCAATTAGAAAAGTATCCTGTGATTACTAAGACCCAGTATGTGTTTCTCAAAAACAAGTCATGCCAGACAAACCACATGTCTTTTTGATGAAGTTACAAACTTGGAGGATCAGGGAAATGCTGTGGACATCTTGATTTCAGTAAGGTTTTTGACAGCCCGCCAGTGATATTCTTGTGAACCTGGTAAAATGTGGGCTGGACAAGTAACTGTTAATCGGATTTGTAGCTAGTTGACTGACCAAATTCAAAGAGCGTTCACAAATGGTTCCTTATCATTCTGGGGAAAAGTGACAAATAGGGTGCTGCAGGATTCTGTCATAGGCACAATATTGTTCTTAAAAAATACCAAATCTAGTGTGCCAATGTCAATGCCAGGATATCTGTGACATCAGAAATTATTTTGTGAATTACCATTGTTAAGTACGAAATTATCACTTCACTTTTCTTCTTTTCATTTCCTTGGGAGCTCTCTTTTTATAATCCCCATGCAACCTCGGGCCTGCAACTCAGGACAACGCTTTTACGCATCTGAAAAACTGAACTGTAGTGCCTGAAAGCTTAGGGCATAATAAATTGGTTAGTCTTTAAAGGGCCATAATACTTCTTACAGTTTTAAAAAGAACAGGTACTAGGGAAAAAAGAGAGAGACTGGGACTCTTCTAGATAGAGAAAAGTGGTTAGCTTAAGAGGGTAAAAGCGGTATAAGATAAATAATTGCTGCTTCTGCAATGGCAAGAGGTTGAAGCTAAGTAAATTTTAATTGCTGCAGAAGGTGGTCTTGTGCACTGTACACAAGTAATGTGTTTTGCCATAGATGCTGTCAGTTTGGACTGAGCATGCTCCGCAGGAGAGAAATGCTCTCCAAGTTGGTTAGTTTATACAGACTTTTGCTTAAAACAGAAAGAAATCGGACATGATGGGGATGCATAGATTGGCAGGAGTTAGAAACTGGAGAGTAGCATGATGGGTAAAAGTGAATATGAAACAATATTATGTTGGGTCATGTCGCCTTCAGGGTCAGTGTTCTTAGCATTGCTTGGAAATAGCTGCCAAGGCTTTCAAGCACAGGAACATTTAAGCCCTCCTGGAAATGCCAAGGATGCAATGTGTGTCATTTTCTAAGCAAGGAATAGATTTTATCTCGCTGGCGAATTCTGTGATTGGCCCCAGCCTGCAGGTACCAGACTCGCTGGCGTTGGAAGTCCTTGACTATGGGAGGAGTTTGCAGTTGCAGGGTCCCTCTTAAAGCCTTCTCTGATAGCTTACCTAGTGAACAGAAGAGAAGAGAAGAGTGAGAGTCAGATCCAGCCAAGAGCACGGACACACAATTCATTCCCGTGCCTAAACTCTTTTGCCATGGGGCGGTTAATGAAATCGGCATGCTTACGACAACCTCTAATCCTCATCATGCAGCTGACTATCACATATATCGTTGTCACTTTCAGCACCACAACCAAGAAGGTAAATTACTTGTGTTTTGTGTGAATGTATATGTATGTATGCATGTAGTTATTAACATGAGAGCATACCCAAGGGTGTGCCTGAACAGGCACAGGGACACCTGGTTTCACAGTACGGCAATCCATACAGCAAATACTTTTGTGGGTGTGACTCAGAAATGGATGAGCTTTCATGCTTGCATATATGTGCTTGCCTCCTCCTCCTCTTCCTTCTCTTCCTTCTTCTTTCTATAATCACACATTTCATCCAAGGAGTCAAGGTGGTGTACATGGTACTCCTACTCACCATTCTATCTTCACAACAATCCCGGAAGGTAGAGCGGTCTAAGAGACAGTGATGGGCCCGAGGTTACCCTGTGAGTTTTATGGCTTAGTGGGGATTTGAATCCTGGTCTCCTAGCCCAGCACTCTAGTTACTGCACCGCAATGCATGTGTTGATCTCTGTGTGTGTGTTTCAAAGTTTGTGGGTGTAAAAGCAGTGAGTGTCCTCTCTGTCTGTGACTCAATGGAGGTGAGCCCTGAAGGGGCACAGGCAACTGAATATATTGACAAGTCTCCCACCTTTGCTCCAGTCCACCCTCTACCACAAATTATTGTCCTCACATGTAATACTGCAATATCTGACTTGCTGATGCTATGGAATTGATAGAGAATGACATCTTGACCCCATTAAAGCCAAAGGCGGTTCTGGCTTCATTAGGGTTTGCATTTCACTATAAAGAAATAAGCAACTCAAGGATCATAATAGCATCGCCCTGGAAAAGGCCAGGGTGGGGGGAGGCAGGGAGATATGATATCATTTCAGAAAGCTTATTTTTGTGGCTTCAGCCTACTGAAGACCATTCTTCCAGACATCTCTCAGTTTGGCAATACAGAATAAACTGAATGAACTTCAAACCAGATGACAATATAACAAAACAATGTTATGAGTCTTCACCTTATTTATTACCCGTTAAACATAGGCCAGATTTAATAGGGTTTGGTTTTTTCCTGGCAGCACACAGCTCTTTCATTTTTACATATTTACATAGAAGAAATAGCTGAGCTACCGTTAGTTAGATCATTTGTAAGCAAAACCACCTGTGTTTTATCCCAGCAGATAAATTATATCATCACTAAATATTGGAGGGGTTTTCCATTCACAATAAGAATAAGCCCAAAAGTTGTGGAACTCCCTCTTTTCTGATCTCTGATGGTTTCGACTGTTGCAACTCATTCTGGGTTACAAGTTCCAAGATTCTCCAGCTGTTCCATTCACAACTAGCTTCATGTCTCGGGGCTAAGCAAACTCTTCTGATGTGCTGACAATTTGATTGTGGTTGTGTGCATGAGATCCCTGGGCATAGACTGCCACCACGAGGCAATGAAATACTTCAAACCGCTTTGCTATGAGCCTCTGAAAAAGATTAGGTATAGGACAGCCATAGGAAAGTCCTTGGGAACGAGCAAAAGTTTTCCAAATGTTCTTGGATCTAAGGCATTATAAAGTAAAATGTTGCTTTGAATACCATAAATTAAACAATGTGTGGTTTATGACACAATGTACTACATTTTTATGACTGTAGCAAGCCTCACGGTAAGCTCTGGGATCTCTTAAATTTGTTCTCATCAGTTGTGAAGCTTGCAAAATACACACCAGTTATAGCTTTTGATATTGCTGTCTGCTCTCGTGTGCTGCGGTTGGCTAGCAACCCCATTGCGTCTTTGCCCGCCTAAACTTTAAATGCTCCGTGAGAGAGCTTAAGAGCAGACTTCTCTGAATTTAGAAAAGGATTGTAGCTCAGGGCGAATAATTCATTGCAGTTTCTCACCGTTTCTCATTTTCCCCCCAATCTCAAGTTCAACTTTCCTCATTTCTTTAGTTTGAACTTTACACATTTCTTTATACAATTAGAAGTGTATAGGGTGTTGGGGGAGAGGTAGTACCCCTGGTGGGGGACACATATTGCTCCTTCTGGGGTAGTTAGTACACCTTTGGCCCCCACCCTGCATTCAGCTCTCACCTGTGGCTCCGAGAAGCTGCCAGCATGTGACAGCAGCCACACCCCGGGAAACAGCTTTGACTGGCTGGTAGCTGATGGGTCTCAAACCCTCAGTCGAGTTAGGGACTAGCCCCTGCATACAAAGACAGGGTCTGGTGGATTGAGCGGACGAGACCAATAGTGGGTCAAATGGTCAGGAAGGCAGTTTCTGCATACAGTGGTACATACTTAAGTCATTTTGGAGGTGCGTTCTTAACATGAAACTGTTCTTAACCTGAGACACCACTTTAGCTAATGGGGCCTGCTGCTGCTGCTGCTGCCACGCCACCGGAGCACAATTTCTGTTCTCATCCTGAAGCAAAGATCTTAACCCAAGGTACTATTTCTGGGTTAGCAGAGTCTGTAACTTGAAGTGTCTTTAACCCGAGGTACCATTGTATATAATTATGTAATTGACTTTTTATTTTTATTCTTTGTATATCATATTGTTGTTATGTTACTATGGGCAATGGCTGACGCAAATAAAGATTCATTCATTCTGCATGTGCTGTAGAGGGAAGTGAGGGGCAGATGGGGCTAATCAACCTGGGAAGGTAGCCCATCTAGGAGAAGGAAAACTGATCCTAAACCTCTTCTGCCTTGCTTGCTGTCTTTCGGAGAAGAAAAGGCCAGGGAGTAAACCCTGCACAATTCCGGAGTGGAATTCCTAAGATGCTTAGATGGCACCTTGTATGCCTCCTGCAGCCAAGCTGGTGCCAGTGAGGCTACAAGTGGGGTCTTGTTGTCTGGACAGTCCCGAACCTCCATACACACTACCCAGGCTTGCACCCAGGAGAAGTCACTTTGGTGCTGCTAATGCAGTGGTTTGACTTCACCTCACCAAGGTGCACTCCATTGTCTCGAGACAGATGGTGCCAACAAGTTTTATGCAATTTTGCACAATTTAAATATTTTTGCAAAGCAGTTTTCTTAATATTTCTTAATGTTTTTGTATGTTAAATTTCCCTAATACAGTCATACCTTGAGTTGAATGCGTTTCAGGTTGAGCGCATTCGAGTTTCGCTCCGTGGCAACCCAGAAGTAATGGAGCGCGTTAGTTCTGGGTTTCGCCGCTCGCACATGCGCAGACACTCAAAAATGACGTCATGCGCGGAAGCAGAGAAACATGACCCATGCACGCGCAGATGCGTCGTTGTGTCTTGCATTCCATTCGGGATGCGAACGGGGCTCTGGAACGGATCCCGTTCACATCCCAAGGTACCACTGTACATGTGTTTTCACCCCATGCATATACCTTTGTACACATTACTTGGATGGGGAAGTGCATTGCAAAATTCAGAGAAGTGTAAATTTCCTAGCAAAAACCCACTATTCAATGCTCAATAAGAGCAAACAGCAATCTGAGGAAAACCTCAATTAACATTTGCTCCAATTGAGTGCTTAAAAGCAGGTTTTCATGGGGAAAGCTCTGGGGCAAAAAACAAAAAAACCGCTGCTTGGAGGTTTGAGCATTTAAGCACAGACCTGTGTCTGGAAAGAGCGGAGCAACAGGTAAGTGTGGGTAAATTCTTACCACATTTTGTGGACTCACAAAGCTGCCTCATGCCAGGCCAGGCTCCTTGCATGTGTAGCTAGACACAAGACCCTCCTGGGTTGTTTTTGCTGCAAGAAACTGACACAGCTACCTCTGTTGATAGTTTTTTTAAAAGCAGTGAGCAGAAATAAAACACCGTATTTTTCGCTCCATAGGACGCACCTTGTTTTAGAGGGGGAGAACAAGAAAAAAAAATCTCCCCCTCTCTGCGCAGCGCCACTTCAGCGAAGCGGCAGGAGAAACAGAGCCCCTTCCATTTCTCCTCCCGCTTCGCTGAAGGGGCTCCACAGAGAGGGAAAGCTGTGCAGCACCTCTCCAGCGAAGCAAAGCCACGAGAGCAAGAGAGATCGGTGCGCACTGATCCCTCTCACTCTCCTGGCTTCAACGTAGCAACCTGAAGCCTTCGGAGAACAGCGGGACTTCCTGCTGCGCTCCGGAGGCTTCAGGCAGCTATCCGTGAAGCCTGGAGAGCGAGAGGGGTCGGTGCGCACCGACCCCTTTCGCTCTTCAGGCTTCAGCGAAAGCAACGCAAAGCCTCTGGAGCACAGAGGGGGTGCTCCCTCTGCGCTTCGGAGGCTTCACGTTGCTATCGCTGAAGCCAAGGAGCCTGCATTCACTCCATAAGACGCACACACATTTCCCCTTAATTTTTGGAGGGGGAAAAGTGCGTCTTACAGAGCGAAAAATATGGTAAATACAAAGCAGTGTAAAAGGAATTGGCAGCCATAAAATAAGTTAGATTAACAAGCAAACGAAAGCTTTTGCTTGGTGCCAAAATTATATCAAAACAGGCGTTCCTGGTCAGAGCATTCTACAGCCAGGGAACCGCCACCAAGGTCCTTTCTTCAGTTGCTAGCCACCATATATTCAGTGATGTTGGCCCTCAAAGAAAAGACTCTAAAATATTTTAGGAAGGGCCATAGTTCAGGGGTAGAGTATCCATTTTCCGTGCGGAATACCCCAGTTTCAAACCCCAGGATCTCCATGTAGGACTGGGAGAGACCTGAGTTTGAAGCTCTGGAGTGCAGCTGCTGGTCAGTGTAGACTAGATGGGCCAGTGGTCTGACTCATTATAAGGCAGCAGCCTTCAGTATAAGGCAGCAGCCTTTGTTCTTCCTCACAGGTTTGGCTTATGGAGGAAGTCTTCATCTGTTCAGTGATTGAAGCCACACACTTGGTCCCCATGCAGCCTGAAACCATCTAATTTGATGTATGCTGCCCTCTACCTCCTCTTCTTAGA
The DNA here is from genome assembly GCF_965112155.1 of Podarcis liolepis. Classification (NCBI taxonomy): domain Eukaryota; kingdom Metazoa; phylum Chordata; class Lepidosauria; order Squamata; family Lacertidae; genus Podarcis; species Podarcis liolepis. The sequence continues at coordinate 26,223,093 of NC_139570.1, read as the reverse complement.
AGGAAGAAACTGGTTAATCCTTGTCCAAAAAAACAGGATGTCAAAAGCCATATTCCTCCCAAGGTTGGGTTGTTCAATGTTGAAATAACACATACATCTGTCACAGAGCCCTAGGAGTAGAGAGATAATACAGAGGAAATCCAGTTGTCTTGTTTAAAGCTTCTAATAAAATGATACCTTTTATTTAAATACTGCATTATGTAGTTATGCACGCGCTCTGCCTGCAGGCTCATTCCAGATGCACTAAAATGATCAGATTTATTTCCATAGCTGGTACTAACTTTTATTTGCCCATTTGTAAGTGGGGAGGTGGTAGCATCCCTTAGGGTTCTGTGGAAGGCTTCTCTCTCATCAAGAAAATGCAGGGTGCTTTGCTATTTACGAGATCATTTATGGCTGATAAATTTATGTGGAATTGTCCATAAATACTTCCGGTGGGGGGGGGGGAGCGGGGAGAGGCAGTAGCATCATTTATTGTTTCCGAAAGAACGCACATCTTTCCTATTTATAATGAGCGTCAGCCAAGTGAATTATAGTTCTGATTTCAGGGAGAGTTGTGACGGCACAGAAAGACCATTGGAGGATTTGTTATAATCCAGTTCAGTACGACCCCATCAGCACTATGCATTTAAATGAGCATTATATCCATTTAAACAGTCATGGATGCCTCCTCAAGAGTTCTGGGGAACTGTAGTTTGATAAGAGGTGCTGAGGGCTGTTAGGAGACTCCGTGTTCCCCTCATGGAGCTACAATTCCCAAAGTAGAATGCTTCTTGCTAAGCTCTGTGAGGGGAATAGAGCTCTCCTAACATCTTTCAGCCCGCTTAACAAACACAACTTCCCAGAATTCTTTGAGAATGTTAATTTAAAGATCTTTTTCATCTCATCATAAATGAGGTTCCAGAACTCCCTAATTTCTACCTCTACTACTCAGGCAGTGCACTTCTATGCATGTTTTGGGCTTACTCTAAAGTAAGCCTGCTTAGAATTACAGTTACAAACTGTATAATAAAAACTATGGTTGCCGGGTCATCTTGAGATGTGTGAGGTGGAGCCAATGACTGAGAGGGTAAACCCTGACTATGCTTGGAGGCTCAGGAGGGTGTAGCTCAATATACTGGAGAAACAGAGCTGGAAACAAAAGCTTTCAAATCAAGCAGTTTTGTCTCCTTACCCTGAAATTTTAGCTCATTGAGAAAATAGCTTAAAATTCAGGTCAAAGACTTCCCAATAATTTGAATAAGGACATCCCCCTCCCATGAATTCTCCCACTGTCCATGGTAGTCTTCGCTGTGAATGTGTGATAGAATCAAATCACTTTAAGCTTGTAAATACGTTGAGCAACATTCATTCTTAGGCTGCTCCTAGCTTGTAAGTTTATGCAGACTTATGCAACTGTAATTGGAAGGGGAAAGAAACAGCAAAAGAAGTTCTGTGTCATCCTTATATTTGTTTTGGAATAAACCTTAACCACATCCACATGGAAGGCTGTCTGCATTGCTGACCTCTGGGACTCAGCGGCTCAAAGCGATGAGAGAACCCAGACAAGCTGTATTCTCACCATGACTTTGCATTGTAATTCTGGCAAAGGGATGCAAGTATGATACATAGTCTCTTTTTCGGCTGGTCAAATGTGAGTGTGCTTGAATGATTATTGTTTTGGATTCCAAAACTAAGGTCACAAGCAGGATGAACCCAACAACACTCCTCTTGAAACGCGTTCACTATTAAAAGTTATAAAAGGAAGCTGGAAAGCATCAATGCCAGAGATAAGATTCGGAATTCTGAACTATTTCCAGTGTAGAGTTGGGATATTTTCTTCCTACGCAGTGATTAAAAGGATGTTGATGTTTTGGTATCTAAACTCCTAAAGCTTTGAACACATTAGCGACTTAAAACGCAGCAGGGCCATTTCACTCATTATGTTTCAAGCCACATTTGCAAACTGCTGTTCACACCATGGGGGGGGGGTCTTCGCCTGATCCATATTACCTTTTTGGTGTGTCCCCCCACTCTCATCTGCACATGTGCTATCATCTGTGCATGCACAATGGCTGTCTCATAGGTACACACCTCAGCTGAAATGCAAAGCAGTGGGAGATGGTTTGGGGGGAAACCTGATGGAAGGTAGGTTTTTTTGGGGGGGGGCTCACCAAACAGCAGCATTTCTCAAGAAACTGCAAGATTGATGTGGGTTGTGGTCAACATCATGTGTTCATAGCTTCAAACACCAGTGGTAGGAATGCACTGGAGCCAGATTAAATGGTAATGTATACACAACCTTAATATCTGTGTTCACGTTGGTCTGTGACAACACTCAGGTCGTTATTCTAGTATGGCATGTTCCACAGCTTGGAATATCTACAGGGTTCTTCTATCAATCTTTATGATTCCCGCTGAAAAATTGTAATCTGCAAATGCAAATAATTTGCCCCAGGGCATACAGGAATGACTCCTGCCCTTTGAGCCACCTCACAGCCCTGCCTTTGCCTCACAGCAGGATTTTGGTTTCGGATGCAAACACCACTGAACACATTGAAATGTACTTCTGAGTAAACGTGTATAAGATTGGGTTTTGATTCTGTTGAGGCAGTTGCCTCGTTTTGTGTTCCCATGTTTCCCAGTGTTTCATAAAGCAACAGGCTCCTAAAACTTAGAATTTCTCTGAGCTTTTGAACCCCCTTCCTCACTTTCTAAATTTATGGGGCACTACAGGGGTTCCTCTTCTCAGTGCCACTCCTCTACAGTGTGCAAAAATTCTTGCACAAAATTGTGTGCTCATAAAGTCTGCTGCTAAATGTTTTTTTTAAAAGATTGTTTTTGAGATTGCTTTTTGCAAACATCGTGTGCACCCCTGTTCTCCAGTGCTCACACTGCTCCTGCACAAATGATTTCCATGTTCACTTCAATGTAGGGGGCTGTTCAGTCTGCGCATTGCACACCAGGAATTTTCTCCCCCACTGAAGTGAATGGGGAGGCCACTCCATGCATGAGATCCATGAGTGTGTTAACCTGTATCTTCTCCCATTGCCTGAATTCGAGGAGTTGCCACCATGGAAGTTCCTGTCCATGGTGGCTCTTGTTTCCTACTGGTGGGTGGAAACAAAAATGGGCCACTTAATTCATTCTATAGTTCTGCACCACCTTTGACGAGAGCTTTCTTCCTTTTTAACTAAGGGCTCTGTTGGTGTGTGAGCATCTACTCTTGGGTTTTCATTTCTTTCTGCAGCAGAGTTCCTTTTACAAAACAGTTTTCCTTCATCTTTTACTTCTTTACAGCAGCAGCAGCATCCCAGCTATCTCTTCGTGAAATTCCCTTTACAGGAATAGACACCATTTGGTTCTGTTTCTCAGTCTTTATTATTTACAAAACTTAACACTGGTCAATAACAAATAAAACAAGATAATCTTTTTCTCTTTTAGCCATTCGGCCAGAGACCTAATGCTGAATCATTCACATGCTCATTTACACTAGCAACTTGTTCAAGACCATTTTCCAGGTTTCTTCTAGAATCTTCCAACAGGCTCATCCATACTTTGCGTGTCCCTTGATTTCTAGGCACAGGCCCGAGAGCTTTTTCTTTTGCCCTGTCACTTTCCCTGGGAAAACCCGCTGCCTACTGCTGAATCGGAACAAATGTCCATCTGCAGAAAACCCAATTGATGTTTGTTTTGATTCAGCGGTAAACAGCGGGTTTTCCTGGGGAAAGCGGTAGGGCGGAAGAAAAACCTCTGAGAATCATGCCCAGAAATCACAGGACACAGCGGGAATGTGGATGACCCCAAACATTTCAGCAAAGTTTCAAGCAGGTCAAACGTTTGAAACCTGGGAGCCATTTGCCTGATTTATAATACTGTGAAACCAATTTGCTTATGTGTGTTTTGCCTTTAAAGGAGCTCTCTGAAGATCCTCACTTGGTTGTCAATGGAATCAGTTCCCACGACTTGCACCAAGGGAAGCTGGGAAACTGCTGGTTTGTGGCAGCCTGCTCTTGCCTGGCCCTTCGGCAGAACCTCTGGCAAAAGGTACTGTGCTACTGAGCAACAGACGAGGATTCCCAGGGCTCTAAAGCGATGGGTGTCAAGGACGCTAAAGCCAGCTACTCTGGGAATACTTTCGCTTTTAGACAGTAATAACGATAAATCATATGTGGTTTAGGATCCCAAGTCCTTTTGATCTTGGGAGAGAAACAACTGGTGTTTCTTTCCATGAGTGATTTTTTAATGAGCACATCTGGATGGGGAGGCAGGGTCAAATGCAGCCCTCCAGGGTCAAATGCAGCCCTCTTCCCTTCAGAACTCTCCCCAAGCCCACAGTCCTCACAGACTTGGCTTCATCCACCGATTGAGTGTTTTTGATTGGATGGAACTATGATTGTGGCCCCTGGAAGGTCACCAAGAATGCAAAGCAGCCCTTGATCTAAAAAAAGTTCTTCATCCTTGGCTGACCAATTTACTCTGAATGAATAATTTTGTAAAACCATCCATTTCCCTAACAGGGCAAATAGGATCTGAGGAGAGGTGATTCGTATCAGGAAGAAGGTGTGGGAGGAAAGGCTTAGCCTCTTCTCTCAGCTCTGCAGTCCCAAACCAATCCCTTCTACCTTGTACAGTGGTACCTCTAGTTACAAACTTAATTCATTCCAGAGGTCCGTTTTTAACCTGAAACTGTTCTTAACTAGAGGCGTGCTTTCACTAATGGGGCCTCTTGTTGCTGCTGCACCACTGGCACACGATTTCTGTTCTCTCCTGGGGCAAAGTTCTCAATTTGAGGGAACTCTTCCAGATTAGCAGAGTTTGTAACCTGAGGCGTTTGTAACTCGAGGTACCACTGTATCCCCTTTTGAAACTAATTGAAATATAGATGTGCTATATACAGACAGATAGATAGATAGATAGATAGATAGATAGATAGATAGATAGATATAGATATATATATGGATCTCCAGCATCTTGCCTTGTTTAACCCACGAAAACTAGCATGACTTGCTGCAAACCATTGGCGTGTCTGTTCTTCTACATTCTGCCCCTGTTGAAGGTACAGAGCTCCAGTTTTAGAAATCTGGCAGGGGGCACAGAGTGGAGGCGAGAGCATATCTATGGTGGTTATTTCAGGTTTCACATACATGGGCTTAGTTACAGTTAGGGAAAGAGTGACGAGCAGGAAGATCAGGGTCTGCTGGAAAAATCTCTGGGTGATTTCCAGGAGATTGGTAAGGAAAAGCTAGTAGCCTTTCTTCTAGGGCTATAAGAATGATCTTAACTAAAAAGGAATTTAAATTGTTTCCTTGTAATGGAAGTCTCCCCCTCCCCAATTACAAATCCATGTTTTTGGGGGTCTGATTATTTTTTTAATGGATCCATTTTATCAGTTAATCAAGAAATGTTTCCTGCCTCAATGCTTGGAGTAATTCTCTGTTTCTTTGGACACTTTAGGTGGTTCCATATGTTGAGGAACAGGACTGGGTTTCAGATAATCCAGATCTAAATGTGGGGATATTTCACTTCTGCTTCTGGCGTTTTGGAGAATGGATTGATGTGGTCATAGATGACCGCTTGCCAACTGTAGACAATGAGCTGATCTATTGCCATTCTAACGACCGCAATGAATTCTGGAGCGCCCTTCTGGAGAAGGCCTACGCAAAGTACGTGATTGCTTTGACTTGGCACAATTTTTGTTCTTTCAACAAAATGAAAACTGCCTTGTAATGTTGTTACAAAATGTTACAATCTTACCAAAACCAAGTGGTTTTAACAAATTGCCCATGATGATCTTGGGGCCCCTTCCTACCTCATGCCTTACATAGAATACACAAATTATCTAAGAGTGATAGGGGGTCTGCAGTAGAAAGACTAAATTAAAAAGTGCTGATTTTCACTTTCCCTGCAGTGCATAGAATACACATGTAGCATGGTCAGATTGGGAGGGTTTCCTACGAGAAATTTCATGGAGACAGAAGTACTGTAATGGACTCCCTCAACAGTCCAGATAAAGTTGGCAAGGTATCCATACCCAGTGCTATTTTTCTAGAAAACGAGGTGCCAGAACTCACCATGAACCCTTGTTCTCTTATAATGACAATAGTGCCCACTTGAGAGGCGCCAGACCTGAGTTCTGGCAAGTTCTGGATGAAAAGAAGCCCTGTCTATACCTGTAGGTAATGCATAGCTCTCCCTTGACAGCACAATTCTACTCTAGTTCACATTTAATGGGGCTTATCTGCAGGAGAGTGGGTAGTTGCAGGAAATGGCTAGGAGGACATAACTAAAGGGTGTATGCCTTTCATTCTCCCACTCTGAGCTAAGGATGGTGAGATCTAGGTCTCTGGGTAAACAAATGATAGGAAACAGGAGTTTTTGTAGGGGGCTAAGACTATCTAGCGAGATGGCAAGGCAGAGAATTGAGTTTTAGCTTGACCAACTTACATCATTTTGGAGTTCTGGCTGCCTTTCTCTGGAGATATGATGTGGGGTAGTGGATTTCCCCATAGGTTGGAGTATTTAAGCTCTGCCTGCTCCACCTTTGCCCAACCCGTGCATTTTTAAATAAACCCAAATATTACAAAATACCAACAAGAGTCTAGTGATCTCCTAACAAAGGAAATGAAACCTAGGTAAGCACGATGCCTCTAGAGGGGAGGAGGAGGGAGGCAGCCCATTGGGAGCAGCGAAACCTTCTTCATATATATGGGTGTGTCCTCAATATACATTGTGTTACCACTAGGATGGCCGGGTCTTATGAAGCCCTGGATGGTGGCAACACCGCAGAGGCCATCGTTGACTTCACAGGAGCAGTTGCAGAATCCATTGACATGATTGATGGCCACTACAGCCATGATATCATCGAGCGGGCAAAACTCTTTGAAGACTTGCTGAAGGTGCAAAGAAGAGGAGGATTAATCAGCTGTTACATCATGGTAATTTTATATTACTAAGAGAAGGAGCATTTAAAAAAATTATAATAATAGTTGCTTGTCACCCCAAAAGTCTCCTAGAGGCCTACACTGAAAATATATATCCCATTCAAATGTGGAGGAGGATGCATAAAAATTCCATACAGCATGGTAGGGGAAACAAAAAATAAGAAAAAAACCAGTCCCCACCCCACAACAATAATAAGAAACAACATTAGTAAACAATAAATGAAACAATACTCCAACCCACTAACTAACAAATTATCTAAGAGTGATAGGGGGTTTGCAGTAGGAAGACTGAACTGAAAAGAGCTGATTTTCACTTTCCCTGCAGTGCAGTCACAGGAGCCTGCGTTGTGTGTGTATGTGTGCATGTATGCTCCATACTGACATTTTCGATGGGAGAATGACAAAGCGTAAGAGATGTCTGGAGCTGTGCATGGAGTGAGAGTTCACCCGTAGTTCCCTTGAAGGCACACTGGATTGTCGGAAGACAAATCTGTGTGGAAAGAGCTCCCTGGGGATAGAAGCTGTGAAAACCAAATCTGCAATCTAATCTGTCCCTTGCTATGCTCTTGGCTCTTCACAGAAATGTGAGGTTCCACCCCCTTTGGAATAGGGCGAGGGATGAATAATTCCTGGATCAGACATAGATGAATAAAGCAGAGTTTTCCAGCTTCCAGTCCAAGCTTCTACTGCCTTCCCAGTTTGTTTGGTTGCTTATTTCTCATAGTCACAATCAATTTTCCAAACACTCATTTACAGCAGACAAATTGTCACTTGGTGCTGATTACAAATTCCAGGAGAGCAGTTGTGTTGCATTTTTTTTATTTGCTTGCTTGCTTACTTGCATGCAAATAAATAAAATGCAGCAGAACTACTCTCCTGGAATTTGAAATCACCACTCATTGGTGATTATTTGCTTGCGTACTTAACCTACAAGCAGTTCTAAACTGCTTAATAGTTTAAAATACAACATAAAAACCTATAAAATGGTATTATACAACAGACAAAACCCTGGAAAATGGCAAAGAATCACATGGCGTTTCTTGGTGTCTTAGTTTTACGAAACTGCCTTTATTATACCATTCATAGGCCACTTACTTGTGTACATTCAGTGAAGGGATATGTATATACACACATGTGTGTTTTACAGTGCATGATATAAGGGGAAGGGCCATAGCTCAGTGGTAGAGCATATGCTTTGCATGCAGAAGGTCCCAGGTTCAATCCTTAGCATCTCCATGTAGAATTGGAGCAAACCCTGTCCTAAGTCCTGGAGAACCACTGACAGTCAGTGCAGAGAGCAGATAACTAGATGGCCCAATGGTCTGACTCCTTGGAAAGGAGCTTCCTATATACCTATTAGACCCAATAATGCTTTCATTCTGTTGGCATCAAGATGACAAATTTCTGGGTAGAAGCAACCTTGCATGCCTCCCTTGCGTGGAATTATAGTGGAATATAGCACATGTTTAGCACTCTTTCCAATATTTGCAGACAGTTTTTTTCCCTGGAAGCAAATATGAAAACAAGCACTAAGCATGCTCTATATTCCAGCTCCAATGAATTAAACTGCCATGCCAATGCAGCCTCAGTCAGACATTGGCCATCATACTCAATTTGGTCTACATAGACTAGCAGCTGCATTCAGAGGAGTAGGGAAACCCATACAGGGCTAAAAGAAGCCCTGGAATGGATTTAACCCAGGGGCATATGTGAACAAAATGGCTATCTTACCCAGGATTCTGTAACAAGCAGCACCCCAGTCTTTTGATAGACTGAACAAAATACATTGCTCGTAGCAGCTCACTGGAACACAGGACGGAGGCCATTGTTCCAACTAGCCCAGTGTTTTCTGCATAGACTGGCAGCAGCTGTCTTGCGGTTTCGGACAGTGGACATTCTCCCACTCCCCATTGAGATGTTACAAATGCAACCTGGGACCCTCCACATGCAGAGCAGGCACTGAGCTCGAGGTCTTTCTTTGTCTCTTCTTATCTTGTATGAAGACATTCCATTTGGCTTGCATTAAGAGTAAATAGCGGATGTGGCTAAGAAAAGCATATTGTGCTCTTCATTTATCTAGCCAACTGGTTTCAGACACTCAAGGCTATGGTTTTCTCTTGACCTGTAGTAAAAATACACATGGCATGGAAAATTAAAAGCTGTGTAAGATTCTCCATGTGAAAGTCCATCAACATTCCCAAGTTTGACTCTGGTTTTGGAAAAAAGCAAAAATTGCCGACAGTAATGTGAATATCAAGAAGCATATAAACAGGAGCTGATTGGTTGTGTGATGGACGGTTTTCTTCAATTGCACCAGTTGTGCCTCTGAAAATTGCTCCATGGGGACAAGAGCAATATCAATTCAACATCAAGCTTAAATGAGCTTCCCTCACAACTTAGCTTCTAGCAAAGGTGGATGTGTTTGCAAACGCTATTACGTGTTTCTACACAGAGAGTTTTTAATTAATGTGTAGCTTTATAACTCAAAATAGAAAGGTGATGCTACATGTTTTGGTTTTATCAGGTGACTGAGATATCCTGCATTTGGATACAGAAAACATTGGTGTACTAAGAATTGCTTTTCGTAATAAAATAAAATTTGAAAAGGAAGCGGGTTACAATTCAGGTTGGCAAGTCACCACCAAGATTAATGGAAATCTTTTTCAGTCTTTGCAGCTTTAACAAGAAGGAATAGTGCTATAACTCCTTATGCTGTCATGGAAACGCATGCTGTGTTGTTTGTGAAGAATACAAGTGAATAATTGTTAGGACTGGTGAGAAGCCCATGGGAAATGCCAGTGGATCTCAGTATAACTTATGAAGTGATTCTCTGTGAACTGCAGTTATGGTCAGACATGGTAGATTTGGCGTTAGTTAACACTGATCGTGACTTTTAGAAAACCATTCACTGATTTGTGTTTTTATTATTATTCCCTCACTCACCCACCCCACCCCCAGCTTTAGAATGTTTTGCTTTAGTTGCCGTTATTATTGGTGGCAGCAGTGTGTATAGGAACAGGCAGTCCAGAACATGGACAAGTAAGTAAGAGGAAAGAAGCCTAGAAGCAGAGGTGTGTGGTCAATAAGGACTAGAAAATTCAGTGGATAATTAATGCTTTCCAAAGCTGGGGTGTGTAAATCCTGGCAATGAATCTCAATGAACTGAGATGCTAAGACAACAGTTCCAAACTATCCAAAGTTACACTGCGCTAGAGAGGCAATACACAACATGTCAGAGCATGTGTCCCCCTCCCAAAAGCAGGTATTTTTTGGGAAGGGGTGAGAGTCCTGCACGGTGCTTTGAAGCACTGCTGGCCCAGCAGGCTTGAAGTCAGTGCTGATCAGCAGTGACCTCCAGCCAGTTTTCTGTAGCGATGGGCTGTGTGATAAAGTTCCTTATGGGAAGCTTGGTTGAGCAGCTGAGCCAGCTATGTCTCTACCTGCCCCACCCCTGATGCCACGTATGAAGTCAGATTTGGGGCAGATGGGCATTGGGAGCCAAATTGGCCCGTGAGTCAGAGGTTCACCACCCTTGCTTTCGAGGATCATAGGACCTTGTGCTAAAGTCAGAACAATACTGGGGTCAGGGGGGCAAAACTGATGAAGGGACCCAGAGGATTACTTAAGAAGAAGGAAATACTAGATTCTGTGATCCTCAAAGGCTTTTGAAATCCCTGCATTAATTCATGTTTTTCTTATGCCACAGCCTTTGTCCTCTGATGAATTTGAGGGACAGACTGATATGGGTTTGGTCAAAGGCCATGCCTACTCGGTGACAGAAATCCTGAAGATGCCCCTGGAAGAGAAGCGTGTGCCATGGCAAAAGACTAAGAAACTCTTCATGATCAGGTTGAGGAACCCCTGGGGAAAGAGCGAGTGGAACGGTCCATGGAGCGATTCGTAAGCAAAGCATGCTTTGATATTTAGGACATGCTTGTCACTTTTTGAGAGAGGTGCAGACGCTAAAAGAAACACTCTCAAGTGTGGAAACATTTCCAAAGGACACATGAAGACAGAGGCAACATGGTGGTGGCTGGCTCCATTTAGAGTGGGGATTCCCAAACTTGGGTCTCCAGCTGTTTTTGGATTACAACTCCCATCATCCCTAGCTAGTGGGACCAGTGGGTTTTGTCTTGTTTTCTAACTCATGTTAATGCAGAAGCAGAAGGAAATAATTTGGGCAAATATATGTATTTTCAGTCTGTGTTCCTTACAAATTATTTCCTTCTGCTTCTGCAGAATCATCATTAGCCTGGAGATAGAAAACTAGGGCACCCAGGAAAATGGTTGTAAAATAGTCTTCTCCCTGATATGCTAGTTTTGTAGGTTTCTTGTTTTATAGGGAAGACCATCATGGGATCCCCCACTTGTGCCCAAAATGATGTATACACATGCAAACACAGACACACTTCCTCTCATCTTGCCACTTTTCTCCTGGGAAACCTACTCTTTACTGCTGAATCAGAGCAAACATCAATGAGATTGCCTGTGGATTGATGTTTGCTTTGATTCAGCAGTAAAGAGGGTTTTTTCCAGGGAAGTCAACCCAAAATTCATTCATTCACTCATTCGTACATGATTTTCCCCCTCCCTATTTTATCTTCACACCCAGTGAGCTTTATGGCTGAGGGGGGGCTTGGTCTTCCAGGTCCTATTCAGGCACTTTAACCACTATGTCATTCTACCTCATTTTTTAAGAAACAATTTTACATGCAGCCCCTGAAAATAGACCAATGAACCTGACAGACAATGAACCTGATAAGCCCTGCCTGGAGATGCTGGGGACTAAACCTAGGTCCTTCTTCATGCTAAGCAGATACTCTACCACTCAGCTTATGGCTCTTCCCTTTAAATATATGTTTAGACAAATGAAAGAGCTATTTGATTTAACATTTTTCCTCCCCTTCAGGTCAGAGGAGTGGAAAAAGGTGAGCCAAGCAGATCGGAAGAAATTAAGACTCACTATTGAAAACGACGGAGAGTTCTGGTGAGCAATGGTCTCATTAAGGCAGCATTTAGATATTTATATGTCAAGACAACCGAAAGGCCCATAACATTTCATAGGCAGGAAGAGGGAAATTAGGGTGAAGGCACTGCTCCAGCCTCCAGCACCACCACTTTCCCATTTCATCCAGCCTCAGCTCCAGGTTTTGGAGGGCCTTGGCAAGATACTGCTCATCAGTGAGTCTACTTACTCAATGCAGTGGGTCCTGGTGGCTCTTTTAGGAGGTCCTCTGAATGGTTGGGAGCCCTTGGCTCAGCCATGCCAAACTTTGATGCTAGTCCTAACTTCTGCCCATCTCTCTACCCTCCATCTCTGCTATCCAACCCACTCCTTGAAGATATCCCTCTTTTTCTCTCCTCTCACCCCTGCAGTATTCTCCTGTCTAGCCCAACCAAGCACTTTTCTGCCATTCAGTCGCTCTAGCAAACAACTTCTGTCTCTATGGCTGCATTTACTTGGCAGTTTATTCCACTTCCCCAACACTTCCCTGTGAATTTCCACATTATGGTTGAGCTTAGATGGGGTTTTTTTAATGTAAGAGAGGATATATTAATTGCAATTTACCCCTCCAGACACCCACATTTGTGGGTTGAACATATACTGCACAGAGTTTAAAGTCCTATCCTTAGCAGAAAAATGGAGAGCATATAGGATTAGGCTGTGCCTTCTTTTAATTAAGCCCAGCTGCAAAGTAAGCTGGCTCCCCATTTCTTACTCCACTTAACAGAAAATAAGACAACAGACTGAGAAGTCAGTTTAAAATATGATTTACTTGCTCTTAGTCTTAGTCTTCATTCTCAACAGCAGTAAAGTAAATGAAATACTTCCATTTACAGTATTAGCAGCCTCAGGCACCCTGAGAATGGAATAGTTAGATACAGTGGTACCTCAGGTTAAGTACTTAATTCGTTCCAGAGGTCCGTACTTAACCTGAAACTGTTCTTAACCTGAAGCACCACTTTAGCTAATGGGGCCTCCTGCTGCTGCTGTGCCGCTGGAGCATGATTTCTGTTCTCATCCTGAAGCAAAGTTCTTAACCAGAATCACTATTTTTGGGTTAGTGGAGTTAGCGGATTACATAACCTGAAGCGTATGTAACCTGAAGCGTATGTAACCCAAGGTACCACTGTATATGTCTGCTCCCATTGCTGGTCAAAGAGAAAGAGAGAGAGGGAACAGTAAATACTTCCTCAATTGTAACCACTCAAGAGAGGAGAAAATGACATCACACAGAGCCCTCTCTACCAAATTACATTTCTATGGTCTGAGTCTCTGCCTATCAGCAGTTCAGCTCTGTGGTCTTAACTCCATCTCTTGCTGACTTGCAAGAATAGGTGTTGTTAGATCTGGCTGCTAATTTCCCACATTTATACAATGTAAAAGCTACTTGCAGAAAACTAATGGAAGGATAGTGCATGTTTTATGTTCATTTCTGTGTCATTTGATTCCGGAAAAATTGCAGCCTCCTTAGGGAAGTGATAAAGTTTGCAGTGACATCATACCAGCATACAGTTTCCCCCTGCTGTTATCCTGAGGGAATCATGGGGGAACGGAAGGATGCATGTGCAGAAAGGGTGGGAGTGTAGCAAGGTACAATTGTCATTCTTTGTTGTGCCACACTACGCCCACTGGGATGAATGAAATTTAGCATGACATGCTGGTATATCAGTCCAAAAACCACAGTTCCATAACACCACAGGTGAAAGGAGAATCAGAAAAATGGGACAGAAGTGCAAGCATTATTGTAACCTGTAAAACTGGTGCGGTATTCCCCATGCCTGTGTCTGTAGCTATGCCCCACCTTTTCGTGTGGGCTTAAGTCAGAGAGATAGTAGCAGAAGGGAAAGTGCTGTTTCTACCAATTAGATACATGCTTGTGTAGTAGGTGAGTTTGCGGGTCTGGTTGTTTCTGTTGTATTTCACATCTGCTAAATTACCTAAATAATAATTGTTCTGTTTTTAAATATATTGACTAAATGAGATGTCCTGAGCATTGAACATCCCACATTTTTCTTACTTGTTTCTTTTCTTTTTCTGGAAAGCCATGGAGTGATGCAGGGTAGGGATTTGAAGTGCGCCACAGTGTGTGTGTGTGTGTCTCTGTGTTGTGCATTTCAAATCCTCTCCTTGCCCATGTCCTAAGCCACAATCCTGCGACTCTCTAGGCCAGTGGCTCCCAGTTAGCTAAGTACTGTGGACCCTCTGTTTTTCAAAAGCCAAGCCATGGAGCCCCTACTTTTGAAAACATGGATATTTCTGTTGTAGTTTCGTTATGTGAATGGTGCCACAATACCCTCCAGAATGTCCCAGTGCAAAACTAGGATGTTCATCTTCTGGGCTGCACTCCCATGCAAGCCATGTGACCTGTGCAAGAGTACAGTGCCCCAAAACACATGTTCAACTGTATTTTTTTCTACTCTCTGAGTTAGGATGTCGTTTGAAGACTGGTGCAAAAACTTCACCGATGTTGATGTCTGCCGGATTGTGAACACGTCCTTTTTTAGTATACATAAGACCTGGGAAAAGAAAATGATTCGTGGAGAGTGGAAAAAGAATCGAGACCCAATGTTAAACCGTGCTGGGGGGTGCTTAAATAACGCAGCCACCTTCTTCCAAAACCCACAGGTTGGAGCACAGTTATACTTGCTTTCCCCCCCTCCTTCACCAGTGTTAAACTTATATGGAAATAATTACGCAGCAAAGCAAAGCTGAGCTGACAGTTTTCCTGCCATGCCTTTCAGCTTCAGATTTAGGGACAGGAAGAAGATACTGCTCCCAAAACTGCTTTATGTTTTTGCATCACAGCCAGTTTGCCAGTACTGGGTGGAAGTACTAGTCCAGTGGTTTTCAACAAACGTGCTGTGGCACGCTGGGGGGGCCTTGAATGATGGTCTGGGGTGCCGCAGGTAACACTGGCCTCTGTCCTTTCATTCCCTCTCTCCTCTAATGCCCTCTTGTGTCTCTGTCTCCCAAAGGCTTGCACATCTGTTTGTTTGCAGCTGCCTTGCTGCTGCCACTGCTGCCTCCCAAGTTAAGGTGCTGACCTCATGTTCACCTTTGGCCAGTTTCCATTGGTCCACTAAGGCTGGGGGCATCCTCTGCCCAGGCCCCTGTGAGGCAGCATGAGGAGGTACCTCTCTTTGGGGCAGGAGGGGCAGCTCAGAGACCAGGGGTGGAAGCAGTGGCTGCCCGGAGGACTCCCAAGGAGAGGAGAGGATGCTGAGGGAACACTCCACAAGGGAGGGTATTTGAAAAACGGTGAGAGGCTGCCATAACTGGGCTTCTGAACCCCACAGGGGTGCTGCAGAAAGAATGTAGTTGGTCAAGGGAGCCGTGGGCTCAAAAAGGTTGGAAACCTCTGTACTAGTCTAATTCTGATTTAGAGAGCTTTATCCTGTGGTTACCCATAAATCTAGTTTGTTCCATTTCTATATCATCATCATCTTCAAGATCTTCATCATTCTATTCTATTCTATTCTATTCTATTCTGATCTGATCTGATCTATATTAGAGGCATCCGGAATGTTATTTGTGAAGGTCAAGTCTGCTCCCTACATGCAGCCTATATCCTGCAAAAACTGAGGGCACAGATCACTGGTGTTTGCCCATTGAACATGTGAAGGTGAAGGGCAGGGCATAGGGGCACAATTCTAATCCCAACCCAATGCAGTTTAAGGGGGAAAGTGTACAGGACTAAAAAGGCGCTCTGGATTTAACCCAGGAGGATATGACCGGTCTTGTGAGCATGATAATTCCCATAATGTTCATTTGTTTTTGGAGTGACTGCCGTGCATAGGACTTTGGAATGGGCAGCACCCCAATCCTGTGATAATCCATTGTTAACAACTCAGCTACAGGCATTGTTTACAGCAGCGGCTGCTCCGCTACTG
Source organism: Podarcis liolepis (assembly GCF_965112155.1). Taxonomy (NCBI): domain Eukaryota; kingdom Metazoa; phylum Chordata; class Lepidosauria; order Squamata; family Lacertidae; genus Podarcis; species Podarcis liolepis. Next base: position 26,207,275 of record NC_139570.1, on the reverse strand, counting down.
AGCCACAGCCCTCCCCTCACCCTGTGCTCCTCTTCCTTCTCTTTAAGTATATCTTTGATGTCAAGAAGTCGCAGGACAAAGTGATGATCTGCCTGCAGCAGAAGGACAAGCGCATTTTCAAAAGAGAAGGGAAAGGGGACAACTTGGTTATTGGCTTTGAAATTTTCAAGGTAGGTGTCCATGCTGCATGCCAAAGCTGTTGGAGTTTGATAAGAGCATAAGAACATAAGAAGAGCCTGCTGGGTCAGGCCAAACACATACTACCTGCTACTAGAGAAGAAGCAGGAAGGCCTGAAGGGAGGTAATCTACTTTACCAGTAAGTAGTTACTAAAACAGAAGGAATCAGTGCCACACACATATTTACACACATGCTGGTTCAGCTAGCTTATTGCAAGAATTGCTGCATCACTCCCAGTGAAAGCATAGGTATAGGTAGACATAGGCAGAAGGTAGGTCATGATCTACTGGTACATCTATGAGTGATTTATAGTAGAGTGGCACAGGTTTCCTATTCGCAAGGTGACCTTTTCCATGTGCAGGCTTTTGTACAACGTGGCTGTGAGCTCAGTTCAGTTCTGATACCAAAAACGAAATCCATAGTGCACTTTGTGACACTCAGTTCTTCAATTCAAATGGTGTGACTTTTGCACCAGGCGTTAGTTAAGAGAGCAAGTGAAAACACACAAAAAACAACTCTGCTCTCCACCTCTGCTCTATCTTTATCTTTATGCCTGTTTGAAGTCACAGCAAAGGATCTACCTCACTCTCATGTTGTGTTAGATTGCTCTATGCTATGCAATGCCATCTGCTTTCTAACCCTAGGTTGAGGCCAACAGAGAGTATCGAATGCATAAAGTGACAGTGCAAGAGAAAATGGCAACTTCCATGTACATTGACAATCGCATGGTATTTTCGAAGTTGTGCCTCAAGGAAGGCCGGTATGTCCTGATCCCAACCACCTTCAGAGCTGATACTGAAGCTGAATTCATTCTGAGGCTGTTCACAGATGTGCCATCGGAGCTCAGGTACTACGACTACTTGAAGATGACAGCAATTTTCCCTTCCCATTTCTCCCCGGCTTGCATGAATAACATGCACATCTGTCTTAGGCCAAGGAAGCAAAAGATTCAAAGAGTGATGATGAGGGAGACAGGTGTACAACACACTTTGGTGGGGAGCACTGACATGATGACTGCAACAAGGGGTGCACCCCTTTCTTGTGATGATGTCATTCACTGTGGTTTCAGGGATCACATTGCCTGCAACCTTTGTGCATCTGTCCCATGCCAGTTTACAACCACTCTCATTTCTCTCAATTGCAATATTTCCCAAGGGGCAGTATTCAATGTGAAGCTGCCTTGGGGGTGGAGGTGCAATCTTCTTACCTCCAGATTCCACCCAGTAGGAGATAGTTCTACACCCATTCACAAAAGGACTGACATGATGACTGCAACAAGGGGTGCACTCATTTCTTGTGAGGATGACATTCACTGTGGTTTCAGGGATCACATTGCCTGCAACCTTTGTGCATCTGTCCCATGCCAGTTTACAACCACTCTCATTTCTCTCAATTGCAATATTTCTCAAGGGGCAGTATTCAATGTGAAGCTGCCTTGGGGATGGAGGTGCAATCTTTTCACCCCCAGATTCCACACAGTAGCAAATAGTTCTACACCCATTCACAAAAGGATGCAAGATTGCCTTTCTACTGGTGTTTGATACTATCATTTATTGTTTATCATTCTTTTTCCTTTATATAAGTGTCAAATAGAATAAAGTGTTCTTCCTTTTGTGCATTTATGTTTTCATTGGCTTTCCTGGTGTACAGATACAAATTAGGTCCAACAGTGGAACATGACAGATTTGATATACCTCTTATCGAGCTGGAGAATGCCTCCTTTCCCCATATCAGAACAGTGGTGTGTCCTCAGTGAGGTCCCATTCGATTCTAATGGGCTGTGCCTAGAAGATATTCTGAACACACATATCACATGGTCTTTGTGTTCCCAGCTTCTAAAGAATTAGTATATGCTTAAATGCAAAGTGCTCAAGAGGAAGATACCTATGCAGTGTTGCACACATCCAGGTTGTTCTTGCAATCAGAATGTTGCATTAAAAATTCAAAAACAGAAGAAAAGAAGAAATGTTGCAGAATCTGTAGCGTGCTATGCTGACATGCTAATGAACCATGCTTAGTAGCTGAGCACCCAGTTTTAATGAGGCATGGGGTGTGTGCTATTTCCTACAGCAGAGTTTAAATTGGGTCTTACTATCTTTTTGTCATGGGACCACAAAAGGGAGAAGCATTTCTTTGTTATATCTCATAGAGATATATGTGCCTTACTCATGTATGGCCTATTTCTGTATTGACTGCAATTCCCTGTAAAAAGCACATATTTTTGTATGCTCAGCTGTGGTCATGCTCCAGGGGTGCCCTCAGGAGCTTAGCATCCCAGACCCAGGAGGCATGAGTCTCTCTCATCAAACCACTGAAGGCAGGCTTGCAGGAGCAACACAGTCCAAACAAGCCAAGCTCAATCACAGAAAATAGTCTAGGTCCAAATGTGAGTGAATATTGCTGGAAGTTCAGCAAGGTGGTCACCTGGGAATTGGGAGCCAGAGCCCCATGTTATTTCCAGCAAGTTGGGGGCTCAAGAGGGTGGCCTTATATACGCTGTCTTTTTAGACCACGTCCTAATCACTGCTGCTGTTAGTGAAAGAGCTCCAGTGATCGCTCACTCATGACTAGTGTGATGGCTCTAGGGTTGTAGACACATGTTCTGCCATTGCTCTTCAGGCTAGACTTGGAGCTTTCTGACACCAGCATTCTTGAGGATGTGGGTGGCCCTGCCTCCTCCTCTGACAGCTCGAGAGACTCTTCAGCAGGCCTCAACTTGGATGGCCCCTCACGGGGATCATCTGCACCAGCTTCAGGGTCCTCAAGGCCCTTAACATGTGGGGTGCCTGGCTAAGAGGACTAAAAATCCTCTTGGGGCTAAAAATAACACCTGCAGCTGCTCGCATTTAGGTGCTCTGCACAATCAGAACAGCTGGGACCAATGGTTCATCCTGGGGGGGGGGAGTGGCAAGTGGGGTGCTGTGGGGCCTGGTGTTCAACATCTTTACAAATAATTTGAAGAAATTGAGGGATCAGGATTCAGGGTGGCTTTAACATATTGAAGGACAGGGCCAAAACCATTTTTTAAAGTCCCATTTCAGTAGGTACTAATTCAAGGTTCTACACATAGGCAGGAATACTAGGATGCACAAATACAGGATGGGAGGGGGGAACCTGGCTTGACAGAACACATGAAAAGGATTTAGGGGGTCCTAGTAGCTTCAGATGAGTGAACAGTATGATACAGCAGCAAAAAATTAGTTAATGTTATTCTAGACTGCATCAACACTAATATAGTGTTCTGATCAAGGAAAGGAGTAGTACAGTGCTATTCTGCCTTGGTCAGACCACACCTGGAGTCCTGTGTCCAGTTCCGGGCATGACAACTTAAGAAGAATTTCGACAGACATGTTCAGAGGAGGGTGTCAAAGATGACCAAGCACCTGGAAATCAAGCCTTGGGAGTTGGGAACGCTTACCCTGGAGAAGAATGAGGCTCATCCACACTTTTGCTTCTCCCATGCATAAGAAAGCATGAGTGAGATTTTTTTCTGTTCGCCCTGCCACTTTCTCAGGAAAACCTGTTCTTTAGCACTAAATCACAGCAAACGTCAAATCACAGAAAACTCCATTGATGTTTGCTCTGATTCAGTGGTAAAGACCAGGTTTCCCCTGTGGAAAGTGGTTAGACAAGCCATAGTTAGGATGAGCCCAGACAGATGTTATGATAGCCATCTTCAAATATCAGAAGGGCTGTGGCATAGAAGATGGAGGAAGCTTCAGGTTAAGTACTTAATTCGTTCTGGAGGTCCGTACTTAACCTGAAACTGTTCTTAACCTGAAGCACCACTTTAGCTAATGGGGCCTCCTGCTGCCGCCGCGCCACCAGAGCACGATTTCTGTTCTCATCCGGAAGCAGAGTTCTTAACCTGAAGCACTGTTTCTGGGTTAGCAGAGTCTGTAACCTGAAGCATATGTAACCTGAAGCGTATGTAACCTGAAGCGTATGTAACCTGAGGTACCACTGTATTCTGTTGCTACAGAGGGTAGGATTCAAATTATAAGAATGGAGATTACTACTATTACAGTATTATTATTATTATTATTATTATTATTATTATTTATTTCTTACCCTTCACTCTAAGGCCCCCAGATAGTTTACAGCTTTAGAGTCGAATAATGAAACAATGTAAAATGGCTTGCAGTCATAAAAATAAGGTGGGTAGCACCCTTACCTTTCCCGCCCCGACCTGGCCACAGTTATCCATGCGACGGTCACCTCCAGGCTTGACTACTGTAATTCGTTCTACGCAGAGCTGCCCTTGAAGTTGTCCCAGAAACTCCAGCGGGTGCAGAATGCTGCAGCGAGACTCCTCACAGGGTCTCTGCCATGGGAGCATATTCACCTGGTGCTTTTCCAGCTGCACTGGCTCCCGGTGGAGTACAGGGTCAGATTTAAGGTGCTGGATTTGACCTTTAAGGGATGCAGGTGGCACTGTGGGTAAAACCTCAGCGCCTAGGACTTGCTGGTCGTAAGGTCAGCAGTTTGAATCCCCGCGGCGGGGTGAGCTCCCGTCGTTCGGTCCCAGCTCCTGCCCACCTAGCAGTTCGAAAGCACCCTTAAGTGCAAGTAGATAAATAGGTACCGCTTTATAGCGGGAAGGTAAACGGCGTTTCCGTGTGCGGCACTGGTGCTGGCTCTCCAGTTGCAGCTTCATCACGCTGGCCACGTGACCTGGAAGTGTCTTCGGACGGCGCTGGCTCCCGGCCTCTTGAGCGAGATGAGCGCGCAACCCTAGAGTCGGTCACGACTGGCCCATACGGGCAGGAGTACCTTTACCTTTACCTATTTGACCTTTAAAGCCCTTCACGGCCTAGAACCCTTGTACCTACGGGACTGCCTCTCCCGGTATGCCCCACAGAGAGCCTCAAGGTCCATAAATGGCAACACCCTAGTGGCCTGTAAGACAGAGAGCCTGTAAGACAGAGTTGTTCCACCCGGCCTTTGGCTTGGAGCCAATTTGATTCCTCCCCCCTCTTTCTTTTTCCTTTTTCCTTTCTCCTCCTGTGATGAGGCTGCATTTTAATATTTTAATGTTTAAATATTTTAATGTTGTATTTTAATCTTGTTTTTAAGTTGTATTCATTCAACTTGTTTTTATTATTGCTTGTTAGCTGCCCTGAGCTGAGCCCAGCCTTGGCTGGGGAGGGCAGGGTATAAATAAAAATTATTATTATTATTATTATTATTATTATTATTATTATTATTATTATTATTAGTGGTTAGCACTTACAGGGGAAAATCACTCATAAAGTAGTACAGGGTGGGTTAGAAACCAGACACTTTCTCTGCCCGGTTGGTGGCCATTATTGCACATGAATGGAGAACACCATATTGGTTGCATCAGCACAGTTCTGGGCTTCCTGACTTTGTTAGAACTATGCTCATGTGTGTCCTGTCTCCTTTGGTTCATGGAAACTATGATGATATGATATGCAAGAACCCTCTTGAAGGAATGACAGAGACAGTAAACAAACATGACTGAAGATCATATAATAGAATATAAAAAAGGTTAATACTTACCTGGCTTCTGCCAAGAGGAGGCAAGGAGGACGGATGTCCTCGTTTTCTCATTCTACAAATTTTAATGTGCTCACTTAACATGTATTACTGCAAAATCAAGAAAAATATTTTTGGGAGGGCAGAGCTAAACATCAGATTGACAGGAGTGGGCAAGACTCCACAGCACACCTGTATTATTTTGTGGCATGCAATACCAGAAATGCCTACCGCTGGTCTTGCCCCATTTCCTTCTCAAGGAAACAAAGCGCCAAACCTACAATGTTTGCAAATGTATTTTAAATATTGTCCCAACAAAAAGTCATCCTAACACCTTGGAGCAAAAAACCATGCTCAAATATTATTCTAAGGTGTCATCCCCAATGGAGAACTTTTCTCCCCACTTGTAATACTTTGAAATTAATCACCCACAACACTTTATTATTTGTCCATAAACATCAAAGTATCTGGTGGCATCAAAGTAAGGGAGGCAAAAGTTCAATATTCCATATAGAATCTGGTATTAATCCACCAGTCATTCCTACCTGATACATTTTATCTTGGTGTTCCAGGGAGCTTACACTGCATCGGCCCAGGGGCGCCTGCCTGGACATCCTACGTGGCTTCGTTGCGAGGGTGTCCCAAGTTAAAGTCCACTCTGTGTCACGTCTCAGATGTCAGGACCCATATATCGGTAAGTGCAAAGGGTTAATCCAAAAGTCTTTGTGGTTCTTGTACAGAGTTAGTAAATTATTCAAATGACCTGAACATTAAAATTCAATTTCCCTTAATCTACAGAAACACTGTGCTGTCAGATAAAACTAGCAGGTGAGCTTAAGATTAAGAAAGGGAACTAAGATTTAAGAGAGCTGTACAGCATGTTCTTAGAGAAATCATTCCTGTCGACTTAGTGAATAACACAGAGATGAAACATATTAAAAATCCTGGAATGAAGCTAAAAGTCAGATGTTGCAGTCTGAACTTTAGATATCTAAACCTGACCTAAAATTGCAGTTTCAGGTGGGATTTCACTTTGTAAGGCACACACTCATTCACAGTGCTATTTTTCTAGAAAAAGAGGTGCTGGAACTCCTCCTTTGTCCTCTTATAATGGAGGTGCAGGAACTGAGTTCTGGTGACTTCCATCTGAAGAAAAGCCCTGTCCATCCATGGTCCATACTTAGCTCTGCCCAATGGAAGGTTTGTTTCAAGGTGATTCTGAGCTCGCCCACACTGCCACTTGTCCCATGCCTAGAATGCATATGTCCGAGCATTTTTGCCTTTGCCCTGCCACTTTCCTCCAGAAAACCCATTTGTTCTGATCATAGGAGCCAATAAAATCTTTGACGGGGCTTGGCCCTCCCAAAGCTGATGGGCATTGTCATTCAAATGGTGTGTGTGTGTGTGCCAGTGCCACATCTTGTGATTGATAATGCAGGGCAAGGCTTACCTGCCCCCCCCCCATATTTCATTCAAGTTGGCGCCCCAGGTCAGAACTTAAAACACAGGTTGTCCCAGGAGTAAGTGGCAGAATGGATAAGCACTCAATGGGGCCTTTTGCAATTTATTCTAGCCACTTCCTGGGTTCACTCCCCCGTGGTTTTCATGAAATGAGATGATCGTGTGCATTGGAATTGTCCAGAGACTAACACGCACTTCTTCTCCTTTCATGATAGCTGTTTGGGTAGATTGGGGTGGCAGAGGGCAGTCTGTGCTGAATAGAGCATTGAAGAGGCAACAGCTGACTGCAAATAATAATAGTAACACATGCCTAGAAAGCATGGGACAAACTAAAAGCACGAGACAAGCGGAAGTGTGGACAAGCCGTCTGTCTGAACCCAGTTTTGATTAATTTCTCAGGCTCCTTTTAAACTTAGCGTATATGAAAGGAGGATACTCACTTGAAAGTCAAGCAGCGCCCTCTGCTGTCTATTTGTTAACTGTACTTTGTCTTTGGACATTTGACGCTAGAGAAGCGCTGGAACTATGCAGGTTTCTTTTTCAGCCATTTGTTGCTTGGGTTGCTCGCTAGCCTGATTTAAAGACTGAATGTCAAAAGCCATAGAGGTGGGATAATATGTGAAGAATGCATATTCAAAATAGCTTTTGTTGAGTTTTGGAAATGCACACACAGACACATCTCTCGTAAAATTTTATGTAATTTCATACTGAATGAATGATAAATGAGAGTAATCAATATTTGGCCATGTGACTTACATCAACTTATTTCGAATTTCTTAAAATCCACCGATTGATAACATAGTTTGTTCAAAAGGAGCGGGGAGGAAATCTGCATTATGTAATTCAGTTGCCGTTTCACCTAATGCCTTTCAACTCTTATGCCAACCTTCCTTGACAGCCTTGGAACAATTTGAATAGCCAGAGACTCCTTGGCAGTTTTCCTTGACAAATACCAGTAGTCAGTGTTCTGCAAATGCTCTGAAAGAGTTTAAGCATAAATGGCATTCAGCATAGCATCCAGATGTTATGTATGCATGTATATATTGAAGCAAGGCCAATCGGAAGTGGCAGGAGGAAGGTCATCTGGCCTGGGGCCTCAAGCTCAATGGCAGTACCAGATTTAGACACTTGTTAATTTTTTGGCATTTGATAGATTTTGCAACCTTTGCAATGGCTTCATGTGTTTGCCTAAGCCCTAGCAGAACAGAGAAACAAAGGGGTCGATATAAAAAGAGAAAAGCAGAAGAGCCTCTTAAAAAGCAGTGGAATTTTCTCAGCTCAGGCTGCTAAATCATTATTTTTAGAGCCTTCCTCCCCTGCCCCCAACACACACATGAAACATTTTTCTTTTCACATTTCCCGAAGGGGTGTGCGTGTGTGTGTGTGTGACAGAGGCGGACGGATTGAGAGAGAGGACTGATTATTTCTCAGCTCCTACTACGGTGCTGACAGATCAATAAAACAAACACCTCTGGCTGCCAAGTGCTGGGTATGGGATTTGCAAGCACCAAGCCACGTGGAACACAGGGGTATTTAAAAGCCTATTACTTAGATTTACAGCTAGTACTTGTAGTCACTGAACAGCAAAATGGCATTCAGTGCCTAGCAGGGCTATTCTGAATAATTTGCCAGTGTTGACTTTCAGGTCCAAGAAACTCAGCCGTGAGAGAAATTTCTCTCCATTCTGTGAATATCCACTTTTTTCAGCCCCATTGTTCCTCCTCCCTCACTGCTGCTGGTATTTCACCACCATTTTTTTCTGACTACTGTGATTTCTCCTGTTGAATAGTGGGTAGACATGGCAGACGACACAGCGATTTCTCCAAAGCAGCTCTTTATTTTTGTAAGCTGGAACAGAACTGAACAGCAAACAGCTCAGCTGCCCTGCTTGTATAGGCAGCCGGCTGTCAACATTGTAGCAACAACAACCCAGGGTTTCCCGCCTAAAATAACTGATGTGGACCTGAGTGAAAACTATCTACAGTATCCCCCTGATGGCCCAGGGTGAGAACTTCAGTACATAACACCTCCCTTCTGGATTAGCTGTGCAGCTAGTCCTCTGTGTACCTGAATGTGAAAACACCGGAGTGCGAGAGCCTTCTCAGATTCATTTAGTAAGGAGTTTGACATCCACAGGGCCACCACAGAAAAGACCATCTCCCCTGCTGGCCTACAAACAACGAGGGTTTCTGTTGTTGATCTTAATATATGGGCAGGTTGAGAGCCATGACATGAGAGACAGTGTGGTGTGAGTGGTTAGAGCATCAGGCTAAGACTTGGGTGATCAGGGTTCAAATCCCCTCTCAGGCATGAAGAGCCTAACATGCCACAACTCCAGGCCCCTAGGTCACTCAGTGTGTGTCATGGCTGAGTGGGGATTTGAACCCTGTTCTCTCCCAGGTCCTAGTCCAACACTTAAACTGCTGCACCACACTGGCTCTTAATGATAGGCAGGTGTGAGTTTGAGGCCCTGCATTCTCTCTCTCTCTCTCTCTCTCTCTCTCTCTCTCTCACACACACACACACACACACACACACACACCAGGAACCCAAACTAGTTTTGCTGAAAAGGCCAACCCTTCTCCTTTTTCCACATGATGCCACCAGAAGCTCATTCCCATCAAGTCCATGTGCTCGGAAAGAGTGTGATTTCACGCAGCATTTTAAATGAAGACTCATCTGTCAAAGGACAGCAGCGTTTGGCCAGAGCTCTTATAAATCCCCCTTAACAAGAGTTCTACCTACTCCTTGCTGCTTCCAGGTTGTAAAATTTAAAAAAATCCACTTCAGACCCAATGAGCCATAACATCCTCTAATCTAATCAGTACTGAGCAATAAGACAAGACACTCCAGTGGCCAAGTCGGTCAGGGTTTTATTTTCCCCTCTTCTTGTGCGAGGCCTGTTCAAAGTGCTTATTCAAGAGGAAAATGATCAAGACAAGGAGATGCTTATGTCTGGCTGTCATTGAAAAGCCCTGTTGTGGTGGCAGCATTCAAAGACATTGTCCAAGGTTAGTTTATGCATCTGCAATAACTGCCTTCTCGTGGGCTAAAGGTCGCATGGCTCCTGACTTAGCAAAATGAACCTCTGCTTTTTAATGGTTTATGAGGCTCCTTTCATCTGTTCCTGAAGACTAGGAATGGTAAGCTTTAATTTCTGTTGAGCACCTTGTTATTTATTCATATCATTCATGAATTGCTCCCTATGAGGCACCTCAGAGCGATTTATGCATATGTAAAACACACACACACACACACACACACACACACACACACACACACACACCAGTTAAAATAATTGCACATATAAAAATAACTTAAAAACAAAAAATGAATACAATACAATTAAAAACAGCAAAAACAATTATGTGTATTCAATCAAAATCCAGTGCATTACAGATAGACAAGTTCCCCTACAAGTCTTGTTGAAAGAGGAAAGTCTTCAACAAGCGCCTGTCAAATATTTAGCAGGAGTGTGAGTGTCACCACATTAAAGACCTAATTCCAATATTGTGATAAGATGGTATCTACTGGGTACCCTTGAGATGATCAATTGACAAAGTGAGATGATCATTTGACAATGTATGGGATAGGGTGACTTTTTGGTGTCCTGTTCTCAAGTTGTATAAGGCTTTGTATTCCAGCACCTTGAACTTAGTCTAGTAGCTAATTGGCAACCCATGCAGTTATTTCAGCAGTGGAGTAATGTGGTTGTGATATTCCTGTAAAGCCCTACTTGCTTCAGTCCAAACCATCTGAAAGACCGTATTCCCTCATTTGAACCTGCCCTAGTTTTGACATATTCAGAATATTGTAGGCGGAAGGAGTGTCTGGGTGAAAATCAGGGGGGAAAGGTCCAGGGAAACCCGGACATATGACAAGCCACGTAGGCCATGTAGTTTTGCTGCTTTTCCTTAAGAAATAGCTCAATGATGGGGACATAGGAGAGGGCCTCAGTACTGCCTGTTCCCAGACTTTGCAGCTCTTTTCCTAGAGAAGCTAAACTAGCTCCCTCAATGTTGTCCTTCTACCAGCAAGTGAAGACTTTATTCTTCCAACAGGATTTTGGGAATTGGCTGCTTTTAATGAAAGGGCTGGTGCCACGCTGTTCTTATTTGCATGGTTTTAATAGACTTTATATGTGTATATTAGTTTTACTTCTATAAACGTTTAATTACTTTTTAATTATTGGGTTCTCCCCCCCCCCCCACCATGCTTTTAGCCGCTCTCATTTTTATATGAAAGCTGCCTTAAGTCCTGTCAGGGGAAAACAGCGGGATATATAAATAAATATATAATGATATTAATAATGATTTACCCACCCCAGTGAGCTGTCTAGCTGGCCTGTTTTTTCACCAGTTGCATCTTCTTGTACCATGCATCTCAGGGCATTGTCTGAGGCCATGTGATGCAGCCACGTTGCTGAAACTAAGTCCATGCTTGGCTGGGAAAGTATACTACCTTGAGTGTCATGATGGAAGGAAAGTGAATCTGAAACAGATTTAGGAGTTGCAGGGTGGTGCACAGGGAAAGAAGACGGTAGGAAAGTTCCATTGTGCTAGCAAAAATGTTTAGGTGGCTAGTCCCTATGTTTCTTTTGTATATGGCTGAATTCATATAGTGGCAAAGTGTCTATATTGCATTAAATGAATGATGGTGGTGATGAAAGTGGAACAACACTGTCTTTTCCCAGGAGCAAATCCCTACATTGTCATCAAGTGTGAGAATCAGAAAGTTCGTTCTCCTGTGCAGAAGAGCACCCTCAGTGCTATTTTCAATACACAAGCCATTTTCTACCAGAGGAACATTGCGAGCCCGATTGTTGTCCAGGTAAGAGAAATCATTACATTCCTACTTGTACCTGCTTTCTACTAGTTTCTTTCCTTCTCTTTCTTTTGTTTTCTTAAATTTCTATGGAACCCACAGCAGGGTAGCAGACATTAGTTATTTTATTTTAAAGTATTTCTAAACTGCTTAAAATTTTAAGCATTTCTGAACAGCATACAATAGTACAAATCAACTTAAAACAATATAATAAAAACAGAACTCCAACAATACAGGTTCCAGTTTAATGGATCATGGAAAGCACAATAATACAGCATTAGAGGGTGATTCCCACCCAGACACTAACCTGACCTAGACCTGTTTAGTTTCAGCAAGGTGATGATTGTATGAGCCTTCATACCAAATCTTGAGGCATGTGACCATAGCCTTGGATGTGCGGGATATTGTGCATGCATTCAATAGGGATTTTTCATTTAATTTTATTGATTTTTACGTGTTATGTTGTTTTAACCTATCTTCCTCCAAGGGGTACTCTTTCCCCTACCATTGTTTTTCTCGTGTCAACCGTTTAAGCAAGACTGTTATGTACTAAGCTTGGATCTTAGAACAATAGGCAGGTAGGAGCCTAGAATGCAACAACCTGATTGGCCTGCAGGAGCAGCTCAATCAGACCCCAGGAGGAAGTTTATCAACCTATTAGGCCCGTAGAATCCTAGAATGCAACAACTGATTGGCCTGCAGCAGCAGCCCAATAAGGCTCCAGGAGGGAAACATAATCAACCAATCAGACGATACTCATTGGGTAAATAATGTATATAAAGCCTGAGTTCGGAGGGAAATTCAACCACTGTTCCTATGAGCTGAAATAAAGAGCATGAAATTACTACTCGACTCTGAGTATATTTCAAAGACTAAATTAAAACTGGTTCAATGTCACTTAGGCTGTGTACACACTATAACTTAAAGCACATTTGAAGCAACCCCCCTCTGGGTAGTGTAGTTTATTAAGGGTTGCTGAGAACTGTAACTCTGTGAGAGGTGAACCACAGTGCCCAGAATCCTCTGATTGTGCTTTAAAAGCATAGTGTGTACTCAGCCCAAGTGCGTTTTATGGGTATCCCCAGTCCTACAGAAGGCCAACATAGTTGATTTACTTACTTGTTACATTCACAGCCTGCTGTATATTATAATAAACATGCTTTTATAAAAGTGTGCTTAATCAGACCAATTTTTTAGTTGGGGGGGGGGGAATGAAAAAGCAGTTGCAAAACTTCATTCTAGAATGCCCCCTTCCAAATGGTTTACTGCTGTAAAGCTTGCCATAAACACTACCAGAGGCATTTAGTAACAGCTCAGGGTGATTTTTCAATAGGAAACTGGAGTGTGGCTCTGATCTGGACTTGGACTCCGTAACTGCTTTTTCTTCAAATTACAAGTGGCCACCGTAGTACATTTTAACATAATAAAAAAGCAGGTATATTGTGTTTGGCTGCAGGGCGCTTCCTGCAGCCAATCAGAAGCCGCGGAAGCCCTGTCAGATGTTCGGCTTCCAAAAATAGTTCACAAACTGGAACAGTCACTTCCGGGTTTGCGGCATTGGGGAGCCAAAATGTATGAGAACAAAGCTGTTTGAAAACCAAGGTACGACTGTAGTAGATTTGCATGTGATAGGAATGGCTGTGTGAAACACATGCATTTTAAAAAGCCAGCAGAACGCCAGTGTAGATGGGGCCTTGTATACTCTGTATGTGTATATATGAAGAGAAGGTAAGTGAGAGGAAATCAGGATAACAAAGGATGCGTGTGGTTAGATATACTAAACCTGCATTTTTACTTGGGCAAATCTGTCAGTAACAGTCTGCCAGTAGCAGCAATGGTGCTAGCGAGGAATGGAGAACAGGGGTGTGAAAATGTTCCCCCTTAAAGCATCTTTTCTGTGATTTTGGGGATGGCTTTCAGGGAGGTGAAAAACACACCACACATAGTTCCACGATCTGTATGTCTTTGTTAATTCCATCCTCTGCGGCTGTCATATAAGAGGGAAGACCGCTTTGCTGCAGGAGGGAACCTCTATACAGTTTCAAACGCTTGCAGCCTGTAGCAGCAGCACATAGCTGTGTTGGGGACGCATCTTTCCCATCTGTGCAACAGTGATACACAAAACCCACAGAGGTCAAGGCGAGGTTGAAAGAGGAGAGCTCTTCCAATTGAGGACTTGTACAGATGACCTTTTGACCCTTTCCAGTCGCGGGAAGGGGGAGGGGTGCATGGGGCGGAAAATGCCAGCCCATCTAGCAGCAATTATTTCTCATTTCCTTCCTATCTCTGTAGGTTTGGCACAGCGGGCTCCTTTGCGACAAGTTCATGGGACAAGTGCGGATCTCAGTATCACCCAATTACCCCAGAAGTCTTCAGAAGTTCCAACTCCAGGGCAGAGGGAGTCGCGAAGATTACGACATGCCAGGTCACATCACCATCAAGGTTGTTACTAGCGATGACCTCGTGGAGTTCTGAATTCTAAGGGCTGACAGGCAAGAGTTTCCAGTGAGCATCCGCAATGGGGATGGAACAAGAGCCACTGAATTGCATGTTGGTGTGAAATGCTTTAAAATGCTTGGGGTGTTGTGTCTGGGTCCTACTTGGGCAACAACAAATGGCAAACAAAAGAGAAAGAAGCCGAGAGCAAATGTGCAGCCAAATATATCATTTGTCTTTCTCTTTCACCACACATACACACACACATACAGTATATCTCTCCAAACGTATTTTCTATCACAGATAGCAGCTGCTTCCAGGCACTGGCTTCACTAGTGCAATTCACATGAAACCATTATAGCCTCGCAATGCATTTTAGCTGTTCTGCTAGAAAACAGCATTTCATCGGAACTTGGGGAGCTGCCTTATACCAACTATAGCTCAATATGGTCGACACTGACTGGCAGCAGTTCTCTGGGGTTTCAGACAGTGAGCTTCTTCCAGATGCTGGGGATTGGACCTGGGGCCTTCTGCATGCAAAGCAGATGCTCCACCACTGAGCTATGGTCCTTCCTCAACAGCACTGTTGAATATTGCTTCTAATAGTAAGAGTAGTTTCCTTTTAGTTGCATTAAGTAAATGCCTAGGTATTTGCTAAATATGACACAAACAATGACAAATCCCAGCATGGGAAAATCAAAGTTCTGGGATGCGAAACACAAGCTTTGCCATTCCTAATCCTAAACTGTGGGGAATGTAGTTTAAAGGATTGCATCTGTCCACATTGGGAAGGTATGCCTGCCTTCTATCTGAGCCAACTGAATTGTATGACAGCTCTTGGGACAGAAAAATGAAAGGAATATGGATATGATAGCGGTTTATTGTACTGAGCCTTTTTTGCACTGTTGCTTTTGTTTTCGATGCCTATCTGTTATCAGTTCAGGATACCATAACACACACGTAACCGTCTGTAAAGAAACATAACATTTATATATAATAAAACTGTAATCGTCATATCAAAAAATTGCAAAGCACAGTTCCTGGTGGCAATAACATATCATATTACTGTTAACCTTCTGTATGTTTTATTGTCGTAAAGTCCAAAGATTGTCAAGTCCAAAGATTGTCAAGTCCAACAATTACAATGTACAGTTCTTGTTGGCAATGCCATTTCATACTGATGTCTTCCTTCTGCATCGTCCTATGTCTTAAAAGTGTAACAAACATAACCACTTAGTAACAATAAGGCAGCTGATGATAGACTAGTTCTCAGGATACGCCCTTGTTTCACCCATTGATTGGGCTTCTTCAGTGACAAGGTTTCCAGGAGATTTTTCAGTAGGTTTTTTCAGATGAAATAGTCCACAGGAACGCAGAAGTTGCCAGTCAGAGATGCTCCGTATGAATGATCATTGAAACTAAACTATATAGGGACAATCCCTGCAACGGGGAAGGTGCAGGCAATTAGAATTAAATATTCTTAAAGAGACCTAATTGCAATGATACCCAACCGATACAAATCCAAAAAGTTAAGTATTCCACATCTTCATTTATATACTATTACAACTTTATCAAACTTTTTCAATGAGGCTTAATCATCAATGGATCCCATCTGGCAAATGGTCATTGCGGTCTCCACTCCCTAATATTGATCATAAAAATATAAATTAATCTTAGGAGATTGTAACACCATTAATTACCTAAACACCTGTGTGTTACAAGAAAGGATACCTTCTTTGCAGTAATTCAGACAACACAGGATATCTATAGAAGAAATAAGTAAAGTCAATCAAAGATATTCTAAGTAATAATCAATAGGTACAGGCAATTAGAATCTATCATTCTTAAAGGAACATAATCACAATAATATCTAACTAGTAGAGATCTAGTACATTAAGTTTTTTCCATCTTCATTAGTATTTCTTCGCTTTTTAAAGATTTATCCAGTGTAAATTAATCATAGATTCCACTTGCTAAATAGTCATTGCTGTCTCCACTGTTTATATTGCAATAATCAAACTATTAATATGTAACATCATTAATATCATTAATTACATAAATTACATCATTAATTACATAAATTATATCAATAGAAACAGCCATGGCAAATGACTAGGTCAACACACACCACTATTGTCTTGTTACGTAAATCATGTTCAGTGTACCACAGCACACACGTAACTGGCTGTAAAGAAACATAACATTATATATAATAAAACTGTAATCATCATATCAAAAAAATTGCAAAGCACAGCTCCTGGTGGCAATAACATATCATATTACTGTTAACCTTCTGTATGTTTTTATTGTCATAAAGTCCAAAGATTGTCAAGTCCAACATTATCTGTTATCAGTGGCAACATCTGAATAAAATGTATGCTTTTATTATTGAGTTGTGTCCAATGGTTGCATGAGTAAAAAATCGTTTGTACAACTCTCTCTTCCCCTCCTCCCACCTGCACCTTCCAAAAAACACTCTCCAGAGGGGTGACCCTTCAAAGTGGGGGTTGGGCAGATGGGCAGGGGCATAATCAGCTAGAGGAATCTTCTCAGCAGAAGTTCCACTTGCACAAGATCACTCAACTTTATTTCAGGTTACTTCCTCGCTCCCTTCCACTTGCTGGAGCTGGGAATTCCCATTTCCAGCCCCACCCCCTAATCCAAGCCACCAAACCTCCTTGGAAAAAAGTATTGCCCCATTCTAGAAGAGCACCCCAAGATCAGCACATTTCCAGGCAAAGGTGCCTTTGACCCAGGCCCAGCCCACGAGTGTGGAAGCCTCCAGGGCCGGCCCAATGCCCAAATAAAGATCTACATCAGGATCTGCTGCACCTGGGGATCTGCTGCACCACCTCCACTAATAGCAGAGAAGCACTGCCACCAGCAGCACCAGTTTCCAGAGACATATCACAAGATCTCCCCTAAAACCGGAGTGGGGGGAGGTCTCTTCCTCCTTCCTCCTTCTCATTTTCCCTACCTCTCTCCTATAGCAGAGATGTTGCCTCTCACTTCTCTGGTTCAGATTAACATTTGAGATGGAGAACGAATTGAAATTGCACAATCAGGCTACGGGTGTACTTTATGAACATGCCAAATTTGTATTCCAAACCAGGCAATTCAGAGATTTGCTGACATTGATTGTTAGCAGACCTTGCAGCTTGATGGAATTACCGTAGTTTGGAATAATCACTTGCAGTTCTTGGAGTTCAAATGCTTTATTCATGAAGAAACTACAGGATGAATAGTGAGGAGAGTGAGAAACAGAAGACATATTGTCTCAACAAGCTAGGGATGAATGAGAAACAAAATGGCTCAGCTTATAGGGGTGGAGTTAACGTAGACAAAGAGGCTTACGAACAAGTGCGGCCAGATTGCTAGACAAACAGTGCCCTCGTGTGGTTTACAGTAACACATACATTAACTACAAACTCAAGAGAAGGAAATGTATTTGTTTTCCGCCAACGTGGGTAAGCACAAGCTAGGGGAAAAGGGAACCCCCTGACCCTAAAGGACTTGCAATATAAATTTCAACAACAGCAGAGACACGAATGGGTGGGTAGTGGCAATGGTAACCATAGATGACTAATAGCAAGTGCATGTTCCTTAGTCTCATTTGTGGATGAGGACTAAACAGGTTAAGGATAACAGCTTCTCCAGAGCAGTCATCCTGATTTGTTTTGCACAAATTGTGCAGAATTTATAATATGCCCTCTGTCTATTGCTTGCCGGGGAATTATACACCTTCTCATCAACCACTAGTTTATCACACGCTTTTTGGTGCATTTCCTCATCATTTTCATAAATGCAAAAAGTCATTTTTTAAAAAGGTTGTATCCTGGAGGCTACTCATAGGTGCTGGATGTCTGGGGCCCAGGGTGCCCAAGTACCCACAAAATTCCCCATGAAGGGGCTGGGCACCCACAAAATTTGGCACCAGGGTCATGCACGCTGCATGGCACCCACAGCCTTGGGCACCCACGGTCGCAGGGCCAAGCTGGCACTCCTGAGGCTACTTATGGCTTCACAGCAAAGGTGGCCTTCATAGGATGTGAGAGGTGATGCTTGCCCTCTTTGGGAGTTCTTTGAACAGTGTTGGGAGTGTGGAGCAGGACCATGCTAATTAGCCCTACCCTATTACTGCACATCCCTCCCTTGCTATCTATACACACATCACCAATATCTGTAGCGAGGGAGGGCCTTTGAGCCTATAGTTGTATATGTGAAGCAAGACAAGGATCCTTAAGAACAGAAGAAAAGCCCTGCTGAATCAGACCAGTTCCCCATCTACTCCAGCATCCTGTTTTCCTCCAGTTTAGACAGAGCCCCCTTTTTGAACTTGACCTGTGATTATTTGAAAGGTCAAAACTTCCTGGCTTGTCACCTGACATATAGCTGGTAGTCTGCATTTCGCTAAGCGGGTCTTGATTTTTGCATTTTTTTCAAACCGGGTTGGGGCCTAACAAGCTGATGGTGATTTGGGGTTTTACTTTACTTTATTGAGCACTCGCCACCTCTGGAAGCATCCTCCCCAACTTGACAATGAAAGTAAAATCCAATAAAGCGAGGGCACAGATTTAAATATTTGCATTAATTCGCTTCATATTCCTCAACGTGCACTGAGAGCCAAATCACCTCTGATTCACCCTGTTTAGAGGCTCAAACCAGTAGATTAACTCTATTTTTGTCCTGATTGGCTTGTAAGTGTTAATCTGAATTGACTTGCAGCTGACCTCCTGGTGCCTCTGCTGCTGGCTGCTCACTGGTGGTTTGCAAGTGCTGAGCTGAAGCTGCTGTTTGCATTCCAACAACTTTGATCCAAAGGGCCCTCCTGACCCTGCAAAGTCTGCCTGGATGGCAGAGTTTCCCCATCACAGCAGGTCAGCACAGCTATGGTGTGGGCTGCTTAAGTTCTGGGGATTTGCAGGATGTACATGTAAAGATGTGCAAGGCTTCTTCTTTTATTCCATTTCAGAATCCCATTCATCTTTCGTAAGAAAAAAAAAGAAAAAAGACTCGCTCACACTATGCATTTAAAGCACTCTTTTACTGCTTTAAGAGACACGGCTTCCCCCAAAGAATCCTGGGAAATGTAGTTTGTTAAAGGTGCTGATAGTTGTTGAGAGACTCTTAACAAAGCATAGTTCCCAGAATTCTTTGCTTATGACCCGCATGTCCTATTATTTATAGGCTTGAATTCCCTGATTTCAATCCATGTTCTTTTTTCTTTGATTTTTAGGTTAGGCATTTCTTCATGGTTCCAAATCCCCCACCCCCAATTCATAATCAGAAGCAAACAGGCTGGAGAGAGGCTGTTTATTATTACTACTATTCCGTATTTATCAGTATTAGATTTTTATCCAATCCACCTTTCTTCCAAGAAGCTCAAGGTGGCATTTGTGGGTCTCCTTTCCCCCCATATTATCCTCTTGACAACCCTGTGAGGTAGGTTAGGCTGAGAGAGCGTGACTGGCTCAGGGTGACCCAGTGAGTGTCATGGTTGATGTTAACCCTGGTTTCCCAGGGTTCCTAGTCCATGGGTAGGCAACCTAAGGCCCGGAGGCCAGATCATCTTCTAAATCCGGCCTGTGGACGGTCCAGGAATCAGTGTGTTTTTACATGAGTAGAATGTGTCCTTTTATTTAAAATGCATCTCTGGGTTATTTGTGGGGCATAGGAATTTGTTCATTTCCCCCCCAAAATATAGTCCCGCCCCCCACAAGGTCTGAGGGACAGTGGGCCGGCCCCCTGCTGAAAAAGTTTGCTGACTCCTGTCCTAGTCCATTGAATACCCCTCCATCTTATTCCATATCCTGGAAAAGAAATGTAGAAATTAATAAGCAGGGTGGGGGGGAATAACATTTTCTCGTGTAATGAGTCTCTTGCTAGCAGCTTTAAGACCAGATCAGGCTGAAATCCTGTAGGCTACACACATTGACAAAACGGCAATGTTTCCGTGCTCCCTGCTTGGTTGCAAAGGAGGAGGATACGGAGAGAACCAGAACAGGTGGGAAAGAATGTAACTTTTCTCCCAGCAATTGCAATGCTAGTGCATTACAGGGAGAAAATCAGAACAACATGGCCACACCCTTGTGACTGTTCTTTTGCCATGCTCCTTGACATTGCAGCTGCAGCAGGTCTTGTGGGCAGCAGCCGCCACTGTCAGAAATCCTCCAAGGCTTGATTTCCCCCTCCTTGGCTACGTGGGAACTACCGTACAGTGGTGCCTCGCAAGACGAAAAGAATTCGTTCCGCGAGTCTTTTCGTCTTGCGATGTTTTTCATCTTGCGAAGCACGGTCCGTC
This sequence comes from Podarcis liolepis, assembly GCF_965112155.1. Lineage (NCBI taxonomy): Eukaryota > Metazoa > Chordata > Lepidosauria > Squamata > Lacertidae > Podarcis > Podarcis liolepis. Next base: position 26,186,575 of record NC_139570.1, on the reverse strand, counting down.
GCAACTGTGCCTCTTCAAACGGCTTTTTAAAAAAAGCGCAAGACGTTTTCGTCTTGCAAAGCAAGCCCATAGGGAAATTTGTCTAGCGAAACAACGCAAAAACGGAAAACCCTTTCGTCTAGCGAGTTTTTCGTCTTGCGAGGCATTCGTCTTGCAGGGCACCACTGTATGTCCCATTAACAAATGCATGGGTGCAGTGACCAGATGTGACCACAAAATGGCAATCCTGTGCTATAGTTCACTGTCCACCCAGCTGCCTGAACTGTATTTAAGGCCGCGTCCAGGCTGCTTTTATTTTCGAATGGGATTCAGTCACATAATGGTAAATTAATAATTGCACTCACTTGATTGGGAAGCACTGTGCAACAAAGCCCCACTCCCCAACAAAAAAGATAAGACTTTTGCAATAATGGGACAATGCATTGGGAAGCATGGACTAGCACCTCTTGCCACTACAGGATCTAGTCTCCTGCAAATGAGTCAGGATGAATGCTCAATAAACCAGTCATCTGGAAGCACTCAGCACTGTAATACTGAGATCCCTTGTGGTATTCAGATCTAAGAAGCTCCAAAGAAGATGCTAAAACTTTCTTTTATTCACACTGGGTGAAGGACTTGGAGAATATCATTCAGGTCTTTATGGTTCAAGAGAGATCTTTGAGCCTCAGCATCCCACTTCCAAACCAAACACATTAGCCCCCACACCCAGGGGCAAAGGAAGGCTAACCGGCACCCAGTGTGGGATGTTGGGGGCGGGGCAAACTGACCAGTGGTGTGCACGCCGTACATAGCGGTGCTGTGCATACGCCGCCAGACTGTTTTCTCACGGCGCCACTCGTGTGCCGTGCGGATGGTGGTGGGATCTTCTGCTCGCGGCGGCAGCGGCTGTAGAGGGATTCTCTGCATGTGGCTGTGGCAGTGTGATGGCAGTGGCTCGCACCGCCGCACCCAGGGTGACTGCTCCCCTGCCCCTTCCTCTACCACTGCCCACACCACACTAGGTCTCAGGTTTGATTTCCTGTTTCTCTGCCATAGCAGTTTCTCTCCCATGAACCATTGAAAGCAACAAAGAGCAACAAAAAGAAAGCATAAATGTATAGGTTAGGGTGTCAGGGGTGTGTTTTAGGAATTACTGGCACCATGACTGGCTAGTCATGCACCATTTTCTTACACACATACTGTTCTAGTGGTCATAGGAGTAGGATAGGAAGACACATGGCACCAACAGGCTACTGTACATGTTGCATTAATGAAGGGGGGCATCTCAGGCCCATGCATGACATTTGACCCTGTCTATGGGGTGAGCTCCTATTGCTCGGTCCCTGCTCCTGCCAACCTAGCAGTTTGAAAGCACGTCAAAGTGCAAGTAGATAAATAGGTACCGCTCCGGCGGGAAGGTAAACGGTGTTTCTGTGCGCTGCTCTGGTGTCGGTGTTCCGTTGCGCAAGAAGTGGCTTAGTCATGCTGGCCACATGACCCGGAAAAACTGTCTGCGGAGTGGACAAACGCCATCTCCCTCGGCCTGTAAAGCGAGATGAGCGCCACAACTCCAGAGTCATTCGCGACTGGACTTAACTGTCAGGGGTCCCTTTAGCTTTAGCAAATCTTCAGTACTCTTCCCCAGGCCACACCCTCTCTTCTCAGGCCACACCTCTCACCAGCCCTGCTTCATGCTTAACTCAAGTGCTTTTCGCTAGTGAAAGTGTGGTTTTGAACTGTGAAAATGCCACTCTTATGAGCTAGTTAGGCTGAAAGAGATTGGTCCAGGTCATGCAATGAGCTTTATGGCCGAAGATGGGTCCGAACTCAGGTCTCTACAGTTCTAGTTCATCTCTCTGACTAATATACACTCCCCTTTACCTGTGTGCTCATTTGTGAAATGTTGAAAGATATGCCACAGTGGCACCTTCAAACCTGGAACCAGTCTTGTTTCTCCCTCTTCCCCGCCCCTCTCTAACATGCAGCAGCAGACTCATATACGGAGGGGACACAGTCCATTGGTATTTAAATTTTTTATTTGCAATACTTTAGGTCCAAGTTTCAAACTGCAATTTTTTAAATTTTTTTTTACACTCAAGACACTGTCATGCACAATCCATAATTTCAATGTTCTATTGCTTCAACCACAATTGAAAATAACTTAAAATATTGGAAACGAGGGGAAAAAAATCTTTATTTTCATTTTATTAAAAAATGGATGCTGATGTCAGAAAGCTGAATCCATGCCATCAGCACATTTACAAAGGAAAGAATGCTTTATTCTTTTCTTTTAAAAAAGTATCTCTTAATCCAAAGTTACAGAAGAATTTCACTACACAATTTTTCTTTTTTCCTTTAAAGAAATAATATGTTTAAAAGAAAAGAAAAGTAAAGAATGTACAGCAAAATGTTAAACAGTGGAAATGTAGGTTATTTTCTGTTCAATTTTTTATTTTTATTTTTTGGAAACCCTGAAAATAAACCCCGTAGGCAACACTTGTGTCACACACACACACAAAAGATCAATCCTGTCAAGCTTGCAATTTTCTTTTTAACCTCAATTTGCACAGCTCAGATTTTCTTTTCTTTTCTTTTTTGCAACCTCAACAGTACAGATCAGTCTGATCTAGCTAGGAATTTTTCATATACAGAAACAGACTTCCAACCTGGTACTTCACCATGGTTGGAGGAACTTAACAGGTTGGTACTACAGGCACAACTCCTCAGCCTGAGCCAACGGACAAGGTTATGTTGTGTTACTTTGAAGTCCCACCAATCAAATGTGCTGTCACTGGATTCATTAGCTCATCCCCCATTCCACACCAAACACTGATTGGTGGGATTTCAGCCCTGCTGTTTGTTTGTTTTTTAAGGCTATACATACTTAGCCCTGGACTTACCACTCATATTCTATTAGATCGGAACCATCATATTTCTAGCATGCTTTGTCTAGGTGATAAATAAACAATCATAAGTGCTTGATTTGGGGGGGGGGAGGGAGTCTTTAATGAAATCCACAAGCCCCATCCCCTGAACCCCCCTTTTTTACCCATATTATGGCCGCCCCTGTAAAATTCTAAAAACAGTAGCTAAGGGAACCATCACAAAAAGCATTTTCATTTACCCTCTTAGAGCCTGACTAAAGAGGTGCTTCACACATTATGGGTTTCCCACACAGAAATAATCATTGCAAATCGGGAAAGAGTGTTTCCTGACCATCTGCAGGCTGTTGTTTTGCTTCCAGACATGTACTTATAGCCAAGTGTGCCTGTTGCACATCACAAGTTATAGTTTCCTACGTATTTCCCCCTATACATCCATGGGGTTTTATCTCAGGAAAAACAGCCCAGATATGTGAAACAACACTGTAAAGTCATGGAGTTACCATTTTAGAATATAGGCACATAACAATCATGCCTTCACGTTCTCTCTCTCTCTCTCTCTCTCTCTCACACACACACACACACACACACACACACACACCACAGCACAAAAGTGCTTGAATGGTACCTCACACAAATTACAGAGTCTTGAACCCCAAGTGACCTGTGAAGTATTTTCCCTTCTAAAATCCTCTTTCTTGCCCCTGGAGCAGCTATCAGATATTTTAGTTGCTCACCTACCATCAGAATCTACTCCAGCTCCCAGATATGGTGGTCACTGTTTGCCATCATTTCTAGTCTCATGTCACCAAAGTATCCATTCCATCCTCTACAGCTAAAATCAACCCTTATTATTCCACAAGTGTGCCCTTTTGATTTCCCTTTTCATCACTTAATGGTCAAAGCCACCATTGATTTTCACAGTGTTGGTAGAAGTGATGACTCAGATTCCTGTTTTGGCCTCAAACAGTGTGTGCAAGAAAGAGGTGGCCAGCCCTGCCCCTGAGACCTAAAATATATCTATACCACAAGCATAAACCAGTCTTACACCAATACATAACTGCCATTGCTTCCCCCACGGATGCTTGGAATTCACATTTGGTGTGGACACTGAAAATTATTCATTTGAGAGCAGTTCCAGACTCCCTCAGATTTTCCTAGCGTTCTTTGTTGAATTAGGATGCAAATATTAAACTTGGCTTAAACATGTAGCATAGACAATTAAACTTGACCCTGTACTCCTCAAGCAAATGTCCCATATATAAACTATGGTCACATCTATACCATGCATTTAAAGCATGACTTACCCCCCAAAGAATCCTGGGATCTGCACTTGTTAAGGGTAATTGGGATTGTAGCTCTGTGAGGGGTAAACTATAGGTCCCAGGATTCTTTGGGTGAAGCCATGTGCTCTATGTGTGCTTTAAATGTATGGTGTGAACATGACCTACAATATTCTGCTTTGGCCCATTTGCTTGGTCTTCAACTACTGTATCTTGGAATGTAGCATGGCTTTGGAGAATTAGGCCTTCCTAACAGTCACTTCCATGCCTTATGCTGCCACCTGGTAAAATCACTGCTAAGCTTGCTCAATCACAGCACCAATGGTTTGCCTGTAACTATAATAAATTCAGGCAAACCAAGCAGCAAATATTCTGTCATATAAGTCATGTTTTCATTTAAAAAGATCAGGCCAGTATAATTCTCCTCCGGGTTTCTATACAATGCCAGGATCATTTGCTTGGGAGAGATCTCAGCTCAGGGATTCTCAGAAACTACAAATGATGGTCTACTGCAGAATTCTTGTGCACTTGAAAGATGGCAGTGATACCAAGCCACAGCTCAAAGGTGCAACTTTTAAAGCAGACAGTCCAAAGAGAAAGAAAAGAGTAAGTTTGACCATTGTGTTACAGCTTGCTAGATGGTATGACGTTAGCAGCCACTGAGGACTGGGGGAGGAAAGAACAGAGGCCAAAGGGCAGAAGCAAATCAGCTTAAGAAAGGCAATAAAGGTGAAGAGTTTGTTCTTCACACAACCATCTTTGAAACTGGTCCACTGGCTGTTTCCTTAAGGTGGTGAAGACCTGAGAGATACTCAGGGAATATCAGAGGAGCTTCTCTTCATTCACATACCTTGTTAACAAAAGACCCTGACATCATATTACCTAGATGATTTGAATTAACTTAAAATAATTTATTCTTTCCCCAAAAGCAAAAACAAACAAGAAGTTGAAGACATTGGGTGGCATACAGTGTTGCGCTGAGCTAAAATCACTAAGCGGTATACTTGTTCTGCCGGCGAAATGTTTTGAGTCCGTGGAGCATTGTTGCACAGCAGAATGCATAAGAGAGTTGCTGGTAACTTCATGGCACTATGGATCGCGCAATCTGTTGGCCAACGAGTTTTCGCAGCTGCTGTGTTGTGCAACATTAAAACTCATCCATCTGCCAGAACAAGATCCCTTGCATCAGTGGACAGAGAGAGCTGGATGCAGACCATTGCCCCTTGCAGCATCCTTCAATGTTCATGCTCACAAATCTTGGGAAATTAAAAACACATAAGAGGCAAAGAGCTGCCTTGAGCATGGCTGTGGGTGGAATGTTCCCCTTTAATTTATCTGCTTTGAAAAAAGCCAGTTTACAATGCTTGAAAGTCCATTCTCTTTCTCAGCTGATTTCCAATGCCTTATTGCGCTTGGCCAGTTAGGCCTTGAATAAAACTTAACACAGAACATCAGCAGCTCTAAACGTGGACATTGCTGAAGAAGCAGAGGCAGTTGCATCTAGCACAAAGAGACACCACCAACAAGCAAGTTTAGTCATCCAGTAGCGTAGGATATTTTCCCCCTTACGAAAAGGCAAGTGCAAAGAAAACAGTTCTCTAGAAGTTGCAAGAGTAATTTTCTGTGAAATCACAGTGACTGGGTACCAATGAGTTTTATGCAGTCCATGTTTTCTTTGATGTCAGATTCTCCACCATGCAAAGGTTTGCTGAACAGTAGGAAATGTCACAGACAATGATTAAGTTTAATTGGATTTAAGGAGTATAGAAAGTTGCACTGCACCAGGCCAGACCATTATTGCCCAGCCAGCCTGGTTTTGCTTTCTGTGACTAGCTCTTCCCAAATCCTTTGTGGCTAGAGATTCAACTTCCAGATTGAAATGTCCCCTCCCCCCTCTCTTACATCAACACCACAGCCCAGTTCTTAATAAATTAAAGGTGGTCCTTCATGTCATTCATCAGGAGCAATAAGAAGATTTTGGCTTCAAGACCTCTGAAAATGTCAAGCTGGAGATTGGAAACTTGAGCAAAATACCAGGTTGGATTCTTATTAAGCATACATTGGCTGTCAAGCACAATCTTTTCTCCGACCTCTTGAATGGAATATGAATATCCCTGATCCAATCTCCTAAGAATGTGGTACTGCAAGAGAGGAGTTCTGCTCCTTTTCGTAAGCGACTTGCCCTCAACTGATTCCAGCACTAGTTGAGCACAAATACTAGTTCCATACAATAAGTAGTGGCCCAGACCAGGGTATGGATCCCCAGCCACATCAAAAGATGCATTTAGCTAGTTATATGGGACCCAGGTGAAGATCTCAACACAGCTGGAAACATGCAGCTACATTGGCTGGGAATGCAGTCCAGTAGCTTTCTACCCTCTGCAAATCTCCCTTGCTGGATTGGGGCAACTGTGCAAATCTATTGAGAATACCCAGAAAATAACAAAAATAGTTCAATGGCTTTAGAAGTTATTTATCAGATTTTTGTTGTTGTTGTTGTTGCTGCAAAAAACAGTCTTTCTGTGAACAACGCACTCCGCCCCCCAACCACACACACAGCAGGATGTAGGCTAGATTCAAGAAGGAAGGATAAGAGCTATCATTTGATCTCTTCAGAATTTGGAATGTGTTGTACTCTGAAGGGAAACAGAAGAAAATGACTAGGGCAGAGGCTCAAGCACTTGTCTTGGAGAAACCCAGTTTTATAGACAGGACAAACAAACACTTGAGATCACCTGTATACAATGAGAAGCAGCCAACTGGTAGCCAAAGGTGGAAAATAAACACGTACATATTTACAAGAACAGACCAACACAAACAGGATGATAAGACAACCACAGTCTGACATTACCACCCACTCCTTTGAGCCTGTTGAGGTCCCTCAGGCTTTTGCTCCGACATACGTAGGAGACTCATTAAGTCACAAAGAGACTTCCCTCCTTTTGCCTTAAATAATATGTTCTTTGTTTGTCAGAGTTTCCCTGGTTATACTGCTAGCATCTTCCTGTACCGGGACCCCTTGAGGTCAAGGATAGATAATGTGCCATTTCCCCATCCCCATATTGTATCATCATGGGGGAGACTGGGCTAATTAGCAATTGTACAATATTAGCTATGTCTGAGTGCCACATAAGTGTTTGTTGTTGGGTAATAGTTTGAGGTAATAAGAGCTAATGAGTAGTGGTCTCTCATTCCAGAATGGCTTCTTACAGGCTTGGCCTACGCAAAAGAGCAGCTGAAGTGGTGTAACTGCACCTAGACTATGCCATTTGGGAAATTTGAACTCCTTTGTCTGTCTCTCTTCACACACACAAAACACACATTCAGACAGAATCACAACTAGCAAGTTCAGGTAAAAGTCTAGACTTTGGAATCTGCATCAGAACCATGGAACTGTAGAGCTGGAGGGGACGTAAAGGGCCAAGGGTCATCTAGTCCAACCCCGTCATGAAAGAATCTGAATGCACAAGTCCCCCATCCAATTTGAAACCATACTGGACCCTGCTTAGCTTTGCAAATGTGATAGCAGTTTTATTGCCTTAGGCTATTGGTCCATTCTACAACTGGCAGTGGCTCACCAATGTTTCAGGCAGGCAACATCCCTGGTCCTACCTAGAGATGGTGAGGATTGAACCTGGAACTTTCTGCATGCAAAGCAGATGCCCTACCACGGAGCTAGCGTCCTTCTCACATGTCAGATTACTCCTGATGCACAGAGTCCTTACTATAAGGGAGAATATTCAGTCATGATGCAGACCACCATCAGCAAACTATAGCTGTGCAGTCCACAAACTTTCCGTTTGTGTAGTCCAGCCATCATCACAGAGTTTTCACAGGCTCTGTGTTATCAAGTTAGGATTGAAATTTCCTCAGGATTTACAAGTGAGGACAGCTTTGCCCATATAGAATGAGCTTCCTCTAAGGTATGCTTTAATCACCCTGAGAGATGGTGGCTAAGAGACTGACCAAAGTTTACTCAGAATAAACCCATTGAAATTAATTGAGTCATGTGAAACTTAGCTGAATACCATCCCTGGTTTTTATTCATACCTGCTGATCCTTTGGAATTAATGCCATACAAGAAGGATATCTTGTGGCACCAATGAACTAGAGGGCCCCAAACGCAGTGGTGCTGGCCTACCATATTTTGAGTAATACATGCTATCATCTGAACGATGGGGGTGGGGTGGGGTGGGGGAGGATGGTACTTTAAGGTGACAAGGGAGAAGTCCTTCTCTATCAGCCCCACATCTGTGGAACACCCTCCCACTGGACTGAGGCCAAACCTCTATGCTGTGAGTGTTGTTGTTTTTTTGAAGGCTATGGAGTCTTCAGCAGGTCTTCCAGGCCTGATGTTTGTCAGCTGGGTGATGGTCTGATTTGATTACTTTCCCCCACCCCAATTCTTTATGGTTTAAGTGTTGATTTGTAGCATTCAAAGTATTAAGGCTGTGTACTGTTTTATACTATGCACTGATTTTCATCTTTTGTTTTGACATTAAGCAGTTTTGGATGGACATCGGTCCAGAAAAAGTGACTTGAAAATTCTTTAAATTAATCAAATAATAATATTTTTTGAAGCCCAGAGTCTAAGTGTGTCACCTGCACACGGCTATGTTGTCACCATTAAAAAATGGTAGAAAATTGATAGCCAAAAAATGAAGACACCACAGCCACCTTATGTAAATGAATAAATCACTCACAGGTTCAGTGCCGCATGCTGTTACAGAGGGAATTTATGTGGAGGTGGAGGAGGAGGGGTTAAAGTCTAAGGGCACAGTCCACCCTAAAGGTCTCCTAGGCAACTTCCTTTGCAAGAGGGAGATTGAACAGATCACATTTGCTTATGCGTCACTTTCAGAGGTACATTTCACAGGCACACGAGAAACTGCCTTATGCAGAGTCAGGCCATTGGTCCAGCTACCTCAGCACTGACTGGAAGCAGCTCGCCAGGGCTTCAAGCAATAGTCTTTCCCAGCTCTACATGGGAAATGTCAAGGATTGAACCTGGGACCTTCTGTGGGTATAGCAGATGCTCTACCACTGATCCATGACCCTTCCCTGTGGCTTGTGTCCACAGGACTTAATTTTAAAAAAATAGATGCTAAAAAGAATCGTGATGTATCACTTAGGGCCAACCCAATGCAGGGTTTGGAGTGCTGTGGAGTGCTAGGATCAGGGAATGCATGATGATCAGTCAATGGGTGAACTTGTGCCAACCAAACCAAACAAGAGGGAAGGACCATGTGCATCAATTAGCTATTTGGTGTGGGAAATTTGAGGAGCTAATTTTGACCACTCCTCTCCCTTTTCCCCCCAGGAACAGCTGGATCCCAGTGTATTTTTCTTTTGTTTTTAAAAATGGGGCTACATACTTGTAGCCATGCCTGTTCCGAATGCAGCCTGCTGGATTAGGGAAAGAAGAGCTTGATCTGGACAGTTAGGGTAGCCGAATGAATATATCTTAAAAAGTAAAATGAAATTTTAGGCCTACGAATTGAAACAGACTTACTTCTGAAAAGTCTGTGCTAATGCAATTTTGCAGGTGCAGGTAATATTGTTTGATTGGACTGTTTTGTTATCATCCACATTTAGGTGCATGAAGGAGAATGTAAAAATAAATGGACAGGAAAATGAAACATATGCAAATGTATGCAAAGCATTTTCTTTTCAGTATGGATAAGAAGGGGTGAAATGCTCTTTGGAAAAAGGGGTGTGTATGTCATTACTCCTGAAGCTTGAATTACTGGATGTTAAGGAAGCCTGAACTGTGCCGTGTCACTGAGCATGCGACTGATGTCAATTTAAAATGAGCTGCCAAACCTTCTGGTTTGGAAAGCCTGAGCCCACTATGAGCTAAGCCAGACACATTTGGACATTTAGGCTTGGCCTAATGATAGGTTTAAAGGACGCGGGTGGCGCTGTTGGTTAAACCACAGAGCCTAGGTCTTGCCAATCAGAAGGTCAGCGGTTCGAATTCCCGCGACGGGGTGAGTTCCCGTTGCTCGGTCCCTGCTCCTGCCAACCTAGCAGTTCGAAAGCATGTCAAAGTGCAAGTAGATAAATAGGTACCGCTCCGGTGGTAAGGTAAATGGGGTTTCTGTGTGCTGCTCTGGTTCACCAGAAGCGGCTTAGTCATGCTGGCCACATGACCTGGAAGCTGTACGCCGGCTCCCTCGGCCAATAAAGCGAGATGAGCACTGCAACCCCAGAGTCCGTGACCCGACCTAACGGTCAGGGGTCCCTTTACCTTTACCTTTTAATGATAGGTTTGGCCTAGTGCCATTCCTTCCTGATATAGTTTCGGCACTTCCCTTCCCCTTCCAAACTTACAAAGTGGCTGAAATATTGAGGACAACAACCCTCAGTATTGCCTTGGCATTGTCTCGGATAGAAGAATTCATGGGATATACATTTTGTGTGGATTCTGACATCCTAGTAGGAGTAATCAAGATCAATGGGAACCATATCTTCAATGGGTTGTTGCCCTTGCAATGTTACTGTAAAAGGTCACGGGAGTAACCTACCTGCAAGGATCTATGGCTAACATGGGTCTTGGCATCTTCCATGGGACACAATGAGACCTTAGATTGAAATGGAACTTAATATAGGCCCAAGTCAAATAGGGCCTAATTTATTTGCAATGACCCCATTCCAAATCAAACCCTGGAGGTTGGGGGAATTCTAGGTGGCTGGATCACCACATGAGAACATAAAAAGAGGCCTACTGTATCAGACCCCATTCTCACAGGGGCCAGCCATATGTCTATGGGAAGCCCACACGCAGGACCTAAGTCTCCTGTATTCTCCCCACCTATGATTCTTAGCAACTGGTACACTGCCCTCCAGCAACAGTGGAACTGGGTCACAGCCATCATGGCTTGTACCCATTTCTAGTGTGAATTTAACTAAGATCCCTTTTAAAGCCATCCACATTGGTGGCTATCACTACATCTCGCAGGAGCACATTTCTATTCTTAAATTGGTTATTAAATAATATATAATAAGCACATTCTGTAGTTTTAAGTGTGTGCTGTGTGAAGTACATCCTCTTTGCTTGTACTGAATCTATCAATATTCATTGTGCCCCAATGTGATGGCTATGTTATGCCTCCAAGGTTGGAAGCAGTAATGCTTCCCTGGAAACCAAAGGAGGAGTGCTTCTGTGCTTATAGGTATCCCACAGGCACCTGGTTGGCCATTGTGGGAACAGGACACTGGATGAGATGGACCACTGGCCTGATCCAGCAGGAACTCTGCTTATCTTCTTAACTCTGAGTGTGACTCAACACTAAGTGTGACCCAATATTAGCTTCTTAAACACCGACCCATGACATTTTGCTGCATGAAGAAGACCAGATGGCAACCACCACCACTCATTCCATGTTCAGAGGCTGGGAGGTGATTTTTTATTCAGGACGGGCAATGGGATAGTGTGCTTGAGGGTGGCGGGCTCACTGAAGGGACACAGAAAAGACTGCATGGTAAGCACACAGTTCTGCACTGTGCACTCCCAGCATCAGCTGCATGATGCAGCCGGCCCACTTTGTCTGCAAGTGCTGTAGCATGTGGCCAGCTGCAAAGAAGAGAAAGGCAGGCACCTGGTACTAAGGCCTGCAGGCCAAATTAGGCCAAGAAAGTCTCCCTGTTTTGTCCAGGTGATGCTCACCTGCCCTACACCAGATATCTTATTTGTCAGGTATGGGCTAGGTTAAGAGGTGGCAGGGCTCAAAGGGATTTACAGGCATTGCCAAACAACTGATCAGCACAGCACTATGGAAAAACAAGCTGCCTGGTGTTGTTGTGATGTCAGATGATTGGCAGGGGTTGACCCCACCCACCTGTCAGACTTGGCCCACGGGGTGTGGGGGAGATAAGGATCTAGTCCCTCCCCCCACTCCTGCTCTAAATCCAGTGGTATTAAAATATTTCATAATAGGAGGATTTAGATGTTGGTACACAAATATGAACATGGAGAGTTTGCTTGTGGACACACACACACACACACACACACACACACACACTCCTTTTCATCCACAATGCATGGTATCTTCTAGACCCTCACAGTGGTGTGACCAGAATGTCCTCTATAGGTTCCAGATTGTGGGAACTGAACTTTCCCTTCCTGGATCAACAATGGATTTGGTATTTCAAAAGTAACGCAGCCCTTTTGTTGGAGGCTCTGGCAATGGACCAGTTGGAGAACCTGGCAGGTCAGGGGCAAAGGAAGGTTCTGGAAGGTTGTGGGTAGGAACCAGGGAATAATCTAGACCAATCTTCATCAACCTGATATTTCCTACTACCATCCACACTATCCCCCAGCCTACAGGCTACAGGCTAGGGTGGGTAGGAGCTGAAGTCACAGGTGGGAATTCAATGTAGTGCTGTGTTAAAGTCCCTTAGTGGTGCACTGGTTGCCCTAGTGGAATGGCTGTTGTGATAGAGATGGTGCAGGAAGCCAGTATGGTTCTCATGGCTGATTGCACAACATATTCCTGTAGCCCTGATCCCACCTTTTGCACAAGAAGCTTCTGCTAGCACAACTGTTGTGCTCGTTTCATATTGTGCAGCCATTATTCTTGCCCTTAAGCTATCGCAACAGCCCTTGTGCTGGAGGCCAGAGAATATTGAACCTTTAACGTTCTGGAGGATACCAGTTTGGCAGAGCCTGATCTAGAGAGTAATGTCATCACCAGGGAGGAATCTTGAAGATGAGGGATGGAGCCTGACAAAGACCGGAGCTCATGAGGTTATCAGACCTCAGTGCTAATTTGCTGGCAAAACAGTTTTTATTGGATAGATTAGTAAAATAGTGGGTGATTGACACTTTGGCCCATTTCCCAAATTACAGAGTGTCCTTAAGCAGCAATGCATCTTTCTACAGTCAAGTAAAATAAAAAATATATCTAGATATCTAGGCAGATTTAAAATAAAATTAAAATCTAGAAAGTTGCCACATTGTTTTCCAGAGGTACCCCAATCCCCAACAGAGCAACATCTTAGCATCAGCAGAAAGAGAGTTATCATCAAAAATGCAGCACTTCTTCCCCATGAAACAAAGACAGAAGGTGGCAGCCACTATTGCTGCCACCAATGGGCAACATTAAGAACAGTTACAACACAGAGAGCGGCACTGAACTAGAATGGAGAATGGCTGAGATGGGATGAAATCCACTCAAAGATGGATACAGCATGTCAAATGGGGCACTTCCGAGAGATGATGACTGTCCCTGCCCCTGAAAAGCATAAACATCAAAAAATTAAACCTATTGCCCTCCTCCTCCTCCTTTTGTCTTCCTCCCTGGACTGCAAGCAATCTCCCGTCTGTACACACTCCCAGCAACAGCAGGCTTAGCACTGCCCACAGCACTGTTCTTAAAATAAGGAACAAGTGGAAGTAGCTCGCTGCACAGCCACTCTTGCTAACTTCCCAGCAGGTGGGTCACTGTTGCTGTTGCTCACTAGGAGAGAGAGATGGTGTTTGCACCAACGTGTTTGCACCATGCTGACTTCTCCACCGCCTCACTCTTCCCTCCCCTGGAGAACAACAGTGACCCACTTGCCAGTAGGCTAGCAAAGCAGCTTCACACCCCCTCCCAGTAAGTCACTTCTGGCAACAAGTAAGACTATCCACAGCCTGAGCAATTCCTGTACTTTTAAGAGCAACTTGATGCACAGGAATCAGGAGGTGAAGCTTCTCAGAGCACAGAGACAAGTATGATTATCCATTGCTAATTTCAGCAGATTGAGCTGCTCTCAGAAATGCAGGGGTGGGGAGGAAAGGCAGTAAAATATCTGGCAACTCTAGAAATAAGGATTCCAAACCAACCTTTTTTTCTTTCTTTCTTTTTGAGAAAAGATAACTAGATCTGCCCAACTCAGGTTGGAGGAAACAGAAAAAACTAATTGTTTAAACAAAAGCTAATATGCTGCTTTAACAAATATTCACAGTCAAAGCTAGACTGCAGGGAGTCTAGATGTTCAAGATTCAATCTTCTGCAATTCAGGTCACAGATCACAACAGGCTTGTGGGAAGAGAGAAGAAAGAAGAAAGAAATCTTCCCACCAAGCTGTATACTGCTGCAGTTCCTGTTCTCTTAACTACTTATTTTCAGTCACATTTCCCATTCTGCATGGGCGGTAATGTTCAAGAAGGCCAAACCTTACAGTAGACACAACAGTATTGTGGAATTCTTCATTATTATTAGCCCCTTTCCAAAGCCTATTCAATGGGATTGCTAGATATGCAGTCTGGTGGCTTTCAGTTTTCTAGGGGAATGACAAATTCCATTAACAGCATCATAATGAGAATGGATTTCCCTTAGACTAGAGACAGGGAACCTGCAGTTGAGTTGAGCTGAGTTGAGCTCCCACTCCCATCAGAAGAAGAGAAGAGGAAAAAGAGTTTGGATTTGATATCCCGCTTTATCACTACCTGAAGGAGTCTCAAAGCGGCTAACATTCTCCTTTCCCTTCCTCCCCCACAACAAACACTCTGTGAGGTGAGTGGGGCTGAGAGACTTCAGAGAAGTGTGACTAGCCCAAGGTCACCCAGCAGCTGCATGTGGAGGAGCGGGGAATTGAACCCGGTTCACCAGATTATGAGTCTACCACTCTTATCCACTACGCCACACTTGCTCTCAGGAGCCTCATGTCCATTGTGATGAACATGACTGCTGGTCATGGATGATGGCAGTTGTAGTCCAACAACATCTGGAGGCCCACAGATTCCCCATCTTCCTCCTAGATTCAATTACACTAACATTGTATGAGATTCTGTCCTTCAAGGCAGCACCATCATGGATGGAGGTGATAGCCTGCCTTGTTGCTGTCCTGAAATCAAAGGGAATTTCTCCCAAGTTTGTGTGTGTGGTTAGCACTGGGGTGTTATCTTAAACTGGGGACAGCGAGTTCAGTTCCACCAATCTATGGAGCAGCTGTGGAGTAAGAAGCAGAAAGGTGGCCTTCTGTTCCAGTCCTTCAGAGAGGAGCTGCTCAGCATTATGGAGAAGCGAATGGACACCAGGCAGGAATGGTCCCACTGCCACATACTCACAGCTGCAGTGTTACATAAATGTGTTTTATATGCTTCTATTTATCTGTTTTGCTTTGGGAAGGGAAAACTCACCAACACAAAAGCACCAATATTCATGACACCCTCGCCAGGCTGTCCAGGAATGCAATCGCTATCTGTATTCTGTATTTCGAAGCATAAACTCTCAGAGAGGATGCTGAGACTGACCTGCTTCTTGATTTAGTATTATTTTTTCTTTCTTTCTTGACCCTCAGGGCCCCTTATATTTCTATGATTCTATGATTCTTTCTTTTTCTTTTGGTTAAATAAAGCAAGCTTCTTCATGATCCTCCTCATCTCATGACAAGCAAACAGACCAGTGGTTTGCAAACAGTTTGGGTCTTTCCCAACAACCAGGGTGAAAGAGGCCACAAATCCAGCCCCCCTTGCCCCACAAAAACAAAAAACAAAAAAATCAAAAACGGGGAGGGCAGGATGTTTGGGCCTATCACTTCTGCCTGGTTGAGTGCTGGTTGGGCTGTGCCATCGGTGCTCTGGAAATGGCCAAAAGAGCACAGAGGCTTCCAGTCCTGCCCTTCTCAATCAGGCTCCCATTCAGAAATAAATTGGGGAATTGTAGAGTGGAAAGAAGATACGTGATAGGTTTCTTTTCCAGGGGAAGGGGCAGAAGGCTGCTGCCTCCCTCCCTCCCCCCGTGGACTGTGAGAGTGTCGGTTTCTGCCTGCCCATCCTCCGGCAGAAGAGTCTGAGGCTCTACTTAGTATTTGTCCAGTCCTGCCATAGAGGAATTGGGCACACGCGGCTCAGCGCTCTAGCGGCTACTGTTCTTTATGGCCTCCTTGGCTGCGATGATCAAGGGAGTCAGGCTGGAGAGCGGCTTGGCCAGTTTTAAAAACGGGTGCTGAAAGGAAGAAGAAAACTGTTATTTATCTGACAGGCAGGCAGACAGATGGCTGGCTAGACAAGCAAAATGTTGCAGTGCATCCTCTCTCCTAGGAGGAGTGCTCCTGTTCAGGGTTCTAGTCAGCAACTCCCTGAAAGCAGGACATTCTGCTCCTCTGCCACGTTGTTTTCTTTTCTTTTCCAACAGTCACCACATTCTATCGTTACTGAGCATGCTCAGTCCCCTCTGGGCTGTTTGGAATGGTTGTTGCGGTTGGGGGTGGTCCCCTTTGGGTTTTTTCTAAAAGTTTTTCTTTGTTTTTTTGTCTGCAAACTTAATTTTTTGTTTCTGTATTGCTCCCTATGAAATATCTCAAAACGATTTAGCAGTAAAAAGCATAGGCAATAAAAGCATATATAAACCATTTCATTACACACACACACACACACTTAAAAAAAAATTAAAACATTATCCACACCCAGCATACTGGCACTTAGCATAAACCAACTTCCTGTGTTCTTGGGTCAGAGCATTGGTCCATCAAGCTCAGTATTGTCTATGCTGCCTGGCAGCAGCTCTCCAGGGTTTCAGGCAGGCAGTCTCCACCAGGAGATGTCCAGGATTGAATCAGGGACCTTCTGCATGCAATGCAGATGCTCTAATCATTGAGATACAGCCCTTCCCTTTTGTTTCTGAGCAGGTCAGTTTTGGCTAGAATCCTGCTGGCACTGTGTTCATTTTTCATGTAAGTGATACTTCCTGTTGTGCTTTACCCTGCAACCACTTGTGGACTTCAGTGGTCTGCACTTGTCACTTGATGCCATCCTATCAGGCATCATCTACACATGTGATAACTGGCACTTCAATGCATGTGTGAGTGAGGCACTAGAAATCTAACACCATAAGCAGAGCTTTCATATCACCCATTGCATTCAACGGAGCCAGCCACCATGTTTAAGATATTGGAGCTAATATACTTCCACATCTGTAATGGAGAGATGGCAGTATTTTGCCACTCTGCCCAGCTAATACACCAAGAAGGAGTCTTGTTATCTGGGCAACCCAGGAACTCCATATATACTGTCCAGGATTGTGCCCTGGAGAGGTCACTACATGGTTTGAATTCACCGGTGGAGGCACACTCCACTGTCTTTCAAGACAGACAGATGCCAACCACGATGACTTCCAAAGCCACTAGATGTTCATGCATGAGTGTAATTTCTGAATAGGGTGGCTACACATAACACCCAGGTGTTTATGCCCAGATAGCGTGGGTGATTGCCACTGATAAAATTGTATTTTATGTTCTTTCACCCTGTCAAATATAGGGGAGCAATAGGATATGGAGAGCAAGGGGCTCCTGCAAACTAGGATCCAGTAAACGAGTGTAGAATAACCAAATGATATGTGTGAACCAGCACTCAGTGTCATCTAGAACCTAAAACCTTACACTCTCCTGCCCAAGGGCATGGCAACTGCTTAAGAACATAAGAGCTGGATCAGGCCAAAGGCCCATTTAGTTTAACATCCTGCTCTCGTGGTGGCCAGACAGATGCCAATGCAAAGCCCAGTAGTAAAACCTGAGTACTGCAGCACTCTCCCCACTTGTGGTTCCCGGCAACTGGTATTCAGACTGAGGCATACTGGCTCTGACAGTGGAGGTAAAACATAGCCATTGTGGCTGGTAGCCATGGATAACCTGATGTCCCTTGAATTTACTGAATCCTTCTTTAAAGCCATCCAAGTTGGTGACTATCACATTACATCTTGCGGGAACAAATCCCATAATTTGGGTAGCATCCCCACACTGCTCTCATAACGCATGAAACGTGAGTGTGGCATGTGGGAGGAGCAGAAATCATGCAGGAAGGCCCTGCGCCTCCAAAGCAGCACAACACCTTCACAGTGAATACAGAGCTGATGTGGGAACCCACATACAATCCAACTCTTTTGACATTTCTGTAGGGGACAGAAAAGAAAACAGAATGTGCCCTCTCTCCATCCCATAACACATTACCTGCAAGAGCTCTTTCGCAGACCCTCGCCTGTCAACATCCATCTCCAGACAGCGGTTCAGAAAGTCTCGGAAAACAGCAGAGAGTCTCTCGGGATTCTGGAGTTCTGGAGTCCCATTTGTAGCTATCAAATACAAGGCCTAAAGGGTAAAATGGTAAGTTGCATTGATTTATCTGAGGCGGCTTTTCTTGTTCCTTCCTTTAGGTATTTATCCGAGGATTTTTATCCCATCTTCCAATAAACTTGAAACATTTTTCTTTTGCAAAAAGAAAATGCAATGAATAAAAAGATATGGGCAATAGAAAACTTTCAATTCTTGCATGTGGATCTGAGCGCTACTGTGTAAGCTACTGTGTAAGTACTTACTGTGTAAGTACACAGTTCTCTAGATTTTGCAATGCAGTCTCAGTACACAAAAAAATGCATGCACACACACAAATTAACATTTTACATAAAATGGACTTAAAAATGTGTATTTGTGGACGAATTCATAGGGAAATGTGTATTTTATGTAAAAAGTGCATTGAAATTTTGTAGTTCAAGTGCTGACTTTTCGTGCATTATTTCAACAACAATAATAGAAAACCACCATACAAAATGGGATTGAAGGAACCGAAGAATAACTTCCCACAAAACTGAAATGGAATGGAATTAAGTTGCCAACTTCCCTGAGAACAATCCACAATTGAGGTGATACAACTGAGAAGGCTCCCTGTCTTTGTTGCCATCCACCTGGGACCTTGGATGCCTCCAGTGTGCAATCAACCTGTGACCCTTATGCGAGTCCCAATGCAGTCTACAATTTAGGATGGTTTTAAAAAAAACAAAAAGCATGCTGGACTTCTGATCTTACCCTGAGAGGATTTTCATTGAGATATGGAGGTTCTCCTTCCACCATTTCTATGGCCATGATCCCTAAAGACCAGATGTCCACTTTGGGCCCATATGCCTTTCTTGTCACCACTTCAGGAGCCATCCAGTAGGGGGTTCCCACCATTGTGCTCCGTTTACTCTGCTCGGGAGTGATCTGAGCACAGAAGCCGAAGTCAGCTGCAGCAAAGGAAAAGCAAAGATGATGAGTTACAGAAACGGTATGAAACCAGCAGAAGAAGCAAACGAAATAGCAAGTGGGGAAGTTGAGGTAAAGAGGAAGAGAGGCTGAAGAACACTGACAGATTGGAGAACAGAGAGGAAAACGATATGATAATTGTCATAAAAGAAAACATCCATACTGGAAAAAGAAGGATAAACGCAGCAAAAATTAAGCAAGGATAGCAAGGTGCATTTCAACAAGCGAAACCAGCAGATGAGAATCTCCAGCTCATAAGTCAAATGAGGCTTGGCAGGCATCCTCCTTGGACCATGTCCCCCTGGATAGTTCAGTTGGTTAGAGCATGGTGCTGACAATGCCAAAGTTGCAGGTTCGATCACCGTACGAGATAGCTGCATATCCCTGCATTGCAGGGAGTTGGACTCGATGATCCCCAAGGTCCCTCCCAACAATTCTATGGTTCTCTGATCAGTGGTTGCTGCAAACCCTTCTTCCTTTGCTTACCTTACACTGTTTGAAAGCACTGCGATTGACCACTGGGCAGCCCCACCCAACTTTCAAATTGGCCCACAGTGGTTGGAGGAGATCTGGAGTTGCTCCAGTCCTTCCTGGAGATGCTGAGGAGTGAACCTGAGACCTTTTGCATATGCTTTGCCGCTGAGCTGTGCCCCCATTTTCACACATGGAACTCAAACTGATATCAATGGAAAAGGTAAGCCCTGGTAAGCATTTCCCCCACTCAAATGGATGGGACCTTAAAAATGCTTAATCTCAGCTTCATCGTGCAGCATGCATCTCCACATAAAACTAGGAAAGTAAATGGGTAAGTAATAGTATGGCTGTGTACCACTGCTGATACTACAATCTCGGGTGACTACAGGAGATTGCATTACAACCTGGGTACAAATTAGCAAAATGTCACCATCACAACACGGGAAATATCACATTGGAGCCTCTTCTCCAGCATCCTTTCCCCCACAGTCTGATCCATCTTCTAATATTCTTAAGCATATCCAAGGCACATAGGGCCTTAGTCCTACTTGAAGTAGATTCATTGAAATGAATGAACCTAATTTAGTCATGCACATTAATTTCAGTGGGTCTACTCTGAATAGGATTCTGCCCTGTTATGTGCTGAGATAAGTCTTAAGTTCTTTTTCACTGCAATCTTAAATGTTTAGTCCTGTGGCCATTTTTGGGGAGGCAAAAACAAAAAGAAAAACCAAAATCCAAATTCATAAGGATTCAGAGAGCAGCAGCATAGAATACAGATTATTTGGAAAATTATGAAAAGGAAGAAAAAAAACTGAGGAGCAAAAAGTGTTACTGGGAGCACCATACACGTACACACACACGTACACATATTTCTCGACATAAGTGGGGTAAGAAGAACTCCCTGACTCTTAGAATGTCTTAGAGAAGTTTCTCCCTAACACAATGAGAGAAGCACCAGTCAAATAAACTGTGCTGACAGTTAGGGATGGAGGAGAAAAGCATCAGACCTGCATTTAAAGCAAATCAACCTAATTTGCCATTTCCTAGCCTTGTGTATCAAAAATGTAGCTATCAATGGGTTCACATGCTCTCCAAATTTTTGTGATGTGGTGTACTTTATTGGGAAACTGCACATTTTAAGAGAAGGTGCAACGTTAAGAATTCTAAACTGCATATCCTAGGTGCTTAAAATGTACATGCAATTCTAGCTGCTTTTTTAATTTTCGAAAAATACATAGGATGGAATGTGCATGTCACTGAGTACATGATCACCTACCTAAGTGGCTACACATGGATAATTATGTAGAGATGGGGAGTTAAGCATAACTGAAACTCCCTTTGATACCAAAACTGGCACCATTTCCTACCTGTTTTTGCACTATATCTTTATTGGAGGGGAGAGATATATACCACCACTGCACCCTGATAACACACCACAATACCACACCACAATAACTACAGTGGCAAAAGCCTTACAGAGAATACCTACTGAGTTTGACAGATCCATCCATCCCAAGAAGAATGTTGTCACTCTTGATGTCTCTATGGATCACTTGGTTTGAATGCAAGAAATCCAGAGCTTGCAGGCACTGATATTTAGAAAGTAATAAATAAGATACTTTTAGAAGAGCATGGTGCAAGTCAAGGATTACGGTCTGACTTATTAGGAAATGGAGGAGGTGAAGTATATTGCCAAATCATTTTTTGTTTTCATTTCTATAGGAATGGTAAGATGACAGAGTTTACGCTACGAACAGAGCAACTTGCTACATGGACACTCACACATTATTTCATTCCAAGGTAGCATATATGTGGCTTTAACGTGGTCACCCACCCAGGTGGGTGTCAAGACCCATACCTGCTTAGCTTCAGCAAGCAGGTGGCCTCTTGAAGCTTCAGACCATACCTTGGTACATTTAGCCCATTTCCCAGCACTGCCACCACTTCCTTTGCTGAATAGAGATCCAAATCGCTGAATAGAGATTCAATGGCCAAATCGTTCTCCCTTCCCACAGGAAGTATCCAACAACTGTGGGCATATACTTCGGCAGTGGCATCTGCTCTGTCCCACCTCGGTCATCAGGAAATTACAAACCATGGTTTTAAACTCCCCACAGTACCCTAGAGCAATGCTACTTTGGGTATGACTGACTGGCTAGCTCCTCCTACCATTATCTAGCAGATATGCTCATGCCAAAAGGTGGCAACAGCCTGGTTTGTATGTAAATATCTCAGCTTAAAAGGTTGGGAAATGCATGGGATTTGTGCATTCACACTCCACTGCCCCTCTCCTCTTGGTATGCTGCAGTAAGAAGACTTCAGTTAAGCTATAGTCAAACCTGGAAACAATGGGTTGTTGGTCCAACATTTGCTCAGCTCAAGAGTAGGACCATGAACATGAATAGCCACTCGTTTTAATAGGCTTACTCTGAGAAGAGCTAAGGTTGCACACAACAGTAGGGTTAAGAAGGTTCAAAGCAAGTCAAGGACCTTAAACCATGGTTTGAAGGAAGTGTAAAGTTCTTGCTAGTTCCAAACCTTGTAACCATGGTTTCCTGACTCAGATGTAATGGAAAGATATGGCTAAAGATTTCTGGAATTAACCACAGTGCCTTGAGAATGGAAGAGGGGAGGGACAATGCACATAGGCATAAGGATATTCCCAGTGCTTTTTGTTTTGGTAACAAACAAATAAATGAAGTGCCGGTACTCAAGTGCCATAGGTCCAAGCACAAAATGGTTGTGATGGGCAGCAAAAAAACCAGAGGCAATGGCATTCCATACTGGTGACACTTTGTCACACACAAAAAGCACTGGATAGTATATATTTCAGCTTCATGAGCCAAGATATGTGCATCGAAAGCAGGCCAATGTATAAACATAACTTTTGGTTGAAGACCACCATGCTGTCACAGCATGAAATTACTTACCTCTCTACAGACAGCAGCTATCTGCCCTTCATCCATGCAGGTTTCTGTAACAACGTCAGTCAAAGAGCCACCAGCCAAGTACTCCATTACCACCCAAAGTTCATCACCAACAAGGTAACTGAGACATCAAATTCAAGAAGTCATTAGTAGATGAATGTGGAAAGAAATATCAGTTCAATGTGGTCTGAATGCTGTGGTCCACAAACAACATTACACCAATAAACCAAAGAAACAGAAGATATGGATGGGCACCAGACAGGAGGGAATGCTTCACCCTCCCCACGCTATTAACTTATTTTTCTTATGGTCCCCACCTCTCCCCTGGGGTTCTGGATGCATACTGGCCAAACTGCAGCAGAATAGCATCTGGACATCTGCCTTCCCTCTCCACTTTGCAGCTGTTCAGCAGAGGCTCAGGCTGGCACCTGCTTCTAATGAGGTACTTGTGGCCTAACAGTTCCCACAAATGAAGAGTTACACCCAAGAAGCTAGCAAGTATCCTTTGGTCACCAGTGACTGATTTACTCATTTGCTGTCTTTCCACAAGGAACTGTGCCCAAGGTGGCTTACAGCCAACCTTCAAAACCAGTGGGGGCTGGTGCTCATTGGAATTGATAGGGCAGAGGACAGGAGCACAAACAGTAGGCAGACCAAGAGCCAAAGATAGGCGGAGCCAGTGTGACCTCCTAGACTGGTTGTAAGCAAAGCAATAGGTTGGGCCTGGCTGAGGACAGACCGGGCTTGGTGGGTCAATGCCCCACTTGCCCTAGTGACCCAGCCTCCACCACTGATCACATTTTTATCCAAAGCTTCCTAGCAAACATTATCAGAAGGTTACTTGAAGATACTCACCTATCTAAGTAGTTAACTATGTTGGAATTCTTATTTTCCCTCATGACCAGGATCTCATTGATTATTAATTCCTTTTTGGGTTGCTGCTGGAGATTCATTTGCTTTATAGCCACCTGAAATGACATTTTCATGAAACTTAATTTCTGTTTTTAAGTGAACCCTCCCCTTCAGAAAACAAACAAACATTAAAAAAAAACATGCACAAAATAAGTGCAATAGACTGGAGGCAACTAGATAGGTAACCGCTGAGAACAGCACCAAGTTAATTAAGAGGGCAAATTACCGTATTTTTCGCTCTATAACACGCACCTGACCATAACACGCACATCGTTTTTAGAGGAGGAAAACAAGGGAAAAAATATTCTGAATGAAACAGTGGACGTATCATTTTTGTGCTTCATGCTGTGGCCACAGACATGTGATCTGATGGTGAATTTGGGGTGACCCAATGCAAAAATCCTGAGAATCCCTGTAACCACTTTTTTGCACCATTGCAGCCCCAGGCAACAGTGGGTGCGTGATTTTGGGGGGGCAGGCTGTAGCCATGGACATGCTATGTGCTCTGATGGTGAATTTGGGGTGACCCAATGCAAAAATCCTGAGAATCCCTGTGGATGCATGCTTTGTAACCACGTTTTTGCACCATTGCAGCCCCAGGCAACAGTGGGTGCGTGATTTTTTTTGGGGGGGGGACAGGCTGTAGCCATGGACATGCTATGTGCTCTGATGGTGAATTTTGGCTGACCCAATGCAAAGATCCTGAGGATCCATGTGGACCCATACTTTTTAACCACGTTTTTGCACCATTGCAGCCCCAGGCAACAGTGGGTGCGTGATTTTTTTGGGGGGGGACAGGCTGTAGCCATGGACATGCTATGTGCTCTGATGGTGAATTTTGGCTGACCCAATGCAAAGATCCTGAGGATCCATGTGGATCCATGCTTTGTAACCACGTTTTTGCACCATTGCAGCCCCAGGCAACAATGGGTGTGTGATTTTGGGGGGGCAGGCTGTAGCCATGGACATGCTGTGTGCTCTGATGGTGAATTTGGGGTGACCCAATGCAAAGATCCTGAGGATCCATGTGGATCCATGCTTTGTAACCACATTTTAAGTGGGGAGGGAAGGAAAAACACAGAAGGCTAAGAATGCAGGAGAGGGCTATGACGTGAGGAAAGGAAGGCAAAAGTTCCCCCCCACCCACCCACACAAGCCAGCCACTGTTTAAGGATTTCATCCTTTTAAATGGAAGAAAGCATATTTGAATGCTGTGTGTCTCCAAAAACAAAAAGCAGGAAGTCAAATCAGAATTTTAAGCCGAACCTGTAATCTCTCTTCCCTTCACAAACATTGTTCCCTCCGGAGCAGGGACAGGATAGAGCGACGCTCTGCTTTCCTCTCTACTTGCCTGGAGGGGAGGGGCTTTCCCTGCTCTTTGTTCGGACGCTCTGCTTTCCTCTCTACTTGCCTGGAGGGGAGGGGCTTTCCCTGCTCTTTGTTCCGTTTGAGCAAACACAGCAACGAAACAGAGCAGGGTGGGCAGTAAGACCCTGAGGCAGAATGAAGGAAAGCAGCAGTTTCCTGTCTCACGGAGCTCCCTTCTCCCTGAAGCGCGGTTTGATTTTTGCCTTATTTTTCGGCTCCAGGGACCACACATTCGCTCCATAACACGCACAGACATTTCCCCTTCCTTTTTAGGAGAAAAAATCTGCGTGTTATAGAGCGAAAAATACGGTAGGTAATAACTATAATACTTAGCATTTGCATAGCACTTCCTGGTCTCCAAAGTGCTTGACATGCATAATTTAGTTGCAATTCTTGCAGCAACCCTGTAAGGTTAGCTGGCATTGCTGCAAATGGTGGGGGAATCTAAAGTTACTTAGGAATCTCATGGTCAAGGTGAGAATCAAATCAGGGATTTCATGGGTCACTATTACCACCTCTCAGACTTATTGGTTTAAAGAAGTTGTGGGGAACCTGTGGCCCTCCAGATGTTGCCAAAATGCAGCTCCCATCCTCCCCGGCCATTGGTTAAGCTTGCTGGACCTGACAGGAGTTGTAGTTCAGCAACATCTGGATGGGCAAAGCTTCCCCACACCTGGTTTAAATCTAGGCCTGCCTCAGTCACGTACAACCCAGAGGACGGGGGGCGCTCTATATTTAGGTTATGTGAGTGAGGGGAGCCAAGCGCACTCTGCGCCCACCACTTACCTCCCTGTACATTCTGCACCAAGTCCCCCCCCCCCCTCTTTGCTAAGCTGGTATTAAAGCTCAGCTGAGGAGAAAAGTATGGGGACAGTTTGCATGGAAATAATCTGTGAGTACGAGGAGGGATTCACACACTCCTCAGCTGTGAACTTATCTGGATCTAAAACTTAAGCTTCCCACTACCAAGAATTCATTATAAAAAGTGCACAGTAAATGTTGTTGAATATATCTAAGTTGCATCAGTTGTATAATGACAACAAGCAGATTCACGTTCTTAGGAAACAGCTATGTTAAGTGCTAACACACTTTGCTTCAGGAACCAGTATGCACAGTAAATGGGTTGCTCTGACAGAAGGAGACCTGCCCTGGGAGGAAGACTCTTTCCATAGGAGGGAAGAAGGCTTCGGATACTACCCAATGGATAAAATGTACAGGTGGTGGAGAAGAATTTTCTTCTGTATGGTGTGCATATTTGATTGTAGCACTGTGGTCACAATCGATAGGGTCAAAAAGGGAATTTTAAAAAAGCAAACACACCCATTGCTATCCATGAAATGCTGGGTGAAATAGTGTCTCAGCTGCACTCCTGGGGGTTGCATCTCTTTCTGAAATCACTGGCAATTGAGAGTCCACTATATATCTGGAGGTATCCGGCTCAACTTTATCTAGTGTTCCAGCACCGATAATTGTCAATGCAATGTATATCTTGCTGATATCAACAGCCAAACTTGCATGAGTGTTAATGAATCTTGATTGCCCCTTAACCTCTCTTTCTTTCCAAGCTTGAAAACCCCAATCTTTCTACTGGGCTTCACCATAATTGTGAAAAAAAGGTGCAAACATTAAGCTGACAACTCAACATTAGTCAAACTCAAAGAAGTTCAGAGGCCTCCCCATTCAGTGCTTTGACCGATCATTATATGGGTCACATTTTGGTCGACATGCAGAATGGTACCGAGCGTGACACAAGCGACTCATAATTGCATAGCTTAAGGTTAGGCCTTTGACCTTCAGTTTGATTCCCCCTCCCTTAGCTTTAACTCTTGAGGTCAACTAACCTCCATGTTACCTAAATACAAATCCCAGGTATTTAACCGCGATCCTTCTTTAATTAATATTTATAGCAAACTTTGGAAATCAAAGAGTCTGTCCAAGTGTTAAGAATAATTAGCATCACTGGAACCAATATGTATAGAATCCCCATTATGAGACCACCCAGCACCTAAAAAGATAGGAGGGTATTGTAATTGACTATGACAGGCTTAGCAGCTGGATTTGCTTCTACAGCAAATGAGCACTGAGGGCAAGCCAAAATCGACTGCTGCAAATACATATAGTCACAACCAACAGACTGTGTGCCATCACAGAGGTTGCCAGATCCATTATGTTTTCTGCCACAGCCACCATAATCAGTACTAAGACCCACCAAGCTTAAGAACAGATTTTAAGTCTCAGCTGGATCAGGGTAAAGGCCCATCTCATCCAGCATCGTGTTTTCACAGTTGCTAACCAGGTGCCAACCAGGTGCCTATGGGATGCCTGCAGGTAGGACCCAAGAACAGCTGTGGTCTCCATACTCATGAGCCCAAAAAGTGGTATTCAGAGCCATACCACCTCCGCTGCATTTCCCCCCATACACAGGTTTTGGGAAGCAGTTTTTCCTAACACAACACATTTATGTACGTGATTTTCCACTAATATATGCATTTTTGTACACACTGCTTGTCTGTAGTTCACATTGCTCAGCATTGCAAAATTAAGACTGTGAATATTTCAAAGGGTGCTTACACTTCAGTTCATATACTGTTTCAGAAAGTGTGAATGAATTAGGTAAGTTTGCCTTTAAATGTGATCTGAACCCAATTTCTCCCCCATTCTTACTTATGAGTGATGCAGTTCTGCATCAGAGGCAGGCAATAACCCAAAAGTGTGTACAAGTATATTACAAGCGGTATGAGAAAACTGGGCAGAATTTTAAAAGCAGAGAAGAAACAGACACCAACATTGCACATACCTCCTGCCCTGTGGCAACGTCTATCGCTGTATAAACTGTACCTGAAGCTCTACAAGAAAATAGAATGTGTCGTCAAGATATGTGGAGGTGCCAAACAGGAAGAACATGAATAAAAATGAGCACATACTTATGCCTGCTGGTCACTGCTACAAAGTGTGTTGCCCAGTTTTAGAAGGGATTCTGTCAATTAAGTAGCTGGTGAGTTATTAGATGTTTAACACTGACATGCACTGAACAGTCTTTCTACAATGCCAGAATGTTGTTTGGAACTGTGGATATTAATTAGCAAGCAAAATTATTTTAAGAGCATTTCACTTTTTTCTCCCACAGCCTGCATCCCTCGGTTTAATGCAATGTTTCCATTGGATATGCCATTCATCATTTCAATGTTAATGCTAATGTGTTTTCTGTGACTAATAGGGAAGTTTAATCCAATTTGTTTACATTTTTTAAAAAAACCTGTTTACTCATGGTTGTCAGTGCAGAACCAAAGTTCAAGTGCAGAGGATTTTGATTTGAGCATTTTATTTAGATAACCTTCCACCTGCTTATATCCAGATGTCATTCTTCAGGCTACAGAAATAGGTCTGGCAGGTGTCAGAAGTATTTTGAGATTGAATATGAAACTACAGTCTGGTTCTCACACAATGCTAAATGCTGATTTATTAAACTATGGTTTGTTAAACCCTGAGTTAGCATTACATGTGAACCCTGCCCAGAGGCCCAATATGGGTTGTTTACTGTCAACAAACCACAATCTGAAGCTATGGTTTGAACCTTGATTTCTTTCAACTATAGCATGGAATTACATTAAAAAACAGCACCATTCCTTAACCATGGTTTGCTTGCACCCCATCACAAATGCTTAAACTATAAATGCTCACCAAACTTAATGAACGGCTGGGGGCAGGGGACCTAATTTTGAAGAAAGAAGCCACACCTTCTTTGATTGTCTGGGAGGTAACTTGTATTAACTTGTGGTTTGTTGAACAAGCCTTGGCTTAAACAAACCTTGGGTTAGTGTTATTTGCAAACAAGTCCAGTTTCTGCGTGATACCTCCTGCAATAAAATATATTTGTCATGATCCACACAACAGCAATATTTTATCTTTCCCATACTGTGGAATATTCAAAGATGTTGAGGTGAGATCTGAACCAGGGAATTACTGATGGTTGCTCACATTGGTAGCTCCAGGTGTGAAGACGAGGCAACAAAATTGTAGTCCCTGCCTTATGGAAAATATGCCAGTGATAACTTGTATAACCAAATGGGCAGAAATACTATAATCAAAACTGAGCCCCTGTGCCTTGGCAATACTTACCCCTGGCCAATTTTTTCAAACCTTGTATATTTCTTTTTCGGGTCTCCAACACTTACAATGCTTCCTGAAAAAAAACAAAGGAAGGTCATCATCACTGGAAGATAATACCTTTTAAGTGAGAGTGAAGAAAAAGAAAAGGATAATATCATGTGAAGTGAACTTATATTTTCAGCTGAGGTTGTGTTCAGTCCTGTGGGAGAGACACTGGGGTGGGTGGGCAAAATTCACCAGACATTTCCATAGGAGGGCCTAAGGTTCCCTGTATTTTTAACTGACTGGGGCTGGTCAGAGTTGTATGTTTAAAAAGTTCAGAGGGCACCAGATTGTGAAAGTGTAGTATAGAAGTATTTTTCAAAAGGAGTTAGCAGAATCTGAAAGAAGATTATCTATGACCACTTTAATTTCAAGGGGGGAGAGGAGCCTATCTGTGTACAAGGAGAAAAGAAGTTAGGTAATCTCCAAGCAACGGAATTGGAAAAGGGAAACCCTTCAGATCAGGAAGATAATGAGAGATTCTGAACCCGTTTTCAACTGTTGAATCAGATGAATCAACTTGGGTTTGGTGTCTTCATGCAAATTGCGCTTCTGGGGGCTGGACAAGTTGACCCTCGGGGTCCCTTCCAACTCTACACTTCTATGACATTCTGTGAGAAGAACAAAATAAGAGCAAAAATGTGAGAACATATGATTTCTAGCAAGACAGACAAAAGGTGCATATATTCCCCCTCCCAAAGCAGGATACAGGGGTCAGCTTTCTATAATGGGGGTGATTCAAAATACAAATAATCTTTGCTAGACCTAATAGCACTGCATCTTCTTCGCATTCTAAAACTGCAAGGGAAGAAAATGGATAGATGCAAAAATGTACCAAGCATTGCTTTCAAAACCACTTAAAAACGAGCCATTGACAGGTGAAGACATATGTCATAACACTGAAAACGACCTTGGCCATGATATTTAGGTGCTTTCAAAAGTAGAAATAAAAAACTGCCCAAATATTGCAGTAGACAGGGAAGGACAGCAGGTGGCAACTTAAGGAACCGTGGGAGTTAGAACATGACGGGCTACGCTGAAGGAAAATTCAGTGTGAAGGGAGAAGAAAGATGCTGAGATCCAAACTCCCGCAGAGGATATGCAATACTCTGATACAGTGGTGCCCCGCAAGACGAATGCCTCGCAAGGCGGAAAACTCGCTAGACGAAAGAGTTTTCCGTTTTGGAGGTGCTTCGCAAAACAAATTTCCTATGGGCTTGCTTCGCAAGACGATAATGTCTTGCGAGTTCCTGCTGGTTTTTTCCCTTTCCCCCCTTTTTTCTAAGCCGCTAAGCCACTTATCAGCTGATCTGATCAGCAGATAAGCCGCTAAAAGCCGCTAAAAGCCGCTAATAGCGCTAATCCGCTAATCCTTCAATGGGCTTGCTTCGCAAGATGAAAAACCGCTAGACGAAGAGAATCACAGAACGGATTCTTTTCGTCTTGCGAGGCACCACTGTACAGAGAATATGCAAAACCCACATACTCTGTGATTAGTTACTAGAGCGGGGCATGTAACAGACAGAATATTCTGTTGCATTCACAAGGGGAAAAGGCCAGGCAGTTAATAATTATAACTGGTAAGCTCTAAAGCTTCATACAGGTGAGGGTAACAAAGTTGGGTAGCAGTACTTCCCCCTTCCACCCATCCTTTCATGTTATTATTGATATCACCCATTCCAACTAATGTGCCAATTCAGTAGTGAATAGACTTTGCACACACCTGACCTCTTCTGGTTCTGTGCAATAGCCCAAAGGGCAAGACTACAAGAACAGCTTCTAGCACCCTACTTTTTCCCAACAAGGACCATAGCTCAGTGGCAGAGCAGCTGCTTTGCACCCAGGTTTAACCCCTGGCAGCATCTCCAGGTAGGGCTAGAAAATACTCCTGCCCAAGTTGCTGCCAGTTAGTGTAGACAATATGGAGCTAGATGGGATAATAGTTTTACTTCACATAAGGCAGATTCCTGTGTTCCCAGGAGTTCTGGGTAAGCAGAGGTCTCTTTAACTTCTGCCTCCAGGAGTCCACTGCTTCAATGTTCAGATCCCCTTTGGAGAGCCAGAGGGTATTGGTACAATATGATGCATGGCAAGGTGGAATAAGGCCGTATACAGTGGTACCTCTAGTTACGAACTTAATTCGTTCCGGAGGTCCATTCTTAACCTGAAACTGTTCTTAACTAGAGACGCTCTTTCGCTAGTGGGGCCTCTTGTTGCCGTTGCGCCGTTGGCACACAATTTCTGTTCTCATCCTGGAGCAAAGTTTTCAACTCGAGGTAACTCTTCCAGGTTAGCAGAGTTTGTAACCTGAAGCGTTTGTAACCTGAGGTGTTTGTAACTTGAGGTGCCACTGTATGTGATACTGGTATCTATTTATTTTTTCCTAAGAGTCAATCTCATTTAGAGATCAAACAAAGCTGTGTGGCATCTTTCTGAAGGTGGATGGAGGTCAATCCCGAAGATATTAAAGAAGGAAGAAAATTAGGGGGGGTGGGATGCACCACCTGGGTTCCAAACATAAAGCTTTGTTAATTAATTCTTAATTATTTTCCTAATTAGCTCTCAGTCATACAGACAAATGCAGTACATCATGTTTCAGAAGACTGTTTGAAATTCCATTGGATTTTCAATCTGCAGCTGAAAGTTGGCTGGAAGGCAACTACTCAGACACCTTAATCAGGCATACATTACATACTTAAGGAGGAGAGAAAAAAGCAGACAATCATGAAACAACCAAAAATCAATCAAGGAAGGAAAGGCTTGGAGATGTGGGGCAGGCAGGCAATTGTTGCTGTGCCTCATTAATAATGCTCATCCATAAGAGTTGTTGTCTCATGAGAGATCTCATGTAAAAATAGCTTGCTTGCAACTCTTGGCTTCAATGAGAGTGGCCATTAGCATTTGGAATCAGAAACCTGGGAGACTCATTCAGATTATCTAGTCTGGTGGATGAGAAGAACAGAACAGCTGTGCTTGATTTGACCCAAAAACCACCCAATCAAGCATCCTGTCTTAGACAGCAGCCACCTAGATATCTTTGGGAGAATAGCAAGGAGGTCTAGTCCTCTCTCTAGATATGTGTCCTCCCACTAGCTGGTACTTTGAGGAAGACTGCATGGTGGTTCCACTTGGTTATTATGGCTAGGTACCCATTGATAGATTTCTCCTTGATAAATTTGTGGTCAAGTATCAATAGTGTGCAAGCAAGGGCGAAACACTCACTTAATTTCTCTAGGATCTCCTCATCAGTCATCTTGGATTTTTTCCGCTGCCGATCTGTATTTCTATACAAGGTGTTGGAGTTGGAATTCTCAGGCTGAGGGGTTGTTGGTTCCTTCACTGGGGCTGGAGCCGCAACAGGTTCAATGACAGAACGTGTGTAAATCTGAAAGAAACAATGGCGGGAAATACCTTAATTCCATTGTGAACTTGGGGAAATTGAACAACAATGAATTGCCAATGAGCTACATACAAGGAAACACTTTAATTGTCTCCTGTGCTTTCACAAATATTATATTGCTTTCTCTCTAAAGGTTTAATTTAAGCTCCTGACAGGCAGATAATGGATTTCAAGACTTCCATTACACTGTTCAATTTACACATTACACCCTGAACCAAGAGCTCTGCTATGCCTTTTCACACAATGCAGAAAAGCTTGGGATTAAGTGATAAATCTCAGAGCAGAGCTACCTGACTGCCATAGTTTCCTACAAATGAAAATCCTAAGACTGGGTACTAAACTCAAAGTTGTTCCTTCAAAATGAATTTTCCTCCATGGCTCGTAATAGCTACTGGCTTTGTCATAGGCAGTGTGTGCTCTGAGCAAAACCAGCTAAAAAGTTAGTACAGAGGCAGTCCAATTTCTGTGCCAAGAGGGGTTAAACCTGGAAATTTGCACAGAGAGACTTATCTGGGGATTGTTTAAAAAAAGCTGTTTCAGGCTACCTGGCTAACAAAATTTCACCAGACCGCACTTT
Source organism: Podarcis liolepis (assembly GCF_965112155.1). Lineage (NCBI taxonomy): Eukaryota > Metazoa > Chordata > Lepidosauria > Squamata > Lacertidae > Podarcis > Podarcis liolepis. The sequence goes on along the minus strand of NC_139570.1, from coordinate 26,153,615 downwards.
GTGTGTCTCCGCAGCCATAAGGGCTAGACATTCATGGAAAGCAGAGATTCCCAAAAGCTCGCATTCTGCATCACCACCAGATTCTGTGCCCTTTCGCCACCCCCAACCCTATGCATTCCTGCTGAACAAGGGCAAATACGCAGACCTAGTCCTACCATACAGACAACAATTCAGACTAAAACTGTTAGCATCTCACTGATTTTGTATGCTCTGGTCGTGGGGCAATAACAGGTGGTGGCTCATTATCATCATCATCATCTTCTTCTTCCTCATCCTCCTCTTCGGAAACTGGAGGAGCCAGTGGAGGTTCTGATGCAGTCTTTGTGCTCTGTATGTGCAAAAAAAGTATTCATAAAATGAGGCTTCAGCTGTTTACGGGATTACTATCAGAACATGAAGAGGTCTGGCTGTAGGACAAGGGTCGGGGGTCTGTGGTCCGCAGGCCTTATTAGGTCCACCAGGTTACTTGGCCTGTGAGGCCTACCTGCCCTATACCTGAAATCACACATGACATCAGGTGTGGAGCAGGAAAAAAACATGGCTACACCAAAAGGGAGTTTGCAGTGATCTGACTTTTTTGGAACGTATTTGTCCCATGAACAGAAGTGGTTTGCTGGGTGGGGAAGAGCTGCAACGCTTAGTTTCCCAGGTGGGTTGTTATTACGTACCAGGGTGGAGTGCTGTATTGGCTCCAATGGTGTCTTTGTACCACACCAGCTTCACCACCACCTCGCCTCTCTCCCTCTTGGTAAGCAACAACAACTCACCTGCCGGGAAGCTACCCAGTGACTCCACGCCACCTGGGAAGCCACTTCTGCCTGCCCATTATCTCATTTAGAGCATTCTGACAGAGCTTTAAGATTCTCCTGGTAGAGCCACATCTGCAAAAACAGGCCTGCTCAAGAAGCCATTTGAGTTCTTTATGGCTTCATCATTGTCATTTTCCCTTCACAGTCAAAGACGGCATACTTATTTAAAAAAACAAAACAATGGCAAAGGAAAAGAGGAATTCTCATTTCATGAGATGCTTGCAGAATTCATTACAGGGAACTCATATCGGCCCGCCACTAGTTCTCATAGAGACCGTGCAGCGAACACTATTTCTCTCTTTTTAAATTGTTTTTTTATTGATTTTCATACAATTTAAGAAATTTAATTCAGTTTCAATACAATATTCCTTAGCATCTTGACTTCCCATCCTTACCTTCCATGATGTTTCTTTTTAAATCTTTTATTTACTGCTTTAAATGCAATACTTTTTTTCTAAAAGATACATCGTACATTACATTCCTTTATCATTCTCACTCCTTTGCTTATAATTCAAGTCCTGCCTACGATTTCATTTGGCTATAGTGTTTTCTCAGATAATCTGAAAAGGGTCTCTACTCTTCTACCAGCATTTCCATACTATTTCTCGACTGCCCATTGCATGGCCTCTGTTGTGTAATTGAGTCCATAATATTAAGTATATCAGCATTAAAAAGAATAAGAAGAGGGAAGGAAAGTCCTAGTTCAACCATTCAGCATGGAAAATAAGACATTCATACTGAGAACTCAGTATTGATAGGGATTGCTTTAATTGTACTTTTGGGGTTTTTGCTGTGATTCAATTTTCATTAAATACACACTGCTATTTCAAGCATTCCTATAAGCAAAAAAGACATAAGAAAAGCCTGACTGCTGGATTAGTCCAAATGGAGACCATCTATTCCAACATCCTGTTCTTGCAGTGGCCAGCCGGAGGCCTCTATGGAAAACCTGCAAGTGGGACATGAGCACAACAGCACTCCCCTATATTTTTGATTCCCAGAAACTGGTATTCCGAGCCAGCTGCAAATCACATCAAGCCACAAATCTCAGCAGAGACACTATTCCCCCTCCCCCCCCAAAATGGAGATTAGTTCATGTTCAACAGTAGGTTCTTATACTCACCGAAGGATGGGCTGCGATATATCCATGGGCACTTTTATCTGAAACGTGCAACAACAAAAGTTCTCAATAGCTTCATTGAGCCTAAATGGCTACAGGGCAGTTAGGAGATGGCACATGTGTGGCAATGTTGGACAGGGTCAAACCCTCCCCTATAGTACTCATTTGCTTCCAATCACAACCTCACATGCTGCTGTTTAGTTTAAAAAAGGAAATCAAAAGCCTGTGAGATCTCTTTTGCATAACCACCCCTTTTTTTGTTTTGCTCTTGCTTCTGTTTTGTGTGTGCATGTGTTGTCTACTCTGGCTCAATGAGGGGATGGTACACACATGAAGGTGATCGATGGTTGGTGAAAGACCCTGTGTGAAAAGCTGGGAAGGGAAGATTTCCCAGGGTTGAAGGCTGGGAGAAGAAAAGGAAGCTCTCAGGTGAGAGCTATGTGGGCCCACCCCTTTCTGTGTGGAGCAAGGGTTAAGATCTATGTTTGAGGGAGGGCTTTGCATTTTCTCTTTCTGTTTTTATTTTCATTTAGATTAGTTTGTTTTTTATTGTATTAATATAATTATATTCCCCCCCCCCCATAAAATTATTAAGTGTTCTTAGAGGTTAGGCATATCAGTGAGCCTCAGCGGGGTTCTTCCAAAAGGAAGTAAGAAGAAGGGTGTACAGCAGGAGTCATCAATCTTTTGAGACCAAAGGACATGACCATCCCATGTCACTTCCCTCTCCCAGATCATGAAAAAGCAGGCAGAACACAGGCTTCACTTTTCCAAAGGATCTGGGGAAAAGCAATTGCCTGTAGAATAAATTCTAGCCTTGAAAAGCACAGAGAGCTGAAAAAGGAAGTGCAAAAGAGTGTCATGCTTCCAACTTCCTGCTTCCGCTCTATGTACTTTCTGGAGGAGAAAAACGCAACCATTATCACCTTCTCATGACCAAGGGGGCAGTGTGTGTGCTCAGAGGCTTTGTGGGCAGTGAAAGAAGACCACTGCATCCACAAGTGCTACACTGGTGATCCCTGGGATACACCCTAGGGTTATGTCTTGGAGTTAGGCTTCAAAACTGTATTAAGACTTCTCTAGTGGCACACTCAGCTCCCTGGGCCAAAGTCCCTCAAGGCAACCAGGTGGAGCCATGTGCTGTGCCGTGCCATGCTGTACTGTCTTTCTACACTGTCTTCCCTCTTGGTTCACTGCCCCTCTAAGCTGTTAACACCTTGCTCCCTTTTTGCAGCCCACTTTGCTCCCCCCCCAGCTCTTCTCCCCATTTCTCTCCTGTTTCACCCTGTTGTGTGTCTCTGAGCCCCCCCCCATCACCAATGGTCATCTCAAGTACAGTTTCATTGTGCTCCCTCTTTCCATGCTTTCCCTGAGGCACTCTTCACCTACCACGAGGGCATACACACTATCCCCCTGCTATGTCCTTGTCCTGTGTGTGCCACACCAACCTTCCCAAATTGATCTGAAGAGGCCTTCTAAGTGAATTTGGACTGGTGTGCTTAGAAGATTCTATGCCATCTAGAACCTCATCTAGAGAACTGGGAACACAATTTAGCATATTATTTTAACATAAGACAAACTGTGGTTTGTCCTAACTAACTATGGTTTACTGAAACAAACCGAATACAGTGGTGCCTCGCAAGACGAACGCCTCGCAAAATGAAAAACTCGCAAGATGAAAGAGTTTTCCGTTTTTGAGTCGTTCCGCAAGACGAATTTCCCTATGGGCTTGCTTCACAAGAAGAAAGCCCATAGGGAAATCTCCGAGGACCTCTTTTAAAATGCTGGCGGTCGGGAGCAAAGACTTTCGCCCACCGCCGGCCTTCAGAAGAGGTCCTGGACCTCTTCTGAAGGCCGGTGGGGGGCAAAAGTCTTTGCTCCCCCCCGCCTGCCTTCCCGGGACAGCGGAGACTTCTCCGCTGTCCCGGGCGATCTTAAAATGCTGGCGGGCGGAAGCGAAGCCTTCGCTGCCGCCCGCCAGCATTTTAAAATCGACCCGGGACAGCGGAGGCTTCGCTGCCGCCCGCCAGCATTTTAAAATCGTCCCGGGACAGCGGGGGCTTTTAAAATGCTGGCGGCCGGCAGCAAAGCCCTCCTGTCCCCAGAGCTTGCGGGGCGGGAGGTGGGGAGAAGGGCTTTTCTTCCCACTGCCAGCCTTCAGAAGAGGTCAGGGGACAGACTGTCCCCGGACCTGGTGTGGAGGCGGTTTCCATAGGAACGCATTGATTGATTTTCAATGCATTCCTATGGGAAACCGAGCTTCGCAAGACGAAAAACTCGCAAGAAAAAACTTGAGGAACGAATTAATTTCGTCTTGCGAGGCACCACTGTACAAACTGTAGTTTATGAAGCTAGCTTGTTTTAATAAACCATACTGAAGTTTAACCATGGTTTACAATTCAGGCACAACACTAATGAGGTTAATGGGAAACTGAATGGAAAGTCCAAGAGGAATGGGAAGGAGGAAGCACATGAGCCTGAGTCTCACACAAGAGAAAAAAGCATAGCCGAGATTTATATCCATATAAAGTCTGTGGGTCATTCTTCCCTTATCTAGTCTTTTTTATTTTTAAACTTTTTATTGATTTTTTATTCTTTAGGTTCTGATGGTGTCTTCTTCGCCATCATTGCCTCCTTACCTCCGGATGTAAAGCTCATATATTTCTGGTTGTTTACTGTCTCTTTGGAATCATAGAATTTGAGGACATCCAGAACAGCTTGAGGGTTCTTCTTCTGTTCCAGTTTTGTTATATTGGAGGTCTGCAGCAGCCTAGCCCACTGCTCCGGAATCCCCTGTGAAGAGCAAGTGGAAAGGATGACGATTCAGGGCATTTCATCAGCGTTTATATTCTGCCAGCATAGTTCCTTACCAAGAATCCCACACTACCTGTAATATTACATTTGGAGCCTTTGATTGATGCCCAAGAGTTTACAAAGCTAGACACTTTACAGCAGGTGCAATCATTCTCTCATCCTCTATTAAAACAAAGAGCTAAAACCTGGATCCAACTTAAAAAAAACCAAAAAGTTATGACTGTGACAGGAAAAAAAGGTGCATGAAGCTCATCGTTAATTCAACTCTTGCTGATCCATGGACCAATGGCGGCAAAGCTTATCTCATTTCCCTGGTGCTTCAGGACAGAAAACAAAACACTACTCTACACTGGAGGACAACACCGGGTGCTTTAGGAAGCTTACACTGGATAGCTCATGCATAACAAGATAAATGCTTTCTACTCAGATAAAAGCAGACGCTACCGAAGTCAAAGCTACTGAAGTCAAAGCTACCTCCTGACGCATTAACTGCCCACTCAAGGACATTTTCCCTACTTCAAAGGAGGAGCTGCAATTTGGAATCAAAATGGTGGTGCTAAGTTATATAAGGTAGCTGGGACTTTAAATGCACCCTCTTTCCCCACTCCTTCCCCCTACTGTGTAATGTTATTAATTATTATTATTATTATAAATAATAATAATGCTGCAGGAATTAGGAGCAGTGGCTGCATCCACCAAAGTACAAAATCTTATAAGTTTGTATTGAGGTATTTTTATTTCCGAGAAAGTTGTCTTGGAACATCCAGTATAATTTCCTAAATTCAAGGAGCGACCGTCTCCCCCACCCCTTAGCAGCACAATTAACATTGAAGCAGTGACTCACTTGAAGTGCATCAAAGCATCCCTTTATTTTGCCACCCCAGCTTACAGCTAACATTCTAACAAAACTGGGGGTTTTCCCCCCTTCCTCCTACGAGGTTCTCTGCAAAAATGAGATGTGACATGGGCCTTTGGAGTTTGGGGTTAACGATGAAAAAGTTGGAATAAGCCAAGCAACGAAATCTACTGCACACACACGGAACCTGCCGCTGCAGTGCTATGACATCTCAAAGAAGCACTTGGATGCAAGCTTCTTTTGGGCCTGTGACGCACCTCTGGAAACTTCCCTGTGCACATCTGTGAGCCATAGAGATCTGGCTGCAATGGACGTAAATAAAGAAAGAAAAGAAAGTTAAAACAGAATGTGGGACAACTCAGACGGTGGGAAAGAGGTGAAATCCAATGGGTCGGAATGGGGCAAGGAAGGTCAAGGTTGTGTGTGTGAGGGTAACCCAGTCTAAAACAAGGGAAGTAGCAAACAAAGTAGTAGTCATTGACAGGCTACAGGAAGACAGACTATGAAAAACAGAAGGGGAGGAGGAAATAAATCACAATTAAGTCCAAAGTTTGGAAGCAGCAATTCCCCATTTTAACCAGGTTGTGGGATGTTTGCTTGCTCACTGGAAAAATCATACTGCCAAGTGACTGGATCAAATATTCAGTATTAAAACAGTTGTGGCGGGTACAAAGAGCCTTCTTCTAAGAATTCTTTCATGCTTAAACCCACCTTGGTAATTCTGAAAGGTCTCCATGTAGCATTTACAATTCAATCCCATGCAAGCTTGTTTAAAAGTAAGGGTCAGCAAGTCCAGTGGGGTTTACATCCAATTGACAGTGCAATCCTAACCATGTCTACTCAGAAATAAGCCTTACTGAATTCAGTGGGGCTTACTCCCAGGCAAGCAGGGTTAGAATTTCAGCCTAAAGTTGTTCAGGACTCATCTGACTTTAGGAATTATTAAAAACTGTTTTTCAAAAATAGCCAGGGTACGAATGGATACAAATGCTGCGAATGGAAAAATCAACCAATTCTGGATTTTTGCTTTTTGTTTTGTTTTTGGAGTCTGCAAACAGGGTCAAACCAAATTATGCCACACATAATGCCAGAGAGAAAACTCTTGGCAACATACATATATGCCACTTATATATATATGCCACTTGACTTTATACAACCTAAATCCATCATTTCCTTTTGTTTTTGAAATGGGAACCTTTATGAGTTTGAGTTGCAGCCAGTTTTCCCTCTAGACAGGGAATGCAGATCTGTCTCATTAAAAGGCATGCTTTGCAGAATTATCATTCAAAAATAGAAAGAGACTTCCCTTTAGAAAACAAAGTTTCCCCACCTTATTAGTGCACCAACTTTTTCACCATAACTATCTATAGGCCTCAGAAGCATGCTTCTTTTGCCTAATCATTTTCAGTCATTGAATTTAGTGCTCTGTGTCCCAATTTCTGCTACTCGTGGTGGCTCCAAGCGAAACAAAATGGGAATTCGGACATGCATTTGTGACAATCAGCATCATGTCATTGGATGCTAATGACTGAAAGCCAGACTTCAAAGCCCATGCAGCAGGTATCCCCAGCTGTGATTTTGGATGCAGCAATGAGTAACAGGGAATCCATCCAGAACACTGGCTGGCATTATGTGTTGGAGTAAAACTGTGCACGCTGCACATTGCGCATGGCACATAACCAACAGATCAGGCACGGCAGCTACTGCAATCCTCTAAAATGAAGAAGGAACATTGGTTTTGAACAATCCCCTGACACTTCCAAACTTTTGAGAGATAGAGAAAAAAATGTGAACACTGTGGAAATACTTTTGTTAAGAGGCTTGGTGGCAGAACCCTTGTCACAATATACTTACCAACATATAAAGGAAATAAGGAAAAGCTCAAGATGTCACAGACCCATAGCTAATTAACTGAACCAGCTGTGGTTATGGAGCTAAGAAGATCTGGTTCTTCAGGAAACAGAAATTCCCATGTGATTCCAAGGATACTTATGTTCCCTTGCTGTGCAAACTTATCACCAAGATGAACTAGCTTGATGATCACCATAACTTGGTGTTAACAGTCAGGTGCAGCAACTATGACTCCTGAGGGCTACTACCCTCAATAAACAATTTTGTATCAAAAACCTCAACCTCATCCTCTCTCTCTCTCTCTCTCTGATAAAATAAATCTTAATTTCAGGGAATCTTACAAAAAGTGCAGGGAACTAAAACCGACACAATTTAATGCATTAATGCTGTATCATGAAAGCTACTCTTGTTGCTGGATCCCACACTGTCACTCTGGTAAAATTCAGACTGAAGAATCATGGGATGAAAAAGCACATGGGGAATAATCCATAAAAGCAGAGGGCCACACTGGGGGCTGGCAATGCTGACTCTGCTCCTTTTCATGTGATCCATCTACCCTACTTGATTTCTTCATCTAAATGTTAACCATAACACCATGGAATCAAGCCACAAGGAAATGTGTTCCCCAATACCATACTTACGATTTATATGTTAGGGTCTGAGATCTATATCCCTTAGTGCAGCCTTGCCCAACCTGGTGCCTTCCAAGGTTTTAGACTACATCTCCCATCAGGCCCAACCTGCACAACCATATTGGCAGGGCCTGATGGGAGCTGTGGTCCAAAACATCTCAAGTTAGGGAAAGTTGCTTTAGGGCATCAGAAAATAATAGTTTCATTTCTCCTAGTCAAGTGAGAAAGCAAATAAATGCCTGAAGGAAGAGAATAATCACTCAGTTATGAGGATAAGTAGCTGAAGAAAGCATTGCAACTCCTCATGTTTCTAGAATACCTACTCACAAAGAATATTTTCAATCACTAAAATTGATTGATTTTGACATGAATAAAATGGGTATTTCCCAAATCCAGTAACTCTTGAAACACATATGAAGTGTGTTTTTTTAAAATCTCTTGAAAGATAGATTAATTATATGGGAGAAGGGGGTTGGTCATCTACAGAGATCAAGCATTAAATCTAGGGATGGTTGGATCAATCTATTTCTGTTCCATATCAATTCCACACATGTTTGTTCATAACCCATCTCCACCCTGCTTATTCATTAATCTGTGATTTTTTTAAAAAAAAAATGACACAAATATTCAACATAAAATATATATTATTACAAAATATGTATTTTGCATCAATATATGTATCTCTGAACAATTTTTATGCTAAAATTCACCTTTGTAACATGTTTTGTTTTGCTTGTTGGTTTGCTTTCTGATGGAAAAACTATGTCACAGATTTTGGAAAAGTGCAAAACCAGAAGGATAAGTAGTTGTAATCTACACATCAATCCTTTTGATGAGGATGAAGTCAGCTCACATCGGAATTCACAGAAATCAAATTCCTCAAGCACTCGTCATTAAATCCTTATCAAGTATCTTTCTTGGGATGTTTGAGAAATGTGCAAGAATGAAGTGAAACTCCATCCCAGCTACAATTAAAAGATCTCTGGGCTCCCATGTCCTTCTCAAGTGCTTTAGGCGAAGGGCGAAAAGCCAGAGAATCAATGGGTACAACTGCAGCCTACTGGGGTCCATGATTTAAACAATCCCACAATGCTGTTTTGAGTGTTAGCAGAATTCTTTCCTTCTGTGGGGAAGAATGATTGATTAGAGGACAGCAAGGGAAGGCATACTTAAGAGGTAAGGGAAGCACGTGGGGAAAGGGGAAATAATCCTACTCTGGAGAGCCATTATAAGGAGAGGATTGTGATGGCACCAAATCCTCTTCTAGCTCCATATATGAGTTTTTAAGCTCACATCTTGTTTATCAGAACACATGGAAGGCAATTACCGGGAGAACACGCCGCAGTGCAGCATAGAAGGGGCAGGCATAGGTGTAAGCCTGGCTCAGTGCCATACAGAGGTCTATAGGCCTTTCTGCTCATGTCCAGAAATGCCACAAACTCTACCTGCACCATGTTTGGCCAGCATTTTTAAATTGGCAAGCTATGTCATATGCCACAGTTTGGTGGCAAAATGTTAACCAGGGTGCTAGTCTGCATGAAATGTGTGGTTTTTATACCAGCTCATAAGAGAGTTGGATATAAACCTACAGGCTGTCTGTTGAGATCACAGGTCTGTGTTTAAAAGAGTAGTTATTTATTCCTAAAGTGCTATGGAACTCCTTGCCCATTGACATTGGGCTGGTGCCCTCATTAGGGACACCTGCTGAAAAGCTTTGTTTCTACAAGCCAACCCAGTTATATAACTTAGTTACCTATATTTGTTGTGAAAATTGGTTTCTGGGTTTTAGCTGTGTTTTATTTGCACAACTGCATTTATAGCCCACTTGGAGAGCTCCTTGATCAACTGGTTTATAAATCTTCTAAATAAATAAAACTATCCTACAGAATATATCCATAGAGCATCTTCAGCTCTTTCCCCAGAGTTTCCATAGTTTGCAGTCCATAACAAGCAACCTATGGAATGGGGAGAATTAAGCAACAATTGTTTGCAGTAGAATACTCAAAAGTACACAAGTGTCACGCAAGGAAATCTAGCTACCTTCCTCCTATGTGGGTAAGGGGATAGCCTAAGGAGACATTACTTGCGTGTAGAGCAAATGTGCACAGGAGGGGAGTGGGATCGTGCTTGGCAGCCCCCCAATTTCTGTCTGCACCTAGCATAATGTCAGCATAGAGCAGGGGTGGGGAACCTGTGGCCCTCTGGATGCTGTTGGGGCTCCCAATTCTCAACAGGCCCAACAAAGCATAACCAATGGTCATGGATCATGGGAGCTGAAGCCCAGCAACATTTGGAGGGTTGTAGGTTTCCCGTCACTAGAGCTCATTTGCATCCAAAGTAGGATGTGTGTGAGCTCTGTGAGTGTGATCAGCAACCCTTGCAAGGTTGGCAGGTGTGATTCCACCACCTCCCATACACATGTTCACTCTGCACGCAAGTGAGGTCTGCACAGAACAAATGGCTGCAAAGAAAGCCAATTTAGCCAAGGAAGTTTGCAATGAAGCAAACAGAGGACAAAAAGATGACTTACTGTGAATTCCCCAGTGACTGCATCAAACCCCACATGGATCGTGTGCTCGAAGTCTGAAGGGAGAGAGATTTCAGGACGTTCTTTCTCCTTCTTCTTATTGGCTAGAAGTAAAATGTTAACAAGCACTTATTTTCCTGCGTAATTATTTTTTATGCATTTTACAGTCAGGCTTATTCAAAGCAAGATATGGAAAGTAGGAGGATAGAATTTAATCCAGAAGGACCCTTGACTGCAAAATCCAGGCTGGATAATGAAACAGCACCATAATAGTGCAATCCTATTCATGTTTGTTCATAATTAAGTCCTAGGGGGCTTGTTTTGGTAAATGTCCACAAAAATGCAACTTTACAGAACACTGCTCCTGTAAGCTAAGGGCATGTGCATTACTTGATAATGTATCATTTAAACCCAAAAGGTATGAACAGCCTCCATGGGCTTGTCAGGGGTGATTGTCAGGAATATATCACACAAAGTAAGTGAAGTTAACTCTTTATTAGAAGAAACAAGGTCAGCTCAAGAGTGCCAGGTCTAATTCCTTTGCAGCCTTTTTGTTGCATAAAAGAGTGAATGAAATGTAGACTTCACTGAGGCACAATTGTTAAGGACTTCAGACAAAGCCCTCATGCAATCAGGGTGATGCAGAGAGTGGTTAATATACCTTTATACAACAGGGTGGAACCCACCACCTTTAAAGAAGTAGAGATGTACCCACTCCTCAAAAGCCCTCCCTAGGCAGCCTTGCAGCATCTAATTCCTTCAGGTAGAAAGAAAGTAAACACAAAGACATGGAATTGTATCTAATGATAGTCTTGCTCAGAAGAGAACCATGAAATTAACCAACATGGCTAACTTAGGTCCATTAATTTCAATGGGTCTATTCTAAGTAGAAGTTAGTTAGATACCACTCATGCCTTATGTAGACAACTCCCAATTTATGCAGTGGTTACCTTCCAAGGCACTGTGCATTTAAGTGAAATCACATATATTTGAAACGTCATTGAGAAAGCCTGTAAACACCCTGTTCCACCCCTTTTTGTGACATTTTTGGGTCACTGCCAAGTTCGGAGTGATGTGCATATGAATTCATGTAAATGGGGAGTTAGCTGTACAGAATCAGACCATTGGTCCACCTAGTCCTGGGCTGCTAACGCTGAATGGCAGCTACTCTCCAACATTTCAGACAGGAATCCTTCCCAGCTTTACCTGGAAATGCCAAAGATTGATCTTTTTCATATAAAGCAGTTGCTCTACAGCTGAGCTACAGCTCTTTCCCCTTAACTGTTGTGATGTTCATTAAAAAAACTGCTGGATGATGGGAAATAACTCAGTGGCAGAAACCAAGGCTTCGTGTGCAAAAGGTACCAGATTCAATCCCTAACAACTCCAGGTAGGGTTGGAGTAGATTCCTGTGAAACGAGCTGCAACCAATAGCCATTGTCAACAAGACCAAGGTAAGTGGACTCTGTTTAAGGCAGCTTCCTCAGGACTGGATCCAGACTTAGTCATGCTTCATGAAGGACAGTAGTTCCCAAACCTTTTCAGCCCCTCCCTTTGGTTCCATTAACTCATCCCCAGTGACCCCAGCCCTACCTTATAAAAAGCAATATTCATAATAGCAGTTTGCACAACCCACTAAAGAAGATAATAACCCTGTAACATTCAAAACAGTAACAATTAATTGCACATTTATTCAAAATCCAATGAAAACTACTTAGTTGAATTAACTCAAAAAAACCTGTGTTATCCAAGGATGCCAGCTTTTCAAAGTATGATAGCCATTTATACACAGAAACTTCCAGGTCACCCCACTTCTCACCTGGGAGGGTGATACCACCCACCTAAGTTCCTGGCGTGCTGCTGCCAGTCAGAACAGACAATATCCAAGAATAAATGGCCTGACGGTTTGAATCCATGTACGGCAGATACAAATGTCTCCAGGAGCAATCTGGAATGCTCACATGTACTCAAAAACACTGTGCATGAACTAATCCCAAATGTTACATTCATCCTTATTAATTTAATTGCTAAACCCTTACTAAACAATTATCTGGCTATAATTTCTGCCCAGGATTCCAACCTTCACACTTATGTTAATTGATAAATGGTTTTCCTGCAGCAGTTGTTAGAGGCAGCAACAATATACCACCTCAGCATGCCAGGGCAACCCCTTCCAGACCCCATGCTTCTCTCCAGTCTCCCAGCCCTTTTTAAGATCTATAATGTGTTCACACTTTAATTTTCAGCTAAGAGATGGCCTGCAACAAGTTGTCCTATCTTTTCAGTTTGCATCACTCTGAACAGCAGATAAGAAAACGGTCTTGGCCTCTCATTACACTCTCACCATTCTGGCAGAAAGTACCGTATTTTTTGCTCCATAAGACACACCTGACCATAAGACGCACCTAGTTTTTAGAGGGGGAAAGCAAGAAAAAAATATTCTGCGCAGAGCATGTAAGCAGCTCTCACTTTTTTTTGCTTTAAACCCTTCTGTCCCTCCTCCCGCTTCGCTGAGAAGCCAGCAGAGCAAGCTGTGCAGCTCTCGCTGAAGCCAGCAGAGCAAGAGCGTTACCTGCGCAGCGCCTCTTCTGCGGGCTTCCCAGCAAAGCGGGATGAGGGACAAAAGGGAGCCCTTACAAGGGAGCGCTGAACAGAGCCTGGCAGCGGCTCCTGCTGGCTTTTCTGGGAGGTGTGGGAAGGGACAGAGGGCAGCCCATCAGTCCCTTCTCCCACCTTGCGGAAAAGTCCCCAAGAGCCGCACACACGCTCCACGCGGCTCTTTAAAGGGAGCGCTGAGCAGAGCCTGTATGCATCCCAGATGCGAACGCAGGTGGGAGGCTGTGCTCAGCGCTCCCTTTAAAGAGCCATGTGTAGAATGTGTACGGCTTTTGGGGGCTTTTCCGCGAGGTGGGAGAAGGGACTGACGGGCTGCCCTCTGCCCCTTGCTGGCTTTTCCCCGAGGAGGGAGAAGGGCAGCCTATCAGTCCCTTCTCCTTCCACGGGGAAAAGCCCCCAAGAGCTGCACACACACTAGGCCCAGATCTTTAAAGAGCGTGTGGCCCTTGCTGGCTTTTCCGGGAGCTGGGGGAAGGGACAGAGGGCAGCCTGTCAGTCCCTTCCCCCACTCCCAGAAAAGCCCCCAAGAACCGTGCTCCCTTTAAAGAGCCGCATGGAGTGTGTGATGGGCTGCCCTTCTCCCTCCTTGGGGAAAAGCCCCCCAAAACCACACACACGCTCGAAGCGGCTCTTTAAAGGGAGTGCTGAGCAGAGTCTCCCGCGTGCATTTGCTCCATAAGACGCACACACATTTCCCCTTACTTTTTAGGAGGGAAAAAGTGCGTCTTATGGAGCAAAAAATACGGTAGGTTTAAAGGGTCATCGTGCAAAGTTTAAAAGAACAGTCAAATCTATATAAATGGGTGGTGAAATGTTGTTACAAAATTAATAATAATAACAACAACAATAATAATAAATTTATTTATACCTCGCCCTCCCCGGGCTCAGTGCGGCTAACACCAATAAAATCACAGTAAAAACATAAGGGGGGGGGGAATTTAAAATACAGATTAAAATGCAATTTAAAATGCAGCCTCATTTTAAAAGTAGCCAATAAATCAAGACCATAAAGGGAGGGAAACATAGGGGTCAGACTGAGTCCAAACCAAAGGCCAGGCACAACAGCTCTGTCTTGCAGGCCCTGCGGAAAGATGTCAAGTCCTGCAGGGCACTAGTCTCTTGTGACAGAGCGTTCTACCAAGTCGGGGCCAGTACTGAAAAGGCCCTGGCTCTGGTTGAGACCAATCTAACCACTTTGCAACCTGGGACCTCCAAAATGTTGTCATTTGTGGACCTTAAGGTCATCCGCGGGGCATACCAGGAAAGGTGGTCCCGTAGGTACGTGGGTCCAGAGAGAACTGGCCACTGCTTCCCTTTAAATATCAATTAAGTGCTCATGCTTCAGTAAGGGAAACTGGCACACACCTCTTCTCAATTGAGCCACTACACTTTAAAGCAGTATCACCCCACATTCAACAGCCATTGCTTCCCCAAAGAATCCTGAGAACTGTAGTTTGTTAAACTTCTGAGGGTCATTAGAAGACCACTTACAGAGCTACAATTCCCAAAATGGTTTAACAATCAACCCAGCTTCCTCAGGAAATCTAAGAATTGTAGGCCTGTGAAGGGAATAGGGGCCTCATCCTGCAAGTGTCCTTCCTTCATCAAAGTATGGAGAGGGAGCCAAACTTATGAGGAGAGACTGTAGAGGGAGCCAAACTCATGAGGAAAGACTCAGTAGAAAAACATATACTTTGCATACAGAAGGTTCCATGTTCAAATGCCAGAATTTCCAGCTAAAAAGATTCCAGACAATAGGAAACCCTGTAGAGCAGCCTTTCTCAACCTGTGGGTCCCAGATGTTGTTGAACTACAACTCCCATCACCCCTAGCTAGCAAGGCTAGAGCCCAGGGATGATGGGAGTTGTAGTCCAACAACATCTGGGAACCCACAGGTTGAGAACCACTGCAGTAGAGGCACTTCCCCTAAAGAGCAAACATTACAAGCATAAAAAAACCAACAGGCCTGTCCCACAGGGTTGTTGTGGGGGTGAAGAAGGTAGGGGAGAAGCCATGAGGGCCTCCTTGAGCTCCATGGAGGAAAGGTGGGTATAAATAATAATTAAACCAATAAATTAATTAAAACAACAGTGACTCAAAACATCAGTACAGTACAACAAACCACAGAGGAAAAGCATAGCCAAGATATTACTAAAAGCTATCAATCAACAAATGCTTGATGAAAAAGATAGGTCTTAAGACTGGCATCAAAACACAATTAAGGTTTCTGCCTGTTGCACTTCAGAGAAGAGCAGATTCCAATAGCTGAATACAACAACTGAGAACGCCCTCGCCTTGCATTGCAGGGGGTTGAGCTAGGTGACCCCTTGGTTTCTTCCAAATCTACAATTCTGTGATCTAGCCTGGGCTTTCCTATATCCCACCATAGCCAACACCCTATTTTCTGATGGCAAGAAGGATTTCATTGCAAAGATAGTTACTATGAGCCATCAGCTCCCTATGTGCTCAGTTCCAAGAAACCCAGACCCATTCTTCTAACTCTAAATTTGCATGCACCAAACAATTCCAGCAAAAAATAAACAGCACCTCTTTCCAAACAATGGCATTAGAGACCCATAAGTCTCTGGCAATTTTAATTGCCCTTTTTATTAAGAAGCAATGTAGCTGAACACTCAAGAAAAGCAGACATGAAACCAACAGAATAGGAGAGGGCTGGAAGCCCTTTGCATTGCTGATACATTACTTTTGTCCCCTCCTGGAAAGATGGAACGGAGCCGAGCTTTCTTGTTCTTCTCTTCTGGAGCCATGGGGAGAGGTTTGGAGCCGTGGTTCACTGCTGAAGAATCGCGGTTGTTGCTGTTCATTCTCAGTGGAGGGGCTGGAGGTTTCTCTTCAGCATCCAGACTATTTGACATCTTCAGCAGCCCTCACAACCTCCTGGTAAGACAGGAAGAAAGAGGTTCTGGTGGTGAGAGTAAGAAGGATAAGTCCCAGAGTAGGGCCAGGAAAAACAAAAAAGTTGGAAGAAGCCTGGAGAAATCTGATTTTAATCCTACACCTGGTACCCAATGCCGCACCACTGACAAACCCAACTGCAACCGTTCAGAGCAGCAGAACTCTGCAGATGAGGCAGTAACTGCAAGCGCTTTCTCTTCTTCTGGCGGCTCAAGTAGGGAAACAAGAATCATTATCAGCTTTCAAGGACACATTCCAGCCAAAGCGAAGCGCTCAGTTCAATTCAATATGAGCTTATTATTCTCGCCAAAGGTCATGAGGAACCCAGAGCAAAATTACCAAAAAAACATGGATCATACATGGATTTTGGCTCATATTTTGGATGTATGGTTGCAAATTAAACCTCCGAATCATCACAGCAATTTATAGATATTTTAGCTAACTTCTTTTTCCTGATTCTTTTTCTTTTCCCTTTCCTTCCTTCCTTCTTTTTTCAGCCAGTGCATAGGTCACTCTGAATGTGACAAAGTTATTATTGAAACTCAAAATAAACTGCACTGTTTCTGCCAGGGTGTACCTGCTTGCTTGTGTGAACAGAGGTTTCAGAAAGCGATCTCTGGGGTCTCTATATAAATAGTCTAAAACATCTCAACACACTGTTTTCCAGAGTTGGCTATCACCAAATTCCATATAGCACAGCACAGGAAACACTCAATATGCATAGCAGCAATTGTTAAAATATACCGTATTTTCTGCTCTATAGGACGCACTTTTTCCCCTCCAAAAATGAAGGGGAAATGTGTGTGCGTCCTATGGAGCGAATGCAGACGGGAGGCAGGCAGGAAATACCCCCCAAAAGCTCCGTGTGGCTCTTGTGGGCTTTTCCTCAGGAGGGCGAAGGGACTGATGTCAGTCCCTTCTCCCTCCTCGTAGAAAAGCCCACAGGAGCCGTGCACTCCTTAAAGGGTGTGTGGCTCCTGTGGGCTTTTGCAGGAGGTGGGGGTATTGCCATAGCCGCACACAGCCTCTCCCTGCCGGAGAGGTGGTGCGGGGCTAAAAAAGCCCCGCGCATCCACTCTCGGCTGGAGAGGTGGCGCGCGGCTATGGCAGCAGCCTTTTTAGCCATGCGCCACCTCTCCAGCTGGGAGAGGGTGTGCGGGGCTAAAGAAGCCATAGCCCCAGGCTTCCCCGGCAGCCTCGAGAAGCTGCTCTCCAACCTGCTCTTTGGGACTGGCAGTGCTTCCCCCCACCGCTAGCCAAACAAGCTCGGCCTGCGCGCCTTTCCACTGCTCCCCGACCTGCTCTTTGGGGCTGGCAGTGGGCTTCCCCCCGCCAGTCCCAAAGAGCAGGTCAAAAGGACCCCTCTCGCTCTCCAGGCTTCCAAGGTAGCTGCCTGAAGGCGACTGAACGCACCTTGAACGGCACCTTGTTTTAAAGGGGGAGAACAAGGGGGGGAATTCTCCCCCTCTCTGCGCAGTGCCTCCTGCCGCTTTGCTGAAGGGGCGCTGGGCATAGAGGGGGAGAATTTTTTTTTCTTGTTCTCCCCCTCTAAAACAAGGTGCGTCCTATGGTCCTGTGCGTCCCATAGAGCGAAAAATATGGTACTTTAACTAAGTCCAGTCTGCTCTTGCCTTAATTGTTAGCCACTCAGGTTCTGTATGAAGAAGAGCTGCTGATATTCCTGATGGTAGAGAGCATAAGCTTCTGAACAAAATTATTCTTCAGAGTTTCCAAAACTTTAATCAGAGACTGAGATTTCAACACCATAGAGCATTTGAGCAAGCACTTTTCTACCTTTAGGGCAGGTTCCAATCAGCTGTCCTCCCTTGTTGTAACAGAACTTTATCAATGCCCCTATGGTCTTCTGTGCCTTGACTTTCACTGTCTCTGTATGAAACTTCCAAGAGAGTGTTTTGAGTACACCCAGACCTAGGGGCAATTACAGTGGTACCTCGGGTTACATACGCTTCAGGTTACAGACTCCGCTAATCCAGAAATGGTGCTTCAGGTTAAGAACTTTGCTTCAGGATAAGAACAGAAATTGGGCTCCGGCGGAGCGGCGGCAGAAAGCCCCATTACCTAAAGTGGTGCTTCAGGTTATGAACAGTTTCAGGTTAAGAACGGACCTCCGGAACGAATTAAGTATTTAACCCAAGGTACCACTGTATAGAAAAGCAAACTATGATACCTTTAGCTCTCCTTTTAACATATCAAAACTGACTAGAAAACATCTAGAAGCATTCTTTCCTGGAACTTGGAAGGTTGGGAATAATAAGATGGTTAAGGAGGCTGAAGACAGCAAAGGTAAGAGAGGGGAGGGGAGGAGTGGGTGAGAAGGCGGGCAAGGAAGGGGTCAGTGGCAGGGGGGGTGGGGTGTGCCCGGAAATTTTCCTCACAAAAGGTTGGGAAGGTTTCAACTAAGGCTGAGCTCCACCTGCAATCTCTGCTAAGCAGTGCACGAGGTCCCAAGGGGTTACAAGGCCGTGTTTCCACTGAGAACCCCAACATGACAGAGGCGGTAGTGTCTTTTAAGAAATTACACATATTTACTCTTCAGTTTAGCTGAAACCGGTGCAGACCTTACAGCACTGTGAACTCAAGCTTGTTCCTCACAGCAGCCCAGCACTGCAGACAAAGCCACCCTAAAGCACCACCACCCCATTGTTCCTGCTTCCCAGCCAGCTCTGACAGCTGCAGCCCTTTCTTCTTCCCAGAAACCCCTGCTCCAAACAACTCCTCCCCACCCATCTGCTATTCCAAGCCTAGTTTTAAAAGAAACACTTTTCTTGTAAGCACAGCCTGCCCCTTCCGCTTTTTTCAATCCTAAACCCACGGTAAGCATGGCAACTCTTTTGCGCAGGCCCTGTGATTTATCTGGGATAGGCCATCAACACCTTTTGCCACGGTAACGTCCTCCATCACAGCTGAGGCCTTGGCCTGGAACAGAAGCTTAGCTTGTATTTTCTTCCCTCCAATACTCCAAATATTATCTACATACTACCCTATATTATTTTCTGCTGATCAGTAACAGACTCTGGTATCCTTGCTATAACAATATGCCTGGAAGAGACTTGGTCTCAAGTTTTGTCACAAACACCTTGCTGCCACCTTTCAGCCAGCCAGCTGTTCAGAAATCTTAAAACGGCTGAAGAAGTGGGGGCTTAACTTCGTTTATGTCACTTGAATTGACAGGGAGAGTTTGGAGAGCACATTTTGGGATTCAAAATATATTTTGCCACATCAAAACAAAACTGAAGTAAGAACCTTACTCTTCTGTAGAAACACCTACTTTCCCCCTACTAATAATCTGTCACTGACCACCATGATTTGGTCATATTTAACATTCCTACTGGAATAGATCAATCATAAATTCCTCCCAGCATTTACACTGTGTGGGGATTTTAATGCCCAAATCAGAGGAACTGCGTAGGGTCTCTTGCTACCTTTAGGCTTTGACTTTGAATATATATTTCTAACCTTTCATTTTTACTTTGGGCAAGAAATATAATGCACAGAGCCTGAAATTGTTGGAATTTGTATTCCAACATGTTTTATACATCCTTCACGGGACTCCTGAAGCCATTTCTAAGAGTCAGTACAGTGGTACCTTGGGTTACATACATTTCAGGTTACATACGCTTCAGGTTACAGACTCCCCTAACTCAGAAATAGTACCTTGGGTTAAGAACTTTCCTTCAGGATGAGAAGCCCCATTAGCTAAAGTGGTGCTTCAGGTTAAGAACACTTTCAGGTTAAGAACGGACCCCCGGAACAAATTAAGTATGTAACCAGAGGTACCACTGTATACTTAATTTGAACAAATAGGGATAGCTCAGTCAAGAGAGCATAAGGCTCTTAATCTCAAGATTGTGGGTTCAAGCCCATGTTGGGGGGAAAGATTCCTGCATTGCTGGGGGTTGGATTAAACAACCCTAGTAGTCCTTTCCAACTCTACAATTCTATGATTCTATGAGATATGGTGGAAGTGATATTGATCATATTGTAGTGTCTCCATTATTTGCTTTTGTGAACACTTTTGAAGTGTCAGAATGAAAAGAAAGCAACCGCTTTCCAATATCAGTGACCCTAGGTCCTCTAACAGAATGCATACCTACAACCAAATCTGCAAGAGTCAACGGAGAAATAAATGGTGTGAAAAATGGTCTCACAGATTGAGTAGCAATATTCATGAGACACTATATAGTAATAATCTGAGGAGCTTGTGTCAACCTTTTTTGAACAAACCTCCAAATCTTGTTGATGTCTTCTTCTAGCAGATTCTCACAGAACTCAAGTTCTATTTGATAACTTCTGTAATTAATAACTACACACAATCAACACACCTTGGCTAGTTTGATGGTCAATGCAAACTGGTTAAGAAAGTTCTGACCAAG
This sequence comes from Podarcis liolepis, assembly GCF_965112155.1. NCBI lineage: Eukaryota > Metazoa > Chordata > Lepidosauria > Squamata > Lacertidae > Podarcis > Podarcis liolepis. The sequence continues at coordinate 26,133,080 of NC_139570.1, read as the reverse complement.
AATAATTAGGGGTTCTCATAAGAATCCATCAGAGGAATCCATGGAAAGTTTCACCAAATGTAGGTTGGAATACAAGAATCTGTCCAAAAACAATAAATATACTGAATATACAAGCTGAATATATGGAAATCAAGTGGCAGGAATTGGGACTAGCAGTAATAGAACAGAGGGAAGACAAATTCTGGGAACTGGTGGCCCAGGGCTTGAATGAAGTGATATCATCACAGCAAGCCTCAATTCCTGCCTCTGAGTGGGTTAAATATTTCTCCAATATATTTGGTGGTCAATTTGGACAATCACATGTACCAGCAGCATGTAAGGATTTCGCATGTGTAGCAGCGCCAGTGACGGGGTGCACCCAGGGAAGAGTCACAAGGCCCAGGTTGAGAGATTTGAAGAGTCACATCCAGAACTAGTTTTGCCCTTATGCAGTCACATTAAACACAGATCTCAGTATGATTTTAATTATGCCAAAGGTTTCAGTAATTAGACATTCTGGAGATAATTATCCAATAATAGAGATTTCAGCCACTGCCTTCTTGTTTTACCCTTTAAATGCCTGGTTAAAACTTTTCTGTGCAACTAAGCTTATGCAGACAATTAAATGAAACATATTTCTGTGATAATTAGTTGATGATCTCTGGTTTTATTTTATTTTTAATTGTTGTTTTTATTGTACATAGATATTGTTGTAAACCACTTTGATATTTTTTTATGCTATGGAGGGATATAAATATTTTTATGAATAGAAATGATTCACTTGGCCATCAAGCTCACTGGGTCAGCCTAACTAGGTTATTGAGAGGATAAAAATGGGGAGGAAGAGAACCATGTACACCTTGTGCTCCTTGGAGGAAAGGGGAGATACAGTATAAGTGCAACGAACAAGCAAGCAAAGAGATAATTGCATAACCCTGTGATCCCCAAGAAGCAAACCACACACCACACACAACATTCAGGCAGAAACAATCTTCACTGATGTGAAAATTCTCTCCACCATAACCCACCCCAAGCTTGCAGGTCATAATAACTCTTGGAAGAGCTGTGGGAAACTTTTGACCCCTCCCAATGTTGCTGAACTGCAGTTCCCACCAGCCCCAGCCATTAGCAATGCTTGCTCAGCCTGATGGGAGTTGTAGTTCAACAGCCTAAAGGGCCAAAGTTTCTTCACTCCTACCTTATAGTAACTTCTCTCCCACTCTCAAAAGTTTAGTACGTAAATAAAATCTAATGACCTACTGTGAGAGGGAGGGAGGCTTACTCAATGAGGGCCACATTCCCTTGTGGTCAAGCCCCCTGGGGCTGCATGCCAATGGTTGGCATGGTCAGGGGCAAAAGTAAGTGGAGCAACAGATGCAAGTCTTACCATTGTACAGTAGGCCACATACCAGCCATGGAAAATTCAGATGTTTCTACATGCACCTCTCCATCAGGTGAAACAAGAAGCATTATTACAGTTCAAGCATACAGTGCTGCCAGGTAAAATTACTCGTGGAGGGTGAGGAGAATGGCTGGTGAGGTGGCCTGGCTTTGGGGGCGAGAAATGTCAAGGACCAGATGGAGAGGTCTGAAGGGACACATTTGGCGCCTGCTTCTGAGGGTCCCTACTCCTGAACCAGAGCAATTAACAGATCAATAAACTCAGTGGTTCACTAAGAATACATAGTCAACCACTTGATGCTGACATTCAATAGAGGAAGACAGCAATCCTGTCTAAGATTTCTCTGCTGCATCCACCTACAAGTTTCTCTTCACAGAACACCTTTGGTTTCTCTTTGTTTTATGAGGTAGTGCTGCCATTTCTGGAAGGGGAAGGGGCTAAGAGTAGGGATGAGGGAGAGTTTTTTAAAATCCATTCCACACCGATATTTAGAAAGTCAATGCAAGGTTTAATTTGTTTTCAGTTTATTGTTATTTTAACTTTCAGATAGTCTCAAATTATTGTTGATAAAACAACTTATCAGAAATAAAAATTATCTTTTTTGTAAACAGCTTTGAGGTTTATTTTTAAATCAAGCAATGTATAAATTTTATGAAATAAAATAAATAAAAAATAAGCCTGGTGCTCCACATCTCGCAAATAGGAACAGAACAGCTGGCTTTTGCACATCTCCAGATTTTGCAATGCATTTTCAGTGTGCAAACCATGTATAATATGGTGCATATTGTAGCCTTTCCCAACATGGTGCCTCCGGATATTTCTAGGCTACAGGTCTCAAAATACCTGACCACTGGTCATGCTGGTTGGGACTGGTGGAAGTTGTAGTCCAAAACATCTAACCAAGGGTTTGATAGGTTTAGCTGGCCAATCGAAGCTGTTCCTGGGTATAGCTGCTGTCACATGCCAACAGCTTCTAGGAGCCACAGATGAGAGGTGAGTGCAAGGTGGGGACCAAAGGTGGACAAACTACCCCAGGAAAAGCATGACATTTCCCCCAACAGAGGTACTACCCCTCCCCTAACCCCCCCCCCCATTATAATAGCCATGTAACAATTGCAGTTTTCAAATGAGATGTCTTCATACCTGGCTTTGTGACCCACAAAAATATCTTTAGACCATCTATCTTTAGACCACCTATAAAACCATTTCAATCTGCCAAAGAGAGCATTCACCCTCTGAGATCATTGGTATTAAGAGATCACCAAACCCTCACAATGTGCTTTTTACATGCTGTGAAAAGAAAAGAGAAAAGAAAAGAGATCCCTTGGGCCACACAGTGAGCACCTCAGTATTTGTAGACAACATGAGGCAAAGGATCTGGCACGTTGTCTGATACGCTGCCCACTTTAGAAAGTGAGCTATATTCACCCTAAATATCCTGCTTGAAATACCAGTTTTGAAGAAGCCCAGAAATTTAGAAAGAGAAATTAATCCAAGATATCCTGATGAAATGCATATATGTACCGTATTTCTCGCTCTATAGGACGCACCCGACCATAGGATGCACCTTGTTTTAGAGGGGGAGAACAAGGAAAAAAATTTCTCTCCCTCTGTGCAGCACCCCTTCCATTTTTCCTCCCTCTTCGCTGAAGGGGCGCTGCACAGAGACGGAAAGCTGCGCAGCACCTCTCCAGTGAAGCAAAGCCAGGAGAGCAAGAGGTATCGGTGTGCACCGACCCCTCTCGCTCTCCAGGTTTCAGGGATAGCCGCCTGAAGCCTCCGGAGCGCAGCGGAAGTTCCCACTGTGCTCAGGAGGCCTCGGGTTCCTTTCACTGAAACCAGGAGAGTCTTGGCTTCAGCAAAAGCAACATGAAGCCTCCGGAGCACAGTGGGCACTCCCACTGCGCTCCGGAGGCTTCAGGCGGCTATCCCTGAAGCTTAGAGAGTGAGAGGGGCCGGTGCGCATCGACCCCTCTCGCTCTCCAGGCTTCAGCAAAAGCAACGCGAAGCCTCTGGAGCGCAGCGGGAGCGCTCCCACTGCGCTTCGGAGGCTTCGCATTGCTATCGCTGAAGCCATGGAGCCTGCCTTTGCCCTCCTGAGGAAAAGCCCGCAAGAGCCGTGCGGAGCTTTTGGGGGCTTTTCCTGCCTGCCTCCCCTCTGCATTTGCTCCATAAGACGCACACACATTTCCCCTTAATTTTTGGAGGGGAAAGAGTGCATCTTATAGAGCGAAAAATATGGTCTTTAATGTATACTTCTATGTCTGCCAGGAAATAGCACATTTCTAATGTGCTAATAATATAATGACCTAATAATATAAAGAGATTTTAAAGAGGCCCAGATATGTGCAATTTCCTTTAGCTATAGATGTGTACATAACACATATCCACACTTCCTCTCGTTCCACTGCTTTCCCCAAGGGGAAACTGCTCTTCGGTGCTCAATTGGAGAAAATGGCAAATTTGGATTTCCCTGGATTGCCAATTGCTCTGATCTATTTGTTAAAGAGCAGGTTTTCCCTTGGAAAGGAGTGGGGCAAGGGGGAAACCACTCGGACCTATGCTAAGAAAGTGTGGGTCAAGTGGAAACCCTGCCAGACCTGTGCTTCCTAGGCATGGCAAACGCAAAAGTGTGGATGAACCCATGCAGAACAGTTCAATTTGCTAAAGTTACTGGAAGTCTTAGATGAAAAGGGATATATAGCGCTTCTTCTTTTGGATATGATTATATATAATTTTGGTCCTTTTAAAATCACTTAGTCTTTATAGAAATCTTTGCCGCTTGAGGAAATTGGGACGACCTTTCATCAATGCAATACATTATCTGACTGATTGCCTATGGAACATTTCAGTAGCTCCCAGTAAGCAAGTCAACTGTATGGGTTACTGTTTCCATTTGTAAACAAAGTCAGTTTGCTAAACTAGCCCTCCCAGGGGATTTTAGTCTACAAAGACCTCTATTAATGGTTTCTGGCCCAATTTGCCTATGATGTCATTGTTTCCCAAGGTCTTGAAAGGAGCGCTCTTATTTTATTTTGCAAAGATGCTTCAAGCTCTGTGTCAGAACCAATACAAAGTGCCATTCTTCCTTTGAAACCAAGACAAGATAATCTGAAACGCTTAACATTTAGGCTTCAATCCTGTTCCCACTTACCTAGCAGTTAGTTTCGTAGAATTCGGAGGGGCTTACTTCTGAACAGACATGTAAAATATTGTGTTAGAAACTTCTTACAAATTTTGCAGAGGTGAAGGGAGAAAAGGACCAAGAAAGTTGGGGGCAAATAAGCTGTGATCACGTAAGAGACAGCATACCATGAATACTCGTAAAAGGGAAAGTTGTTCTCCATGTATATCTCAAAGGGTTTCTGTTGGAATAAGAATGCTGGATCAGTTGGACTTTGGTAGGAATTGCTCCAATGTAGAAAGGAGTGGCAGAATTTTCCCCAGAATATACCATTTTATGCCATTCAATACTTCAAGATTCACTCACATTTACTGCAATATCCCTTCTTCCCTAAGAAAAGTCTTTGCACCCATTCACTCCCCCCTGACTTCTTTTTCCTTGAGAAATGACCCTGAACCATTGCTCTGACCTAGCAATGTTATCCGTTTGGCTCCTCTGTATCTCTGTGTTCAGTCTTAAGAACATACCATATTTTTCGCTCTATAAGATGCACTTTTCCCCTCCTAAAAAGTAAGGGGAAATGTGTGTGTGTCTTATGGAGCGAATGCAGGCTGTGCTGCTTTCGCTGAAGCCAGGATCAGTGCGCACTGATCCCTCTTGCTCTCCTGGCTTCACTTCGCTGGAGAGGCGCTGCGCAGCTTTCCCTCTCTGCGCAGCGCCCCTTCAGCGAAGCGGGAGGAGAAACGGAGCCCCTTCCGTTTCTCCTCCCGCTTTGCTAGAGAGGCGCTGAGCAGAGAGGGAGAGAATATTTTTTTTCTTGTTCTCCTCCTCTAAAACTAGGTGCGCCTTATGGTTGGGTGCATCTTATAGAGCGAAAAATATGGTAAGTAGAGGCCTGCCGGATCAGGACAAAGGCCCATCTAAGTCTAGCATCCTGTTCTCACAGTGGCCAACCAGATGCCTGTGGGAAACCCACAAGCAGGATCCAAGCACTACAGCACTCTCCTCACCTGCAACCCCCAGGAACCAGTATGCAGATGCAGTGAAGGTAGAGTGTGGCCATCATAGCTAGTTGACTCTGCTTTCCCCACCTATTGCTTTTTTTTTTTACTTGTTTTGGGTAATACTGTACAGAATACTGTATTTAAGGCAGCTACAAGGGACCTTTCCCAAGTCTTCAGGCAGCTCTATTTATTTTATGCAAATGCTCATTTTTACAGTAGCCCCTCTTCCTGTGCTTTAGAACATCAAGCTAGCATGCAGAAATAAGCTTTCACCACCATTTTCAATCTTTCACTATGAAGAGTTCCAGGTGCTCCATATCTGTGTCTCAGGATGCTGTTAGAGGCTGAGAAACAGGACTTGCCAAACCAAAAAGGCAAGCCTGCTTTGTTGTGGTAAATTAAGAAAGTCAGCACAACCTCGAGTTTCCTTGATTTCAACAGTTTTGACGTCAATATTAACAATTAAAGCTGTTGGCTTGTTAAGAATCTGGGGCTATTGCCCCTTATTGCAGTAACACATGCTAGCAGGCAAACTGTTGTGCTTCTGCCTGCATGCCATATTCATGCCAAAGGAAATAAACTAGAGGGAGAAATAATTGTTAATCATCTATACAGACAGTGAATGTAGTTATCTGTGTTCCAGTCCTTAGACAGTCAAAACAGCGCCACCCACACAAAAGATTGAGATGCGAACGGGACAAAGGGTACCCAAAGACTTGCAAAAATACAAAAATACTCTCTGGGAAAGAATCCTAAACATGTGTGGGGAGAGAAAAACAGCTTAATGCAGACTGAGCATGCTCAGTGGCCACAGAATTGGCTATTGGTGGCAAGAGACACCCAGGAAGACAGCATAGCTGGCTGGCAGGCTGGCACCCAGAGCACTTCATGCTGCAACGTTTTGTTGAAGGTCCCACATGTTAGTTACAAAGACCCATCAATAAACTTCCTTGACATTTGTAAGACAATCTTTTGGCTAAGAGTGGGATGAAAGTGCTTCAGACCAAATAAACCAAATAAAAAAAGGTTGACCAAAAAGAAAGGTCCCTGTCCCCAAGGAGATTACAATCTGCAATTCACAATAGGGCAGGCAATAGAGAGAGAGAGAGAAGATGGAGGAAGGGAGGTTAGCTCCACATACATAGGCTTGTCAATGACTTGACAAGGCTTATCACTGGTTCCTTCTTTGGGTTCATCCACACTTCCACTTGCCCCATGTTTTCTTCTGCTTGCCCTCTGATTTCTAATTATGGGTCCAAGAGGATCTTTATTTACCCTGGGAGAACCTACTGATTATCGCCGAATTGTAACAAATGCCAATTGAGTTTTCTGTGGATCACCATTTGTTCTGATTCAGCAGTAAACTAAAGTTAGACTTTATGTTTGTAAGAAAAGAGTCCTTTAATTCTTTCTGCTCTGTGATGCTTTAAATGCTACCAGCAGAAAGACAGACAACTGCACAATTACCACAATGCTCCTCTGCATGTTGGGATTTGTAGTCCTAGTTTACAAAGAACCTCGCTCTGCGGTGGTAGCTTATGCAACTCAGATGAATCAAAGTCTTTTGCTTTGGATAATTCTCTCTGTAAAGTTTACACAAGTGGGATGTTTTGACGTTCTTTATATTGTCAGCCTCAGCCTTCGGAGTTGCACGTGTAACAGTTTAGGCACTTCTAGGTATTTTGTTATTTCTATATATACAGTATATATTCTTGTTCTTTCATTATTGTTAAACTACTTGTGCTTCATGAATGTGCAAGTTTGTTTGAAACATCCTTTTTGTTTAAAATGATGAAATAATAACAACAAAATGTAATATAATATGGACGATCATGTCTGAACGAATTATAGACTTTCAATGTGTCAGGGAGCTACACTGCCCATTGGTCCCCAGCGTGTGTGCAACAAATGTACATTCAAATCCAATTAAGAAGCTATACCCGTGTATAGAGCGATTGCCTGAGCAGGAAGAAAGGCTGCATCAAGTAGCCAAACTGCTGATGTCTCATCTGCCAACTAGACTCTGTGTGTAGAGCATAAATGTCTGCAGGGAGAAATCCTTTGTGCAAATGGCTGTAGGTGCAGAAAACTCATTCCCTGAAAATGTTCATGCCATATACATGTTCACTAGAAGGTGGTGTTAGTTGCCACCCATGACATTAGGAGTATGGGTCTTACATGCGTGTAGGACTGCTTCCAGACTGTCACTGTTTCCATGTGGGATTCAATCACATACAGTGATACCTCGGGTTACAGACGCTTCAGGTTACAGACGCTTCACGTTACAGACTCCGCTAACCCATTAATAGTACCTCGGGTTAAGAACTTTGCTTCAGGATGAGAACAGAAACTGTGCTCTGGCAGCGTGAAGCCCCATTAGCTAAAGTGGTGCTTCAGGTTAAGAACAGTTTCAGGTTAAGAATGGACCTCCCGAAAGAATTACGTTCTTAACCCGAGGTATCACTGTATTGACAAATCTGAGTTGAGCAATTATAGTAGCTTATGAGTTCTTGCAGGGACGCAGGGGGTGCTGTGGGTTAAACCACAGAGCCTAGGGCTTGCTGATCAGAAGGTCGGCAGTTCGAATCCCCGCGACGGGGTGAGGTCCCGTTGCTCGGTCCCTGCTCCTGCCAACCTAGCTGTTCGAAAGCACGGCAAAGTGCAAGTAGATAAATAGGTACTGCTCCAGCGGGAAGGTAAACGGCATTTCTGTGCGCTGCTCTGGTTCGCCACAAGCAGCTTAGTCATGCTGGCCACATGACCCGGAAGCTGTACGCCGGCTCCCTTGGCCAATAAAGCAAGATGAGCACCGCAACCCCAGAGTCGGCCACGACTGGACCTAATGGTCAGGGGTCCCTTTACCTTTACCTATGAGTTCTTGCAGAGCAAACCAGCTTCCCAAAAGGATCAGCCTTTTTTTTAAAAAAAAAAAAGGGGGGGGAAGAACAGTGATGGGGAAAAGTGATAGAAGATTTGGGATAACACTTTCTTTGATGCAACATCATCTAACATCCCAGCAAACAAATCACATAACAGGTCAAAGTAACCTGAATAGGGTGAAAGCTGCTTACATTCCACAGATGAAAACAGGTATTTGGTCCTCCACTGATTTAAAAGCTACTGTGTTTGCAAAAAGCTTCCTAAGTCTTTCTATACTTTTACATGAATTGCTATCAGCAGGTTATTCGGAATTAGTAAACAGTCCCATTTTGGTTTCCCTCACACATCTTTGTATGCCCATTTAAAAAAGTATTTCCCTCTAATATGTTCACTGTTATATGCATTTTTATGCCCACTTTGCCCCATTGTGTGCATTATTGAACACATTACTTTGCTGGAGAACTGCGCTGAGAATTTGTGAGAAGTGTGAAAGGGTGGTTGTTTTTCAGCTTACATGTTGTTTCAGAAACTTTGAATTGAGTAAGTTTGCCTTTAAATGCTTGAAATATACTAGGTTCTCTTTGAATTAATTTTGCATTGCACTCGGGCACAGAGCTTTGAAACTATCGCTTTACTTTGGACAATAAAAGTTGCTCATCAAGTTTGCTTCTGTGTGTGCAAGTGATGTGCAGTGGCTCCATTTGGGTTATGTTTATTTGTCTGAAAAGCACAGGTCACCCTCAAGTGAGCCACAGGACATTTAATCATGGACATAATTAAATACATGCGCTGTGCAGTCCAGACACATAAGAGCCACCATATAACAAAACATGCAATCATCAAATAATTACAGCATCTCATGGCTCAAATTGACTCAGAATACCACAAATTCATGGTTTGTAAGTACAGCAGGATATGGCAATTGTTTGGACCTTGCTGTATCTTCTTATCTTCTGGGTGGCTCCTCCAAAAAAAAGTTCAGTTTTGTATGTAGTTTATTTACCCCGATCTGCCAGAAAAAGTACAGTGGTACCTCGGGTTATGAACTTAATTTGTTCTGGAGGTCCGTTCTTAACCTGAAACTGTTCTTAACCTGAGGTACCACTTTAGCTAATGGGGCCTCCCACTTCTGTGCAATTTTTGTTCTCATCCTGAGGTAAAGTTACCTGAGGTACTATTTCTGGGTTAGCGGAGTCTGTAACCTGAAGCGTCTGTAACCTGAGGTACCACTGTATATCACCACAAAATACAAAATAAGAATACTGTACATCTATTAACCCCAGAATGAATCTGGGGAGTGACCAGAGCAAATTAATCTGGGGAGCAAAAGTGGTGAATGAGGTGGAGATGGGCCCATATGGGAAGGGGAGCCAGAAACACTTGCCCCACCCAACCTGCTGTCATGCCAAGAACAAGACTCCTACCCTGGGCCTCAGGCAAGCTCTGCATGGCGTTAGTGGAGAGGAACTGCCATCAATACACTGTCACTACTGCTTGCCTGGGTGGGGCATGGCGGGACAGTGGCAAGGTCAGGACCGCATGGTTGCACCAGCAGAAGCTCCACAGCTGCCGACTTGGTGCTCCCACCAGTGCAACTGCATTGCCCTGACCTCACTCCTGCCCTGCCCCAGCCTTTTCTAGAGGCCCCTCCGGTCAGCTGGTGGCCATTTTTTTGCAGATGTATTCTGCAGCATGTCATTGATGCAATAATTATACATTCATTTTGGATACATGGGCCATTCATGAATCGTTCTGCTTTATTGGTTGTTCTGCACAAAATTCCCCAGTGCTATGGCATTATTGCCATTGGGAGGGACAGTATTGCGCTACAGGGAAACAAAATGTTTGGATGCTTTAGTCCGCGATTCCTCCGTTGGAGGGTGTTGGCCCTCCCAACTGCCCTCTTGCACAGAACCACTCCCTTTCTTATACTAACAACCATGCTTAGGCCCATTGACTCACCAAGAAGATGGGCTGGCTTTCTGAACAACTGGATTCTAAATGAGGTTTTAGCCCTTGCTGGATCAAGGACTCCAGAGATGGTTATAAGAGGCCAAGGCATCATGCAGAGTATTCTCCCCCAACTCGCAACACTATTATTCTCTTGATCCTTTAACAAACCTATGGTTTCACTGTTTGAATAGCTGTGATATATGTTTTTAGTCATCTGGCTTTATTGTCTCTGCTGAAATCTTTAGGCTGCAAGCTGTTTTTTAGAATATTGTTAAGTTATGATATTGTTATTTGAACTGCACTCTGTCGTTCTAGGCTTGCGAGTCAACCAGAGAACTACACTGTTGTAGAAATATAGTGAATAATAAAACAAAAACGCTGCAGCAGTTTCTTCTTAATTTTCACATAATGCTCTCAGAATATAAATGTTGCATAAAACAAGTCCACTATCCAAGGCCAACCCATTACAGTAGTTTCTTGGGTTACATACGCTTCAGGTTACAGACTCCACTAACCCAGAAATAGCACCTCAGGTTAAGAACTTTGCTTCATGATGAGAACAGAAATTGTGCTCCGGCGGCACAGCAGCAGCGGGAGGCCCCATTAGCTAAAGTGGTGCTTCAGGTTAAGAACAGTTTCAGGTTAAGTACGGACCTCTGGAACGAATTAAGTACTTAACCTGAGGTACCACTGTACAGTTTATTCCCTGAGGCAAAGGGCAAGATGGCAACCTCTCCTCCATTCTACATACCAAAGCCAACTGCACTGGCAGTTAAGGTGTGTGTGTGTGGGGGGGTACTTATTCATGCAGCACATATTTAAACTATGGAACTCATTCCCACAGGATGACCACTAACCTAGATGAATTTAAAAGAAGATTAGACAAATCCATGGAGCAGAGGGATACTGGTGGCTAATAGCCATGATGGCTTTGCTCTGCCTCCATAGTGAGAGACAGCAATCCTTCCTAATATCAGTTTCGGGAAACCACATGAGGGGAAAGTGCTTTAGGGCTCGAATCCTGCTTGCAGGTTTCCCATAGGCAAGTGTTCAGCCACTGTGAGAACAGAATGCTGGACTGGGTGCACCATTGACCTTATTCAGCAAGACATTTCTTAAGTTCTTACATGATGCTTTATGAAGAACAAGAGGGTAAGCCACTGATAGCCCTCTCTTCCGTGAATTTGCCTAACCTTCTTTTAAAGTCATCCAGGTTGGTTTCCATCACTGCTTTCTGTGGGAGCGAGCTCCACATTTTAACTACGTGCTGCATGAAGAACTCCATTTTCTGTCCTGAATCTTCCAACATTCACCTTCATTGGATGCCCATGAGTTCTTTCTTTATGAGAGAGGGAGAAAAACCTTTCTCTATCCACTTTCTCAAAGCCATACATAATTTTATAAACATAACACATCTTCATTCTTTGGTCCAAACAACACTTATTAGATTCACACTTTTTGAAAGAATATGCAAAATTCCCATGTCCTGAAGTTTGTGATGTGGTTCTCCAGCCAGGTTATATGTACACACAGGCTCTGGGTCTGCCTCCAGGAGACCCAGCACCCAGTGAGAGCTGTTGAGTCCATGATTGACTACATGGAATTGGCAGAAATGACTGGCAGAATCCGAGACCAGGGAGAAGAGTTGGTGAAAGAAGATTGGAAGAAATTTAAAGACTATTTACAGAAACATTGTAAAATTAATGAAGAAGGATGTTGGATGGAAACTAAGCGGTTTCCAGCTGTAATGCTTTAAGAGATATGAAGAAAAAAAAAGGTTTTTACAAATGGGTAAAAGTTTAATGGTAAGGATTTGCTGAATTAACAAATTGAACTGGAATACAAAGAAGGGAGGTATGAGGAGGTCCGAGGAAATAAGGGTACGGAAGTAATGTTATTGGAAATTAATGTGTGTTTTTAACTGTTTTGTATTTTGTATGTTTATTTTTCTTTTCTTTTTTTTGTTATATCTTAAAAACTTTCAATAAATATCTTTTTTTTTAAAAAAAAAAGAGAGCTGTTGAGTCCAGCAGCCAATCAGAAAGGAAAGAGTGGAATTAAGATGAGATGCAGTTTAAAGGTTTGATAGGGACTTTCTCTCTGGGTGGGCAGCTGGGGCCTCTGGCTACCTGAGTGGACTCAGAAAGGGAATATCTGTCAGTGGGGACAGATAGTGAATTGAGTCTCAGTTAGAGGTAGGGATTGCCTGTGGACTGACAAGGTTTTGACCATCTGAGCTGGGTTAGCTTGGCAGGGCTGATGGTTAGGAACACAGATATTTTACTTATTTATTTATTTAATGCTTATGTATCTCTGTATCATAAAGATATATCACAGCAATACAAAAACATAAAACCAAATAATAAAATAATAAGATGTTAAAAACAAGGAAAGCGCAAAAAGAAATTAAAACCAAACTTTAACAGACCATTGTGGGGGGTGCATTTTTATTTCCTGCATAGGCCTGATGGAATTGAAAAGTTTTCAGCAGGCATTAAAAAAATTGGCACAGAAGGTGCCTGCTGAATCTCTGTTGGCAGAGTATTCCTCAGGACTGGGTCAATGGCACTGAAGACTTGGCTTCTCATTGTTATCAAACGAGCCTCACCAACTCAGTGAATGACCAAAGTCACTCTTGCAGATGATTACAGTGATTGAGCTGGTATATAAGGATTCAGACGCAAGTTGTTCAGGCCTTTGTAAATCAATACAGTAACTTTGAACCTAGCTTGGCAGCAGGTGGGTAGCCAGTGCAGCTTTTTAAACTCTGGTGTTGCATATTCTCAATCAGAAGCTCCCATCAGCAATGTGGCTGCAGCATTCTGCACTGGCCGGAGCTTCCAAACCATTACAGGTGGGAAAAGTCTACTTGGATGAAGAGTGCTGTTTAAAAAGTTTCTCTGTAAAGAGTTTGTGCTTTGACCTAAGTTTGTGCCTCACATGTGAAACCATTAAGCATTAAACCCCCATAGGATGCTATTAAATAAACATACAGATTTGTCCTACAATTGCTCCCTCGTACTTTGAACCTCTGGGTGGGGAGTGAGTGGACATTGGGCAGCCTTCACAGAAATATAATACCTTGCTGCTGTCTAATTATAGACCTCCCCCGGATGCAAGGGAAGTTTATCTATTAACACACCCAGACTATTGGTCACATAACCCAGTCCCAATCTGCAATGGGGGTGTCTGCCACAATGTGTGCGTTTTTTTTAAAAAAGGTGACATGTACCTGTATTAGTGGGAGTAACACAAAAACCACATTGCACTAGGGAGACTTGTTGGCAAAAAACATGTATGTTAGTCCAGACTCACCCCGCCCCCCAATAATGAGCATAAATTCACACTAAAATGCTGACAATTTTTCATTAGGGTTGTTGTTGTTGTTGTTGTTGTTGTTGTTGTTGTTGTTGTTGTTGTTACAGATTGTGCTGGAAACATGTAGAAGTGAATTTAAGAAGGGGAGAATGACAAACCTAAGAGAACTGAAATTGACACTTTAGATGGGATTCTAATATCTAATAGCTTCCACTGAGCTCACCTTCCATCCTTTAGGAAAGTCTGCAGCTGGCTATAAGTTACACTCCTATTCCTGTGCCTGTTCTCCCTGGCATAATGTGTTTCGGGAAATCTAGGCCAGCCGTCAGCCTCCCAGCCCTCAAAATGTCTAGAAAATAGATTTGTCAACGCTTAGAACTCAGTAGCTCAAGCAAGTATGAGCTCAGTCCCCAGTGCATGGGGTGGAGAGTTCTTTAGCAATATTTTATTTTAGCTCAAACATTCTGATATCAAAAGAAAAAAAAAAAAACAATTTAATCAGTTGCACTGCATCGCCTCTGGCTGTCAGGCTGCCACACCTACACTGAAACTTAAACACTCTGTTGTGCTATACGTTGTCTGTCAATAAATTGTTTTGTTTTATATGAGAAAGTGAGGCACTTTCTAGGGGGAAAGAAATACAAGTATTAATGTTAAAGTATTAATAATTAAGTGTCCATGTGGAGTGGCGGCAGTGTATTGCTACTCACTTTTGTCCTTTTTTGCAAAATACATAACTGGGAATTCTTTGACAGTGCAGTGATTGATAGACCCTATTCGGCATGGCTTCCTAACAATGTGGAGCAGAGTCAACTCCAAGAAGAGGAGAAAAAGTGTGTGTGTGTGTGTGTGTGTGTGTGTGTGTGTGAAGGAGGCATATTCTTCTTCTTTGGCGCTCACTCGTAGCCAAGTAAGATTGTCTTCCATAAACACAGTTTTAACAATGAGTCCGTAAGTGACTGTGGAGGCCAATTATGGATCCACACAAGGCATAATAGAGTCTAAGCAGTACTCTCAATTTCTTGGCTATAGTTGATATTATAGATAGAGAGCCAGTGTGGTTAGAGTGCTGGGCTGTGAGCTGGGAGGCCACGGTTCGAATCCCCACTCAGTCATGAGGCTCACTGGGTGACCTTGGGCCAGTCACTGCCTCTCTCAGCCTAGCCTACCTCACAGGAACGTTGTGAGTATAAAAAAAGGAGGGGGAGAACAACATACACCACCTTGTGCTCCTCAGAGAAACAGATGGTATATAAATGTAATAAATAAATAAATAAATAAATAAATAAATAAATAAATAAATAAATAAATATATTATTTATATACAGTCATTCATTATCAAATTAATGGGTGGATTACAAAATGTATTAAAATAGTACATATTAAAACAACAACCCAAAACATCAGTACAGTCAAACCTCGGTTGTCGAACGTAATCTGTTCTGGAAGCCCATTCGGCTTCTGAAACGTTCGACAACCAAGGCATGGCTTCTGATTGGTTGTAAGAGCTTCTTGCACTCAAGCGGAAGCCATGCCGGACGTTCGGCTTCCAAAAAGCATTCAAAAACTGGAGCATTTACTTCTGGGTTTTCGGCATCTGGGAGCCGGAACGTTCAAAAACGGAGCCGTTCGAGAACCAAGGTTTGGCTGTACAACAATAACAACAAAACAACAACAACAACAGAAAGATATAAAGAAGGCTAAAAGCTACGCACTAAAATCAGCAAATGCTTGATGGAAAATATAGGTCTTTGTTAGGCACAATTAAGGATGGTGCCTGTGATAATTCAAGGGGGACTGAAGGAAAATCCCCAGGCTTGGTACCAGCACCTGGCACTCTCAGGCAACTGCCAGGGCCCCAACACCCTGCCAGGGCCCTCCAGCATTGCATCTGCCATGCAGCCGCTGCCACCACCACCACCTACACAATGGGTGGCTACAAAGCACATTTTACATACTCTACAATGCCCCCCAGAGTGTCAGGTGCCTTTAAATTGTGGGGAATTTTAAAAGGGGGCATATAGCTATTGCTGCCATCAGGTGAGCCCATGGCCAGGGAAGTTGATAGATGGACAAGGTGGTCCATGGAGCGCACTTTGCTAAAGGTCCTCCAGAAATATGGGGCCAGACTTGGTTCAGTCCATACCAAGGAGGCCAAATAACAACATGAAAAGCACCTAATCTGTCCCTTCATGAAGGGCCAGGCTAAGACATTTTTCTGCCAAAGGCAGAAAAGGTAAGATGGCATCGTCGCCCCCCTATTCCACACACAGAAGTGCATCTTTGAGTGCTTCAGAGGTTCCTTTCCCAAAGTAGGAACAGTTTCCAAGAGATGCCCAAGAATGAAAACTGAGAATGACTGCCAAATCTCTACCTGAAAAATATGGAACAGGTAACAGGAAATGCCCAGGTTTTAGCTGAGTAGCCAGGTCTCTGAACCATGGGGGACAACTAACAGCACTCCTTCAGATTATTTCAGTTATCAAGATGGGATAAAAGGACGAAAGCAGTCTTTAAACTATCCTTGACCCAGGGCTTTGTATACTAACCTGGTCCAGCAGCATATGAGCATTCAGTGCAGATGTTTCAGTTGTGCCACATGACATCAGATGCCTACTTGCATCAGCAGTCTAGTTGCTGCATTCTGTACTAGTTGGAGCTTCTGGGCCAGGCCCATGGGCAGCCCCACATAAAGTGCATTGCAGTAGCCTAGTTTCGATGTCATGAATGCGTAGACTACAGTGGCCTGATCTGCTACCTGAGGTCTCCTCCTAACCAGCCCTGTCTTCATGGCTGGTTAGCTTCCAGATAATGAAGAAAAGGATAACATAGCTTCAGCTGACCCAAGAAGGGACAGTATCTTTACTCCCGCAACCCAGCTGGTCTGTCTTTTCCCAGACCAGCAAGTTGAGGAAAGTGAACGCCATCACAAAAGGAAATGGAGATGTATCAACAGGGTTCCTGCATACATACTGTGCACACAGCCCATAGAGAAAATATGTAGGGACCAGGTGTGTGAATGACCCATCCTCCTGGAATCAATATTGGAATTATATATTGTTATGAGCTTGTGGGTGCCAGACATCTAAATACCTAGATGTTAGAATTTAATCAAGACAGGCTTGCCTCCTGAGTGATTAGGAGAACAAAGGAGAGGTAATGGACCATTTAGAGAAGAAAGGAAAAGGGGCTCTATGTGAGAAGGCAATAATCACTCACACACCTAACAGTGGGTACCATTTGCAGACCAATTCGCCATACCCCCATTGCCCCTAGAGACACGCCGGATTGGCCAGAGCTGGCCAGCCTTCCCAGCGCCGCAGACCATTGGGGGTTCCTGCCAAACCCCCTATTCAAACATGCCAATCCATATCATCACTGGGAGCAGGGCCAGGTGAGCGGAACGAGAAGGAGTAGACTTCATTCTGCTCTGCTCCGCGGGTATTTAAGCGGGACGGAGCCAGCACAAGGTGTGCAGTCAGCTCTGGAGCTTGACCCACCTAACCCTCCCTTTGATTTCATGCTTTTATTACAAGTTTCTTCCCAGGTTCACAGGCATTGATACGGTCTTATGATGGTTGCTGTTGAAGAGCTGGAAAGGAATTTCCCCTGCTCCGCAGGTTTCACCTTCCCTGTAGCAATTGTCACAACTTTGGGGGTTTTAGGCCTTGGGCGGAATCCTTTAATCTTTCATTCTTATAGGGGGTGTGATGTGATGACTCACCCCTTCTGCGACAGCGATTTCAGGGTTCCCCGTTAAAGGGGGTTGCGTGAAGGGAATCACTAGCCATACACTGAAAGGTTGTCAGTTAACTTCCTAAGTTGCACGGAGGGGGGGCTGTGTAAACATGTGTTTTACAGTGCCCCCTCTGATCCTATTAACCCTGCTGTGCCTCATTCCCCCAGCTGGGTGGTTGAGAGGAATACATGCCCAATGCCTAAGCCAAGGTTTCCTACATCTGAAACTGTTAATAAAGTTGTGGCCATTTTAAATCCCATAACAAGCTGTCATGTGTGATTCATTGCTTTCAGCTGTCTCACGGGGGGCGGGGGTCTCCGCCTGGGCACGCAAATGGGTGGGGCCCTCCTCCCTCCTCCGGCTCTTAGAATGACAAAGTTGAAGTTGGAGAGTTTGCTGCGATATGACTTAGAACAGTGGTTCCGAATTAAGGGTCCGGGGACCTCTGGGGGTCTGTGGAACTCATCCATGGTGTCCGCGGCCCCATCCCTTGCCTCTCGCCCAACTAAATTTTTGTCATTTTTGCATGGCAATATCACAAATTTTATGGTCTTTTTTTAGCGCTGTGTGATTTTTCAATATATTGGCCAAAATCGGTTTTGAAATGACACCACAGTAACAATTTTGACTCAGCAATATGCAGCAATATATCGCTCCTGTTGCGAGGGAGAGCACAGCAGCCAATTTCAAGGCACTTGCCAATATGGCACGATGCTCTCAGCCAATAGCACTGCTGATCTGATCTGCCTTCGCTCATGCTGAGGGAGACGAGGGCAGCCAATAATGCTGCAGCCTTCCCTCATGGTGATAGAAAACAGGGCAGCTAATTGCAAGGCACTGCCTCCCCCTTCACACTGACAGACAACAGGGCAACTGATTGCCCTCCCTTCAAGGCACCATGGCACCACCCTCCCCTGGCACTGAGGAGGAGGAGCTTTCCTCAGGAAAGCAGCAGCCACAGTGGACGTGCATATTTGCTGGCTGCCACCACTGGCTGCCCCAACGATGGCGGCTTAACGCACCCTCCATCCCCATCCCCTCCCACTCAAACCTTTTGGTGGCGATGACTCCGCTTCCTCCCCGCCCCATCCAATCTCCATGACTGCTGCTCCCCTCATCCCTACGCCTGATCTCCAATTTCAGATATCATGAAATAACGGAATATCGTTATGTCTAGCTACTGATGTACAGTGGTACCTCGGGTTACAGATGCTTCAGGTTACAGATGCTTCAGGTTACAGACTCCGCTAGCCCAGAAATAATACCTCAGGCTAAGAACTTAGCTTCAGGATGAGAACAGAAATCACGCAGCAGCGGGAGGCCCCATTAGCTAAAGTGGTACCTCAGGTTAAGAACAGTTTCAGGTTAAGAACAGACCTCCGGGACAAATTAAGTTCTTAACCAGAGGTACCACTGTATCATGATGTTGAAAACTAGCTCAGTCCTGGTCTGTTTTTCAGTATACCTAAAATTGCTTTGCAGAGGTAACTACCACAGAGTTATCCAAATTTGCAAAAGTAGGGGGTCCGTGGCTTGGCTTTTGAAAAATAATGGGTCCTTGGCAATTAGCTAATTGGGAACCACTGACCTAGAGGAAAAAGCTGCAGGTTAGAAAGGCAAAGAGAGGGCCATGGCTCATTTCTGCTTGAATCCAAGGCTGTGTCTACGGGAGAAGCAAGACCCTTTGGGGGTGTTGATGCTGTGAACCCCTCCATCATAAGCTCAGGTTATATATATGTGTCAATAAACCATATAACCTAAAGACACCATAAGTCTCTGCTGTGCAGGAAACACAAACCCTGGGTAAGCACCTGGAACCCATGGAATCTCTCACCACTCAGAGATTGCGGCAGCGTGCAACAACATTGTGCTTTGACTGAACCTTTTCTGCATGAACCTGGTTGCAGGCAAACAAAATTGCCATCTGACCACTGGTGCACAAAGCCATCTGGTCGATCAACACATTATTTTGCCAACACAAAGGAAAGCAAGGTAGTTTCCTATTACCTCCATCCAGCCTAATAGCTGGAAAGGGGCTTTGGCCAGAGGCTATGAAATTACATCAGTTGCATTTTCTTGATGTAGTTTAGAAGCAATTGCTTTGGGTTTCACTGTGACCCAAACCTCTTCAACTAGTGTCGTTTATATCAGCTCTGAATGAGATGCCATGATGTTACATGAGAAGGGGTATAGAAAGAAATACCGTATATTTCCGTCTATAAGACGATGCTTTTTGCTAAAAAAAGATAGGCAAAAATTGGGTGCCATCTTATACCCGGATAGTGAATGCAGAGGGGGGACGTGTGATTAATGGCAGTAGCAAGCAGGAGATTGGCAGTGGTGATTGGGCAGGTGATTGGTGGCTGCAGCAAGGCCTACTGGCGATTGGCTGCAGCAATTGGGCAGGTGACTGGCAGCTGTGGAGAAGCGGGCAGGCGATTGGCAGCTGTGGCAAGTGGGTGGGTGGGCTGTTGATGGCGGTGAACAGGCAGACAACTGGTGGCTGCGGCGAGGTGTGCGATCGGCAGTGGCGGGCAGGCGGGTGAGCAATTGGCGGGAGTGACCTCCTCCACCCTCCAAAAAAGCTAAACAACTTAATTCCTTAATTTTGGGTTAAAAAAATATGGGTTGTCTTATACGTGGGGGCATCTTATACATGGAAAAATATGGTAGGTCCTTGCAGAAAAATAAAAGATGCAGGTTAGGAGACATAAATCCTATTTGCTTTACGAGACAGCATTTGCAAAACATTTGAAAATGTGGTCCCCTAACCCTATGGAGGTTACCATTAGAGATGAAACAAAATTTCAGGACCTTACCATTGTAAATGGCCTATTGACTATGCATTGGCCTAGCCTTCTTTTTCAGCCCCATTTTTACCATACCATTCAAGTCAGAGCCTTTGCAATTCAGTGAATGGATAATCTGCTACCTGTGTGCTTCCAACAAAGGTTTAACCTGACAGAGTCTTGCAAAGATGTAATTTCATCTCCAGGATCCCATGAATCTCTCTTTGCAAAGACTTTAGCAACACGACCCCTGAGTATGTCTCTTGCCCTTCAAATCCCCTGCAGGAGATGGATGATCTTTAAAAAACAACAACATGCAAAATACACACACACAGTCCTAGCCTGGCTCATAAAGCATTGATCAAAATTCAGGATGAAGGGAGACAAAAAGAACAAAAATGAAGTAGAGAATGACTGCATCAAGATAAAAATAACCTTGTCAAGGAAGGGAAGACAGAAGACGATTTCTTCTATGGCAGTTGGAGTTGTAGAAACATTATTGGTTTTTGCAGAACAGGTCAGAATAGTGTACATTTAGTTATGCTGGAGGAGAGATGTAAAACACTTGTCAAGCAAACTGAAGAAAGAAACAGGTTTCATCCAATATTAGGCTGCACACAGCCTCTTTCCAAGCACAACAAAACTACAAAACCTAATGAGTTGAAGCTTTAGAATATTTCCATACCAAAACATGAGGTCAGGCCAGGAGCTGATCTACTATGAAACTAATAAAGCTTAAATTTCAGGGCCCCAATCCTGAAGGAGCCCCAGAAGCAGCTTTCATCCACATTGCTTACTTTTTTTGGAGTTGACCCAATTTGAGTCACACAACTCAAATTGGTTATTTTTTCTTGTATATATTTCAGCAATCCCAAAGTACGAGAGTTGGTAGAACAGATGTTGTAAAGGTGTGATGATCTGTTGTGTAACAACCCTGTTACAGAAGATAGCAGTGGTCACCCAGACCTCATTGTTGGTTGCAAAGGGGCTCCCATGAGAGTTCAAGCTTCAAGGCCCCAGGCTATGATCTGGGCACTGGAAGAAAGAGGAGTGGGGGGGGGAGTGCACCACCCCCAGCAGTGCGATCCCGGTGGGGTACCATTGCGCCTGCCCCCTTGCCTGCGCTGAAGGCAATGGAAGCTTCTTGATCATTAATGGTGACGTACCCCGATCCAGTGGCGGAGCTTCATGCTCCGGCACCGGGGGGTGGAGACCAGGTGGGGGTGGGGCTGGCACACATCCCGGGGCAGGGCCCTGCCCCCGTCTGCTCTCCGCCCCCCCCCCCCGGTGCCAGAGCATGAAACTCCACCACTAGATCTGGGTACATCACCATTAAAGATCAAGAAGCTTCCATTGCCTTCAGCCCTACCACAAAGCACCCTTGGGTAGCAGATATAGGGTGCCCTTAAGAGTGATAGAATTAGACACAGGCCAAACTGACAACATGATCAAGTTGGCCATGCATCTTACTTTAAGGAGGTGAGTCTTCCATTTGAAGGGCTGTTTGGGGACCATCCTCTGTTGGAAGGAGTCCTCTATCTGGAGAGATATCTGATCAAAGTCCAGTTTAAAGATAAAAGAACCCTAAGAAAGGAGAACAGCAGGGGCTTTCCATAGGCTGTTATTTGATTGGTCAGGATACTTAAGAACAAAGGATGCTGCCTCATGCTGAAGCAGACCTTTGGTTCATCAAGTTCGATACTGTCTTGCATTCATTCATTCAATCAATCAATCAATCAATCAAATTGTCTTACACTGACTGTCAGTGGTTCTCTAGGATTTCAGAAAAGGATATTCCCAGCCCTACCGGGAGATGCCAGGGACTGAACCTGAGCCCTTCAGCAAAGCAGATGTTGTACCATGGAGCTTTAGCTCTTAAATTCTTAAGTTGCCTATCCACAGTTAGCACCTGGAGAAGAGACTTGATTGGCACACAGGTGGTCCCAATCTTTCCCAGTATGGTGAGATGCATTGTATTTCTTTTTAAATTAAAGCAATTCTTTCTAGATTTGAATCTGTACATGCAAATTAGCATTTGAACATTTTATGCAAATCCATGTCCTCTTTTGTTCTTTGTTTTCACAGGAGGCAACACATATGCAAATATATGCCTAAACTTAATGCACTTGTGCAAGCCCCAGTGAGATGAGCAACCATATCCTTGCACAGTTTCAGTTCATCCCAATAGGTCTAAGATTTTTGGTGGGTCATTCTCATATGATCAAGCCAACAGCATCTTCCACTTATTCAAAATGGGCCAACTCATAGATCTGGTGACCTCAGCATGATAGCCTTCAGGGGAGCACCAATGAGCAGCCAATTTGGTTGGCATTTATGGAGGTATTGATTGTGTGACCTGGTAGCTCTATGCAGGAGTGGTGGAGAAAAGACCACTGCAATCTGCATGATTCCAACAGCAATGCAACTCAGAATAGTTAGGTCTTACCTAAGGGCATGCAGAAAGGTACCATGGGTTACCATAATTACTAATGCTACTCTTTCTCTCCCTATACCCATAAGTAGCACCAGGGTAACCTAAGAATGGTTTTGCATTTTTATTTTTTTTTAAATAATTTTTATTGAATGATTTTATGTTACAAAAAACAATACAACCATACTACCACTAAATATAATTGAGAAATAAAAATTACATACATCAATATTTAGTTTGTTATTTGTTATTTACCGTCTTATTTCCTCCCAAACATTCCGTACAAAAACACACATATGTACACACACACACACACACACACACACACACAAATGATAATAATGAAAGTAAATATTCCCCCCCCTTTTATCTTACAAAATCTTTTCTTCAACTTTGACTTCCTGTCAAGTCCCTTTGCATAAATTTTATCTTACAATCGAATGTACACAATACAATAAACCTTTCTATATAAATTTTCCAATACATTCTGAAAACATAACACATCCTTAATTGTTGTCCACCTCCTTTTAGTTCCTTTATCACTCGAATGCTAGCATGGAGTCAAAACTATTATTGCATTTTTGAACATATATTTTATAACCATCCCATTTTTCCACAAATTTTTGCTTTGAGTTTCCTCTGAGTTTGCTAGTCAATTGAGCCGTCTCCACCAATTCCTGTAATTTGATTTGCCAATCTGTTATTTTTGGAGCCTCGTTATCTTTCCATCCCTTGGCCACAAGTATTCGAGCCACTGTGGTTGCATACAAGAATACCTCTCTTAGATTTTTTGGGATATCTTTATCTAAAATACTTAATAGAAATGCCTCCGTTTTTTTAGTAAAAGTTATCCCCATCATCTTTTTTAATTCATCGTATATTTCCCCCCCCCAAAAAAAAATTCTTAATCTTTTCACACGTCTCCACCACATGTGGATCATGTCACCATTATTTCCTCCACATCTCCAACAAGCATTCGCCAGATTTTTATACATTCTTGATAATCTGGAAGGAGTGAGGTACCACCTATGAGCCATTTTCATCATGTTCTCTCTTATATTATAGCTGGCTGTAAATTTCAAATTTACATTCCATAAGTTTTCCCAATTTTTTAACATAATTGGATGGCCCATATCTTGGGCCCACTTTATCAGTGAAGCCTTAACCTCCTCATCCATTACTTCATAGTCTAAAAGAAGTCTATACATTTTTGCAATTACCTTGGTTTTACTATTCAGTAGTTCTCTTTCAAATCTTGAAGGCTCCTTTTCAAAACCTGTCTGCTTATCCTGTCTGAACACTTCATTCACCTGGAAGTAATCTAGCCAACTAGAAAAGTGATCTTATATGTTCTCATAACATCAATATTAGTTGACCCTCCTCCCCCCTTAATATTGTGTTATACGTTATCCAGTTCTCTTTGATGTTGTTGTTGTTTTCAACAGCGATTGCTTCTAGTGGAAAGTTCCATCTTGGGGTTTTCTGTTCCAAACATCTTTTGTATTTTCCCCCATACTTTATATATAGCATTTCTTATTATATGATTTGTTCCTGCATTTTTAAGGGCATCTTGACTCTAAAATTTCAATTTTCCACTGTGACTGTGCCTTCTTTACTTTTTCTAAAAATAAATTAAAAGAAAACCAACAATCCCATTTCTTTTAGTTACACAACATTAAAAGGTAATACAGATGAAAGCGTTCTGGTTGAAAATCCATTTATTTCTGAAACATTCATTTCTCATTCTTTGCAGCTGGAGCCCTGGTGGAACAGCTTGTACAGGTCAGAAGAAGGTACAAGGAGGTGGGGCGGGGGAGTTAGGCTCATTTCCTTTGTATGACCCTCTTGTGCATTTCATTCAATCTATGAAACCTTTCTTCATATGCCTCCACCATGTGAAATTCAAAGGATATCCACTTGCAGCAAAGTATTTTTGGCTATGGAACCAATCTTACCAAATATCACCCTCACCCTTCAGGGAGGCTCAATAGGCATAAACACTTGGTTCTTCTGGAACAGCCACGAGCCTGATTGACTTGATGCATTCTTGCCTTTCTGTGAGATGAATCTTTGCTCCCCTACCCCTTACCTGGTTCTTTTGGATGGTGGGTGCTTTAGTCCCTATTGTTTTTGTAATGTGCAATTTTAAGCAGAATGCGAGTGTTCCTCGTTCGCTTTGTATTTCTGTTTGTTTGAAATTCCTTGCTATGAGCTGCTTAATGCTTATTTTGTTTATTTGTTCATTTTTAGAAAAGTAGGACAGATGTCTCTAAAACCAACCTCGAAAGCTTGCTGGGAGGATAAGAGGGGTAGAAGGAGGACAACAGCATATGCCACCCTGAGCTCCTTGGGGGAAAGGATACAATAAAAAATGTAGTAAAATAAATAAAGAGATTGGTTTTATTTTAAAGGAGGATATACTAAGAGATCTTGCTTTCACATGCAGTACAATGCAGGAGAAGTTACTGGAGAATGAGTACAGCATATGTATGGACTTCATAACCAACTACTGCACTATGTATTTTCTGTGGAATCAAGGAAGAATTTGAAAGTTTTCACATCCAAAGTGCTGGACTTGTAAAAGGGTAAAAGAGTAATGGGATATGATATATAATGAATTGGAAAAAAATGTTTGAAAGTACATTTCCAAAAACCCCAGAGTCCTTCTTGTTGGGGATAATTCAAAGGAAAATTCCCAGGTGTCTACAAAAACCCTATTTATGTATGCTACTACCGCGACCCATGTTTTGTTAGCCCAAAAATGGAAAACGAGCAAGGTCCCAACCAAAGAAGAATGGCAACTTATACTGATGGAATATGTACAGCTTGCAGACTTAACTTATAGAATAAGAGAACAAGAAGAATGCACATTTAAAGAAAACTGGGAAATGTTTACTGAATATATAAGTGAAAATTGTGTTTATTTAAAAACGCTGGTAGCATTAAGATAAATTCAACAGTGTAAATAAGTTTTGATGGACGTAACAAAGGATTACTGAATGGTTTAGTTCATGTGAAATATGTAGGGATATATAGTATGCAAAATGAACAACGGAAGGAGAAGAAGGGAAGTCATTGATTCAAGGTTGTTTAAATGAATATTTTGAAATGTAATTTAGAAAATTTAAGAAAAATTGTTATATAAAAAAAGTTTTCACATGGGTTTTTGACCAAGCACAGATTTCTATGCCACCTAAACCTGAAAAATTGTGGCCAGTCTTAAATATCGGTTTGTTTGAAGCAAGCCAACTTCAAACCATGGGTCTGGAGATAGCACTAAACTCTAATTGAAATGGCAAGTAAAGGCTTCTGATCTCCTTCCAGCAGCAGGGGTGGAAGAGGAGAGCGGAGAGTAAAACATGCAGAGCTAAGAGAAGGCTAGGATCATTCCTATCATGATAAATTAGCCTTCCCCAACATGGTTCCTCCAGATAATTTGGATTGCAGCTCCCATCAGCCACAGCCAGCATGGCCAATAGTCAGGGATGATGGGAGTCACAGTCCAGCAATACCTGGGGGGCACCTTGTTGGGGAAGATTCTCCCATGAGCCACAGTTTATTGCAGTGTCCCAATACAGCTGTTAAGTTTGGCATGGCTCTTCTATTTTGAAATGAGGTGAAAACCTCAGTTGCAATAAACCATTCTTTGCTAAACATCATTGGACCTTGTTCAGGGCAAATAATACAACAGTATTTGTCCAATACTGACTGCTTGTAGGAGGCTTTCTTCACCCTGCATGTTAATAACTGAGAACTGCCTGCCTAATTCTGGTGATTAAAACTTGTTATTTGACTAAGTTGTTTCCTGAATTCTGTCAGAAAGAGATGGCTAAATTATGTTTAAATAAGGTCTTTTTTTAATAAAAAAGAAAAAAAACAACCCATTGCTTTTAGGTACCTGGACACAGTGCTTTATTTGGTTATATCCAGGCCAATCTATTCATGTTTAGGTCCCATTGAAATCAAAGTTAGTGATTACAGGCTTTTCATGCTGATTTAAATAAGAATAAGCCTGACTCCTTTTTTCTGGATCTAGTGCATTAATTAGATTGGATTAATTAGCCCAAACAACCACCACACAAATGCAGCTTTAGAATAAAATTGAAATATCAGATTAATTTGGAAATGGGATGGTAATGAATTTAAGAATGCATGTGAAATTGGCAGGAAACAGACCAATCTGTCCATCCCTATTCAGTGTCAGACTTCTTCTGAGCATGGAGCTTCCATTTAGCAGTCATAAGAAGAGTCTGGCTGCTAGATCAGCCCAGTGGCCCATCTAGTCTAACACCCTTTTCCTCCAGTGTACAACCAGGTGCCCTGATGGGAAGCCTTCAAGCAGGTTTTGAGTGCAATAACACTCTCCCCATTTGAGGTTTCAAGCAATTGATACTCAGATACATGCTGAATGTCTGAATTGCTGTCTGCAAATGTGACCTGAAGGCTAGCAGCATAAACATCAACCTTGTCAGACTGCATTGCCTGGAGATGGGCAGCTGAGTTGTGCATCCATAGCAGTGACCAGAGGAATGACCACTGGGAGGAGCACAGGCAAAAGAAATGCCCTGTGCATCTGCAGCAGCACAACTGGACGCCTTCATTTGCCCCAGCTGCAACAAAACATGTCTATCCAGCAACAGTCTCTACCGTCACAGCAGGTGCTGCAACCTTCCAATAGCTTGACCTCACCCCCCCAAAGGCGTACTCCTTCATTGTCTCCAGAGACAGACGGGTGCCAACAACAACACCTTTGTCTCTGACAGTGGAGGTGAAACACAGCCATTGCTGCTTTTAGGCATTGAAAGCCCTGTCCTCCATAAGATTGCACTGTAAAGTACTGTATTTACGTGAATCTAATGCGCCATCGAATCTAATGCACACCTCAAAACCTCGGAACCAAAAAAGTATTTGCTGGCAAATGTAAATGCGCCATCAAATCTAATGCACACCCTAATTTTCGCAACGTAATTTGGCCAAAAAAGGTGTGCATTACATTTGAGTAAATGCAGTATATCTTGACATCATACAGTCCTCTATTGTTCTCAGCAAATAAATGCTAATAGGGTGGGGGTGGGGAGATGCACGCTTAGAAAATCAGCATTCTCTTTCCACACCATTATCCTTTTTCTTTTTCTTTTTTGGTGGGTGTGTTACCATGTCTGGGACATAATGCTCTCCAAGCTCTCAAGTATGAGCAGAAAAGAGACGTGGTTCCAAACTGAGAAAATTGCTGTCTCTTTCTCACTCTAGTTCAGCCTCATTACCATAGCAACAGACAGCTTGAACACCTGATCAGGTCACCGTAACCAAGTCTCCTTTGCTGCATATCTTCAAGGATGTACTGTGCCTCCTTGCTAGCATTACTCATTTGTACATTTGTTTTCCCCAGGGCCAGCCCAAGACATTTTGGCACCTGAGACAAACCACAAAATGACACCCCCCTCTCCACCGGGGAAGAAGGGATGAGAGGATCCACCACACATTAGGAACAGGCGGTGGGGTGGGTGGGTAAAGTTCTGCATTGGGGTCTGCTGCCCCTGTGGATCTTGTTGCCTGAGGTGGCCACCTTCACATTGCCTCATGGGTGGGCTAGCTCTGATTCCCCCCCCCCCCGATTCAGAATGTTCTTCTCGACAGGGAATCAAGGCAGGGACAGGGAAAGCCCTACCGTTAGGTAAGGTGAGACTATCAGCTCAAGGAGCAGATGCTCAGGGGTAACAATAGCAAGAGCCCTTCCCTACCTGAGCCATTGCCCTTCGTTGCCACATAGTCTCTCTCTGGGTCCCCCCAATCTGAACTGTTGCCTCAGCTGCGATGGAAAATACTACCCAGTCACCAGTACTGAATCAAAATTCAACTTCCAGAAATGTTATGAAGTTAGAGAACTGGAAAATGTGAAGAATTAAAAGAAACTAAAGCTGACAGATTTATCCATCCATAGCAAACAGGATTGCACCCGTAACCTGTCATCAAAGCCTTGATCTAGGACAGATCTATTTGTGAAACCTTTGATCAATTGCAGAACTGCCATTGATACAAATCAAGAACCCAACCTGTACTGTAACAAGGTTGGTCCTGTCCAAATCACAACGTGATATCAAAGGTCTTGTCAAGTTGAAGTCCTTGGCATCGCCCCTAATCCGAATACCCTAATATAACTAAGTTTCAGTATGCACCATTAAAAATAATAGTAACATGTTCTCCCCTTGTTTACCCTGTCTTCTTGGCTCTTCCATTCCTTCCAACATTATCAAAATTGTTAAAATAATATTAAATCATGTAATCATTTCTTTTCAATATGGAAAACTCTCTCTCTCTCCCTCTCTCCCTCTCTCCCTCTCTCCCTCTCTCCCTCTCTCTCTCTCTCTCTCTCTCTCTCTCACACACACACACCAGTATGGAAGATGGCAAGCCAGATTTCCATGTTACAGAGGTTTAGTAAGGGCAGCTGGCGAGGCAGAATGGCTTCATGACAGCACCTGCTTCTCCCTGGCTAGCATATTAAAGCAAGTTCAGAAACCCAATACTTCTGTTGGTGGTGGTGAAAAATGTGAACCCAACAACTGTTGCTGATTGGGCATTAGCATCCAGTGAAGTTTTGGTAAAGCAACTTTAGGAGTAGCCTAATGCAGTGTTTCCCAACCTTTTTTGGGCAAAGGCACACTTGTTTGATGAAAAAAATCTCGCGGCACACCACCATTACAGCCCCGTGACGTCAGCGCGCAGCGTCACGCCGGGAGGGAGGAACGAAAGTGAAAGTTTTCAATTTTTTCCCCTCCCCCTTGCCGGGGAACCTCCAAGCTTTGGGGGTGGGGGGGGAGGAGGCAGCAAAGCGAGGCAGGAAGGAGAGCGCGGCTTGGCTGAGTGAGCTTTGGCAGGGGCAGGGAATGAGAGCCGCGAGGCGGGCGCTGCGGACGGAGGCGCTGCCCGCCGAGCTCGCAGCTCGCCCGTCGAAGCCTGCACGATCACCCGCCGCGGGGAGCCGGGGCCGGCGGCGTGGTTGCCGGGCTACGGCGGGGGTGGTGGTGGCGGTGGCTGCTTGCCGCCCTCCTGGGCGGAGGCGGGCACGGTGGGCACCGGCACGGCCAAGGGCCCCTGCTTGGTGCCGTCGGATGTGGGAGCTCGCTCGCTCGCCGCCCTGCGTGTGCTCGCCAAGCGGCGATAGGATGTAGCGAGCGGCGATGGGGCTAGCCGGAGAAGAGAGGGCGAGCCCCCTCCGCTCCGGCCCTAAAAAGGGCAAGCCACGCCCCCTCCAGCCAGCCAGGAGGCGTGGCCGGATGGGATTCCCCTGCTCTCGCGGGGGCTGAGATGGGATTCCCCGCTCACGTGGGGGCGGATGGGATTCCCCGCTCACGTGGGGAAGGGCGTGATGCCCGCAACCCCACCTCCTGGGGCAGGCCCAGTGGCGAGCGGATGCGCAGGCCCAGTAGCGAGCGGCGATGGGATGTGGGAGCTCGCTCGCTCGCCGCCCCGCGTGTGCTCGCCGCCGCCGCCCCGCCTCTCACCGCCCGACTCGCCCGCCTCCACGGAACACAAGGCAAAGTTCCACGGCACACTAGTGTGCCGCGGAACACCGGTTGGGAAACACTGGCCTAATGAGTAGAGCACTTACTGTTCCATAATTGTTCTTATCCACCCAGACTTAAATATAGTAACATAAGAAGAGCCTTCTGGAACAGGCCAATGGCCCATCTACTCGAGAATCCTGTTCTCACATTGGCCAACAAAATGCCTATGGGATATCCACTGGTTGTTCAATTATGATATATACTTAAATAAGGTAAATTTATCTTTTGTGCACACAAATGCAATGTGTCTTAGGAGATCCACTTGAACTTGTGAGGTTATGCTTGGTGGAGGGGAAGCACAGACTTGGGAAGAGCAAAGGCCAGTGAAGGCACTAACCTAAACAAAATGTGTGGACCAGGAGGCTGTGTGTGCTTTCCTAACTGGATGAACCTGTCCACCCCACACCCACCTGTTGAGTATGTGATTGACTGCTTGGCTGACCATGTAAAAGTGTGGCTGTGTGTCATGCCTGCCTATATGTCCTCTGCCCTTCTGCCCTGGCAGCAACAGCTCCACGCACTGGCTTCGTCCCTATCTGGTCACATCTGTAATCTCAGCAGTACTTTTTAAAAGGAACTGAAGGGTATCCCACAAAGGCATGCAGAGAATACTGTGCAAGCTGAATTCACTTCACTACTGAGTCCAGAGCACCAAAGGTTTTGGCCTGGTTTTGGCATCAAGTTTGAAAATAAAGATATTCACAGCTATCCATACCCAGGACATTCCTCATATCAAGTAGTTCATAGCCTTTATCAAGCCCATCACTTGCCATTCCTGGTGACACTGGTGTCCAAGTCCCAGCCAATCAGGGATGGGGAACTTGCAGCACTCCAGTTGTTGCTAGATTAGATTTAGTTACTTGGTTAAGTTTATTAAATTTATGAATTGCCTCCCACAACAGAAAGTCATAAAGCAATTTCAAGAAGGAAATACAGTGATACTAGTAAAAATAAATATACAACCATATTAAAAACATAATCAGGGTAAAAACATCCAGTCACTGAGGCAGCCCATGGGAAAACATGGGAAAACAAAAATGTATTGCCTGGCACTGAAACAATGACAAATTGGGTGCCAAGTGGAGCATAGCATTCCATAGATGTGGAGCATAAATGGTGGACACCACACTCTAACCCAGGGGTAGGCCACCAGATGCGGCCCAATCACCCTCTCAATCCGGCCCATGGGCGGTCCGGGATTCAGAATGTTTT
This sequence comes from Podarcis liolepis, assembly GCF_965112155.1. NCBI lineage: Eukaryota > Metazoa > Chordata > Lepidosauria > Squamata > Lacertidae > Podarcis > Podarcis liolepis. Next base: position 26,101,681 of record NC_139570.1, on the reverse strand, counting down.
TACCTGAGTAGAATGTGGTGCTTTTATTTAAAAGGCATCTCTGGGTTATTTGTGGGGCATAGGAATTTGTTCATTCCCCCCCCCCAATAGTCCGGCCCACCACATGGTCTGAGGGATGGTGGACCGGCCCACAGCTGAAAAAGGTGGCTGACCCCTGCTCTAACCTTCCTTAGAGGAGACATGTATGACAATCTTATGGAGCAGGCAATTTAATATGGGGAAAGGCAGTCCATTACCTATGGGGGTCCCAAGCTGTACAATGCTTAAAGAGCAAAACTGGCATTTTGAATCGGCCTCAGAGACAAGCTAGCCAACAGCTCAGTCAGGCGGGGACCCATACTATATATTCATGCCTTCTTCTCTGAGTTGCCAAGTCAGCTGCTGTGTTCAGCACTAGCTGTAGTTACTGAATGGTCTTCAAAGGCTGCCCCACATACAATGCATTGCAGTGGTCTAACCACCATCCCTGACCACTGGGGTCCAACGACGTTTGGATGGTCACAAGTTCCCCATCCCTGGTACAGATGTCCTTGTAACAGCCCTTAAGAGCACCTGATCACTAGGAAGAGTGACAGTAGATCAGGAAGTGGGCTAGCGGTCAGGAGGGGCAGCCTGATCACATTATTTCTGAATGAAGATGAAAGTCAGAGCAGCTTTCATGGAAGAGAACTTCACCATGTCTATCTGAGAGTGGACTAGTGTGTGTGTGTGCAGTAGCCATGGGGAAAGCAATGTGTGTCGGCACCCAGACCTTCTCAAATTGCTGGTGTCCATCTACTGGTTAAATCAATTATTGAACACAGTCAATGACTTATTAACAGAGATATCACAGAAGTCATTAATAAGAAAATCAAACATTGCTGTTAACATCCACATTTTAATCCTTTGAAACAGCACAGAATAAATCTATGCACATTATCAGCAATGTTTGATTTTGTTTACGGTGAATTCCAACTTGTTATCTCTCTATTAATAAATGGTGGACTGTATTCAATCATTGATCGCTCTTTTGTTTGGTGCTACAAGTTTGTAAATTAGACAAGTGTCTCTATGCTTTTCGGCTCTCCCACTGCTGTGTGCAGCATTTAGCTTTCATTGTTGATGGAAAACTGGTGTCTCCAGTGATGGCATACGAAAACTTCCCTAAGTGGAATCTGGGGAGTGCTGTACAGATGTAACTAATTTGGGGTGGAGGAGAGAGAGATGAATTATCTGGTCCAGGAATCAGAAGAAAGTTTGGTGCACAAAGAGGGGAAGGGAAGAACTCAGCAGCCATTTTAAGTGAGTGCACATTGAATGCACGGGGTGTGGGCAGGATTTTGGGGAACCTCTGGCCCTCCAGATGCTGCTGCGCTACAACATGCATCATTCATGAATACTGGCCATGTTGACTGGGGATGATGGAAGGTGTAGTCCAAAATAAGGGGACGGCACTAAGTTGAGGAACATGTTTACTGAAATAAAATAGAACTCGTGTTCCTCCAGACAGAGCCAGCTCAGCTATTAGGCAGGGTGAGGTTGCTGCTTCAGGTGGCAGAAGTTCCCCATCAGGTACGCCTATGGGTGCCCTGCCTGCTCTGCCACCTCCACCATTGGCACAGAAGTGGCACCACACTCAGTGCGAACTTTGGGCAAGCTCATGCCCCAAATTGGCACAATCTTGCCCAAAATTGGGGCTATGGGTGGTATTGCTTCTCCGTCAGTGGCAGATGCAGCAGAGCATGTGGCGGCAGCAGAGCAGGCAGTAGCAGGAGCAGGTAAGTGGTGATGGCAGCGGCAGGGCAAAGCAGCACTTCCTGTTTTGCACTACCCCTGCCTCCTGGTGTTGCTGAACTACAAGTTGCCTCATTTCTGACTAATGGTGGTATTGACACAGGTGGACAGGAACTGGAATCCAACAACATCAGGAGGCACACAGGTTCCTCACCCCTGTTCTACAGTGTGCTAAGATGCTGGCTTTTACAGCTGGGTAAGAAGCAGCTTATCAGGGCAATGACAGACTCTTCCATAGGCATATCAGTGAGGCAGGACCAGTGGCCCACAGCAAGCAAACTCACAGTCCAGTTATGCAACAGCTCTACTTGAAGAAAAACAGCAACCTGTGAGTACTGGGGTAATTTGCAGGGGAACTGCTGTGAACAGTAAGAAAAGCAGGTAACCAAGGGGGTAGAAAATTGGTTTAATGTTGACCAGTCAAGAGCCATATGACTGTCATGCATTACGCTCAGGTTTGCCTGTCTTAGGAACAGACACTCCTATTGGCACATGAATATTTTAACAACTGGAATGCTGCCTGCATGCTTATCTGATCCTTTAATGAACAGGCATTAGGTATGCCTCAGGCTAACATACTGGTTAAATCTTATAGATGTGGCCACAATTCGTTACGCTGATTATTGGTGAGGCCCATAGTTCTGTTGGCTTTCTCTCTGGGCTATCAGGAGTACAATTTGGGAACAATCTGATCTATGCTGGGTGTATGTGTGCGAAAGCATGCACAATTGTTGCTGTTGATTTATTTACTTAGCTTGTAAATAGCTTGATTCTGACGCAAGAAGTTGTCTGAAACCATTGCCAACATAATAACTGACTGCGCTGAATCAAACCAAGGGACCATCTACTCCAGCACACTATTCCCAGAAGTGGCACTACCTAGCTGTTTTTGTGGTAGTCACATCACAGCAAAATCGAGACAGCCACTTCCCATTGCTTGGCCCTAGCATATGATGATCACAAGTGTACTGCCTCTGAATTTAGTGGATGCACCGACCCATCATTGCTGCTGACAGTCATTAAGCAACATGTAATATGCAAGCAAACCAGTCCCAAGACTAAATATTCAAGCATGTGACCTATAGTAAACCAGTCAAGTTACTCTGAGTTTCTAAGGTAGGAGTGGGCTGCCAGATCCAGCCAACCACCTACCTGCCAATCACCTGATGGCACAATGGTGTCATATTTAATTTTGCTCACGCGGTTTGAAATCAAACCACATCAGAGGCACTTTGCATGCCCAACAACCATGATAGTGATTGCAAAAGCAAACCCCATGGGAGCTGCATTTTTACCTGCCCCACACCTGACAATATATATGATGTCAGTTATAAGGTAGGGGGGCTGGTCAAAATGGCCTTGCGAGTAAAATGAGGAGGCCAGGTGAGCCTAATGAGGCCCATGACTTGGAGGTTCCCCATCACTGGTCTAAAGCTTTTTGCTGGACCTTCTTTATAGTTCTTCAGATGGTGGAGAAACATCTAAAGACATATAAAAGAAGGCACCATGCTTGTCTCTCTGGGGAGAGCATTCCACAGGCAAGAATGGTCAGGGATAGGATGGTGGGAGATGAAGACCTACAACATCTCAAGAACATCATGTTGGCTCTCTGCTGGGAGAAAACAGGCCCTCCCTTCAGCTCCAAATACCTGCGGGGACCAGATATCTGAGACTTCCAAAGTTCTAATCACCTTACACTGTATCCAGAACAAAATTCTAAGAGCCAAAATGATACACCTTGGAACAGTATTCGAAGTTTAAAACAGGACCCTTTATTTGATATAAGAATATCTATAAAGATATCCCCCAAGCCACTGCTGGCTATTGCCAACTGCGGCTTATATGGCAAGAGGCAGAGAAAGCAATAGTAGGTGGAGTCAGAGAAAATGACAGGCACAGCCAATTAATTTAAATTTTGTCCCCATCTTCCTCCCTGCTGAGTTCTACAAGAGACACAATGAGCTAAGGAGGCAGAAGCTGACAGGCAGGGCCACTCTCTGGACTGGATGTAAGTAACAAGGGGCAGGCAGGTGGGGGGGGGGGACTGGGAGAGGGCACACCCACGTCCACAGGTCTGCTTACGTAAAATCAAAAAGTTCTGCTTGCTTAATGAAATCATTATTGTGAGGTTTCCATTAATGTCTTCTACACTTATTGTAGGCAGATTAGCACAAACGCCATAAAGCTCTGCTGTTGATTAGACAAAGTTGGGATCTTCCCCACTATCTGCTTAATTGTTAACAGAAGGTATTAGAGGAAAACCATCAATGGTACCATGTTCTTTGTGTGTAGGATGGGTCCAAGATACTTTGCTACCTGAGGCAAAAGATGAGGTGGTGTCCCTCTGCATTCCGCAAACAGAAGCTAACACACTGGCAGCTCGATCTTACCTCAGTGTTGGCAATGGGAGAGCAGCCTCCACTATACTTGGGGGCAGCAGATCAGCTTAGGGAGTCCTGCGGAAGCCATGTTGGACCCTGCTCTGTCTACTCCCCACCCCTAAAAATATTCCTTATAAACCATCTCTTCTACTGTGCCTAATGGTAGGGCCAGCCCTATCTGTGTGTGAAAAGATAAAATGAAAAGGATACCAAGCTAAAGAGAAGAGTTGTTGCCTTCCTAATGGCACTAGCTAAGGCACAAGCTTGTTTTTATATATTTATTAAGACAAATATACAAGACTACTGGAGAATCCTGGCTGTTTCCATCATTTTTATTTGATTTGTCATGGTTAATAAAAACAAAACAGGAAGCTGGTACAGTTAGGCTGGACTTATTATTATTTCATTTGCTGGGTTGACTGCCAGTCTTTTAATTGTTTTTTTATTGATTTATGCTTAATTAAGTTAATGTTATTTCTCATCTCATTTGTTATTAAATGCTCATCTTCCTTGCTTCGTATTGTAACAACCGGTGGTTGTAAGAAATAAATCTAAACTGATCTGATAACTGTATAAATAAAGGCCAAACTATATGTTACATAGGATATTTGGGAATGGCACTGATGTCTTTGTTTTCACTTAAGGGTAGCTGTGGGAAATTCCAAACAGATCCGCAAAACTAGTGATGGGCGTGTCACATGCCTTCCCCACAATCCTTGTCCCCCACCTTGCTTGGGGGCAAATTGAGATACCTTTGTAGCTCAGAAATATCCACCGATCTAGCACAGAACAGAACAGCCACCCAGTTCTGACAACTGTACAAATTACAAGTGGGGTAGAAAAGGCAGCCATCAGTAATGTTTCCAAAATTCTCACCTGAAGGCCTCCCTGGAGACTAGACTTCCAAATTACCCAGTCTTGTTTCTAAACTGAGATTGACATATCCAGAATTGTTCATTGTTCCTTTAAAAATGAAAATAAATCCAAATTTTGTACAAAACACTCTGCATGCACAGTTTGACACAGCTTTCCATTCAGTCATGACATTTACCACCTCTCCATCACCAATGCACACAGATGCATTGGCAAAGCACACACACACACACACACACACAAACCCCAAGTATGAAGTTGTACATGTGGTTGGACCAAGATTATTTCATGTGTTTTGTCACATGTGCAGCAGTGCATACGTGCACCAATGAAACACTGCATGAAATGTGTGATTACTTTTTGATTGCTTTTTTCCGCTGGCCCAGTTTACGTTGAACACTAAGCCAAACTATGGCTTAGGGAGAACAAACCGGAGTACATACAAATCACTCCTCCCTGAATCTGATACTGCCATGCAGCCCAGAACTAAGCCATAATTTGTCTTATTTATTTGACTTAATCCAAACCCTATTTCCTGATATGTCTTGCTCCGCATAAACCATGAGTTACAATAACCAAGATTTAATATTGGTTTGCTGCTTGGGGTTTGTTTGGGGGAGACAAAATATGAGCTTGCATTCCTGTGTTGCGTTAGCCAAACCACTGGTAGCATGAGAGAAGCAGGACCCAAGGACGAGCAGAGTAGCCACAATATTCACTCTGGATATCTTCACACATGCTCCTTCGCATTAAACTATTGTTTGGCTTAATGCTATGTGCAAACTAGACCATAGTTTCATAAATGCATATGTGGACATCATTAATGTGATGGTGAGGAGATGTGAATGAACAGAAGGAAGTGAAAGCTGCAGCAAATGGTGCAAACTTCATTTCCATAATTAATTTTTGAAACTCATCTACTTAATCTAGAATTCAAAAAGGCTGGCATGCAGGGGAGAATCAACCAGAGGCATGGGAAGAAATGGAAGCGGGAAAACCTCCTCTCTCAACAAGTCATGCTAATTTGATGTTTTGGTCAAAAGAGGTATGAATCATGCACTGTTTATCAACCCAAGCTGCCCAGGCTATTCGTTTTAAAAAAGGCAACAACAACAACAGAGCTGATTCTAACACCTGTACTTATGATTCTATGCCCTGCATAATTTCCTTGCCACCTGCAATTCTGCGCATTTCCCATGCTTACGCATTGAGTAGAAGAAGTTGGATAAGGAAGACAGACACAAAAAGGAGTGGAAGAAGTAGAGGACAGACTCAGACAAAAGCAATAGTAATAGCACAAGTGAGACCTTCAGGTTTCCATCCCTCAACTTCATGCCACTGGCTAGAGTGTCAGACTAGGATCCAAGAAACCAGGGTTCGAATCCCCACTCAACCATGAAGGAAGCTCACTAGGTGACCTTGGGCCAGTCACCATCTCTCAGGCCAACCTACCTCACAGGGTTGTGGTTAAATGAGGAAGAGGGAAGAACCATGTACACCAGCTTGAGCTCCATGGAGGAAAAGGGTGGGATATAAATGCAATAAATAATAATAATAAATGCACTAGCCATTTTCACACATGCACTCAAAGACAAGAAAGGGGGAGAGTGGCATCAGATTTGTTCTCACTGTTCCTGATGTTCACATGCCCATTAAAAGTGTGGAAACACAACCGACACCCTTGCCAGCTGCATGTGTGTCTGTGACAGGGGACCATGCAAAATGCGAACTGAGACTACAGATGTGAATAGGCTCTGCTTTAATAGTTGGCTGATCCCTTTTTAAAGCTGACCTGATTCTACTTTCCCCACCTTCTCACAACATTTATGAACGCCAAAGGTTCACCAAAATTCAGTAGCTGTGTAGGCTTCAGAGATCAAGTGTCAGACATGCAAACATAATAGGACACCCAGAATAGAACCCCAGTGTTTCATTTCTATGAAATTCCTGGAAGCCTGACCAGTGAGTATACACATCAGGGTGCCTTTTGCTGCGGCAAGAAAACAGATGGCAAATAAGGAAGATCACTGCAGAGCACAGCGGGAAATAGAAATGGGGAGAGAGAGATAAAACAACAGTGCAGGATCTGGGCTGGGGGCAGCATCAATGTCAGAACCCAGACACAACAAAGGTATTTGTGACTAGGAAAAGCTGCAGCCAAGGAAGTCCAATCTGTTCACGTCTCCCCTGTACTTCAATGGTCACAATGAGGGAGCTTTGAGGCACCACACATGCCAGACAGCTGACTCTCATGCAAGTAGAACAAGAGAGTAGCATCTCCAAGGGAAGAGGCACAGCTCAGTGCATGGGCGTAACCAGGATTTATATGGGGGGGGGGGACACCCACCTGTCATCATCCGCTGTCTGGCTCTGTCTAGCAGATTCTGAATGAAGTGTCTCAACAACTGCTGTTTTAAATTACTCTCTTTTGACCCCAAGTACTCAGAAAAATCTGTCAAAATCTTCAGTCATTTGAAAACTAGGAAGTTAAATGCAAAAGTTAACACTAAGGAGTACCTTTCATGCAGTTAATAAGTATATTTTGCAAAACTGCAAGGAACATGCCTTTTTCATCTTTTTTTAAAGAAAGAAATCTAGATTAAATAAAGTGTTTATGGATTTGCTGGAAATCTTTTTAGCACGTCCATCTCAAATTCTTCCTTTTTTCCCAGTGCAGTTTTTATGTGCACACTCAGTAAGAATAGGCCATTGAGAGACTCCCCTGTCATCACCGGCCTTAGCCAAGTCTTTACTCTCCACAAGGTACTACTGAATGGTTGCTCTATGGCACAAGTGGTGCATGGCTGAGCAAGAGAGATGAGTAGAGCCTTGAGGTAAGGTATCGCTCAGTTGGGTTGCCAGTTGCATTGCTAGAATGTGACACAACATTATCCAGGTAACCTCAGCAAGCATTTCAATTTCAAATATTCTGATTACTTCTACTATTAGTTAAGTATTTTTATTTATTTACTTGATTGGGGGGCAGATGCCTCCTGCCCCCCTGGCTACACCCATGGATCATTGGTAGACCATGTGTTTTGCATGCAGAAGATCTCTGCCATCGCCAGTTAAAAAACTGATAGCTGGCAATGCAGAAGACCTCTGCTTCAGAACCTGGTGAACTGCTGCCAGCTTGGGCATGGGTGGTCAGTTGAATTATGCATGAAAAATATTGTTAGGTTCTCTTGATGTCATGAAAGCCCTCAAGGGGTAATATATCCCTCCAGGCACAGGCACCAGGGAAAGCCTATGATGGTTATGGACTTTTTAAGGAGAAAGGTAAAGGTAAAGGGACCCCTGACTGTTAAGTCCAGTTGCGGACGACTCTGGGGTTGCGGCGCTCATCTCGCTTTACTGGCTGAGGGAGCCGGCGTTTTGTCCGCAGACAGCTTCCAGGTCATGTGGCCAGCATGACTAAGCCACTTCTGGCGAACCAGAGCAGCGCACGGAAACGCCGTTTACCTTCCCGCCGGAGTGATACCTATTTATCTGCTTGCATTTCGTACTTTCAAACTGCTAGGTGGGCAGGAGCTGGGACTGAACAACAGGAGCTCACCCCGTCACAGGGATTTGAACTGCCAACCTTCCAATCGGCAAGCCCTAGGCTCAGTGGTTTAGACCACAGTGCCACCCACACTGATGAAATCCAAAGTTCTCCCAGCCCAGGTGTGGGAGAGGGTCCTTGGCTCAGTGGTATGGCATATGCTTCCATTCCCAGTTCAATCTTGGCCATCTTCAGTTAGAAGGATCAAGGAGGTGACACAAAATTCCTCTTCTAAGATTGTCCCTGGATTTTCTCTACAGCCAACCAGGACAAGCAATGCTGTGCACACTGAATCCCATTTGTCTATAATACTTCACTTGCTTGAGACTCCTAGCCTTCACAAAGAGCTCCCAGGATTCCTTTGCTGCAGCCAAGCAGGGAAATAGAAGATGATGAGAGCCTCAGCAGGTTCAAGAAAGAAGTACTGCAATGACCAGTGATGCAGATTTTCGGGGGGGGGGGGATTGAATTGGAAAAACTCCTAGAAAAACCTTCCTATCAGAAAAAAATGCACTGGGTGATTTGCATTAGAAAATGTTCTGACCCCTAGAGTGATCTATTTTAGCATATTTATCTTACTTATTAAAAACAACAACACCCCAATAAACCTATATTTGCCAAAGCCCACGTGTTAGACTACAACTCTCATCAGACTCAGCCAGCTAATGGGAGTTGTAGTCCAAAGTATCTGAAGAGCACCTGGTTGGGGGAGACTGTACTAAACAAAGCTTTAAGAAAAAGCAGCCTGCGTTAATTTTCGCCGTATTTCACCAGAAATATTTGAGAGAAAACATTAAAGCACATTTAATGTGGTTAAAATGTTGTATTGTGTAGAAAACGTTATTGCAAAATATGTAATGGCAATGCCATGTATGTCACTTAACATTATAGTCGTGCCTTGGTTTTCAAACAGCTTAGTTCTCAAACGTTTTGGCTCCCGAACACTGCAAAGTGAGTGTTCCGGTTTGCAAACTATTTTTGGAAGCCAAAAGTCCAACACGACTTCCATGGCTTCCGATTGGCTGCAGAAGCTTCCTGCAGCCAATCAGAAGCCGCACCTTGGTTTCAGAACATTTTGGAAGTTGAACAGACTTCTGAAACGGATTACGTTTGAGAACCAAGGTACGACTGTAATTACATTTAAGGGCGGGAGGGAACAGAGGCACTGAAAACTGTTGACACACAAATGCAAGCTGACAACCTAAAGAACGGTGCATTGTATATTCATTGCAAGTAATGAACTTATGAAAAGGAAAATTTTCTTCACAGAAATAAAGTGCTGGGAAAATCTCCATCCCCTCATCACTTGCCCCGATAGATTGAGGATGAGCATTGGAATCTGTTTCTGTTGGAAGTAGCAAAGGAGGTTGGAGCAACAGAAGTAAAGTCAGTCGCAGGCAAGGCTCTGAGCCAAAGCCTCAGACCCAGGGGGACTGGATACAGTAAACCGAACCAGGCAGGTAAATGGCTAAGCAGTAAGGATGGGCAAACATGTCTCTTTCAGGGCACGAACACATTAAGGTGGTTGTTACCTCCTGCTATGTTTCAAGTCACACTTTATGTTGCCAGACACATTATTCACCTGATTTGTTTCCCGTGCCTACAGTCCTCACACAGCTGTTATTCAGTGAAGCCATCACCTGTGCATATACAAACCTCAGCTTAATGAGAGATTACATTTTCAAACTGGATGGAAGCTGGTTTGAGGGAAAGCACATGAAACAGCAGTATTTCTCAAGAAGCTACAGAATACAGATGGATTGTGACAGTGAGTATGGGAGGGGGCAGGTTTGCCCCGCCCTGCATAATCAATCACATGACAGGGCACATCGACATCATTTGAGGGCTTGTCCCCCTCAAATATTTTATTGGGGGAGGAGCAAAGGGATCTCAGCATCTAAGAGTTGGCTTCCAAGAATTGTGACTAATGCTATGCATTTTGGGCTTCAAACACCAGTTGTGGGAGTGCACTGGAGCCAGAGTAAATGGGATTGTGTACCCAGCCTCAGTTTCCCTGTTTCTCATTCTTCCAGTGTTGGCCACATTCACACTCTTAAAGCACTATGATGCCACTTTAAATACTCATGGCTTCCTCCCAAAGAATGCTGGAAGCTGTAATTTGCTAAGGGTGTTGAGAGTTGTCAGAAGCCCCCTGTTTTCTTCCCAGTGGTTTCCTTCTCAGACTGATTTCACAATTAATCCTTCTTCATGGGGAACTCTGGAAATTGTAGCTCTGGGGGGTGGAAAAGAGGTTTCTTAACAACTCTCAACACTCTTAACAAAAACTATAGTTCGCAGGATTCTTTGTGGTATTGTAGCTTTTTTAATGGATGGTGTGAATGTGGCCCTTGTTCAGTTCTTTACATTTCTATATCAGTTAGTGGAGTGATTTTCTTTAAGACCTCATGAAAATTCAGCATCATTTCAGTGCAAATTTCTCCTAACAGAGCAGATTCTGGTATGTAGTTTTGACTGATATACTTTGGGGGGGGAGGGTTTGGAAAGCAAAATAGCTACCTCAGACCACCGCATAAAAAGGTAAGTAATTAATGTGTGAAGAGCAAACGTTCATAGAACTGTAGACTAATATGCATATTTAAGTTCTGGACTTAAGCAGTAGCCCAGGAAGCGCAAATCAATTAAGTTCACTTAATTGTGGAATGAACGATATCTTTAAGGATCTCTAGCAGCAAAAAATACATAGCATAAAAACAAAAGCAACATTTAAAAGCCCTGGCAAAACAGAAACTTCACCAGACCATGAACTTCTCTAGGAAAAGAACTCCAGAGATGCGAGGTCAAACCAGAAAGTGCCCTGTCTTTGGTCACCACCTGCCTTTCTTCAGCTGGATTGGGACCACATAGCAAGAATTTGTAAAGCACACGGTTTTACCCAAAGACTCATAGGAACTGTGGCTCTGTGAGGAGGAAACTGGAGATCCCAGGATTCTTGGGGGACACCATGACTGTTAAAATGGTATAAATATGCTTTGAATGTATGGTGTGGATCGGCAGGTTCATGTAGAAGCAGGTGGTCCCTTTAGAATATATATAAAATACCACTACCACTGAAAACCAAAAACCCAACAGCAAATTGTAACTTCAGACATGGATAAATAGCAGCACTCAATTACTGCTGTTCTACTTTAAGCTGCAAGTGATGTGGCAACTCTGGGTTGTGTCCAATACTATTCCTACTTAGAGACCTATTGAAATAATGGAAATGCCTTCTTTCTGATGCAGCTTGATTCTAAAGTTAGTAATTAATGCAGAGTTGGGATGGCTTAATACCAAGAGAAAAGGTTTCCCTGTAGCCTCTGTTATGAAGAAATTCACCCAAAGAAGGTGCAACAGAATTTGTCAGTCACATGAAACAGGCACTGTCTGATGATACCCCACCATTACTGCTGCAACTATGCAAAGGGAACTGTCCACCCAAACTTAGAGGAACTGTCCATCCTCGTTATTGGGCATTTGTCAGTCATATTCCATTCACAGGCCTCGAACTATCCAAATATTCACTTTCTAGAGATGGCAGCAAATGGTTGGACTACCTGAGGTCTGCAATGGCCGAAGTAGACAATCCGAATTGCAGAGTTCTTGCAATTACATAGTTCCTGCCTTTCATATCCTTTCATAAATAATAATAATAATAGCAGTGTGTGTCGGGGTCATTATTTTTGTTTGTTATTAGGACATGCATTTTTGTGTTTTTATGTTGTAAACCACCCTGTGATCTTCCAATGAAGGGCAGAACAGAAATTTAATAAATAAAATTGCCAGCCCCTGCAAAGTTGGTGTGCTCTTAGAACGGATAGCCTACCTTGCAACCAAGCTAGAACCAGACCTGACAATCAACGATTCACACCTTGCAATGTACATGCTGAGCTCCGTAGCTGTAGAAGGTGTACCACGGTCCTCTCCACTTCTGCGGAGCTCCTTCAGAACCTTATGTGTACACGGATCAACCTTCCCCAGGATCCAACAAACTGCTCTTTCCTTTGTTTTTCTTTCAGTGTCTCATCGCACTACATGGTTAAACTATGGTAAATGTAATAGTGGCCGCCAACATGGATGGCCTTAAAGGAGGATTCATGAAGGAGACAGGTGTCAATGGCTACTAGCCATGATGGTTTTGCTGTCCCTTCATACTAGTGCCTGGGAATCACAAGTGGAGAAAGAACTGTTGTGCTTGGGCCCTGCTTATAGGCTTCACATAGTCATCTGATTGGTCACTGTGGGAACAGGATACTGAGCAAGATGGGGCCCCTTTGGCCTGATCCACCAGGATGCTTTCTTATACCGCTGTTTCACTCAACCTCTCACTGCACACCACCCTTCCACCTTGTTCCTTTCTCTATGAACATCACCAACTGACTTCCTTCCTCTTTTCCCTCCTCTCTCAAGCTTCCCATTTCCCACTCAAGCAGCTCTCCTTCCTCCCCCTGCTCATCTTCCTCACTGGCATAGCAAACCCATCTTCCTCCTTAGCATCAATCTGCCACCCATGATCCCTCTCCTTTCTCCCAGCCCTCCCCTCCCCTCTCCCACCAGCTGTGCCTCTGGAAAATCTAGAAATAAACTGCAGAATGTTAATTTATGAATCAAGGAGGAGTCATGGGGGACCACTTGATTTCATTCCCCACCAGGGCCCAGCATTTTCTATTATCTTTCCCTACAGCAGATAGCTGCTTCACCCACCCCTCAGACTTTCTCCCTCTGCCTGCCCCCCTGCTGCCACCACTGTAACAGCCAGCCATGTTGACACCATCCCCGCATCCCCCCACTTCCCCGCCCCAGTGAAAGATTCAAACAATCAGATCTATGTCTGGTCTTTGACCTGCTGAACCGAAACCTCACTCGACCTTGGCAGCCCTGCCTAGGGGTGCAGAATTTTGACAGGCTCCAAACCCCCCCAAAATTATGATCAACAAGAAATGCAGTGTAAAACATACCAAACCCCAAAATTATTTCCTCAGTATTTAAAAAAAGAAGTGATACACATCTTGACAAAAGGAAGAGCCATCCCCAGGCACATGAAAGGTGTTGAAAACCATACATGAAGACAAAATGCCAGTGCCCAGAGAGTCCCACCACAGTTAGAGACATTGAAAATAAACCTCTTGACTATGAACCCTTTTTTTTTTTTTTTTTAGTAGAGAGAGGGGAGATAGGGGCCATTTTAAATGGATAACAAGATCAGCATTCAGCTGCTGAGGCCCACTGAATCACACATGCTTAACAATACTAGAGACAATCCCATTTTTGCACCTCTGCTTTTTGAAATCATTTTCACCATCATCTTCTTATTGCTGCTTAACAAAGATACACTCATCGCCTTCCATTCTGGTGCCCAAATACAAACAGATCCTAAAACCTGACATGAAACAGAAGGAGCAAAGAGAGCAGTAGGGAGTAGGACAGTGCATGGTGACAGTTCCTTACTTGGATAACGTAGCCATACATACAGGTCTGGGACAAAGGGAGGAAGCCTAGCAAAAGAAACACCAGCATTTCAAGATCACAGACTAATGCCTTATGGGAAGAACATCCTTACATTGTTTTAGCCCCCAAAGCCCCCTTTCAAAACAAAAGAAAATACATAAATGGCTTTAATGCATTGGCCGGGAAAACACACACACACACACACACACACACACACACACACGGTACTACAATAAGGCCACGTCTCTCTCGTGCATCTGAATAACAACCAAAGCCTGTATTGTTCCCTTTCAATGGGAAGCCCATCAAGGCAGCTCCTGCCGCTGACATCCGTGTTGACACTTCAGTCAGCGGCAAGAACAGATTTCTGCATTTGCAATCGCAAGCCCCCCTTCCCATTCCCCCTCCATCCCCTCAAGAGTTAAAACTGCTAGAAGATGTCAGTCTCCAGATTTTCTGACACTGCTGTTGTTTTGTTTTTTTAAATAACACATTTACAAATCAGAGAGGAAGGGGGCAGGGAGATGCAAGATGCTTTGAAGACAAGGAACAAGACTCCTCCACCAAAGCAAGGTTTACGCACCACTATAAAACGAAAAACAAAGCATGCATTTTCTGGGATCCTCTTTCTCCTGCAGCGGAGACAGAGAAGCTCCTTGATTGCAAAAGCAGAAGAATGCGTGGCTCAGGTGTCTTGCAAACGGAAGGTCCACAGGCCAGCCCTCTTCCCAGTGTAACAGCAGCAAAGGGGAAAATGAGGTTGGGGGAAGCATTACCTGCAGTCTGCCCTGTCATGCTGTATCCAGACTGTCGGCCTCTTAGGGTCTGGTATTGTCATCGAAAGCAATACCCTTTGCAGGAAAAAAAGAAAGAATGGGGAGTGGGTGAGGAGGGAAAGGAAGGCACACTTCTGGCTTAGTCCATTAAAAGGCTTCCCTTTCTCCCCATAGAGCAGCTTCTGACCTCCAATCCTAACATTAGTAGCTTGGATGCTTCACTGCCTCAGTGCTGTTCCCTAGCACATGTCGTCACCAGGCTCCTGCCGCCCTGATTGGCTGAGAGGGAGCAGATAATAATACTACTAATAGCACTGGCAGGGCAGGGGAAGACAAATCTTATGTTTCAGAGACAAGCAGCTGTGGGAATCTGAGGTGGGCGGCCTCATTCAGAAACTTGAATCCAGCCCCCGCGCCAGTGGCCTTTGACCTTTTCCCTCCGCTGGCTTTAGATTAAAGCCTATGCAAACTTTTAAAATGTTGTGCTTACCCAAGCACATTCCTTATGGCTAAATGAATGGAAAGGGTTTATTATTATTATTATTATTATTATTATTATTATTATTATTAGGTGGATCCTGATTATTTCAAGACCCAGAGCAGCAGCAACAACAACAACAACAAAAACTGCCCTCTTAGAGCAACTCACACTCAGGGTCATAAAATACAATTTAAACAAGTGGCAACATTAGCACACTCTAGTCTAGCCAGGCATGTCTCACAAACCAAGTTTAATAATATGGCATGGTTCAAAATAAAGAACAGCACTCATTTAAAAACTAGCTCAGCATCTTTGTGTATGAGAACTTGATTTAAAAAAAAAAGTCTTAAAGGCCTGTTTGAAAGCAGATAACAAACAAAATATTCTTAATGCAAAGATTTCCAAAGAAGCCCTAATAGAAATAGACTGAAATAGAGGAGCAGTTCTTTTGTTTTTTACACACACACACACACACACACACAAATTAATTGCACTTCAGGACTGCTGCTCACACATGTTATTGGCTTGCAACCCTGACAACACAAATGGGTTTCTTAAAACCTACCGTTTAAAAAACTATGGTAAGATAGCAAACCTGCTGGTTGCTTCTTCTTCTTCTTCTTCTTCTTATTATTATTAGGGGGAAAGGAGCCAGTATTTCTTGGCTGTCTAGCTTTGCTCAAAGCAAGAGAATAGATAACTGTAACAAACATTTAAAGGCTGACATATTGGGGTCGTTAAAGAGACAAATTACATGTGTTAATCACATGTGCTGCTTGAGGAAGCCACCACACTTGGCTGAATGGTAAAGCTGGGTTAGCATCCAAAAGGTAAAGAGAGGAAGGCAGATGCCAAAGGGAGGGATTCCTGCAACCAAGTTACCATCACTAATAAGGCCCTCACATGCATAGTTTTCTGATTTGTATGCTATGTCTATGAGCAATGTATCAGGGGTAACATGTTTACATGTGATGAAGTTATAGGTAGCTACACTATTACCTTCAGCCAGGTTGAGGACCCATCGCAGCCAAAAAGGATGGCTTCTCCCACACCAAGAAAAATGACACACTTTTACTTTAGAACATCCAAAATCTTGTCATCATATTCATTTTTCATTAATTGCATGATCTGGCAGAAAGCACAAAAGAAATCCAACTAAGCATTGTACTGTGTGTTGGCTTTGAGTCTTGTCCCCCGTCCAATAAAATGTGATCATTCTGATGTCACTGCAAGAAATGGTGCTCTGAGATTTCCAAGTGTGTTTCCTTGGGAGTATCACTGGAAATAGATTAAATCACATACAGATACCCTTCAGGGGAAAGAATTGGGCACTTCCACAACAATGTACATACTACAGCTCCTCCATGGAGATTTAATGGCTGACTGTAGCTCACCGTAGCTGAGTATGGAATGACAGCATTGTCACTGGTTCCTATCCATCTTTCTGTCTGGGCAGGGCCAGACAGCCCATGAGGCAAGTTGAGGCAACTGCCTCGGGTGGCAGGTTCCACAGGGGCAGCAGATCCCAACAGAGAGTTTTATTCTTGTTCCTGATGTCAGATCTTCACTCACCCTTTCCATCCTTGGTGGGAAAGAGACACCCGTTTGTGGTTCATGCAGGTGCTAACGTGTCTTGGGGTGGCCCTGTGTTTGGGTCTCCTGAATGGTGAGGCAATCCCTCACTTGCTTTGGTGGAAAGAGCTCCTCAGCATCTCACATTAAACCTAACTACCAGCCTAGTGGACAAAAGAGAGTCAGTGTGGTATAGTGGTTAGAATGATGGACTGGAACCTGGGACACTAGGGTTCAAATCCCCACTAAGCCATAAACCTCACTAGGTGATCTTGGGCCAGTTACTGCCTCTCAGCTTAACCTAAGGTAAAGGTAAAGGTAAAGGTACCCATACCCGTACGGGCCAGTCTTGTCAGACTCTAGGGTTGTGCGCTCATCTCACTCTAGAGGCCGGGAGCCGGCGCTGTCCGGAGACACTTCCGGGTCACGTGGCCAGCATGACATCGCTGCTCTGGCGAGCCAGTGCAGCACACGGAACGCCGTTTACCTTCCCGCTATAAAGCGGTACCTATTTATCTACTTGCACTTTAAGGGTGCTTTCGAACTGCTAGGTGGGCAGGAGCTGGGACCGAAAGACGGGAGCTCACCCCGCCGCGGGGATTCGAACCGCCGACCATACGATCGGCAAGTCCTAGGCACAGCATTTTCATGTGGATATGGTGGGGAGGGAGAGAAACTACCTTGAGCCACTTGGAGGATGTAAATCTAATAATAAGTAAATGAAAGGTTTTTAAATTTTGGTTGCCCAGTTTCACATACACTTAAAGGGGGATTCAAAGTTTGAGTTGGGGAAATAGTCAGCCATCACTGCTTGATCTAGAGTCAACCAGATGCAGGAGTACACAAAAAAGAAATGAGATGTTGGAGGTGGAAAACTGGAAGACTAAGGATGGAATCTGCCTGTCAATCAAAATATTCCAAAATAGCAGTTCATTAGTTCCCAGAAGGCATCGTTTGACAGCTCATGGCATTAAGAGATCCCTTCTGTTGTTTAATTTTACACAGGCTGCTCATGAATAGCAACATTCTCTGATAAACAGTCTCCCCATTACCCGTGAGCAATTAGCTGTGAGCCCCAAGGAGGAAGTGGGACTTTGTGATATCAGCTGGGTTAAAGATTATGACATCAGAGCAGCCAAGCCAATTGCAAGATATTGGGTCTGGGTGCGAATGCTGGGTGTGAATGCTGTTATGAGCAGACTAGCTCACAATGAGAATGTGTCTTGTGAGTCAGATGGAGAGATGGTGAGAATTCAGGGGGGAGACATCACTCAGAGCCCAACATCCAAACAAGCCCTTTCAAGAACATCAGTAAGTCGTTCTCTGTCATTGTGTGAACGTCAGCTTTCATCAAAATGTGAACATCAGGAAAGTGCTTGCCATTCTCAAAATAACTAAGAAGATAATTTCAAAGAGATAGATGAAAGTTGCACTGTGCATTGAAAGTTTGCCCTGCAACAATGAGGATTAGAAACTTTGCTCTTTTATCAATGCTTTGGATTTCAATTCGCATCAGTCCCAGTCAGCAGAGCCATATGAAGGTGGAGTTGCAGTCTAGGGCTGATGGGAGCTGGGAGTCTGAGACATCTGGAGGGTACTAGATTGGCCTGGCCTGTTCATGTTTAAAACAGGAGATAAGGATTTAAATAATAATTCTTCACAACAAAAAAGGTGTGGGAGTGAGGGGAGATACACCCTCTCTGTGCCCCATGCTTTCTATAGCAGTCAGTTGTTTGAAACACTTTCCTCTTGACTCAGCATTTTTCTCTCCACTGTTCTTTTTGCAGGGCTGGCTCAAGACATTTTGCTGCCTGAGGCAGAACTGCAAATGGTGCCTCTGACACACACACACACACACAGAGAGAGAGAGAGAGAGAGAGATATCAGAAGTCAAGGGCAGAGTACCCAAGATAGTAAACCTGAGGAAAAGGATCCCAGCAGCATTTTTCATCATCATAATCTGTTTATTTCTATACCACCTTTTGGCCAAGACCCCCAAAGCTGTGAACTAATCAATACAAGAGAAAATATAATAGCATTGGTTGGCATCCATCTGTCTCAGGGGACAATGGAGGAGTGTGCCTTTGGAGGTGAGGTTAAACTGTTGGAAGTTACAGTGGCTGCTGTGGCTGTAGAGACCAATACTAGGAGACACAGGTGAGAGCTGGGTACATGGCGGAGACCAAAGGTGGACAAATTACCCTAACAGGAGCATGTCATGCCCCCCACCAGAAGTGCTACTCTTCCCCTAGCATCCCATACACCCCAGCGGTGGGATATTATTGTAAGAAACTGTAATAAATAAATAGATTGTGAGCCTGAGGGTAGGACCTATTTCATTACTGAACTTTGCAACCTGCTCTGTGAGCCTTGAATTTTTTAAGGGTGGGGGGTGGGAGGGGGAGGTGGTTGAAGATAAGGGTTTAAAAAAGATCATCCAAATAGATAACTAAGTAAGCAATTCTCTCCCTGACACCTGAGGAGATATGTTGCCATCAGGACCGACAGTGCTGGGGTCAATAGACTCGTTAAATATAATGCTCATAATATGGAAAAAGTTTAAAATATCAAAAAAAAGATCAAATATAGAAAATCTTAGTTTAAAAACACAGTGGAATAACAGAATACGAATTCCACTGACATAATGTTATGGAATTGCATCTTGCCTTTTAAATATTATTGCAATATTTTATTTATTGGTTTTTAAAAACGTGTAGTGCATAAACGGGTTGGTGAAGGTACCATTGCTCAGTGGTAGAATATATGCTTTGCACACAGAAGGTTGCAAGTTAAATTCTAGAACCCCTTCAGATCACAGCTGATGGGTAAGACTTCCACCTTAGACTCTGGAGAGCTATATTTCTCTGTTAGACCAGTTTGCACTAAGCTAGAGATGGAACAGTGGTCTGCCCTGCTGTAAGGCAACTTCATAAGCTCCTGTTGCAATGATCTGGTTTTAGCAACATCTGAATTTCTTAACACAAAATGCCTCCCCACTTTTTCTCTCACCACCACCACCCCACTTAAATCCGAGACAGTACACTTTACTTCCACGCAATTCTGGCCCATCAGCAATTTAAATCGCTCACAACAGCAACACCACAAGGCTATTTTTGCCCTTGCTATTTGTCACGGCTGGGACGTTTCAGGAGGGCGAGCATCAAAAAGAGAGCAAGAAGCGCAAGGGAAACTCAAAATTAAAGTTTTTGGACCACTTCGACTATGATGTCATGGTTTCCCAGCCGCACTCTGATTGGCCAGCGTGGCTCGAGCATCTGCTGAGAGCTAAGGGCTGGTTAGCTGCCGGAGGTTCAGACCTTTCAGAGCAGGTTTGGATCAGGGCTGGTTGTCCTGACAACCTGGGGAGTGTCAGCAGCTCCTCCTGGTAACCAAATAACGAAGCCGCTGTCATCCCCTCTCAATTCCCCCCCCCAATGGACGAGATCTTTCATCAGAAGAGATCATTCGTATTGTCTGAATAGGAAACGCTTGCTTGCTCGCGGACGACGCACGCAGCCCCTGCTTAGTGCTGGGTAGATCAGGAAACACCTAACAACAGATAACTATGGAAACCCGTGTCGGGCAGCCTGACAGCTTTGCGTGTGTAGTAGGGATGCTCATCTGAGGGAGATCCTCTGACTCTTTTGGAAATTCCAAGCACAAGACAGGGATTCCTCAGTACGATCCAAGCTACCTCTCCTGCCACCATCCTCTCCTGCCACCATCACTACCACCACCGGCAATAAAATAAATTTTTATTTGGTTAGTAAAAACCAACCTCTTCAGTGGTATTTGTCCCAGACCAGAGACTGGTGAGAGCAGGGAATGATGGTGAGGGAAAAGAAAAACCTCTAAAGGCTTTGATGGGGTTTTCCAATTCTCCAATCCATTTGTTGTTTGAATGTAGTTAGCAAGAATGGATTGTGTATTTTTCAGTTATGCTGATTAGATCTTGGACTTTTTTAAAAAGAGAAAGGAAAATATAAGGCACAATTAAGGAAATTGTCAGAAAGCAGGACCAAAATGAATAGTATACGATTAATTAGTTAATAGAAACATATGTTTTTGATCTCCCTACTTATCATATTTAATGATCCTGGAAAATCATCCTGGCCCTGGAAAACTACTGTCCCTATTTCTGCATAGGGTGAGGAACCTTGCTAAAATTTTGGTATTTGGATTTGCTTGATCTGTTGTTCTTCCCGGCCCACCTCCTTCCCCATGAGCTCTAGAATGGCGTGGACACAACTGCACTCTAATGCATATGCATTTCAGTGCATGCAGATGAACTCTACAGCTTGATGCTGCGTGCATCCTGCAGCTGCTGAGAAATACTGTTACATGTCACCCCAATGTCTAAGTGGTGTGAAATTCCAGAGGTTCCAGGTGCTAGCCCAAGGTTCAGTTTCCTTGGAATGAAGGACAATGTGGTGTCTTTGTGACATATGGTTTTTAGTCATACCTCGGGTTACAGACGCTTCAGGTTGCGTTTTTTCGGGTTATGGACCGCCGAAACCCGGAAGTACCAGAATGGGTTACTTCTGGGTTTTGGTGGCCGCACATGCACAGAAGCACTAAATCGTGCTTTGCGCATACACAGAAGCTCCTAATCGCAACCCACGTGTGTGCAGACGTGCCGCTGCTGTTGCGGACGTTGCGGGTTGCAAACGTGCATCCACACAGATCATGTTCGCAACACGAGCATCCACTGTATTTGCACACATAAGATGGAGAGGCTCACAGCGTTAACTCCCCAGATGGTATTGCTTTCCCCAAAGTCACAGCGTAGGATTCCAGCAGAAATCAAGCATGTCTCTCACTCTCAGACCTCTGCCTGCTTCTAGCTCAGTTCTCACACAACTTCACTCCCTCTTGCTTTTGTCTTTCTCACTACTAGCCAGGTGAGGGAGGGGGTCCCTACCTATTTGCTCTCTGGCACAGAGCAACCTCCTTTGTTATACTAACAACCATACTTAGATGACAACTAAGCCCCTTGTCTGGCTAATTCAACAATGGAATCCTCCTTTAGATTTTACAGCAACCCTTGCTGGATTCAAAACTCCAAAAATTAGAAGGGACTCAGGCATCATACTGATTAGCCCCCGCCCCCAACTCAGAATAATATTTTGAACTCCTGACAACATATTGTCATAACCCTGGTGCTTAGTAGTAACCAGGACACAGACAAGGAGGCTATGGGGCTTGTGGTGCCAGCAGAAACTACTGAACTAGTGAGTCCTGTATGTCAGAAATCTAGAGGACTGGGATGCCAGAGACCTCTGAGCTTATCCCCAAATACAGGGGTAGCATACCTGCCTCCAAGAACCTCGCACTACCCAGGTCAATGGGCTCCACACAGATTCAATACAATGGCCCTGCAGATACAATAGAATGCTAGGACCGCAGAGATTCTGGATGTCAGTGTATAAATGGCTTTAGTGTGGTCCCAGGTGTATGTTATTTTCTGCCTCCACTGCTTGATGAAGTATAGCTCTGAATACCAGTTGCTGAGACTTATGAGTGGGAAGAGTTCTGTTGCACTCAGGTCCTGCTTGCACTGATTGGCCACTGTGGGAAATGGATGTTGGAACAGATGGGCCTTTGGCGTGATCCAGTATGGGTCTTCTTATGATCCTATGTTGCTGGAGCAAGTTGCTCAGTAGGAACTCGCCTTCCTCCACCAAACCCCAGAGGTTCCTCCACAGGACCAGAACAGGATATATATTATAGAACAATATGGGGAAGGGCTGTGGCTCATTGGTTGAAGGGCAGCATAGGCATTGCATGCAGAAACAGGCATTGCATGTTTTATCCCTGGGGGTTTTCAGTTAGGATTGAGAAAGACTTGTGCCTGAACCCCCCAGTAATCCCATATATGTTTACTCAGAAGGAGGTCGCAGTGATTTTTAGGAAGTCATTAGTTTGCACCAGGTGTCCTATTGGGAAGACCCAGTTTTCCAAGTGCATGTTCTGGAAGTTGGGCAATAGGGGCAGTACAGGATTCCTTTTGGTGTACCAACCTCCCCGCTGCACCAAGGATTCCCTGCCCAAGCTGCTTCAGGTTGTGGTGGATGTTCTCCTGGAGACACCTAGCTTGGTTGTCCTAGGGGATTTTAACATCCATGCCGACACGACCTTACAAGGGGCCGCTCGGGACTTCGTGGAAAGCATGGCCTCCATGGGGCTGTCCCTGAATAAGTCTGGCCCAACCCATAGTCGCGGACATGCCTTGGACCTGGTGTTTACCTCTATGGATGTTGGTGATCTGACACTAAGTAAAAGCGAAACGAAAGAAGTTCCATGGTCAGATCACTTCCTGGTGCAACTGTACTTCTCTGCGACCCATCCCCTCTGCAGGGAGGTGGGACCGATTCGGATGGTCTGCCCCCGCCACTTAATGGATCCAAATGGTTTCCAGGGAGTGGTAGGGGATGCTTTATCCCATGTTGATGGCCTTTCAGCCAATTCCCTGGTGGCCCGCTGGAATGTGGAGTTAACCAGGGCTATTGACTGTTTGGCTCCAAAGCGCCCTCTCCGATTGCATGGACCACGTGGTTTTCCACGGATCTGAGGGCAATGAAACAATCGTTGAGACGGCTAGAGCGCCGGTGGCGGATAACTCATTCCGAATCTGACCGGACACAGGTTAGAGCTCAACGTCGAGCCTACCAAGTGGCAATAGTGACGGCGAAGAAGACCTTCTTCGCTGCCTCTATTGCATCTGCAGAAAACAGCAGCAGGAGACTTGAAAAGTGGTTCACAATTTAGCAGAACCACCTGCAACATCGGGGCACAGTACAGGCCACATGATCTCCTGCAGTGATTTTGCAAAGTTTTTTGTAGATAAAATCGCTCAGATTCGGGAAGAAGTAGACTCCACCGTGGGAGCAGGGCCAGGGCGGGAGAGTGCTAGAGTCCTGTCTAGTCAAGTTGTGTGGGATCAATTCCAATCTGTTACCTCCGAGGATGTGGACAGGCTGCTTGGACGAGTGAAGCCAACCACCTGTCTCCTGGATCCTTGCCTATCCTGGCTTATAAAAGCTAGCCGGGAAAGACTGGGTGATGGGCTTAGTGGGGTGGTGAATGCTTCCCTCCGTGAGGGAGCCTTCCCAGACCCGTTGAAAGAGGCGGTTATTAAACTGCTTCTTAAAAAACCATCTTTAGATGCAGCCACGATGGCCAATTATCGCCCAGTCTCAAATCTTCCATTCTTGGGCAAGGTGATTGAGCGAGTGGTTGCTGAACAACTCTAGGCACTCCTGGAAGAAGCGGACCATTTGGATCCCTTCCAGTTGGGATTCAGGCCTCGTCATTGGACTGAAACTGCCTTGGTCGCACTGGTTGATGATCTCCGGCGGGCTGAACCCCCCAGCAATCCCATATATGTTTACTCAGAAGGAGGTCCCATTAAATTCAATGCCAGGTAAGTGAGCATAGCATTGCAGTTCTACACACTTGCCTGGCCCTCTCCATTTTAGACTATGGTCACCTGGTCCTTGTTTTGGCAGCTCAACTATATTTCAAAGTAATGACATGTAAATATGAATATTAACACATTTCAATTACGGTAAGCACCAGCCCATTCAGACTGTGTTTAATGGACATCTGAATATACTGCTATTATACTTTATTAAGTGGCTCCTGAAGGCCAGTTGACTAATTTAATACTTTATCACTAACCAATAATAAGTTAGTGTAGGTGTTTCCCCCACCCACCCAGCCACAGCACAGTTGTGGGAGGCAGACATAGTTCAATTTTCATTTGAGACAGGAAGAGATGAGGTTGCCACCTCTTTAAAAAGCTAGTTCTCAGGACTTTGCTTCTTTAGCAAACATAAATAAAATAAAACAAATGCAACATTTAAAAAAAGAGAAGAAGGGCTGCCATCATTCTGGGTCCATGGGCACATTTGCAAACAGAAGAGACAATAATGGACATCTCTCTCACACAGCTCTGCAACCAAGCATGTACCACAAGTTGGCCCCTGAAAGGTTGCTCAGAAGGTCCTCAGTCTAAAAAAGATTTCCCCATCCCTTAGCCTGCCCGAGCTGGGCTCTCCTTGAGTTCTTATTACGCCAAGGCTGGGTTGGCAGGACCTAGCTAAGCTTGGAGTGGAGCAGTATCTCTGCTTCTGCCAATTTGCCACTCTAATCTGGCTAATGAATGGGCAGCTTTAGGCCAAGGGGGTCACCCAGAGAATCACATCTGTCTTGGTTACTGTAACCTCATCTCACTTTGCTAACAACATCCAAATGGCTCTCTTTGCCAAGTTGCGACATTTGAGTGGGTTACTGGCAGGTGTAGGTTCTCCCTGTGAATGGCTGATAGGCAGATGGCTCCCATTGTGAGAAAGTCCTTCATCTGAATTAAAGGTGAGAGTGTAATCCAGAAGGGCATTCGGGTATCCAAATCTTCTCTGACCTGCATGCTACAGTACCTCTTCTCTGCTTGAACCCACACAACCTTACAGATCTTCTCCTCCATCACTGAACCCATGATGTATAAGCAATGCCAGTATTCATGTCTGCTCTTTCGGCAACATCCTCAACCCAGAAGCCCTTATCTCAAATCCCAGATAGGTAGGGGCAATTTGAAGACTCTCTGTACGTGTTCAAAGACACTCAATTCATATTCACTTGTCAGAGGGCAGGGGCTGCTGCCATTTAAAACTAGTTTTACATGGAGGCCAACATCAGAAAGCTAGTGAGAGATGAAGAGTGATGGGAAGCCATTCCTTTCTTCTGGCTATGGTCCTCAACCTGAGGAACTCCAGACCCTGAGCCTATGCTTGCTCAAAATACCATATAGAATGGCAGCCAAGGAGGACTTCAGATGGATGTGGCAAATGGTGGTAAGTTTGATTTGGTCCTACTGACAATTTAACTGAGCATCACTGGCTTAGGTAGATCATGCAGAACTGCAGAGCAGCCCCTCTGCCAGTTGCTCTAACTTATCGGGAATATGCAAGCAGCTGGAAAGCATGGAATGCCAGAGTGGGAGAGAAAAAGGCAGGTGTCACTTTCGTGCTTCACAAAATGACCATATAAAAGGGAAGCATGAGACCATTAAACCCAGGGACTAAAATTCCCTACCTGCACCAGTGAACAAGAACCACCTAGTCCAGTAGTTCCACATGGACCACTTGAAAATTGCCAGTGGGCTTGGTGGGCCACTTAATGGTTTTTCTGTCTCTTGTAGCAATTGTAATGCACTGTGCTAGATGCTGTGCTGTATGGTTTTAAATTGCATTTAAATTGCTTCTTTTATTTATTTTATTATATATATGTATGTATATTCTTGTATTACAATTTGCATACCTAGAATTCAAATTGTAATACAGTGAAATGAAATAAACAAAATAAGCAATAAATATTCAATTAAAAATCAATATGAATATTTAATGTCACATGCTGTGGACCACCATAATTAAGCTCACTGACCACTGGTGGTCCACAGATCACAGTGTTATATACATAGTTGCTCTAGACAGAAATGTAAAGCAGTGACTGGGGAATAAGAGAGACTGCGTAGGAAAGGATGCATTAGTCATTTTCGCTGACAAATCAAACCTACAGGATCTAGCTAGTTTTCTAGTTGCCAGAGCAGGCTGATTACCATATGACCAACCACCGGCATGTTCTAGGACAGGTTTCTTCAACCTTGGCCCCCCCATATATAGTTATACTACAACTCCCATCATCCTTGGTCATTGCCTTAGAAGATAGCTAGGGATGAGGGTAGTTGTAGTCCAACAATATCCGAGCACCCAAAGTTGTACAACACTGATTCAGAGTAGCAAAAAAAGACAAAGAGCACCATATTGTAGCATTGAACTAATTTATAAATAGGTAGGGTCCAGCTTTGCACATTTCTTTGTTGACATATATATTATAAAAGGTATTGATATGAAATACTGTAATAGATTGTTTTAACCACTGGTCCTCTCTCTATGGTCCTATTTACTGGAGTGCAAAAGGCAGTAGTAAATATTTGAACTTGCTTGAGTAACAGGCTCCAGCAGTGGAAAACAAGGAGCTCTAAAAAAAATTCTCCATAGGTGTAGCCAGGGAGGTGCAGGCCCCCCTCCCTAAGTCAAGTAAATAAATAAGAATACTTACGGTAATTAACTCACCAACTGCATCACAGATAACTTGGTTCTGCCCCCCCCCCCCCATAAAGCCTGCCCCACTAAAATAAATTCTGGCTACACCCATGGGACTCTCTGTTTTAAAAGGAATAAAAATCACATGCCAAGTTGAGTTCAAATCAGTCCCAAGAAAAAGCTACATCCTAAATCTTGGGGAAAGGGTAAGCAGCTTCCTTGGAAAATGGAAGGGACTGCCAGAATCCCCTACCCCCACATTTCCTCCTCCATTGGTAGCTCTGGGAGAAGAAGCTGCTAAGTGATTTCTCAACTTGATGTAGTATTCTGAAGTGCTGGCCAGCCAGTCCCTTTGCTGGAGAGGTTTGCTTGTACATTTTGTTCACATCTTTAATTGTGTCACACAGTGATATTGATGCCTTCCAGAGCTTGCCCCATTCCTGCAAACTCATGGTCCCCTGAAGATTCTCAGAGGCTTTCCCCAGCTGTACAAAGTATGTTTTCATTGCAAAGGGATAAAAATGATTGGACTGCTTTGACAGGTATCAACTGCCAAGCACCTTGCAGCCAGACTCCCAGCTGGAAGGGAAATGCTTTAAGGCTGCCAGCTCACCAACTAACCTTGCCCGTCAGTGCCTCAAGCACAACGTGCACCCCAGACAGTAACCGAGCCCTTGTATTTATGAGTTTATGATTTATGCTGTGGCACTAAATGTACCCTCTGGTTAACAGAGTGACACAGTCGCAAAAAGCGCAGAGATCCCTGCCTCAGGGAGCTGATAGACCTCTGTTGACTGGGACTTTTTACACAAAAGCATTTTAAGAAGCTGTGAAATTGTTTCTCACCCACTATGTTTCAAGTCACCTGATGCATATTACCCGTTTGGTTTCCCTGCACCTGCAACTCCCTAGGCTCCAGTACATAGAGGCAGCCCAGCTTCTAAATACCAGTTGCAGGAGACTACAGAAGGGGAGAATGCTCTTGTGCTAGGGCTTTGATTGCAAGTTTCGCAAAGGCATCTGGGAGACAACTGTGAGAATAGGTTCCTGGACTAGATGGGCTATTGGCCTGATCCAGTCAATAGCCCAGACTCTTCTCATGTTCAGGCTACACGGTTCTGTGCACACAGCCTGCGGCATCATAATATGTTTTGGAAATGGGTGCTCCCGAAAACTAATCCACAATATCAACTCAATGGGTTTGCCAAAGGGCCCCTTTTCATCTTCAGTGTATGTGGTAGTGGTTTGTTCTAACACGGTCCTTTCCCCATGCCTCCTGGGAACATTAGAAGCCCTAAGGTTCCATGCCATATGGCATAACTGCCTCTCCATGACAGCATCACTCTCCTGCAAAACTGGAGCAACACTTGCCTTGGAAAGGAGCTACTCTGTTATTGCAGAGCAAACAGTGGGGAACCTCAGTGTGTGGGACAAATGCACCCTCCAAGTTCTCTATCTGGCCCTTGGGAGTCTCCTCAAACTACCTCCCTAGACCTCACCCACTCCTGCTGGCCCTGTTTTGAACCCACCTTGATTGATTTTGCCTGGCCGGAATGTGTCCTTGAACTCTGATGATACATCTTGCTTGCCTGGCTGCAGACCCTCCAAGTGTCCTTATTTTCCAGGGACAGTCCCGGGTTTATAGGAGCCATCCCGGTTTCTGCTTTGACCCTTGAAAGTCCTGTTTTTGTTGGATAAATGATGGAGGGTATGGAGATATGCAACCCCCAAGCCAAGGAGATAAGTAACTATACAACTTTAAGAAGACTTCTGAAGGCAGCCCTGTATGGGGAGGTTTTTAATGCATGATGTTTTATTATGTTTTATATATGTTGGAAGCCACCCAGAGTGCCTGGGGAACCCAGTCAGATGGGCGAGGTATTAGTAGTAGTAGTAGTAGTCGTAGTAGTCATAGTATTGAATTGGACATCCCTATTTTCATCAGAGAAATGTTGGAGGGTATGACAGAGAGAGATGTGTGTGTGTAGAAACTAGTCTACAGTACAAAAGGGGAAAAAATACGTTCATTGTTATGCCCACTTTTGCCTTTGGTTCTGCCCATTACTGGTATGTGACCCGAAGAAGGCTGCCCAAGACGGAATGAGACAGGCTGAAAAAGATTCCTAACCCCTGTGTTAGGTTTTCATGTGTTGCATGTAGCAAAATCTATGAAAATAATTATAACAACTGATCAGGCTATTGATAAAACCCAACACTACCTCATACTTTTTAAATAATTGATCACAAGGTATGGTGCTTGGCCAAGGAGCCAGTGGACAAAACACAGATGGCAGAAGCATTAGGAGAGGAAAACAATGCATAAGCGTGTTTATATGCCAGTGCTAAAAGCCTCCTGGCCAAAATGGCGAATATGCAGAGTGTGTGACTTATTATATAAGAACATAGATATTGTGGACACATTAGAAACACAGCAGAATGGCCTGGAAACATTTTGGGGAAGATTGAAGGAGTTGGGTAACCTGGTGAAGAGACAGTTACCGTATTTTTCGCTCTATAACACGCACCCGACCATAACACGCATGTAGTTTTTAGAGGAGGAAAATCCATAGGCATGCCACCCATAGGCATTCCCTCCATAACACGCACAGACATTTCCCCTTACTTTTTAGGAGGAAAAAAGTGAGTGTTATGGTGACATGATACTTAAATATTTGAGGAGCCAGTCACAAAGTTTATGGGGCACTTTTTGTTTGTTCCAGAGCAGCCTTTTGGCTCTGCCAGGCCACCCCCTCCTTCAGTGCTTTTGCCTGGCTGGAACATGTCCTTGAACTGCAAAAATGCCTCTGGAAGAAGACAGGAAGGATGTATGGTTTTGTGCACAAAGCTCTGACTTTTGAGCAGCTGGAATGTAACCCAAGGCACAAATGTAAATGGTCACATCCATTGCTTTCATTACTTTTGCATCTGGCCCTGCCAACCACTTGTATGCGGCCTCTGGAAGGTTGCCCAAGAGGGCATGGGGCCTTTGGGCTAAAAAAATGTCCCCTGCCTCACTGCATGGGGAAGGTAGGGATGGACTCAGGATGGGTGAGCAGAAAGCTGTTCGTTCCAAAAATGAGTTGCATCCCTTTGAGCATTCAACTCAAAACATAAAAAGTTTTGTGGATGGGGTGTGAGAGAACAGGGGCAATCAAAGTTTGGAACACTGACACATTGGGGGGGGGCAGGGTTTGGCACCATTAGTCACTGATTATTATTATTATTATTTAAAAAAACTATTCTTAAAAACAAGCTGTCATTCTTTAAATTGACCCCACCATGACTATAAACTCTGTTCCACTTTGTTCTTCCTAAGCAAAATAGCCCCCTTAATTAGGACTCTAGAGGCCAAATCTTCCATGATTTTAATTCTCTTGCAGATGAATCCTTAAGGAGCAAGGATCCTGTTTTGTTTTTGTTTTATGTTCATTTAACATGGGTAATGAATGAGGTCATAAAGTTCCATAAAATCCCAGCTGGACATTCCTGATTTATAATGCCACGGCCGTTTCAAGCGGGATCTCAGTGCCAGTTTCTTCAGCTCACATTCACTGGAAGCCATGTATCAACATATCCTTTCAAAATATTGCTTAGTGACTGTCTTGAAGATTAGATATTATTCATGCCTACCTGCAGCATAACTAGGTCCTGGCAATAGAAGCTTCTTCTTGAACCTAGCACAAAATATTAGGTAAGGAAATGAGATAGCTCAGTCACTAGAGCATGAGACTCTTAATCTCAGAGTTGTGGTTTCAAGCCCCATGTTGAGTGAAAGATTCCTACATTGCAGGGGGTTGGACTAGATGATCCTTGTGGTCCCTTCCAACTCTACAACCCTATGATTCTGAGAAATATAATATTTCTTTTGTTCAAGCGATTAGTCTGGCATAGGCAGAGTAGCCCTCCTGCTGCATCTCACTGGCCTTCTGCTGCAGCCGAACACAGCGAAGCAAACTTAGGCTGTTACACCATGCATTTAAAGCACAGCCCCCCCCCCCCAAAAAAAAAAAATCATGGGAACTGTGGCCTATTAAGGGTGCTGGGGGTTATAGTTCTGTGAGTGGTAAACTACAGTTCCCAGGATTTGGGCAACCTTTTTATATATAGTGTATACAGAGACTTAACCACCAAATTCTGTTTGGGCATGAAGGGAGTGGGGGAACGGAAGCAGCAACACATTACTGTCGTTTTGCTGATAAATGCACCCTGGTCATCAAGTAATTGGAATATTAGCAGCTTTATCCTGTTGGAAGAGCATGCACCAGCCATGCTAGAGCAGCAAGCTAGCTTAGGGGCTGCAGGGCAGACCACATGGCACAACTCTCTAGCCAAAGAATTTGCCACCTGAAGCAGCTGCCTCCCTTTGCGTCATGGTAGGGCTGGACCTGAGGATGTGGCTCCAAAGGAACAACCAGGAACTTTTCCTTTGCAAACAAGGCTCATTGACAGTGCTGATAACTATCCATTGGGAACTCCTTAGTAGAGCTGAGGAAGCTCAGGACTTTGCAAGCGTGGACAATCAGCTGATCATAAAGCCCTGCAATTCACAAGCACCAATGATCATGGCAGCATGTGGAAGGGCACCAGCAGCTGAATGACAGCGCATGCAAAGCCTGCTACCTTTGACTGCAGCAATTTGATTTCAAAGGAAAACAGATCACCTGACATCACTATGACATTGCATAGAGGCTCCACTCAGCAGTCAGAGTTGGCCACAGGGGTGGAGGAGGTCCTGGATTCCATTCCTCACCCCTGATCTGCAGTCATTCCTAAATTGCCCCTGGTGCCCCCTCTATGCAGAGGGGTGAAGAACCAGGATATTGCTCTCCCCACACAGGTAGAAATGACTAATTACAAAACTGCTGCCTACAAAGCAAAACCTCCTGGCCTGATGGATCAAGCAAGCCACATGGTATATGGATGGAGATGGAAGCTAAACGCTTATGGAAGCTAAATGTTGAAAACAGAAGAGCAACTCTAGGCATTGAGACCGCTGGGAAACAGACATCTCACAAAACCATGCAACTGGTCACCTGCGAAGAGCTGCTAGGGATTGTCCCACATTTGCTGGAGGTAAAATGTTTACTTTGGCTGTGTTCTGCTAATTCTGCAGTGTGACGTGGCTATTCCCCTTGATGCTGCTTGTAGCTGTTCTATGGTAGTTTTGATTTTCACTGTGAAACTTTCTCTTTTGTTCGGGGGGGGGGGCACTGAAATATCCGAGAAAAAGCTCAGCCTTCCATATGTTTTCATGCATGCTGATGACTGTTTCCCCACTTTACACATCCCAGTTGCCTGGCAACTAAGCCATTGGCCCTTGCCAGTTCATTGCCTACTAGCACTGCCTGGCAAGACATGCACCCTGATTAAGCTCTAGTCGCACCTTGTTATGTACCATGACTTGTGGCAGAAGGTGGCTGCGGATATGCCTTTGGGTGCAAGATCTGATTGTACACCACAGTAAAAACTAATGCTATGGGGATGTATGTCATCTGCATGCAGATATTTTCCATCCACATGGCTACACCTTCACATTTGGATATCTATTCCCATCCCTCTCCTGATCCAACTATAGCTTCACTTGATTGGTGCAAAGGAAGTAGGGCTGGCCCAAAACATTTTGCTGCCTGAAGCAAAGAACAAGTTAGAACATCTTCCCTCATTCCATATACAGATGCTGACTTAACTAGTAGTTGAATGTTACTTCAACACTGGCAATGGGATAGATTCTTCTACAGCACCAGAGAGCAGCAGGCTAATCCAGGAGAATGTTGCCTCCCCCCACCCCCAGCATCTGCCACCTGAGGCACTTGCCTCATTGCATCTAATGGTAGGGCCAGTTCTGAAAACCATTATGTGCATTACAGGCAAGGCCAGCCTATAAGGTTCTTAAGTGGGTGGTTACTGACCAACTTCAAGCACTCTTAGATGAGACTGATTTTATAGATCAATTTCAGTCAGGGTTCAGGCCAGGTTTTGGCACTGAAACCACCTTGGTCACTCTGTATGGTGTCCAATGTCAGGAAAAGGACAAGAAAGTGTGTGTTCATTGATTCTTCTTAATCTTTTGGCAGCTTTTGATACCATTGATCATAGCATTCTTCTGGGGAAACTGTGAGAGTAGGGTGCATTGTTTTGTGATGTTTCCACTGCAACTTGGATTGTCATCTGCAGGAAGTTGTGCTTGGGGGATGCTGCTGTGTCCCACAGAACCTCCAATGTGAACTTCCGCAAGGATAGGTTTTATCTCCCATGCTGTTTAACATCTACATGAAACTGCTGCGTGGGGTCATCAAGAGTTTTGAAGTGCATTGTCATCAATTTGCTGACGACACATAGCTCTACTTATCCTTTACAGCTCAGTCAACTGTGGCAGTGGAGAAGCTGGATCAGTGCCTGGCCTTGGTAATGGACTCAATAAGAGTCAGCAAACTGAAGCTCAATCCAGATAAGACAGACACCGTTAGTGGGTTGTTCCACTGCCTGGGTGAGTGGAATACATCCAACTTTGGTTGGGGTTACACTCCCCTTGAAGGAACAGGTACACAGCTTGGTACTCTTGGATCTCACACTATCATTGGTGGCAAAGGTGGTTTCAGTGGCATGGAGTGCCTTCTACCAGCTTGGGCTGATGGCTAAGCTACAACCCTACCTAGATGGTGATAGCCAGGCTCCAGTTGTCTATGCTGGGTAACCAGCTTAGACTACTGAAATGCATTGCACATGGAAGAGTCTCTGAAGAACGTGGCATGAACATTTAACTCCAGTTCCAACCCAACTACCAATTTGCTTCTGGGCCTAATTCAACGTGTTGACCTTTGAAACCTTATACAGCTTAGAATCCCTATACTTTAAAGCAGTGTTCCCCTACCTTGGGCCTCCAGCTGTTTTTGGACTACAACTCCCATCATCCCTCGCTAGCAAGACCAGTGGTCAAGGATGATGGGAATTGTAGTCCAAAAACAGCTGGAGGCCCAAGGTTGGGGAACACCGCTTTAAAGGACCATCTCCCCATATG
The DNA here is from genome assembly GCF_965112155.1 of Podarcis liolepis. Taxonomy (NCBI): domain Eukaryota; kingdom Metazoa; phylum Chordata; class Lepidosauria; order Squamata; family Lacertidae; genus Podarcis; species Podarcis liolepis. The sequence goes on along the minus strand of NC_139570.1, from coordinate 26,067,715 downwards.
AAACTTTCTGGGCCCATCATCTGAGGACCTTTTCTACAAGGAAGTTCAGAGGATAGTGATAAGAAAGCAGTCCTTTGCAGTAGCTCCCCATTTATGGGATGATGCCATCCTTACAAAGTTAGTATCTGGACAGCAGACTGAGTGGAAACTCAGTCTTGGTGATATGTATAGCGCTTCTGTATAAATTATACCAATTATTTCCAAATGTATGTGTATATTTAGCATGTGCAGATTTTATGCAAATCTCTGTCTCTGGTGACAGAGGACTCTCCTGTGTGAGTGTCTGAGGGCCCTGCTCCTGCCGCTTACCACCTACCTGGCCCAAGGCCTCACAGGGACTGCTGCGCTCTGCTGCCCAGGAGGACTCTCCTGTGTGAGTGTCTGAGGGCCCTGCTCCTTCCTGCTACTTACCACCTGGCCTGGGGCAGGGCCTGAAGCCTCATAAGGACTGCTGTGCTCCGCTGCCCAGGAGGACTCTCCTGTGTGAGTGTCTGAAGGCCCTGCTCTTGCCGCTTACCACCTACCTGGCCCAGGGCGGGGCCTGAAGCCTCACAGGGACTGCTGCGCTCTGCTGCCCAGGAGGACTCTCCTGTGTGAGTGTCTGAGGGCCCTGCTCTTGCCGCTTACCACCTATCTGGCCCGGGGCGGGGCCTGAAGCCTCATAAGGACTGCTGTGCTCCGCAGCCCAGGAGGACTCTCCTGTGTGAGTGTCTGAGGGCCCTGCTCCTTCCTGCCACTTGCCACCTGACCCAGGGCAGGGCCTGACGGGCCTCCTTAGGACAGTTGCTGTTACTGCTGGAGGGGTGCAGAGTGCTTTTAAAATGTTTTAACAATTTTTCTTTTGAATTTTTTTGTATGTGGGGGGGTGGGGGTGGGATGGATGTTTATTGGGCCTGGGAATTTGTTTGATTTTATGTTTTTGTAATTTTTACTGTTTTTTGTTTGTATTGTTTTATTGGTTGTTTTTTTTAAAGGTGTTATTTTGTTCTTAAGGGGAGGGGTCAGGGCTGCCGGGGAGTAGGTCCCAGCCAACAAAATGGCTGGGGCATGTTCCACAGGAGGGGATGCACTGGGACAACCGATCTCAGTGATCACGGGTAGGAGGAGGAGTTACGCTAAGACCAGACCATGTCATTACAGAGGAGGCAGGTTTAGTCGTTGTCTGAGGACTATCCCTGCCTCCGGGTCTGGTCCTGACCGGATGGATACTAGAATCAGCAAGGGATACCCACATGACCTGAAGGTGCTGCTGTGCAATGCCAGGTCAATGATTCATAAGACCACTGCCATCCATGACTTGATCATGGATGGAGGACTTGACCTGGCATGTGTAACAGAGACTTGGTTGGATGAAGCAGATGGGCCTGTCCTTGCCGCTGCTTGTCCACCAGGTTTCTCTTACGCACAGCAACCCAGGTCATGTGGGCGGGGAGGGGGGGTTGCAGTGATTTTTAGGAAGTCATTAGTTTGCACCAGGCGTCCTATTGGGAAGATCCAGTTTTCCGAGTGCATGTTCTGGAAGTTGGGCAATAGGGGCAGTACAGGATTCCTTTTGGTGTACCGACCTCCCCGCTACACCAAGGATTCCCTGCCCAAGCTGCTTCAGGTTGTGGTGGATGTTCTCCTGGAGACACCTAGCTTGGTTGTCCTAGGGGATTTTAACATCCATGCCGACACGACCTTACAAGGGGCCGCTCGGGACTTCGTGGAAAGCATGGCCTCCATGGGGCTATCCCTGAATAAGTCTGGCCCAACCCAAAGCCGTGGGCATGCCTTGGACCTGGTGTTTACCTCTATGGATGTTGGTGATCTGACACTAAGTAAAAGCGAAACGAAAGAACTGCCATGGTCAGATCACTTCCTGGTGCAACTATACTTCTCTGCGACCCATCCCCTCTGCAGGGAGGTGGGACCGATTCAGATGGTCCGCCCCCGCCACTTAATGGATCCAAATGGTTTCCAGAGAGTGGTAGGGGATGCTTTATCCCATGTTGATGGCCTTTCAGCCGATTCCTTGGTGGCCCGCTGGAATGTGGAGTTAACCAGGGCTATTGACTGTTTGGCTCCGAAGCGCCCTCTCCGATTGCATGGAGCCCGGACAGCCACGTGGTTTTCCACGGATCTGAGGGCAATGAAACAATCGTTGAGACGGCTAGAGCGCCGGTGGTGGATAACTCATTCCGAATCTGACCGGACACAGGTTAGAGCTCAACGTCGAGCCTACCAAGTGGCGATAGCGATGGCGAAGAAGACCTTCTTTGCCGCCTCTATTGCATCTGCAGAAAACAGCAGCAGGAGACTTTTTCAGGTGGTTCACAATTTAGCAGAACCACCTGCAACATCGGGGCCCAGTACGGGCCACATGATCTCCTGCAGTGATTTTGCAAAGTTTTTTGCAAATAAAATCGCTCAGATTCGGGAAGAAGTAGACTCCACCGTGGGAGCAGGGCCAGGGCGGGAGAGTGCTAGAGTCCTGTCTAGTCAAGTTGTGTGGGATCAATTCCAATCTGTTACCTCCGAGGATGTGGACAGGCTGCTTGGACGAGTGAAGCCAACCACCTGTCTCCTGGATCCTTGCCCATCCTGGCTTATAAAAGCTAGCCGGGAAGGACTGGGCGATGGGCTTAGTGGGGTGGTGAATGCTTCCCTCCATGAGGGAGCCTTCCCAGACCCACTGAAAGAGGCGGTTATTAAACCGCTTCTTAAAAAACCATCTTTAGATGGGGCCACGATGGCCAATTATCGCCCAGTCTCAAATCTTCCATTCTTGGGCAAGGTGATTGAGCGAGTGGTTGCTGAACAACTCTAGGCATGCCTGGAAGAAGCGGACCATTTGGATCCCTTCCAGTCGGGATTCAGGCCTCATCATGGACTGAAACTGCCTTGGTCGCACTGGTTGATGATCTCCGGCGGGCTAGGGACAAAGGTGAGAGCTGTTTCCTAGTTCTGCTGGATCTCTCAGCGGCGTTTGATACCATTGACCATAACATCCTTCTGGACCGTCTTGAGGGGCTGGGAGCTGGGGGCACTGTTATATAGTGGTTCTGCTCCTTCCTCCTGGGCCGTGTTCAGAAAGTGGTGGTGGGGGATGAGTGTTCAGACCCCTGGGCTCTCACTTGTGGGGTACCTCAGGGTTCTGTCCTCTCCCCCATGCTTTTCAACATTTACCTGCAGCCACTGGGAGAGATCATCAGGAGGTTTGGGCTGGGTGTTCATCAGTATGCGGATGATACCCAGCTCTACCTGTCTTTTAAATCAGAACCAGTGGAGGCGGTGAAGGTCCTGTGTGAGTGCCTGGAGGCGGTTGGAGGATGGATGGCGGCTAACAGATTGAGGCTGAATCCTGACAAGACAGAAGTACTGTTTTGGGGGGACAGGAGGCGGGCAGGTGTGGAGGATTCTCTGGTCCTGAATGGGGTAACTGTGCCCCTGAAGGACCAGGTGCGCAGCCTGGGAGTCATTTTGGACTCACAGCTGTCCATGGAGGCACAGGTCAAATCTGTATCCAGGGCAGCTGTTTACCAGCTCCATCTGGTACGTAGGCTGAGACCCTATCTGCCTGCAGACTGTCTCGCCAGAGTGGTGCATGCTCTGGTTATCTCCCACTTGGACTACTGCAATGCGCTCTACGTGGGGCTACCTTTGAAGGTGACCCGGAAACTACAACTAATGCAGAATGCGGCAGCTAGACTGGTGACTGGGAGCGGCCGCCGAGACCATATAACACCGGTCTTGAAAGACCTACATTGGCTCCCAGTACGTTTCTGAGCACAATTCAAAGTGCTGACCTTTAAAGCCCTAAACGGCCTCGGTCCAGTATATCTGAAGGAGCGTCTCCTCCCCCATCGTTATGCCCGGACACTGAGGTCCAGCTCCGAGGGCCTTCTGGCGGTTCCCTCACTGTGAGAGGCCAAGTTACCGGGAATCAGGCAGAGGGCCTTCTCGGTAGTGGCGCCCGCCCTGTGGAACACCCTCCCATCAGATGTCAAAGCGATAAACAACTACCTGACATTCAGAAGACATCTGAAGGCAGCCCTGTTCAGGGCAGTTTTTAATATGTGACATTTTAGTGTATTTTTCATCTTTGTTGGAAGCCGCCCAGAGTGGCTGGGGGAACCCAGCCAGATGGGCGGGGTACAAATAATAAATTATTATTATTATTATTATTATTATTATTATTATTATTATTATTATGATTTTGCTCTTCTCGCTTGACAATGCATTTATGGCTGCTTGTTTAGCATTGCTCTTTTTGCCCTTCCGAGGGATAACCTTTTCCTCCACCCTGATAAAAATCCCCCAAAAGAAAAATGGCCAAATCCAAAACTAATCCCTTGCTTCCTACTTCCACACTTACTGTATCTCTTAAACATGGCAGCAGGCAGGCAGGTGTCTTTTTGTAGTATCACTTGCTATCACTGCTCAGTTGGGAACAGTAATTCATTGGCTTGCATTTTTATTTCTTTATTTTTTTGCTGTTACCTTTTCAGTTCATGGATGGTCTTTGCCAAGCACTTACGCAACTTAGCAGTGAACCTTTCTGTTCCCTGGAGTACCCAGTTTGGCACAGGGATCTTTTGAACACAGCAGATGCAATTCTGCCCTCGGGTAACACTAAACATTCTGGATCTGTCCTGTGTTCAATCCAAGGGCAGATTCCTGTTATCCTTCTCAGCATTTCTCCCCTGGTCACCTCTCATCAAGTAATGGCTAGTAACTGGAAGTGGCATCATGGCATTCTGAATGCTCTCTATTTCAGCATCTTGACTTTTATCCATCATTTTTAAGTCTTAGGATTTTGTAAAATGTCATGGCAATTAAGTAAAGAGACAGAGAGAGATGTTCTCTTTTTAGCCATTATACTTTAATTTTTTTGTCCTTCACAGTTTATTTGTTATAGTTATAACAAGGAACATACATAAAACACCCACCCACACAACTGGTCATAAGACAAACACAAGACAAAATGTTACCCAGTGCCATAAAATCAACTATCAAAAAAGAAAAGAAGCCATTGACTCCTGAATTATTATTTCCCAAACAGATGAACCCAATAACAATGATATGTATTTTTTTCTGATAAAGAGGGAAATAGTGAGAGATGCATTCAGCCAAATAACAACACAAGAAATTATGCAAATAAGGGGTTTGCTTGAACTGCCATGCACATTGAAAGAACATGCATGTTGAAAGAGAGGCATGAGGTGTTACACCAAATACATACCAGAGACATGTTTGGCAATTATGTGAACAGGTCATATGTGTTTTACAGCTCAGCAGGGCCCAGGCACACATAAGAACGTTATTTGTTTGTTTCATTTATATGCCCCCTTCCCAGCCGCCAAGGGTTCAAGGCGGCTTATGTGGTTCTCCCCTCATTTAATCATCACAATGACTCTCAAACAATGTAGCTTTTTTTAACAGGGAAATTGCTCCATCCCCTTGATCATTTTGGTCCTTTTGACACATTTGTCACTGCAGTGAGGTTCCAATGACATGTTAATCAGAAGATCATTAACAGGCTCTCCCAATGTTGCGCTGTCTCTCTCTCTCTCTCTACATGTTAACCAAAATGCAGTTAGAATCATAGAATCATAGAATCATAGAGTTGGAAGAGACCACAAGGGCCATCGAGTCCAACCCCCTGCCAAGCAGGAAACACCATCAGAGCACTCCTGACATATGGTTGTCAAGCCTCTGCTTAAAGACCTCCAAAGTAGGAGACTCCACCACACTCCTTGGCAGCAAATTCCACTGCCGAGCAGCTCTTACTGTCAGGAAGTTCTTCCTAATGTTTAGGTGGAATCTTCTTTCTTGTAGTTTGGATCCATTGCTCCGTGTCCGCTTCTCTGGAGCAGCAGAAAACAACCTTTCTCCCTCCTCTATGTGACATCCTTTTATATATTTGAACATGGCTATCATATCACCTCTTAACCTCCTCTTCTCCAGGCTAAACATGCCCAGCTCCCTTAACCGTTCCTCATAAGGCATCGTTTCCAGGCCTTTGACCATTTTGGTTGCCCTCCTCTGGACACGTTCCAGTTTGTCAGTGTCCTTCTTGAATTGTGGTGCCCAGAACTGGACACAGTACTCCAGGTGAGGTCTGACCAGAGCAGAATACAGTGGCACTATTACTTCCCTTGATCTAGATGCTATACTCCTATTGATGCAGCCCAGAATTGCATTGGCTTTTTTAGCTGCCGCGTCACACTGTTGGCTCATGTCAAGTTTGTGGTCAACCAAGACTCCTAGATCCTTTTCACATGTACTGCTCTCAAGCCAGGTGTCACCCATCTTGTATTTGTGCCTCTCATTTTTTTTGCCCAAGTGCAATACTTTACATTTCTCCCTGTTAAAATTCATCTTGTTTGTTTTGGCCCAGTTCTCTAATCTGTCAAGGTCGTTTTGAAGTGTGATCCTGTCCTCTGGGGTGTTAGCCACCCCTCCCAGTTTGGTGTCATCTGCAAATTTGCTCAGGATGCCCTTGAGTCCATCATCCAAGTCGTTGATAAAGATGTTGAATAAGACTGGGCCCAAGACAGAACCCTGTGGCACCCCACTAGTCACTCTTCTCCAGGATGAAGAGGAACCATTGATGAGCACTCTTTGGGTTCGGTCAGTCAGCCAGTTACAAATCCACTGAGTCGTAGCATAGTCAAGACCGCATTTTACCAGTTTCTTTACAAGAATATCATGGGGCACCTTGTCAAATGCCTTGCTGAAATCAAGGTAGGCTACATCCACTGCGTTCCCTTCATCTACCAGGCTTGTAATTCTGTCAAAAAACGAGATCAGGTTAGTCTGACATGACTTATTTTTCAGAAATCCATGCTGACTATTGGTGATCACAGCATTCCTTTCTAGGTGCGCACAGACTGTTTGCTTAATGATCTGCTCCAGAATCTTCCCTGGTATTGATGTCAGACTGACTGGGCGGTAATTATTTGGGTCCTCTCTTTTCCCCTTTTTGAAAATAGGGACAACATTTGCCCTCCTCCAGTCTGCCGGGACTTCGCCTGTTCTCCAGGAATTCTCAAAGATGACTGCCAGTGGTTCTGAGATCACATCTGCCAGTTCTTTTAATACTCTTGGATGCAGTTCATCTGGCCCTGGAGACTTGAATACATCTAAACTGGCCAAGTATTCTTGTACTATCTCCTTAGTTATTCTGGGCTGTGTTTCCTTTGCTGAATCATTTGCTCCAAATTCTTCAGGTCGGGCATTGTTTTCCTTATCGGAGAAGACTGAGGCAAAGAAGGCATTGAGGAGTTCAGCCCTTTCTGTGTCCCCTGTTTGCATTTCACCATCTTCTCCTCTGAGTGACCCCACTGTTTCTTTGTTCTTCCTTTTGCTACGAACATACCCATAGAAGCCTTTTTTGTTGCTTTTAACCTCTCTAGCAAGCTTGAGTTCATTCTGTGCTTTAGCTCTTCTGACTTTGTGTCTACATGTGCTGGCTATTTGTTTGAATTCCTCTTTGGTGGTTTCCCCCCTTTTCCATTTTTTGTACACATCCTTTTTTAATCTTAACTCAGTTAAAAGTTCTTTAGATAGCCACCCTGGCTTCTTTAGGCACCTTCCATGTTTCCGTCTCATTGGTATTGCCTGAAGTTGTGCTTTTACTATCTCCCTCTTAACAAACTCCCAGCCATCATGAACTCCCTTTCCTTTTAGTATTACTGTCCATGGGATCTCACCCAGCACTTCCCTAAGTTTTATGAAGTCGGCTTTCTTAAAGTCAAGAAATTGAGTCCTAGTATGCTTGGCTGCTCCTTTCCGCTGTATAGTAAACTTCAGAAGAGCATGATCACTCGCGCCTAATGATCCTTCCACTTCTACCCCACTAATCAGGTCATCAACATTGGTTAGGACCAGATCTAAAATGGCTGTTCCTCTTGTTGCTTCTCCCACTTTCTGAACAATGAAGTTGTCTGCAAGGCCAGTGAGGAATCTGTTTGACCTTATGCTCTTGGCTGAGTTTGACATCCAACAAATGTCCGGGTAATTGAAGTCCCCCATTACTACTATCTCCCTTCCTTTTGCATACTTGGCCATCTGTTCCAGGAAGGCATCATCTATGTCCTCCGTTTGGCTTGGGGATCTATAGTAAACTCCCACAATGAGGTCTCTGTTATTCTTCTCTCCCTTAATTTTGACCCAAATGCTCTCACTTTGGCTTTGAGGTTCTAAATCTTGGATCTCTTCACAGGTATACACATCCCTGACATATAACACCACTCCTCCTTTCTTGTCTGGTCTGTTTCTCTGAAATAGATTGTATCCCCCCATTATTACATTCCAATCGTGGGACTTATCCCACCAGGTTTCAGTGATGCCTATTATGTCATATTTAGTTTGCTGTACCAAGAGCTCAAGCTCATCTTTTTATTTCCCATGCTTTGCGCATTAGTGTACAGACATTGAAGTCCATTAATCATTCCCCCGTGTCTCTTATTTAAGGATTTTTTCCTCCCACCACTAGGTCTGTGTGCTGTTTGCTCCATTTGGTCTATGACATTTGGATGATTATCTTCATCAGTTGATAGACTCCTACCTTCAGGATCACTGTCTCCCTCCCCCACATTAGTCAGTTTAAAGCCCTCCTGATGAGGTTTCTGAGATTTTTGGCAAAAACATTCCTCCCAACCGTTGTGAGGTGCAGCCCATCGCTTGCTAGAAGTCCATCTTCAAGAAACTGCAGTCCGTGATCTAAGAATCCAAACCGTTCCTGTTTACACCATTTGCGAAGCCAGCTGTTCACTTCCACTATTTTTCCTTCTCTCCCTGGGCCACGTCGTTCAACTGGGAGGACAGATGAGATGACAATTTGTGCATTTAATTGCTTCAATTTCCTGCCCAGAGCCTCGTAGTCTCTTTTGATCTTCTGGAGGCTATTGCTTGCAGTGTCATTGGTTCCCACATGAACCAAGAGGAAAGGGTATTTGTCAGTGGGTTTTATGATTCCTTGCAGACGTTCAGTTACATCTTGGATCTTAGCCCCGGGGAGACAGCACACTTCCCGAGACATCTTGTCAGGCCCACAAATCACTGCTTCTGTTCCCCTCAGTAGGGAATCCCCTATCACCACTACACGCCTCCTCTTAGGTTTGGTTGGGGTTCTTCCATGAGCTGTCCGTTCCAAGGTCGCCTGCACATTCCCTGAGGACTGACTTATATGGGGGTTGCAAAGTATTTGGGGGGAAATTCTATGACGCAGTCAAAAAATGGCATCTCGCCAAGACAGGCTTGCCGGAGAAAGAAGGACAGGGGGAGGAGAATCAGGACCATTGGAATGAGAAGGATTGCTGGAATGTAGTTTTGACCTGACAGAGCCCCCTGATATACTGGGCAAGTCTGAGAAAAGTAAAGGACAGACCAAAGATTTTTTTTTTTTTAATGGAAGCGAGGAACAGCGGCTGTCCCTGAGCGATATGAACTTTGGAGAGTACAAAACCCACACAGAGCATGTCTGTTTTCAATCTGCTTGTGAAAATTATCAGAGATCGCAAAGAAAGGAATATATGATAACAACAAGAAGATGAAGAAAGTAATAAAGGACTATCTGGATTGAACTGGATAGAACTGTTTAATTAATGCAGCAATATAAGTGATGTTTGGACTCGTCCGGAGCTTGATGTATGGGTACCCCCAACAAAATTTAAAATTCGGCTGTATAATTTGGAACTAATGTGATTTGGATAATGTGATGATTGGCCTGTTAATATTTTTTTTTTAAAGGAAGCAGGCAGTTTACTATTGCAAAAGATAAGGCTCAGTAAAGATTTAGTAACCGCACTGGTTCTCAATAAGGGTTGCCATATATTTTTTTATTTTAGAAAACAGGACATCACAGAAGATCCCAAAATTGTGGAGCTTTTTTTTTTTTTTAAGGAAACCACCAAAATTGACTTGCCTAAGATCCAGAACAAAGTGCTGCCTTTTAGAAATTCCCCCCAGATGTCAATTCTGCCTTTGAAATCCCAGTAATGTCCGGGAAAATCTAGACATATGACAGCCCTATCTCAATGTCACTCTGCCAACTGCAGCTAGACAAGAAAAATGAGATGGATCCACATCTTCAACATGCCTCACATTTTCCCTCTGGGAGGTTTTGTGGATTGGGGTCAGAAGGGTGAGGCAAATAAATGGGCAGTGGGGACACCAGTCAGAAGGGGCCCGCAGAAGACATCTTTCCCACAGACCCTCCAAAACCTGGATCCAACCATGGATCTTCTCCTTCTACTTTGGCCTAAAGACCAAAGCCAAAGCATAGCAAGCAAAGAAGGACTCCTCTTTGTGAATGTTTTTCTCCTTGTAAAACCCACCAGGGATTATGTTCTCCTCCTGTTTTCAGGCAGCTGGAAAGGTCTGCCTGGCTAAGTCTGGCAGGCAAGGAGAGGTTGACCTGACTCCTCAGCCCTAAAAAGGACAACAGCAGAGACGAGAGCCTCCAAGCCAGGCCTCCTGTGGCAGGCAGAGGCACAAATGATTCTGGAGAATTAATATGTAATCTGCACCTCAAGGAGGGCCAGAGGATAATGAGCAGAACAAGCATCAAAAAAAATCTGTGTTTGGCTCCCTGCTGTTGCATATTTGTTGGAAGATTAACTGCATTTGCTCGAGTCAGAACTGTCTGATGGAATAACTCAGCCCAGTTTCAACCTATTTTCCTCAATCCCCGTTTGTACTCTTTTCGAATAAATCCAATGCTGCTGTTTATTCTGCAGCTATCCACGGGCCCTGGTGCAATGGAGTGCACACAGACAGCAGTTAGGGCTCCAAACCTTTGGTCCTGTGGTTGGAGGGAATCCAGTAAATCATGCCAATCATCTGTTCTCAGAGGGAGCAGGAAGAACTAAACTCAGCCATCCCTGATGTGCATTCACTGCTTTTCTAATCGCACTCCATGGAGCCCTAACAGCTAGATTAGAGAAAGTACCCCATAGGCAGCATTTGCTTGCAAAGGTTCCTTGTGAATATGCTCCCTTGGTGTGCTGTTTAGGGTTCTGGATAGGCTTGCCAGGTCAGGAGCATTCCAGACCCTGAGACTTAAGGGCCCAAACTTGAGACCTGGGAGTGGCCCCAGATGATGTAATGGGGGCAGGCCTGGAGATGGAGGTTAAATGGCAGAAGGGAGAGGAGGGCCAACTCCCCCACTGCCCACCAAGAGTGTCTATTCCAGGGGTCAGCAAACTTTTTCAGCAGGGGGGGGGGCGGACTATATTTTGGGGAGAAAATGAATGAATTCCTATGCCCCACAAATAACCCAGAGATGCATTTTAAATAAAAGCACACATGCTACTCATGTAAAAACACGCTGATTCCCTGACTGTCCGTGGGCCGGATTTAGAAGGCGACTGGGCTGGATCCAGCCCCTGGGCCTTAGTTTGCCTACCCATGGTCTGTTCTATAATTTGCAGCCAGCTTCTATCAGGCTGAAACTTGAAAGCTACATACACAGTTTGGAAGGGGGCTAGGCAAACCTGGAGACTTCAGGTCAGACATGGTGGTCTAATAGCCCTGGTGCTGCACTAGAATCTGGGTTCAAATCCCCAATCAGCCATGAAGCTCATTATGTAACTTTGGGCTAGTCGCTGCCTCTACCTCACAAGGCTGTTGTGAGGATTAAACAGGGAGAGGAGGACCCATGTTCAGCAGTTAGAGCTCCTTGTACAAAAGTGGGATATAAACACCAATCATAAGGCACTATTTCCTCCCCCATCCCAAAAAATATTAAAATTGCAAAATATAAAAACAGATGAAATATAAAAATGAACAGGAACAAACATAGTACACTAACCAAAGCAAAAAGAAGAAGAAGAAGAAGAAGAAGAAGAAGAAGAAGAAGAAGAAGAAGAAGAAGAAGAAGAAGTGGTTGTCTGCCCACAAACTCTAGCACTACAATGGACACAAGAGCTGGCAATAATTTTACATCTTTATAATAAAAATTAATAGCACTTTTGGCATCTGTTGTTCCAAGCCAGCAATCAATAATGCACAGGAATTGTGACCCTATTGTTGGATCATGCAGGTTGTGAGAGGGTACCACCTACTATCAAATGTCTCAAACATCTGCTTCCCGGACTTAACTTTGCTGCTGTACACAATCTCCAAATTTTGGTTATAAAACACTACTGAAAACATGAAAAATATCAAAAATTTAAAACCACAGAAACAACTCAAGACTAATTTAGGAAAGTGTAATGTTGTTGGGGCTTGCTTCACTTCTAAGAGAAAAGAGTTCCAAATGACCGCTGCCACAACTCCAAGTCACAGCCTGCTTTATCCTGGGGACTTGCAGCACTAGTGGCAGATCTTCATCCACTGATCTAAGTGCCCAAAATGGAATATAGGGGGAGAGAAAGTTTCTCAAATATCTGGAAGGAAATAGCAAGAAGAAAAGGGCTAGTTGCATATCTACAGTGAAAGTACATACCATACAGTGGTACCTCAGGTTACATACGCTTCAGGTTACAGACTCTGCTAACCCAGAAATAGTACCTTGGGTTAAGAACTTTGCTTCAGGATGAGAACAGAAATCGTGCTCCGGCGGCACGGCGGCAGCAGGAGCCCCCATTAGCTAAAGTGGTACCTCAGGTTAAGAACAGCTTCAGGCTAAGAACAGACCTCCGGAACAAAGTAAGTTCTTAACCAGAGGTACCACTGTACTACCATACATCACCTTTAAACTCCCTAAATTAGGGAGCTAGCCACACCCCTGCAATGCTCATGACACGGTGAATGGAGGGCTGCTCAATAAATCCATTTGCACCTTCCCAGAAACAACTGGGTACATTAGGATGGGTGGGGTGCATAAGAACATTAAGAACAGCCTTGTTTGACCCCATTCAGGTTTCCCACAGGCATCAGTTTGGCTTTTCTATTGATACCATCGGTCTCTCAGCACCTGAGTTTGCGTCATTGCTGGATTCTGTGGTCATGATGTAGAGAATAAAATGCCATGAGCCTGACTGTTAGAATCCCCAGTTCAATGCACACATGCGCACGCACACACATGCCCCCAGCAACTTCCCCAGATAAACAGATGGCAAGCTGCTTTTAAGGAGGCAGGACTCAGTGCATCCCTGGGGTCACCATCATGGCATCCCTGGGTGCAATAGAGCCCTTGAGAAATAGCCAATGGAAGCCTCTTCAGTCACCTGCCCACCTTGCTTCTTTCATCTCTCAGAATTCCAAGTGTACCCATGGTGGTGTACATGGTGTGGGCCTGTAGAAGGACGGCTGATCTACCAGCAGCCACGGCTGATCACAGAGGCAGCTGGAGCTGCATCCAGTAAAGCTCAGATGCCCAAATCAGTCCCTGTGGCTCCTTCTGCCAGTTCAATAGGGCAGGGCTGGCATGCAGTTTCTGACACACCATTTTTATGTCCCGGATTTATCTTTGGACCATTTGAGATGCTCTCTCAAAGATGCTAACTGAAGAAGTCACTCGCTCTCAAACCTTCGGCGTGCCTTGCAGATAATGCCACATGGAACTGTGCCTGCAATTTGCAGAAATGAAGTCTGCGTAGGAAAATACTCCTCATCTCTTTGGCACAGAGGATGCTTCCAGCAAACCTATCTACTGAGAAAGAGCTCACGGTGACATAAATGGCAACTCAGGCAGTAGATGCTGACAGCGGAAGGAACCACGTCCACCCTGATTACAATTTTCATACCTTTTAAGCGTCCTCTTCAGAGATTAACATCTCATAGGCAGCCATTTGGTCTTCCTCAACTTGAGTTTTAGAAGGTGAAATTATTTCTGACGTTCCAGCCCTCTGCATCCTTGTAGATTATTTCACTCCTCTTGAAAGCTGAAGCCTTCACTGCTGTGCCTTTATAAATCTATATTAGGCATTAACATCACAACCCAGAGCTCAGAGTTTTTTCCTCTCCTCTGGCTTTACTATTCAGGTGGAATTTGTTCTATCTGCAACAGTGGAGCAATGGAAGGAAGTACTGGTAGCCAAAATCCTGGCTTTTAAATTGTTGGGGCATTTGGAAGAGGAGGAGGGAATTACACCACACTGGGAGTAAATTAGGGCACATTGACAAGATGTTGGTAATGATCACCAAATTTACTAAGGTTTTGCTAAGGATTCAGACATACCTTTTATTTTGCATTCATGATTATTTGGGCTCATGGTGGGATCAGGATGGTTATATGCAATCCTGCCTTCAGTACTGTTTGCACCTGGAAAAGTTCTGGGGTGATCATACTGCTTTGTTTCCAATCACTGCATGACTCATAATTCCCTGCCAAAAACCTGTAACTTTTTGTACAATAAATGTTCCAATTTTGGGGGTCTTTCTTTTGTTTAAACAGTCAGGACTTCCTTTGAACAATTCTGGGGCCTGTGGTTAGTTAGCTGAGAGTTGCTAGGAGACCAATTCCCATAGTGGTTTGATAATCCCTCTTCCTAGGGAACTGTGGAGATTGTAGTTCTCTGAGGGGTCCCCTAACAACTCTCAGCATCCTTAATGAACTACAGCACCCATAATTCTTTGGGGGAAGCCATGACTGTTTGATGTGGTGTCCTAGCACTTTAAATGTATGGCCTGAATGTGGCCGAATCCCTTCTTGGTCTTATTGTATCTTTTTAGAAATGATTTAGAAATGGTGCACCAGGCAGAAAGGCTATCAGTTTAACCACTAATGTCTTGAACATTACTCAAAGGCAGAAATTATCTTTGAAAGGTCATTTAAAGAATCCTGCCCCCTTACCCAGATGTATACAACAGGAAACCATCACTGCAGAACCACAACAGCAAATGAGAAATAAATTCCATGAACCTATTTGAAGTTTGAAAAGGTATGCAGTGAGTTAAAATACAGCCTCAACTAAACCTAATATAGTAACGGCGTCCTGGCCTCAGCATCTTGGGTCATAGATCATTTAATTGCTCAACAAGGGTTGCCAATGGATAATTTTCATGTAGAGTTAAAACCATCCAGCTCATTTTGTCCGCATACCTTTCAGGGCCAGGCAGAAGAGATCTAACATACAAGATACCTGAGATCAATGCCTGGGACAGGCACTTCTTCATTAGTAAAGAAGCTCTGGGTCTCCAAGGATGAAGGATGCTCTTCCCCAGACCATGTTAGGAGCCTGAATAGCTAAACGCTTTGCCAAAGAAGATGCAGAGAAGAAACACATCCAGTCTTTGCACATGGCTCATGATGCCAACTATCCTATTCATCTCCACCCCATCAGGTCCAGAGAAAGCAGCAGGAGACATCAAAGTCCCACTGGAGTACATGTGGGACTGAAGCAAAGAGGAAGCAAAGCATTCATCCTTTTAATTCCCCTCCCCCTAAAAAGTGAATATATCTCTACCCACAATTCAAAACAAAACAGTAGGGCCTCTTTACAAAATTCTCAGCTTTGTGAACCAACCTCAGTATTGGTATAAAATATGCAGTTCATGTTTATCTCTCTCCAGAAGGTCTACATAATTACAGACAATAGTAATTGACTTTAAATAAAGTTAAGCATTTTTTGCAGTTAATTCAGAAAACAGTACCACTACAGTAGAACAATCCATTTTCAATTGGAAACATACTTATTTACCAACACTTTTTGTTGACCAGCATTATTCTAATATTGGATATAATGTAAGGATCCTTCCCCTTAGGTACTGCTACTGCAACATAAGTAGATAAATACATTTAAATCACAGTCGCACTAAATATCTCAAAAATTACTACAGTAGTGTCCACATTACCAGCACAATACTATAAAGACCCTGTATGGTTTTTTAGCAACTTATATGGAATAACATCCCCTTCAACACCTGAAATATGCAGCTAACAATTTACACAAGAGAGCATCTTCAGCAAATCAACCTGCATCAATTCCTTGAGAAAGACCAACCAGGCCCTTCTGCACATGTAGAATTGTAGAATTGGAAGGTCCAATTACCCCAAAGGGTAATCTAGTTCAACTCCCTGCAATGTAGAGCAAGGGTTTTCTCTGTCTTGCACTTGCACATAGGAATGCCCTCCTGCCTCAAATGTGACAGCTACCACCCTTAATTGTGTTTTTGGTGTCTGTCTAAGACCATCAACTGTTTGTTGATTTCAATAACTAGTGTTTAGTAATAGGTTTTAAAATATATTTTATTCTGTGGTTTGTTGCATTGTTTTGAGTTACCGCACACATCCCCACCCACCATTTTCACTCCCCATTTTATCACCACAACAACCCTGCAAGGTAGGTTAAGCTGATAGTCACTAATCCAAGGCCACCCAACGAGCTTAATGCCTAGCTGGAGATTTGAATCCTGGTATCCCAGCTAGTAGACCAATACTCTAACCATTACACTGCTCTGTCTATCTATCTATCCTGACTTCAAGCCTTGCTTTGCTGGGCTTGGCTTGGATAGTCCCTGCTACAAAGGAAAATGGGTCTCCTGACATCATAGTGACATAAGCTGATTGACAAGTGGGCATACCCTGCCCACCTATCAAAATGGCACACCATGGGTGAAGGAACCTGGTTTCCTTCACCTGAAATATACAAAGCCAACACTGGACTATATTATAAAGTTCACAGGAAACCATCTTATACTGAGGAATATTGATCCATCCAGCTTATTACTGACTGACAGCAGCTCTCCAACATTTCGAATGGGAGGCATTCCCAGCTCTACTTGGAGATGGTGGAAATTGAACCAATGACCTGAATACACAACAGATTCTCAAACCACTGAGTTGCTTTCCTTAATGGCCCTTAGTCAGCCTCATTTTTTTATAAGTTGCTGGCAGACTAAGCCGCTAAGCATGTTTACTCAGAAGAAAGTCTCACAGGCTTTGATAGAACCTACTCCCTAATAAGCATGCCCAAGGTTGCAGTTGTAGTTTCGCCTCTAGCTCCCACTGTGCGCTGACCAAGGTGCTGAATCCAGATTTCCCATCGCAAGTTCGGTACTCAGCCCCATTGCCTGCCAGGCCACTCTGCTGAGCACGGCAGAATCCACCCCCAGTGGGAA
The DNA here is from genome assembly GCF_965112155.1 of Podarcis liolepis. Taxonomy (NCBI): domain Eukaryota; kingdom Metazoa; phylum Chordata; class Lepidosauria; order Squamata; family Lacertidae; genus Podarcis; species Podarcis liolepis. Next base: position 26,050,720 of record NC_139570.1, on the reverse strand, counting down.
CTGCAAGTACAGTACAGTAGTTCTCAAGCTAGACCGTTCTGAATTAAAGTTTGCACGGAAGGGAAATGAGCCAAGTGACCTCCCACCTTGCAGTCACTTGGTTCGTTACAGCACTGTTGCTGAGTGTACAATATCTGAAGTTTAGTGCCTTCTGTTTACTAGATGGGCTTTGTATTCTGCTGTCTTGAGTCATGGAACCTTTAGAGTTGGACGGGATCTGCAGGATCATATAGTTTAGCCCCCTGCAGTGCAGGAATATACAGCTGTCCCTTAGGGGATCAAACCTGCAACTTGGTCTGTGACCGTAATAAAGTTCATTCATTCAAACCTGCAACCTTGATGTTATTAGCACAACACTCTAACTAACCCCTCTGATTCAGTGAGAAGTAGGTACAGGAAAGAGTTATAAAAATGACCCCATGGATGCTTTCCAGCTGCGTGGGTGGAAAGTTTTTCTAGGAAGGAGCAAAAGCTGCTATTTTATTGTTATTCAGTACACGTTATCCTACCTCCCACCAAGGTGCTTAGGGTAGCATCAGGTTTCTCTCCCCTCAACTCCTTTTAATTCTCACATAATTCCCATCGTGAGAGAAAAAGCAATGTGACTGCATGTCCTTTGATGCTAATCCTAGGAGAAATAGGATATGTACGGAGGTGTGAGAGTGACTCACATGGTGCCTCCCTTATGGCTGTCCTTTTATTCTCCCAGCCCTCTTTTAAAAAGTAAAATAAAATAAATGATTTTAATATCTTAAACCAAAACTACTGTTTATGTGTTGTGATTTTTTATTAACAGTCATGTGGTTTTATTCTCCTCTGTGCTGGAAATGCTTAGACTTTGTGTTGTTTTATCATACCATATTTAATTGTATTCTGAGCCTGGCTTCAGCCAGGGAGGGTGGGATATAAATATTATTATTATTATTATTATTATTATTATTATTATTATTATTATTATTATTATTTTGTCATTTTGTTTTGAGGATGGGGTGTTAGGGAAGAGGTAGTACTTCTGGTAGGGGGTACACTGAGCTCCTTTTGCAGTAGTTTGTCCACCTTTGGTCCTCATCCTGCACTCAGCTCTCATCCATGGCTCCTGGAAGCTGTCAGCATGCAACAGCAGCCACAGCCCAGTAATGGCTTCTACTGGCCAGCTAAACTAGTTGAGAATAACCAATGCATGCTACGACAGCAGCAAGAATACTTATCGCAAAGTACTGGAAGACACAAGATCTACCCACCCTGGAAGAATGGCAGATGAAGGTGATGGACTATATGACATTGGCCGAAATGACTGGCAGAATCCGTGATCAGGGGAAAGAGACGGCGGAAGAAGATTGGAAGAAATTTAAAATTTATCTTAAGAACTATTATAAAATTGATGAATGCTAAAATGTTGAGGTTTTGAGAAAGAAAAGGAGATTACAGCGACCAAAGATTAAATTAAAGAAAAGAATAATAAGAAATATATTTGAGAAAATTAAGTTTTGGATTTGCTGAAATAATTTTGGAAATTGGGAGGTAGAAAGGGGAGGTTTGGGGAAGTCCGAGAAGTGAGGTTTATGAAGAAAAGGTTATGAAACTATACATGTTTGTTTGTCTTTTTATTTGTTTGTATTGTTTATAAAAATTTTGTAAAACCAATAAAAAATTTATATATAAAAAAAGAGAATAACCAATGCATCTCAAACCCTTAGTGAGTTAGGGTCTTCCCCTGCATGCAGACAGGCTCTGGTGGATTGAGTGGACAAGACCAATAGTGGGTCCAGTGGTCAAGAAGGCAGTTTCTGCCCAGGCAGAGGGAAGTGAGGGGCAGGTGGGGCTTGTCAACCTGGGAAAGTAGCCCATCTAGGGGAAGGAATCCTAAACCTCCACTGCCTTGTGGAATTTCTTTCAATAAAAGGAAAGGCTCAGGAGTAAACACTACAAAAATCTGGAGTGGAGTCCCTAAGATCGCCGGTGCCTGGTACAAGTATCAAGCTTGTGTTTCACCCGCACCAGTTTGCCTTCTATGAAATGAGTGCTGCAGTAGTAAATTATGTGATTGGCCACACTCCAACAGCACCCATTTTCTGGCCAGCCATGCCCTCACAGTCACCATTTTGTGAAAGTGCCCAAAACACTTTTCCAATGCCAAAGAGATTGGGGACCCCAGATGGATTAGGCTAAGACAGAAAAGGCAATTCAAGCGTGAGGAGGAAGCAGAGAACCTAATTCACCAAATTTCCCAGGTTCCCCACTATTTTCCAGGAGCACTAGCTACTACAAGCAAATATGTTATTTAACTACCTAACAGTAAATGTTGCCACAATGTGTGGCCAAAGAATTTTCAGTAGCTATTTGTAGTCGACTTGGGTTCAAATGTTGGCTCACTTATAAACTCTTATGAACTTCACATCATGATAATTGCCTCGCAGGGTTTGTGTGTGTCTGCATGTGTGCGTAAAGTTAAAAAGATTAGAATATTAAAAATGCTAAAGAACTGAAGCAAATGCAATTGCTTCCTGCCTCTCAATTGTCTTCCAGCATAATAAGCTTCTAGCCTTTGTAAATATGCCAAATAAAAAGGGATTATTTGCCTACAATTATCCTGGCTTTCTGGCTGCAAAATGTCCTTCTTCGCAACAAATTTGATTTCATTTCTGCAAATTTATTCAGCGGCTTAATTTCAGCCCTGTTTATCTAACCTTATTTTGCAGATTCCATGCTGCAATCCTACGGATGGTAAGCCAGGCAAGACCTCTCTCCAGTTCAGCAGACATGGAGTTGATTAGCACTCTACATGACTCAGTGGATGACCTTTGCTTGCATTTAATTCATCAGCAATGCTCATTTGAATGCATCCAAAATGCCATGTCAAAAACTACAGCTACACCCAATAGCCATGATTCAGATAGGGAGAAAAGCAGTGTTTGAACGTGGCAAAAATTCCAAAGACCCTTTATAAATATTTTCCAGCTGTTAAGAACAATAAAAAAAATAAAAAAACAGTCTGAACTAAAAGATTCCCTCCCCGCCCCTCCTAGGCATTCTCACCACCAGCAATGCTCCTGGATTTGACCTGGTGGGTGGAAGAGTGCTTTCAGGGATGGTGTTGAGGCAGCCAGATCTGCTACTGACACTGGCAAAGAAGGAGGGTGACTCCATCAAGCCCCCTCCTGTGCAGCTTTGAATTGCCATCACGGCAGGTGCTAAAGAGAAGAACTTTGTGACAGGAACTGCCCCATGTTTCTGGCCTGCTTGTTGTCACCAGCTCCGGTACAGATCTGATCTGGGGAGGGAGTACCGTATTTTTCGCTCTATAAGACGCACCAGACCATAAGACACACCTAGTTTTTGGAGGAGGAAAACAAGAAAAAAAATATTCTGAATCTTAGAAGCCAGAACAGCAAGAGGGATCGTTGCGCAGAGAAAGCAGCGATCCCTCTTGCTGTTCTGGCTTCTGGGATAGCTGCGCAGCCTTGCATTCGTTCCATAAGATGCACACGCATTTCCCCTTACTTTTTAGGAGGCAAAAAGTGAGTCTTATAGAGCAAAAAATACGGTACTTCTTTTTATCAAGACAGAACCATCACTGACATCACCTGTAACTTTAGGAACTGCAACTTCCCAGAACTTGTGCTTGAGCTTGCATTTCCCTTCTCCCTCCCCATTCCTTTTCCTTCATGTCATGTCTTTTTAGATTGTGAGCCTGAGGATAGGAACTGTATCTGCATCAGGTGGCAGAAGCTGAGGGGCTGCAACAGTACCACGTCCTTGTCTGTTCTCCACTGGAAGGCAGAAGAAGGAGTGCCCTGTATCTCCTAAACTAACCAGCACCCTTCAAGTGTGCAGGACTTTTTCAGGGCAGACATACTGCTTTGTCTCCAATCAGTGCATGCGTCATAAGTTTCGACTGGAATTGTGTACAGTCATACCTTCAGGTTGTGCGATTTCAGGTTGTGCACTGTGCCAAACCTGGAAGTACCGGAACGGTTACTTCCGGGTTTCAGCGCTTGCGCATGTGCAGAAGCATTAAATCACCCTTTGCGCATGCACAGAAGTGCCAAATTGCAACCCACGCGTGCGCAGACGCAGCACTGTGGGTTGTGAACACTGCGGGTTGCGAACATGCCTACCGCATGGATCACGTTCGCAACCCGAGTGTCCACTGTATTGTTTCATACTGCATAAGTTTTGAAGCTGGGTTGGTTGGTTGGTTTGTATGTATCATGCTTTTATTGTGCTATGATGCCAGACTGCACTTCTAGAAATGTGGTAGCACTGGAGAAACATCACAGAACAATGAATAAAGTGAAATGATGTGGTGACAGTCCAGTACAAATCCACCACTGATACACTACTAATTAATGCACCAATGATATACTGCAGAAAACACCCACCAAACACCCACATGCACACACAGTCTGGAGGGGGCTTTGGTCTGTCTGGCCAGGTGTTATCTACTTTTGACTGGCAGAAGCATCTCTCCAGGGTCTCAGTGAGAGACAGTGTGGTATAGTGGTTAGAGTGTTGGACCTGGGAGACCAGAGTTCAAATCCCTATTTGGCTATGAAGCTCACTGGGTGACCTTGGGCCGGTCACTGACTCAACCTAACCTACCTCACAGGGTTGTTTGGAGGAGAGAAAATGAGGAGAACTATGTAGGCCACTTTGAGTTCCCTGGAGAAAAGGTGGGATATAAATGAAATAAAAAATAAAAACAAAAACCGGTATCTTTTCCTTTCAAAACTGGAACTGGAGCCCCAAATATTTTTTAAATTTTAGGCAGAAGATAAATGAATAACCTTTGTGATTTGCCTGTTATTTCTATTTTAGCTGCTCCTATTTCTGGGGTAGTTTATTATTATTCTGTTTCTTCGTTATCAGTGTTTAGAAGCCACCCTAAGACAGCATTCTGAGGCCAGCTTGCTGCACAGAACAAAACATATTGAAATTCAGTAACAATTGCATTTGGAAAAAGAACACTATTATAATGTGCTAGTTCCAACATTATCTTCATCCTTGTTTGAAAACTCATCTCAACTGGGCTAAGAGAAACCTGGCTCTAGGCTAGATGTCAACTCTTTCATGATAAAGGAAGACTTTTAAAGGTTAGATGGCGATTTTAACTTGCGGGGAGGAATAATTTCAACGAACTGGGTTTGATCTGCAAGGAATTAAAAGAGAATTGTATGAACTAACATCAGTATGCGCCTTGAGCACTGCTTTTTCTTCTCACTATTAATATGACTACAACCATCTGTGAGTGTTTGGTCTTAAAAAAAATAATCCTGCTACAATTTGTGCCACCTAGAACCAACAATGGTTTAACCAAGGGCAATATTCCATATTTCTTTTATTTATATTGTAAAACTTATATGCCACTTGATGATGATGATGATGATTTTTTAAAAACCCTCTAGGATGTTTAAGAAACATAATTTGATTGTATTTCAACCATTGTTTCATATAACCATGGAAATTAATTCTGATAACAAACATATACTCAGTCTAGGCTATTATGTAAGCTTGACCTTTTTAGCATTTCATATGTTCTGTGCTTCTGTTCCTAGGGGAGTTTAATCTTACCTACTGGAAAGCTGCTCTTCAGTCAGATTCACAAGTCTTGAAACTTGTTTCACATTATTTTAAGGAGGTAATTTATTATTAGGTAAGGGCCAAGCAAATGTAACCAATTCCACTATTTGTTTGTTTGTTTGTATGTTTGTTTTGCAAACAATAAAAGGGAAAAGGGAAATGCCATGATGAAACCTGCATTCAAGCCCTTTCACAATTAGAAATACCTGCCAAGCCCAGTTGAAGTGGGAAGCTCCCATTCATTTCAGTTGATGCTGCTGCCACAGGTGAACATTGATTTCCAAATCACAGCTGTTATGTACTAAGCTTGGATCCTAGAACAATAGGCAGGTAGGATCCTAGAATGCAACAACCTGATTGGCCTGCAGGAGCAGCCCAATCAGACCCCAGGAGAAAGTTTATCAGTCTATTAGGCCATTAGGAACCTAGAATGCAACAACTGATTGGCCTGCAGGAGCAGCCCAATCAGACCCCAGGATGGAAACAGATAAGATGGGACTCATTGTGTAAATAATGTATGTAAAGCCTGAGGTTTGGGGGGAAAATCCATTCACTGTTTTATGAGCTACAAAAAAGAGCATGAAATCACTACACAACTCCCAGTATATTTCACTGGCAATGAAGGTGGAATCCCGCTGAGCTGTCTGCCATGCACCACACCACAGTCCACCACCGGCAACACCGCTGCATCGGACCGCGCATCCACACTACAGCTCTGGGACCCAAGGACCCAGAATGGCAACAGACAACAGCTTTGTGCTGTTCAGCCCAGCCTCAGGAGACTGGGAAGGATATGCCACCTGTTTCCAGTTCTTCCTGGAGGCAAAGGACGTCACCAACGCAGCCAAGAAGAGGGCGACATTCTTCAGCGTCTGCGGAGAAGAAATGTTTGAGATTGCCCGAGCCCTCCTCTCACCTAAAAATATCGCGACCATTCCCTACGACCCGATAATGGAACGGCTGAAGGGGCACTTCTTGCCACAGCCCTCGGTGGTAGCGTGTCGCAACGCCTTCTGTGCAAAGCGGCAGGCCCCCGGAGAAACCATAACCAGGTATGTGACCTCCCTCCGCCAGGCCGCCTGGCTCTGCAACTTCACAGAGCTGGAGAACATGCTTTGCGACTGCCTTGTGGGTGGCTTGAGGGATAAGAAGCTGAAGCGGCACCTCTACGCCAAGAAGGACCTGACGTTCCAGGTCGCCCTAGAGGAAGCACTGGCAACTGAAGCCGCCGAGAGGTCAGCGCAAGGATTCTGGCCAAACTTGTCATTCCAACAGAGGGTCTACCATGAGGACCTCACTGATGACTCAGAATCTGACAAGGAGGACATGCACTGAGTGCAGCGGTGCACACAAGCCACACTCCCACCAGAACAGCCTCATCCGGAAGAGGGGAACTGTGCAAGTTGCGGGGAGAACCACGAGCGGAGGACTTGCCGTTTCCGCGATGCAGAAAAGCAGGACACATTGCCCAGGTGTGCTGTATCCGGCCCACCCGACGCCCCACATCAGATGGTTGACCCAAGAATCCCAGGCCCCGCAGTCCTATACACCAAGGCAACTCGATGGAGATCACAGACTGTCAGGTATACCAGTTGCCTCATTCCAATGCGGAAAAAATTACATTGAGGTACAGATAGAGGGAGCCCTGTGCCGCATGGAGCTCGATACAGGCTCAACTCTGTCCATAATCTCAGCTTGGACATTAAGGAAATTGTGCCCCAATGGAGGCCCCAAACTTAGGCTGGCCCCATTCACCCTCTGGGACTTCCAAAAATGCAAGGTCCCCATGGTGGAGGTGGGAACATTCAATGTACAATATCAAGGGTGGAAGCTGCGGTTAGACTTGATCGTGGTCAAGGGGCCCTACGTTAGCTTACTGGGGTTGGCATGGTTTGGGCCACTGGGGCTAGCCATCACCGGAGTGAACCACACCAGCTCCCAGGTGGACGCCATATGCAAAAAGTTTCTGGAGGTTTCCGATAGGGTGTTGAGATGATATACTGGCCCCTCCCCCCATCAGCCTACAACTAGACCCCACCGTACGGCCCATCAGGTTCAAGGCCTGCCGGGTACCATTCAACATGAAACCCCACACAGACGAGGAATTAGACCAACTCGTGGCACAAGGAGTGCTCAAGCCAGTGCCTAACATCCCCTGGGAAACCTCAATTGTCACGCCCATCAAGCCCAACGGCTCGGTCTGTATCTGCGCAGACTACAAATGTACCATAAACAAGGCAGAGGTTAAAAAAGTTGCTTTCTCTTTGTTATGTTTTTGATGAACCACAACACACTGGCAAATGCCATTGAGAAACTATTGATCCATAAGATGCAAGTTGTAGAAGCACTACTTGCAATATCTTTTCCATGAAACACCAGAGTTCTGTTTTTGTTTTTATGCCTGGAAGAAATGAAGGTCTCCAGTCAACAAGGAGAGTACTGTTGTTGGTGTGCTTCAATGGCTTTTCCATTTGGCCCCTGAAAAAGAGCTGAAATGCTCCTCCAATTTCACCTCCTGGGATTAGTACCGGAACTTGTAAGCGCTAAGTTCCTATGCCACCCTTCCCAAAGGAAACAACAAAGCAGCACAACAATATTAAAGGAATAAAAATTAAAAACATTTTAAAACAATCATATAAGCTCAGGTTGCTTCATCCTGCTGCATGGCAACAGGAAATAAATTTCTGCCTGAGGTGAAGGACACCCTTCCATCTGCAGAAACTGACTGGACAGAAAATGATTTTTTTTTTCAATACTGACAATGAGGCAGGGTCCTCCAGAACACCTAAAACAGCAGACTGGTTATTGGGGGAGGGTGTAGAATGGGCCATGTAGCACTCACACAGATCTGTCCTCTAAACAGAGTCTACAGCTAGATGGCTAGGTTACCACTGTTGCCCCCACCCTACGCTGCAACAACTGCTGCCCGAGGCAGTTGCTTCACTCTTCCTAAAAATAGAACCGAACCTGCATAGAACCACAGAGTTGGAAGGGACTCCAAGGGTCATCTAGTCCAACCCCCTGCAATGCAGGAATCTCAGCAAAAGCATCCATGACAGGTGGCCATCCAACCTCTGCTTCAAAACCTCCAAGGAAAGAGAGTCCATCATCATTTGTGGGAGTCTGTTCCACTGCCGAACAGTTCTTACTGTCAAAGTTTCCCCCCAAAATGTTTAGTCAGAATCTCCTTTCTTGTAACTTGAAGCTATTAGTTGAAGTCTTATCCTCCGGGGCAGGAGTAAACAAGGTTTCTTCATCTTCCAAGTGACAGCCCTTGAGATATTTGAATTTGGCTATGATATCTCCTCTCACTCTCCTCTTTTCCAGGCTAAACATCCCCAGCTCCTTCAACTGCTCCTCATAAAGCTTGCTTTCCAGGCTCTTGATCATCTTGGTTGCCCTTCTTTGCACATGTTCCAGGTTGTCAACATCCTTAAGTTGTGATGCTCAGAACTAGACACAGAATTCCAGGTGTGGTCTGACCAAGGCAGAATAGAATGGTACTGTTACTTCCCTTGAGCTGACACTATAATTCTGTTGATGCAGCCTAGAATAGTGTTAGCTTTTTTTGTTGCTGCATCACACTGTTGCATATGTTGGCTCTGAAGACTTAATCAATCCATCTTTATTGTGCTCAAAGACTAGATAGCAAAGTTAACAACAGCAACATATGCCACATCCTCAGCCCCGAAAGCTATCAACAACAATCAGCAGCAAATGCTGCAGTGGGGCTGTTTCACTTATTTGAGCCAGCTGAGCCACTGCTGCTTGTTGGGCAGAGAGCGGGAGGAGAGAGGCAGTAAAAAGGTTGTTGTGGTGCAAACACGCCAGCAGAGCCAATCCAAACCCCTGCTAGCACCATGTTTGCACCATACCCACCTTGCCTTCCCCTCACTCACCCCTTTCTGCCACAATAGGCAACAACAAATCAGCCAGTAGGGAAAACAGCTGAGTGGCCCAGATCCATTTTGTCATCCAATACTGACAACATTCCTGTTTGTACACCTACCAATACAACAAGTTTAAACCATGAAGCTATATCAAGTTGTTGTTTTTTTCCCCCCAAGGCTCTGTGCTTGCATTAGCAAAAATAAGAGCTTAATGTTCCGGGAAAGCCATGTCTCTGCCTATACAGCAGAGACTACGGAGACACATTTTGATTCCTCTGACAAGGCTGACTTCCAAGGCTCATTTGTCTAGAGTGGAGGTGAATACAGTGGCACACAAACAACTTAACCCAGTGCTGTGTCTCCCAACGTTATCACTATTGTGTTCTCATTCCTCAGAGCAAACTTATGGTCCAATTCAGTGCTTCACAGATTGTGAGTTCAAACATGTTCCTGGATGGTGGTTGCACATCAAAGGGCATTTTCTTTCTTTCTTTCTTTCTTTCTTTCTTTCTTTCTTTCTTTCTTTCTTTCTTTCTTCTGACAATGCACCCTCACTGTTGTGTAGTGCCATGTAGTAATAGGCTCCTTTTCTCCTTCTATATCAGGGTTGGGGAACCTGTGGCTAACTTCTCTAGCTGGACTCCAGTTCCCATCAGTCCCAACCAGCAGGGCCAATAGCCAGAAATAATGGGAAGTGCAGTCCACCAAGATGTGGAAGGAGACAGGTATGCCCCCCCCCCAGTTCCATGGCATGCTTCAGTTCTACAGTAAACCTGCAACTGACGCTCATTTAACGTGTGCACATGCAGCTTTACGTGTGTAGCAAATATTTTAAATAATAAAAATGGGGAAGGGAGGAAGTGGGTTTCTGGGGGAAATGACATGCTAGGATAGCTCAGTCAGTAAAGCATGAGATTCTAAATCTCAGGGTTTTAAGTTCAAGTTCCGTGTTGGACAGAAGATTCCTGCATTGCAGGGGGTTGGACAAGATGAACCTTGTGATCTCTTCCAACTCTATATAGTTCTATGATTCTATTATCCTAATTCCACCCACCATTGAACCCAATGGGTTTTGATTAGGTGAAAGCCCCGGAACATAATCCCCATGTAAGCTGCAGGCTTACCATACTCAAATATGTACTGCCCACATACACTGACAATAAAAATGGAAGTTAAACTTGTTCAGTGGTAACTACGGCTGTGATATTCTTGCATTTGGTATTGCTAGAGGGGAGAAGTAGGGCTTGAAAGGTGGTGGAAGATGACAGGGTGGCCCCACTTCAAAGCATTTCGAAGCGCTGTTCTAATAATAGCTTGAATGACTGATGCTTTGGGCCAGCTGGTTAAGTTTGGGATCTCTGAGCATCTACTGTATATACATTAATCCTACTTTAATTGCTCTGCCAGTGCTCAACAAATGGCTATGCAGGTGTTCACACAAAGCCACTGAATTTTTAAATGGAGCCTCTTTGGCTATTTTCATGCTTCTTTCCCCTTCACTTTTCATAAATGCTCAAGCACATGAGTTTCCTGGAAAGAATATTTGCTGAGCAAAGTCCTTTTCAGAAATTCACCTCTACACATTAGGCATTCACTTAAAGGCTACACATTAGCCCTTGCCCCTCCCAGAGTATCAATTGCTCATGGATCCTGATTACATGGAGTGCCTGCATATAAGATGCTGTTGCTGCTTAGATGCCTCTTTTCAGATGTTGGTACTCAACACATAAACATCAGGAGAAGGGGTGATGGGGTATGCAAGGCTAACAAGTGCAGTCCCACTCTGTCCCCATGTGCAGGGCTAATGCATGGAAGAGATTTCTGAATAAGGCTCTTGACTATAGAAGTAATGCCGAACACATATTTCAAATCGATCATGGTGACTTTCCCATAGAGTTACAGAACTCGGGGGTTTGTAAGAATTTCTTAGTGGTTGCCTCCATTGTACCCTGACTGTCACAGTGACAATGGCCAGTGTGTCTGGGAAATGTAGTTCAAAGGGCATCTGAAAAAACCCCGAAGGAAAGGGTGAGGGACCCCAGCCCATGGGCCTGCAGCCTGCAGCAGGATTTCATCCAGCCCTCATGGGGCCCTTCAGCCAATCACCTGTTCAAAAGGAAGCAGATGAAAGGGAAATGTAATTCAATGTGAGAAAGGTGCAATTGCAGCTCCATTCTCTGCAGAGAGGTAGACGTGTTGCAAATGTGCAAAAAGTGGCCATGCTTCCCTAGCATGAATGTTAAGCCAGGCATTTGCATTATAACATTAAGTCAGCTTGGGGAGTGGGGTCATGGCTCAGAACATATGTTTTGCACAAAGAAGGTTGCAGTTCTGATACATGGCATACACTCCAACAAAGACACACACACACAAAAGGAGGGGCATGTGTCTTCTGGGGCTACAGCCCCATGTGAGTCACGTGACCTGCGTGAGATTGCAGCCCCCAAAGACATGCTTTTTCAGTGCCCCAAAACACACACAAATGTTTCGGGGCAAGATCGTGGTGTGAGATCACGCAAGATCATGGGGCCCAAAATGGCTGTTGTTCTCTCAAATGAAAAAACGGGATGTTTTACTGGGACAGTTGAGGGGTATGACATGGCTGTTAAAGGATCACGGAGCAAGTGATGAGAAAGTCCTTTGCCTAAGCCCTTTGATGGACACTACCATTAACTGAGTGGTGACTCGGCTAGAAGACGCCTGGCGTCTTCATTATACACCTTTAAGCGCCTGGCAAAAAAAATCCCTCTTTAACCAGGCCTTGGGTTGATTGACATCCAATGCTCTTTTAAAATGTGTGTTGGGGGGGTGTTATTGGGTTTTTGTTTTGTATTTTGTGCTTTTATGTTGTGCTTTTATCCTGTGATACCTTGAGACCTGCGGATATAGGGCAGTTTATAAATTTAATTAATAATAATAATAGTAATAATAATAATAATGCTAACAAATATTCTGACCTGGAAGCTACTGGGGTGAAAGTTAGCTGCGCTCCTGGCCTGCTATTTATCCATATAAGCAATCAGGAATCACACCCATATAGCTTCCTGTGAAAGAGATGACTACTTGTCCCATGGGATTAGGTCAGAGATAGTTTATTATCTAATTTGGAGAAGTGCCTTTTCTTCTTTGGCTTGGCTTTGGTTTAGACTGTGTGTGTGTGTGTGTGTGTGTGTGTGTGTGTGTGTGTGTGTGTTTACCAACTAATATACTGCTAAACTTAGAATAAGCAGTGTTGACAGCAGTGCCTTGAAAAGAGGGGTGCCGTTGTCGCGACAAGAGAATATACAGCATTTGATTTGGATGCAGGGTGTGAGTTGACAAATTTCCTGGTTAACAAGAGTTAGGCAGAGAATAGCAACCTTCAGAGAGTGAAGGGAGGGAGCATGTGAATTTTATATGAGTGGATTGCTAATCAGAAGGGATATTTTTCAAAGGGTTTCTGGATCACGGTCAAGGGCTGACATAGTGTGGGGAGTAGTTTCTACCAGGAAAATAATTCTGGCTTCTTGTGATAGTTTTATTCCCTGACATCTACTAGTACATCTCTTAACATGCACTTTATGCAAGAGAGTAAAAAAGCTGTTTCCTCACTCCCTGTGAGCTATATATGGAGTTCAACACGTTTTTGGGCTACTATGGGAACATTAGTACTTCCCATAGCAAGCTTTTAATGTTTAAGTGCCATACACTCATATATACAATACATACATATTTAAAAGCTGCTGTGCACGTGATTATGACATCTATACAAGTGTTTAGAAATGCTTGTACAGTGCCCTCCCTTTGGGATGTACCCAGTGCAGTGAAAGTAGACCCACTGAAATTAAAAGGACCTCATTAGTCAGGTCCACTAATTGCCCTGGATGCACTCTTAGTATAACTAACACTGGAGTCTATCCATTATACAGTAGCTGCAGGAACCATTCCCACAGCAAATGTTCCTTTTGGAGCTGCTGCTACTCTCTTCATATAGGAAACTGCCCTACATTCATTCAGAAATCACTGGTCCATCTATCTCAGTATTGTCTGTACTGGCTCTGAAGGGTCTCGGGCAGAAGACATCCCCAACTCTACCTGGAGATCCCAGAGATTTCCACAGGACCTTCCATGTGCAAAACAGATGCCTTACCACTGCACTATAGCTCATACTTCTCTCATTTCTTCTAGTAGTTGATATGCAGACCTTGAGCCAGTAGTGGATGGTGGGGTGGTCACACCCACCTGATCTCTAGTAGCCCATGTTGCTGCTACATAACAGGGATGGAGAAGGGGCTAGAGGTTGAGGAGGCTGGTGTGGTGCAAACACACTGGTGTACCAATGTGTTTGAACTTCACCAGCCTTGCAACCCTCTCACCGAGCCCCCTCTATGTCCCAGTATGCAGCAGCAACATGGGCAACCAGAGGTCAGGTGAGTGCCACTGCTCCACTCTGCTATTCGCTGCTGCCTTGAGCTGATGCAAATATGTGAATAAGCTCACTGCTTCCCACACTCAGTTGTACAAGCATGGTTGTAGTGAGCTCAGCAGTCATGCTTTGGCTCTCGCTGGACAAAGAACTCACACTCAAGTTACGGTTTCTGCCAAAAACTTTAATGCTCACATCAGCATGGTACACAGACAAGTTAAGAGTTAAAAGGCAAAGCAGTTGATTGCATGGCTAGGCAAGCCGAGACATTGATCCAACAGTTGGCATGCCCCTTGAACTGAGTGGGGTGGGCACAGCTTTAGCATGGCAAACAGGAAGCATCCTTGGACTGGGCAAATGAATGAGCACTCCTTCTGGTGGGCTGGGCCTGAGTCACCTGTTCTTGCTAGCACTGGAGTCTAGCAGATGAGTCTGTGCCAGCTTTGAACCAGACTTGTTTTCTGATGCCTCCTCTATAGCTGAAGGCTCATCAAGAAGAGTAGGTGGTAGGGGCAGGACTAGCAAAGGAGGTGAAATGCAGGGGCGGGGGATCCTACAGTGCTGGCACTGACTTCTCTGACAGCCCGCTGGATCCCTTTGCCCAGATCAGATTTGCAACAAATGGCCTCCTACCCAGACAGAGATTTGGCCCATCCCAACTCGCTAGGTCCTTTTCCATGGTTCATTAATCTTCAACTATTTAAGCTCCTCCACCACCTTGTCCTGATCCAGCCAGCCCTTCCAGTTTGTCTCCATGGGACTCACGACAGGTAGAGCATCTGCCTTGCATGCAGAAGATCCCAGATTCAAACACAGGCATCTCCAGGTAGAGTTGGGAAGGAATCCTGGGTGAAATCCTGGTGGGAAACTGCCAGTCAGAATAGATAGTACTGAGCTTGATGGACCAATAGATCCAATTCAGTATAAGGCATCCCTATGTTCCAGCATACCTACCAGTGGCTTGGCTCTGTCATGTCACATAGGAACTCATTTTAAGAAATCTTCAGCACGTGAACCACGTGGAGGTAACCAAATTGTGTCTAAGCTGGGCCTTATGCTAAATAAAACAGCCTTGAATTTCCTAATAGCTAATATCCCAGAATGTCACTTAAGCTCCCCTGAACTTTAAAAAATGATTGTGGAACAAGTTGAGGGTCCTTTTAGCAATTTCTATTTAAACCAAATGATTAGTGAGCACACTAGGTGCTCTGCTGGTTCCATTAAAGACCAATGTCTTTGGCAAAGTCAACATCTGTCACTGTGATGCATTGTTTTGATTCCAATTTGTTCCCTGGATCCTTTGAAGTCTCACGGTGGTGAAGTGACTCAAGGGCAACTGCCTAGCTTTCAGACTGAAAATGCAGGAGCAAGGAAGTGATTTGGCCCTGCTGGATTCTGTGTGCGCCACTTGGCTGAAATCTGGGAATTAAGGGGTGTGAACATGGGTGCAGTGTAGGTCTGGACCTTGAGGTCTGAGTCCAAAGCCCCAGGAAGACACACACACCCCAAATGACCACCCAGAAGGTGGCAAGGCAGCAACACCAAAAAAACCAAACCCCTGCATTAGCACCTGGACCACCATGAGCACCACCAAGCCCACCTGACTAGCTTAGGACCCAGCAGATACAAAGCTACCACTGCTCAGCTACCACCCATACCCCACAGAGCTTCCCACTTGATGCCACAGGCAAAAGAACCACTTCCCAACCACCAGTGGCACTTTGCTGGAGAGCCCTCTGTGCAACAGCTCAATCCCTCCTCATTATGATGGTGATGGTTATTATTCTAAATAAGAACGCTTGCTGCTCCAGAACATGCAGGTAAAACAAACTCTGTAAAGTACCTCATCTTAAACATATCCTGTTTATCTATCTAAATGGTGTGCATGATTCTCCTCTCCCCATTTTATCATCACAACAACCCTGTGAAGGAAATTAGGCAGAGTGACAGGGACTGGCCCCCAAGGTCACCCAGCGAGTTTCATGGCCGAGTAGGGATCTGAACCCTGGTCTACCAGGTCCTAGTCCAGCACTCTAACCATTACACCACACTGGCTCAGCTATTTAGAAACAAACATCACCATCTGTGAATCCAATAACCAGATTCATGTGGCTCACAAATGCTTTTTATCCACCAGCCACTGCTCATTTTTATCCACTTGCACTCCACTCCACTTGCAAAAGGTAACTTCCAAGGAGTGCAAGGGAGGTAGCTCCTTTCCCCCCTCTTTTCATTTTCCCTGGCCTTGATTATGAAACCCGTTTCTCTCGCTCTGTGTAAGTACATGCTCATTACCTAAATTAGAAATAATAATAATAAAAAAGCCTAAACAACAAATGCTTTAATAAACTGGGGGAGCTTACACAGATAGGCAGTGGAAAGCTTTGCCTCAAGGCAATGTGTGACCCACGTCTCTATTCTCATGCTAATGCGTAGAAGTCTTCCTAAACACCATCTGCTCCTCGCAAGGTCTCAGCCTTGGGCACAGAGAATCAGTTGGCTTTATTAATGCTAGGCCATCCAGAACATTAGTGACACATTGCTTGTTTTCCATGGTAATAGGAGTTCTAATTGTCACGAACGTATAGGGATTGTCGCATTCAATAATGCACCAGAATAAGGTGATAGCTCCCAAGTGATTGCTGCCCAGTACACAAAGGAACCATCTTGCAGGCCTTGATTCCTTTGAGAAAAACCTGTCAAAGGACCTTCTTGATGCTTTGTCTCCCCCACTTCTCTTCCACCCACTCCACTCCCAAAATCAATTTGCTGAAGGTTATTTCACTATAAGCATAAAAATCTATTGGCTAGCATGTGTTTTAGCTTTCCAAGGGGCCTTCTGTATGGCACGTAAGGCAAAGAGACAGATATTTGTATACAGACTCAAATAAGCTGATGCCATTGTAAACTAAAAAGCTTCTAAAAATAAATCATGGTGCCATAAGAACACATTTATTTTTCTTTATTCATGGCCTTTACAGAGAGCAAGGCAGGGGCAGTGGGAACTTGCACCTGCTTCTTGATCTTTCCGTGGCAGAGACACAGAGCTGGCACCAGTGCCAATTTCCAGCGAGAGCTCACCGATTTCCAGTGAGATCTCGTGTGCTTCGCAAGATCTTGTGTGGTTTGGGCAAGATCTCATCAGAAATTGGTGCTGATGCTAGTGCTGCTTCTCTGCCACCCTTGCAACGGCTGGGCCAGCCCTGTTCTATGGCGTTTGATACCATAGACCGTGGTATCCTGCCACATCCCCAGTGCAATCAAATATCTATATGAAGCTGCTGGGAGTTATCGCTTGGAATTTGGGGGTGAGGTACACTGATGACACTCAGCTCTGTTGACAGCTGACACAGCTATTAGACGGGATGAGGCCAATTCCTCAGGTGGCAGAATCCGATGAGGCATCTCCCTATGGGTGCCCTGTCTGCCCTGCTAGCTGTACAAGCTGTACAAGTATCATCCATGGGAAGAGGAATCCTAATTGGTACAGTATCCCCGCTTTCATAAAGGGAACCAATGTATGCCCATAGGGTTCCTTCACATAGCCGCCAAGCATAGAACGGATGGGGCTCTGTGTCTACATTGGCAGAGTGGGGGTCTGGCTAACTGGTGCAACCCCTTGCCTCTCATCCCACCTGAATCCCTTTGAAAGAACACACAGAGGGATTCAGGTGAATACCCCTTCCCTGCCCCTATTCCCAAGCAAGACATTTACTTGAGTTGGTTTGCTAGTTACCAAGTCTGCTCTCCCAAGAATGAATGAACAGAGCAGAGCAGAATGAATAGAGTGGAGGACTTGGTCAAAGTTCTTGTCCAGCCATGAACCCATTGGTTGATCTTGCTTCAGTCAGGCTAACCTAACTGACAGGTTTGTTGTGAGGATGAAATAGTGAAGAGAAGAATGATGTATACATTGCCCTGAGCTCCATGGAGTATGGGCAGGTTAAAGTGGTAGGTAAGTATTAGTTTTAAAATACAGTGGTACCTCGGGTTATGAACTTAATTTGTTCTGGAGGTCTGTTCTTAACCCGAAACCGTTCTTAACCTGAAGTGTGCTTTCCCTAATGTGGCCTCCTGCTGCCACTGCGCCACCGGCACGTGATTTCCATTCTCATCCTGGGGCAATGTTCTCAATCCGAGGTACCACTTCCAGGTTAGCGGAGTTTGTAACCCAAAGTGTTTGTAACCTGAGGTACCACTGTAATA
This sequence comes from Podarcis liolepis, assembly GCF_965112155.1. NCBI lineage: Eukaryota > Metazoa > Chordata > Lepidosauria > Squamata > Lacertidae > Podarcis > Podarcis liolepis. Next base: position 26,032,639 of record NC_139570.1, on the reverse strand, counting down.
GGCATTTGCTTCCTTTATGCTAATACACAACCACCATCCAGGTGAGCCAAATCTACATAGCAGCAAGAACAAAAGAACACAAGAAGGAAAAGGCCAATGGCCCGTCTAGCCCAGCATCCTGCTTTCACAATGGCCAACCAGATGCCTGTAGGAAGCCTGCATGCAGGACCCAAGCACGAAAGCACCCTCCCTTCACGTGGCTTCCAGGAACTAGAATTCAGAACCATTGGTACCTCCAGCTGTGGAGGCAGAGCGCCGCCATCATGGCTAGTAACCATCTGTAGCCCATGAATTTGTCTAATCCTCTTCTAAAGCCATCCAAGCTGGAGCCATCACTGCCTCCTGTGGCAGTGAGTTCCATAGTTTAACTATGTGCTGCGTGAATAAGTACTTGCTTATATCTGTCCTTCCAGGCTGTGCACATGTGAGCAGCTGATTTAGCAAAGCCTAATTTTAAGCAGCACAGCAAAAATGCTTCAAGCTGGGGATATGCTTCCTCTCCATTTCCTCACCCTTCTCTCCCCCCCCCCATGTTATACAGCTGCAGTGTAGAGGTGGCATCGCACGCCCTGCCCCCATCTAGGTACTGTCAAGTGCTGAGACTGGCAAGATTGCTGCTTTGAAAATCCTCATTGAGTTTCTTTTATACTGAGAAAGGGGGGGGGGTACCAGTGGTGTGTGTGTATGTATGTGTGTGAAGCCTTTTATTATAGCCTTTGATCAAGAAGGCAGAGAGGAAGCTGCAAAAGCATATGCCTGTTAAAAATATGTGACATTAACTTATTTATTACGTTTTTATTCCAATCCTCCTCCACAGATCTCAGAATCACAATACTACTCCCTCCCATTCTGTACTCACAACAACCCTGTGAGGTAGGGAGGGATGAAGGAACAATTGGAGCCAGTTCACATTTAAAGGCAAACATACCGAGTATGCAATTTCTGAAAGAGTACTCAAACCAAAGCATTGTCTTCAAAATTCAAAGTTCTCCAGATTTTGCAATGTAGGTTTCCAGCCAAGTTATGTATACAAAAACACAGATAAGAGGATAGAGTGTGCAGAAAGATGCACACATTTTTTAAAATAGCAATCAAAAAAGGCATTATATTGGAGGACATTGATTTTTTAAAAATGTGTGCATTAAGAGAAATTTGCATCAAAATGCTGATGAATTCTTATGAGGACTTTCTTCTTCTTTTTGTTTCCTTAAAAAAATAAAAAACTGATACGGAAATGTGAAGAAGTGAACTTAAGATTGGGAAAATGTGAAACTTAAAATGGACAGATTCACCCATCCTTAGGAGTAAGTTAGGCTGAGAAGGAAGAACTGGACGAAGGTCACCCACTGAATTTTATGACCATGTAAGAATTTACTGCACCTGGGACTCCCTGGTTCCATACCTAAACTTCCCAATATTTTTACTTGCTTGCTTGCCTATGAAAGTATTTCTATCCCACAATATGATAAAATATCAGGATGGTGTACTCCATAAAACACCATTAAAACAATACAGATCATCGTTAAAGTGACTGGCAAATGAAATAAATGAATAAACAGCTGCAAGAGCTGGCATCACTAAATGTCAGACATCTAGTGGAGGCCACTTGGGTCTCTGTAACATGAGGGACAAAAACAAAGTCCCACTGGGTAGTCTCTGTGATCTCAGCTGGGACATAAGGTCTCAGACAGTCCTTAAGGTATCCTGGACCCAAGTTGTTCAGGGCTTTGTATGTCAACACACAAACCTTTATTTTGGCCCAATAGCATATGGTCAGCCAGCACAGATGGCATTGGCCTCCCATCATTCCTGACCAGTGCAGATGTTTTAGCTGAGCTGTCATACACTGTCAGCTGTCTGCCTCCACCAGCAGATAAGTCACTGCATTCTGCACTAGCTGGAGTTTCCAGACCAGGAACAGACCCACATACAGCACCTTGCAGTAATCCTGCCTTGAGGTCACCAATGCATGGACTACAGTGTCCAGGCTATCCTGGTTCAGATACAGCCATAACAAATGAAGCTGGCAAAAGCCAATTCTCTTTCCATTGCACCACAATCACTTTCAAAATATGCTCGAAAACAGCATGACCTTTCCAAGGAACTCTACACACCTTCTCCAAACTCCTTGTGCATTTATGTTCTCCTTAAATCCTGTCTTTTATTCCTTCAATTTCCAGGGAGGGTGCAACAAATCATAAAACAGACAGGAAGAATAATCAACAAAGAAGCATTTACAATTTGAGCTTCTGCAGCCTACTCATATCAGACTTAGCTGGGGAACTTGTGTTTTGCAGAAAAACAGACTAAGCAGCTTGAAGATAAATGGCCAAGATGGTTTCAGTTTTAGAACTGCCAGCTGTGGGAATTGCTACTCCGGGTCCCATGTGTCCTACTTCACAGAGTGCAATCCTCTACTTGAAAGTAGCATCTATTTCAGGGATGCCGAAGCTGCAGCCTTCCACCTGCTGCCTGAAACTCAGCAGAGCTGCTGCCAGTCAGTGCAGACAATATTGAGTTAGATGGACCAAAGGTCTTACTTGCTCTAAGGCAGCTCCCTATATTCTCCATTGTCTGCAGAGCCCCCTACAGGATTCCCCGCCTCTTGGTGTGACTCAGAATGTGGACTTAGCACAGAGGTATAGATAATGCTTGGCCCTACAGGTATAGCAGATCTGTGCTAGTCTCATTGTTAATAAAACCAAGTGCCTCAAGATCAGGCTTCCATTTTCAAAACACATTCCATGGGCATCTTCAGGCATCCTTTTTATTGTGCTTTCCGGATGATTTGTGCTCATGATGGTATCAGGGCAGTTATACATGATTTTGCTCTCACTACTGTTCGTGCCTGCAAAAGTTTCAGGGTAGATATACAGCTTCATTTCCAGCAGGTGCATGTCCCATAGCTTACTGCTGAAATCCTGTAGCTTTATATTTCACAAATGTTTCCAGGGAGGGAGTTCTCCTGCTTTTGCCCCCTACTCCTCTCCAGCCTTCTTTTTTTCCTTCTCTACAGGGGCTCCCCAAACCACCTCCAGTCACATCAAGCAGTGGTGTCAGTGGCAGAGGGGCGCGCACACCAGACTCTCTTTTGCCTAAGGTGGCAAAATGTCCCGGGCCGGCCCTGCTGGAGCAGCATGGTATGCCTGGACAGCAAAGGGAAAAAATACTAATTTGGAAGGAGTCTATGCTTTCTTTTAAAAGCATGTATGGGATTTCCAGCAGCTCACTTCGGTTAGAGGTTACCTATGAAGTTTGCGTCTGTACATATGCACACATGTATGATTGATTTTATAATAAAATGATATAGATCAGTTTCAACAAAACCTGTGTTTTGCCGGAGTGAATTAATGTCATTTTATTAATCGATAATAAATGCCGTTTGTTCCTAAATAAACACAAGAGCTAGATGTGGCTTTCTGGGGTAGTTGAGGAGAGAGAGTTGCTGGCTTGGCTAGCAAAGTAATGAATATGGCTGACTGCTCATTTTGCAGTGTGTGTGTGTGTGTGTGTGTGTGTGTGTGTGAGAGAGAGAGAGAGAGAGAGAGAGAGAGAGAGAGAGAGAGAGAAGGCACCTCTTCATACAAAGCACAGCTAAACTCCATTAGCAGAACTTCACACAGCCCACTGAATGGGCCTCTTTCTTCCCAAGGGCGAATATTGCTAGATGTAAAGAGCAGATTGCTAAATCCTTAGAACATTTTATTATTATTATTATTATTATTATTATTATTATTATTATTATTATTTGCATGTCATCCTAATGGTTCTCCTGGATCACAAACTGAGCTAGAAAACCTTCACTGTGCCTGTGAGCAAGCAGAGTTAATCCTATCCTTCCTCTGTGCATCCATCACAGCACCTGTCGTGTTATGGAAGACACATGACACTTCATTATAGACGTCAGCCACCCTCTGCATCAAATGAGCCACAAGGCCACTCGCCCACAGAACATCACTAAAAATCCAATCAACAATCACCTGGTTTTTTAAATACATTGTCATGCAAAGGTCAAGGTTCACCAGCCTCTCAGAAAAGGTTTCATTAGTAAAATATGAATTGCCCTGTAATCACACCGCTAACTGAAAAGAAACCAGGGCTGGTTAAAAATGAGGTTGGATGGAAGCTGGACGCAACATGGAAACCCAGTTGCTATAAGAGAGAGAGAGAGAGAGAGAGATCCCCCTTCTTCCACTTTCCAGAACAAGGTAACATGAATTTACACATTCTAGTGAACTCAGCTTTCCACCCAGAAGTTCTCAAGACACTGGAGGCTGCTGCATTCGGGCAAATGGGGTACCACTCCATCAGTCTCAGTCTGCCCCCAACCAGCTCCCACCCGCCTGCTTTCTTACAACCAATCCAGGGCATGATGATGGCTATCAGCTGCCTCCAACTCCAAAACATGGATGGCTCAGCATTACTTAAATTACAGGAGGAATGCCTTAATAGTATCTTTGACAATGGAATCAAGTGCCTGGGAGAGTTATGGTCGCTCCCTCAGTCTCCAAGATTAGAGGCCAAACCTGTAAGGCCTCTTCCAACTGTATAATTATAAAATTTATTTAATTTTGTATTCAGGGTGGCTGTCTACCAGCTCCATCTGGTATGCCAGCTGAGACCCTACCTGCCCGCAGACTGTCTCGCCAGAGTGGTACATGCCCTGGTTATCTCCTGCCTGGACTACTGCAATGCACTCCGTGTGGGGCTACCTTTGAAGGTGACCCAGAAATTACAACTAATCCTGAATGCGGCTACCAGACTGGTGACTGGGAGCAACCACTGGGGTAATGTAACACCAGACCTAAAAGATCTACACTGGCTCCCAGTATGTTTCCAAGCACAATTCAAAGTGTTGGTGCTGACCTTTAAAGCCCTAAACGCCCTTAGCCCTGTATACCTGAAGGAGTGTCTCCACCCCCATTGTTCAGTGGAGACACTGAGGTCCAGCTCCGAGGGCCTTCTGGCGGTTCCCTTCCTGTGAGAAGTGAGGTTACAAGGAACCAGGCAGAGGGCCTTCTCGGTAGTGGAGCCTGCCTGTGGAACACCCTCCCACCAGATGTCAAGGAGATAAATAACTATCTGACTTTTAGAAGATATCTGAAGGCAGCCCTGTATAGGGAAACTTTTAATGTTTGATACCCCACTGTGTTTTTATATTTTGTTGGAAGCCGCCCAGAGTGACTGGGGCAACCCAGTCAGGTGGCTGGGATACAAATATAACAACTTCTGTCCAAAGGTGCACTAGAGCCTTAGAGCAAATAATGCACTGGCCCCCTAATGTCAGCCAAGCCTCATTGCAAGCCTACTTGCAACCAGTCTAGAGGGTAGTACTGCCTGTCAGCTTCCTCTTCCTCCTTAGTCTCAGTATTGCCCCTGTACAACTCAGCACAGACTCAGATTATTTGGCCCTGGCTCCCTGCCTGTCCTTATTCCTGCCAGATAAAGTACTCAAATTTGTAATATGGTTTCTTCCAAAAACTTTAATGCTCGGATCAGTATAAAAAGCAAGGCAAGAGATTAAGGCACAGCAGACCATAACTGGGCCAAAATTAACTGGGCCCAAACTTACAATAGTGAGAAATGTCAGGTTTCACACCTAGTCTCAAAGAACTAGGTGCACAAATACAAGATGGGGGACTCCTGGCTTTCTAGTAGTACATGTGAAAAGGATCTAGTTGATCCTAATAAAGGTGTTACCCTACTGTGGCTTTTCAATGAAGGGTGCATCCTATTTGGGGGACTCAAGCTCCAGTCTCTAGGATTCATAATCAAAATCAGAGGTGCCTTAGGACCCCCGATGACTAAGCTCTACCCAGAATGAGTATACACTGTAGAGGTCTGTGCCAGCATGAATCCCTCTGGCCAAATCAGATTCAATCACGACAGGTCGACTGACCAAATGAGCTCAGCTAGCTGATTCACATTAAAAGAAAATCCTGAAACCAAGCAATTGCAGAGTGAGCTGTGGCTGCAATCCTTAATATCCAATCAAGAGCTTAACTTTTATTAAAACAATTTTAACAAGAGAAAACGTAAAGGGCAGAGAATAAAATGATTATTCCTTTCTCCCATTACACAACTTGATTAAAGGGTATGACAGAGAGCATCCTTTTGGATGTGATGCCAAATAATGGAAATAATGGACTGGCCACCCAAAAGAAGTTCATCTGGCTTTTTCCATGCCTGCTTTTAAGTGCACATTGAAAATGGTTTTATTGCAGTGGGCTTTTCTTCTTCTTTTTAATTAGGGTATCCAGATGATGCACTTTAGTGCTGGAGCTGGTATACTTTACAGTTGCAATTTTATTGCCATTCTTTGCCATTGTTTTCCGACGGAATCACAGCTTGTTTCATTGCATCTTTTTAAAGTTTCTGTGCTGCAACAGAATGGTGGGATATAAAAGTTGGGATAAATAAAATAACGATGTACATGGCTGAGCAGGGCTTGAGAGCTTGGAGCTCCATTATCCGAATCTTTTGTTCAAAGCATCTTAAAATCCAAGCTGACATCACATGGTCTCCTGCTATCATGATGTTAGGGCAGAAAGAAAAGCTATAACAAGAAGTCATGGAGGGGGAACCTGAGAAAGGTACTGGTGCTCTCACTAGTAGCCACATGTTTAGCTTAATATCTAGTGCAGGGGTAAGGAAACCTTTTGGTTCTGTGGGCCAGCTCCTTGTCATTAAGATGTCATTACAACACCATGTGATTGACAGGTGGGTTATCCTGCCTACCTGTCCAAATCAGTGGTGTAATCATTAATAGTTGCAAGGAGGGATGTTGAAGACCCATTGCTATTTCTGGATTAGGATCTCTGTGTCCAGCATCCTACAGCCACCCAATCAGCGTGGGCACAAATTTATGCTTTCTTTTACCCTGCAAAAGAAGCTGACAAAGGAAACAGGAGATCTTCAGCTTTGTCTCTCTACATATATACTAGCATGATGAGATCTGCAATTTATAGCTCATTCTTAACATTCGTTGAAGCTTAAGCCAGGCTCTCGCCATAAGCTGCTTAGGAGCAGCATTTAGCTACAAAAGTTGAAGCCCCCCTCCCCAGCTTTTGTTGGCTGAGAAGGAAAGTAAGAAGCCTGTGGTCTAGATCTTGGGCAATCAAATGAAATAAAAGTGGGGAAGCTGGAGGGCATTTAGAGAAAAAGGTAGCAAGCTGAGTAGCTAGCTGGAACCTCTCTCAATGAGTTAATTCATTGCACCAGATCTCAGGGACACCAGACCATACCTGCCAACAGCACTTCACCCAAGCTTCCAACAATCACTGACCATTATGAATGTCAAGAGCCAGTGGCGTAGCGTGGGTTGTCAGCACCCGGGGCAAGGCAAGTAATTTGCGCCCCCTAACCCATGGATTTGCGCCCCCTAACCCATGGATTTGCGCCCCCTAACCCTAACCCCCAGATGTTGCGCCCGGTGCGGCCGGCCCCCCCTGCACCCCCCACGCTACGCCACTGTCAAGAGCATCAACAGAGAAGTGCAGCAATAAGGTAACAACAACTATCTCTGAAAGATTTGCAACAAATAAATGAAAACTGAAATGCAATCACAATGCTCAATTTCTATACGGTACCGAAATAGAGGAATTTTTATACTTCTAATGAAAAAATGCAACTAAAATGCAGGAAAATAGTAAAGCAATAGTACAGACAACATATCTAGGTACAGGGTAAGCCTGCATTAATGCAAAGTTTTGTGCAAGCATCTAACTCAGCCCCAGGGGGTGACCCTCCAGGTCCATTTATCTGGTCCATGGGACTTTGCCCAGCCCTGCTTCGCACCTTCCTGGGCTAGAATGTGTCCTTGAACTCTGATGACCTTGCTCTCCTGGACAGAGGGTAGAGAAGGGTGTGTAAGTATGTGTAGAAACTAGCCTACTATACAAAGGTAGAATTAACATTCACTGCCCTGCCCATTTTTGCTTCTGGCCCTTCCCAGCACTGGCATATGGTCCCTAGAATGTTGACTGTAAGGGAATGCAAGCCTTGGGCTGAAAAATGTGCCCTAACCCTGATCTAAGGCATAGCATTGAGGTGATTGCCATGTGTCTGAATTTCACAAAATAGGTGCTGGAGAAAAGCCCGTCTGCAGGTGGTCATGAAAGGGACCTCAGGGGTATGTGGCCTGGTCAAATCTGCTTCTCTTGAAGACTGCTATGATCTGACAGGCACGTGCAGGATAAGGCAGTTCCTTAAATAGACTGGTCCCAAGTTGTTTGGGACTTAAAATACCATCAGCAAGAGTTTAAACCTTTGATAATACTTTTATTACCTTACTCTGTCTCTTGAACTAAATCTCAACAAAGCAGAGAATTTCTCTCTTTAAAAAACTCTATCTTCTTTACAAAGTAAGAGCAGCCACCCAAATTATTATTATTATTAGTAGTAGTAGTAGTAGTTAACGTCTTTAATTATATTACCTACCCCTCACTAGCAGGTCCTAGTACAGGTTACAACAATGGAAAATTCAGGGTTGAAAACTGTTAAAACAAATTGCAATCACAGGAGTAGGCTAAAAACACATCTCAGGACTCAAGGGTAAAGAGGTATATCTTCAGCATGCAAAAGCTGCATAGTGAAGAAGCCAGGCACACCTCAATGGGGGAGATCTTCACTACTTAGGTGCTACCATAGCATCTTGCTTGCCATCTACCAAGCAAGCCTCACCCCCCCCCCCCATACACACGGCAATCCTCTGAAGGAGGTGGAACAGCCAAGAGGGTCCCCTCTGCTGATCTGGGAAAGGAGTATCTATAGGAAAGGAGACAGTCCTTCAGATATCTGGAGCCCGTTGTTTAGAACATTAAACAGATCACCTTGAATTGGGTCAGGAAACAAACTCTCAGCAAAAGCAGCTGTTTGAGAACAGGGTTTATAGGAAGCCCAGGGCAACCGAAGTCACCACATTTTGGACCAGGTGAAATTTCTGACCCATCTTCAAGGACAATCCCACATAGAGCACATTGCAATAATCCAGTCTGGAAGTTACCAGAGCATGGAGTACTGTGGCCAAGTCATGCCCTGACCAAGGAAAAGCTAGAGACATGAATCATAAAGGAGAGCCTGCAGATTCTATTAGAAGATTTCTATATAATATTTCTCACTCTGACACACACTTCTTGTGTTTCCTCAGTTATGTCATTTATTCTGTGTCCATGTCAGATATCGATTTAACTCAGCAAGCCTTCAATGGCTTTCAGGGAAGACAAATTTTAAGAAAAGTCCAATGTGCTTGCTGGGCAATTTTAATAGCTTTGAGGCCTGCCAGTATGACTAGTCTGGAGACAGTGATGTGGATCATTGCTCAGTATCCAATGCACTCATTTCTCTTATTTGCAGAAGTGGGCAAAATGTAAATCAGGCTCTACTGGTAGACCTCTGAGTGATTTGCAGTAGATCAGAAGGGATTCTGATTCCAAGTTGTTTAACAAAAGCAGCAACAAAAGGGGGTGTTTGCCCCACCTTCCACATAGAGTTATAATAGCTAAAAAGAAATAGTGCATATATTACTTTTAGGTGTCTGGCTAGGATTGCCTAAACATTTTTTTAAAAAAAAAACAGGCACTGAAAAAGAGCGAAGGCATATGCCTGGTGTCAATAGGCAGGGAGTTCCAAAGTGAAATTGTAGGTGCAGCTACACTGAAAGATTGATTTCTTACAAGTGCAGGAAGACTATTATGTGGCAGCTGTAGTTTCACAGATTGAATCTGTCGGGTGGGCATATATGGGATAAGGCAATACTGCAAGTGAATAAAATAAAATAAAATAAAATGCCCATTTTGCTACTGAAGTGAACACATGCGTGACATAAGTATACATATTCATATGATGAAACACAGGCACTTGCAATTGGCACACAGTTTCCTGTGCAGAACTTCAAATCTCAGCACACAAAAAGACACACGTGCATGCGTTCAGGAGAAAACAAACACTTAGTACAGCCCTCCCAGGATCGTACCATGTTAGTATGCAAAGTAGGCAAGCACATAATGGAATGCTCTCCTACATAAAAATTCACACACTATAAGGACTGTAAGGTAAGGATCACAGTAGCTTTCTCCCTGACACGCTAGCTTACTTCATGAAGAGATTCCAGAGAGCTAGCCATGAGAGTCTGTTGCTAAAAAAACAACAAGAAGGAACTTCATGGCACTTTAAAAACTAATAAATTTGACCATTGCACAGGCTTTCATAGGTGAGTCCATCAGATGCATGGACCTTAACCCTCAATTGGTACTTAAGCACCAATTCAAGCAGCATGTAATTCAAAACCATTTTTAACTGTACTTGCAGCACTGGTGGTGCTTAACTCCTGTCGTGTATGTACACATGATGTAGCACCACAGTATCTCCAGCAAGTAAGGTTGCTCCCGTAGAAACATAGGAAGCTGCTGACATAGGTCTTACACTGACCTATGTGATAAGGTCTTCATAGTTCCACCTAGCTCTGTATTGTCTACCCTGACTCGCAGTGGCTCTCCAGGATTTCACAAAGGGAGTGTCTCCTAGCCTCACCTGGAGATACTGGGGATTGAACATGGGACCCTCTGTGTGCAAAACAGATGCTCTGAGCTATGGCTCCTTCTCTTAAAAAGAAGAAGTAAGATTCCAGTCTTCATGGTTATGAATGAAAGGCTGAATTAAATAGAAAGAGGGGAGGCTGCCTTATTCAGCAGGTGCCTTCTGTGCCAACTTTTAAATGCTTGCTGAAAATGCTTTTGTTTTGCCTGGCTTATGCAGGCAACTAAGAGTACATCCCCCACAATGGTCTATTGATATTTGGCTTTAATTTATTTTTGCTTTTAACTTGTTTTCAACTTTTGGTTTTATGTTTTTATATTTTATGGTGTTGTAACCGCTGTAATAAAACTTCATGATACAGCGGCATATAAATATTCAGTGGGTGAACTCCACATAATTTAGGATGGTTTTCTTTCCAAGGAAAACATGCATCAGTTGTGTCTACACAAGGGACTGAGGTCCATGATCCCGGGGCATATTTACTTGGGCGTCATTTAATTCAGTGGGATATAATTGAATACAGTGGTACCTCGGGTTACATACGCTTCAGGTTACATATGCTTCAGGTTACAGACTCCACTAACCCAGAAATAGTACCTCGGGTTAAGAACTTTGCTTCAGGATGAGAACAGAAATTGTGCTCCTGTGGTGCGGCAGCAGCAGGAGGCCCCATTAGCTAAAGTGGTGCTTCAGGTTAAGATCGGACCTCTGGAACGAATTAAGTACTTAACCCGAGGTACCACTGTATCTCGGTCAGAATTGTGCTGCTTGGCTGCAGTCCTATGTACTCTTCGCAGGAGGAAATGACTAACTGAACACAGGGAAACTTACTCCCGAGTAAGTGTGTACAGGGCCGGGCTGCCCACCTGTGAGCAATGCCACCTGGAGAAAGTGGGGGGACATTTTGCACTTGATCAAAGTGGATGAAATTGGCCAGGGGGTGCCCTCTCTTATGGACTGCAGAGGGAGTTGAGACAGGCTCTCTTACAGAGCAGATATTAACAGCCTTGGCTTGCTGTTTGATTGGCATCCGTGCATGTTTGTTGTTTGTTTGTTTTGCTTTGTTTCAAACCAAGTGTTGTTTCACAGGGAGGCTCAGGCACGCGCAAAGACAGTAGCCCCTTGCAAAGAGAGAGCGAGCCGGCTAGGTAAACAGAGGCACCATCGCCAGCAACCAACGCATCATCCACCCCTTTTTCCAATGTTACAGACCTTCTCTCTCGCCTCTTCCGCGCTGGAGGAAAACACCGGTCGGCCCTCCCTGGCGCTGATGAACGGAGAGCACCGCGAAGATGCCTCCTGGAGGGAGAAGAGAGAAAGGATGCTCAAGGGCTTGGCTTGCGGAGGGCGGGACGGGGAAACGTCTAAGGCCCCGTCTGCTTTCCATTGCGCATAGGAACGGCTGGGGAGGGGGATGTTTTCCCCTTTTGACTGGGAGGGGGGTGAGGAGATGATCTATTGGGATTATTCTAATATATATGGGGGGGGGGCTTGATTCCTGCAACCAGGCGGAAGTGAAACCCTTCCCCTTCCTCCAGTCAATGAGAGCTCAGCCGGGTGGAGGAAAGGGGGTCACTCCCCTATTCATCATCTCGCCGCAAGGCAGGCAATTCACCCGCCGCTCTCAACCAGCTGCCCGAAGGAAGGAGCCGGGTTTTGAGGCAGGGCTGACATCCAGAGGCGAAGAGCGCCAAGGCAGGTGGCTGGAGGGTGCGCTCTTTGCAATCCGGTGCATAGCAAGAAAACTGCGTCCCGTCCCTCCCATCTTGTTGTACTCGCTCACCAGGTAGTGAGTCCCACTAACTACAAGGGGAGAATGAGCCATTTTGCAGACATGCAACCTGAACCTAATAATATTAAGATGAATTATGTGTTATACCAGAGAAAGTGGCTGCAATCTACTGACCTGGGAGTAAGCCCCATTGAGCTCAATGGGATTTGCTTCTGAGTAGATATGTAGGCTTGCATCATTTCCTGGATTACTTTGACCATGCTTGGGGCATGAGAAGATCTTAGCATGCAACACGGCATGCTAGGACCAATAAAGAATGGAAAAACCCTGCTGTCACTTTGAACATATTTTATTGTTACATATTTTATTTAACAAGTCTACACACTGTTTAAGAGCATAAGAAGAACCTGCTAGATCAGGTCGTTGGCCAGTCCAGTCCAACATCCTGTTCTCATAGTGGCCAACCAGCTGCCCATGGGAAGCCTGCAAGCAGGACATAGGCATAATAGCAGTCTTCTCTCCTGTGGTTTCCAGCAACCAGAATTGAGAAGCATCATTGCCTCTGACTGTGGAAGTAGAGCATAGCCATTGTGACTAGGAGACATGGAGAGCCCTTTCCTCCATGAAGTTGTCTGATCCTCTTTTAAAGCCATCCAAGTCTTGTGGGAGAAAGTTCCATAGTTTAACTGAGCTACACCAAAAAGGACTTTCTGGTATCTGTCTTGAATCTTCCGAAATTCAGCTTCCTCTTAGTGTTACAAGAGAGGGAGAATAGATATTTCTCTATTGACTTTTCCCAGGTCAGGTATAATCTTATGAACTTCTATCACATTACCTTGTGTTTGGAGGGGAAATATGTAAGTGGTACACAATGTACGTATCTTAAAACATCGTAAGGAGAGATCAAATACAAAAGAAATGCAATGAAAATCCCACATTATAGAATATTACAGAAGTAGGGCATCGTCTTAAGCACCATAAGAAAGCATCGCACATGAAAACAAACCACAAAAATACAATGAAAATCCCACATGTTCAAACATCATAATTAGCAACTAAACAAGGTATCCTTTAAACAGGTATCTTAAACATTTTCAGGCCCAGGACCCACTTTTAACCCAAACATACATTTGGGGACCCATTTCTTAATCTATTAACGTATATTTCCATGGTGGCTGTGATCCTGCGGCAGCACACTTTGGAGCAGGTCACAATCCACCAACAGAAAACTGGTGCTCTCAAACTTCAGATTAAAACATTACAATTCAGCTAAGAAGAAAAATAGAATTCAAATGTATGAGATATAAAGCAACACACACAAAGTAATCTGTCTTTAGCACAAATCTGTCTCTAGTGCTATCTTGATGCAAGAAATGGAGATTGATAGACTTGCCCATCCCTAAGGTGGCTTATTGGCCACAGGGCAGATTGCATGGCAAACAGCTCTGACCTGCAGCTGTTGCTGATCCCTTCCTAAAATCTGCTGCCTAAGTTTGCTGCCTTGCTGTACCTAATGATAGAGCTGGCCCCGCCCACATCTATAGGTAAATATGGCTGATATTCTGTAATATTGCCCTGCCGGGAGTGGGTGGCTGGGCTGGGCCGGAACATCTGGGGCAATATTACCTCCAGAAAAATACATTTGTTGCCCTCTTTCTTTGTCTGCCTTTTGGAGAGCCCCAAAGATCTTTTAGCTTTGTTCCAGATGACATTTGGATGATTTATGCTTCTGCATTTCAATAACTGTTTTATCTAATGCTGCTGTTTTTAATATTGTCATTTTATCTGCAGCTGAACTTTTTATCTGATTGTTTTTATTTTTCTAATGTTATTTTAATGCTGTTTCATTATGTTGTTGTTTTAATAATACGTCACCTTACTGTGGTGTTTTCTTTACTATTTTGAAATCACATTGGGAGGATAATTTATCCTGAAAGGCATTTTAAAATCTATTAAATATAATATTTTTGGGGAAACTATATATGTATATGTGTATATATATATATTGCATGTAGCTCAGAAGGAAGCTTTCTAAACCTATATGTAGATCATGTATCCTTTGACCTCAGCATGTTTTGAAAAAAATCTCAATCAACAATGAACACACACACACACACACCAATATGCATACTCAATTTTACCTTAGTATGAGGGGCAGTTCTTATCAAAGATTCAAGGGCAGAGCTGCATGCTTATTTTGCAGGGAACAAAATAAGTAATGCATTGATGGCATCTCTTAGTTCAACAGAAAAATGAATAGATGCATAGAGGTTTTCTTGCCAAGATCACAGCGAGGTTAAAAGTGGGTGTTTAACTGCTAACACTGCTCCTGTAAGCTTGCCCTGCACGCAGAATATATTTCGCTCCCTTGTTGTAGGTAGCGCCTTAGTGACCTCCTATGGTTGCTTGGCACAGCTGCTGCCTTACACACTGCAGCAGTGGCCTATTCAAAATGCATTCCTATATGCACCAGCATGGCTAACAGAGGCTGCAAACACACTATATATTTAAAGTGCATGTCTTCAAATACTGACAAATTCAAGCTTCACAATGATAGTTGATTGGGAGTTCTTTTTACTATTTATAGCCTTTATAGCCCACCTTTCCTGAGATCCTTGGTCCATTGAGCTCTGTACTGTACACATTGAGTGGCAGTGATCCACCAACGTTTCAGCCAAGGAAGACTCCCAGCCCTACCTGGAGGTGCCAGGGATTGAACCTGGGACCTTGCAAAATGTGTGCCTTTCCCCTGAAGTTACTCCTACACAGGAAGCTTCCTTGTCAAGCCTTTGACAGGTAGCTCAGTACTGTGCAGAGTGACTAGCAGTGGCTCTCCAGGATTTCAGGCAAGCGACACTCCTAGCTCTGCCTGGGACTTTCTGCATGCAAAGCCAATGCTTTTTGACCCTTCGGTTTTTGTATCTGTGTTGGAGACATTATATGTTGCATTTTTCTCCCAGTTCAGTTTTCATAATTGTAGAATTTCTCCACCCAAAACCATTTATTTCCATTTTTAAGTTTCTATGTGTTTTGTTTCCTTGCAAATTCTCCTATCCCCAAAATGTGTCCTGTATAAACACAAACATGGTGGGTTGTTGTGGGGGGAGGACCCACCTTCCCACAATCCCTTTTAAAGAACATGAGGGTGGTGAAAGTGCAACTGGCAGGATCCCCACCAGTGGTAAACCCTGAAATCAGGCATCGCACAGTGGGAAAGGGCCGAGCTTGCCTGATTCCATTGGAACCTGAGCCGGCCATGGCATCAAATCCAATTGCTGCACCAGGTCCAGACTGCAGCTATTTGCCAGACACCTCCCCAACAACAACAACACACCTTCTACATAGGACATATCCTCAACAGGGGTGCAGATGGAGTGTTGATTCTGCCACTCAGTTAAACCCTGCCAGGCAATATGCATAGTTTGGGTTGTGCCTGAATAAACTTTACACTAGTCAGGACAGTACTTTGGGGCACAAGTTGAGGACCCCTACTCAACAGAATGAGCAGGAGAAGCCACAAGTCCAGCTGCAGGACTGTGAAGAGCAGGGCAGCTGTGTACACTTGCCCTGGGCCTTGGAGGACTAAGCTGGCTGGGGGGCCCTGCCAAGGGCCTGCCAGGCTTATTCTGTCATGCCAAGAATGCCCCATGCCTCCCAGACTTCTACCCTTGGCCTCAGACAAGCTCTGTGCAGCTGGGTTAACTTAAGGCAATTTGAAGTTAAAATTTGCATGTGCTGATTTATAAGTATAGGTGCAAATTTAGAAATAATTAGTATGATTTAAACAGAAATAAGGGATGCGGGTGGCACTGTGGGTTAAACCACAGAGCCTAGGACTTGCCGATCAGAAGGTTGGTGGTTCGAATCCCCGCGACGGGGTGAGCTCCCGTTGCTTGGTCCCTGCTCCTGCCAACATAGCAGTTCAAAAGCACGTCAAAGTGCAAGTAGATAAATAGGTACCGCTCCAGCAGGAAGGTAAATGGCATTTCCGTGTGCTGCTCAGGTTCGACAGAAGCAGCTTAGTCATGCTGGCCACATGACCCGGAAGCTGTATGCTGGCTCCCTCGGTCAATAAAGCGAGATGAGCGCCGCAACCCCAAAGTCGGCCATGACTGGATCTAATGGTCAGGGGTCCTTTTACCTTTTAAAACAGAAATATACCTCATCCCAGTGGAGAAGACTGCAGCCTGCAGATGCCTGTGGGGCTGGTCAGTCTGTTGTCCTGGTTCTAACCGCTGGTGGGCAATTAAAGGCCCCTGCTTGCTCTCCCTTCTTATGGTTCTTTGGCCATAAGATAAACTGCACTTGGACTGGAGAGCCCTGCAGTCTGGGAGTTGTAGTCCAAACATCAGGAGAATACTAGGTTGGCAAAGGCTGGTGAAATTTATTCAGGATCTTCAAAATAATGGGCTAAATACCATACCCCTCAACTGTCCCACTTTCTGCGGGACATCCTAGAAGTACAGAAGCCATCCTGGCTGATTGGTTCCCAGGATGCCCAGTTTTGGCTCCTGCAAGATTGCAGCCCCCAAAGAAACACATCTGGGGGGACCATGTTCTCGCATGACTCACACAGGAGCGCAGCCCTCAAAGAAACTCATCTCAATTTTCCTCTGCAGTATTTTGGAGAGTGTGTAACAACACACTGTGAAATATTTTAAAATAAATAAACTATATTTCTCATTGTTTTATTTGCCTAATTCACTTCTTAATTAATTAATTAATTAATTAATTCATGTTCTTAATGCATTGCCAGACAGATCCATTTGAACGTGCCTTGCACTGAGTTGGGCCACTGGTTTGGAGTAGCCCCAAAGATGCACCAGTGAGGATTTCCTCCCCTTAATACAAACAGGAGGTTCAGAGAAGGGGCAACATTTAATAGTAGTAGTAGTTGTCTAGGCCACAGTGAGAGGGAAGGGTAAAATATTATTTTTCATATATAAAATTGATGTCACACCACAGGGAAAACCATTGGAAAGAAAATTGTATTCAGTAGGTACCGCCGGAGCGGTACCTATTTATTTACTTGCACTTTGACGTGCTTTTGAACTGCTAGGTTGGCAGGAGCAGGGACTGAGCAACGGGGGCTCACCCCGTCGCGGGGATCATGACACTAGTGACCTACCTAAATAAAATAACATATTTCATGTACCGTGGGACCACAGCATGAGGCAATAGGACTACCTGTTTAATCAAAACTGCTTAATTGTAATGCTGGGGTTTCTCCACTAAGTGTCAGTATTCCCTCTTAAGAAACCAGAGAGGGACACTATTAAAGTCCCCAAGTACCATCGTAACTAACAATGGATAATGCCTTTTTAATTGCCTGTGAGTCTTTGTACTCTTTAATGCTTTGTTTATTTAAACAGCTACTACTTCATAACACAATGGGCTGCAGCGCTGCTTATTTTGAATTTGCCATCACAGCAAGATGCCACTAACCATCAATTAAATGAGGCATCTTGCTCCAAGAGAATCCTTTCCTTTTAAATTTTTTATCATAAGCTGCCCCACAGAATATGCCTTGGCAGGTAACTCATTTATCTGCTCCATTTTTGCAATCCCAGCGGGCTGAAGAGTTTTCCAAAACAACTGCTCTGGTTAGAAAGCAGAATTTTCAAAATCCGTTGCCCTAGCAGCAAAGTAAACATTATAAAATAGGTAATCTATTTGATGTCTGCTTGAAGAATGTTGCCTTTTACATGCTTGGGGTTTTATGCAATGTTAACTCAGAGTACACCCATTTAAATTTATGGACATGACTAAATTGGGTCCATTAATTTCAATGGGTCTGCTTTGAGTAAAACTTGGCTGGATACAACTCTTGGCATTTTATAGTGTGCTTTTCACTGCTGAAGATGCTTCACATTTATTTCCATGTAATTCTCACAAGAGCCCTGTAAAGTAGGCAGTAATAACAGCCTCCATATTACAAAGGGGAGGACTGAGGCTGAAAGGACGGCTTGCTTAAGGCTACCTGGTGAGATCATTCTAGAAGCAAGATCATCAACATCGTAAGTTTATTTGTAAGCTGCTTTTCCATGGTAAAACCATGCTCATGCGGAACAAAATATGATGACATTGAAAGACAATGCATTAACAATTGCAAAAGGTGGTGGGGAGGTCATCAGTTCAGTGCACAAGGTCGCACTTGGTAGACCACTTCTGGATGCTAGTCTACACACACACACACACACACACACACACACACACACACAACCTTTCCTGTGCATCCACCAATCATTTATAGGATGCTTTTCAATTCCACTTATTTATTTTAGTACATTTTATTTATCCATTCATTTGTAATTGTTCATATGCCACCCTTCAGCCGATAGATTCCAAGATACCGAACAACATAAAATGTACAGTGAAACTATAGCAGTAGCAATAATATAAGGTAGCAAAACACAGATGACTTGTGGATACCTATGTCCCCTTTTCATTTAAGAAGTATAACATCATAAAATGGCTGGTGGGGGACTGCAGCAGGGGGTTCATAGAATCATAGAATCATAGAGTTGGAAGAGACCACAAGGGCCATCGAGTCCAACCCCCTGCCAAGCAGGAAACACCATCAGAGCACTCCTGACATATGGTTGTCAAGCCTCTGCTTAAAGACCTCCAAAGTAGGAGACTCCACCACACTCCTGGGCAGCAAATTCCACTGTCCAACAGCTCTTACTGTCAGGAAGTTCTTCCTAATGTTTAGGTGGAATCTTCTTTCTTGTAGTTTGGATCCATTGCTCCGTGTCCGCTTCTCTGGAGCAGCAGAAAACAACCTTTCTCCCTCCTCTATGTGACATCCTTTTATATATTTGAACATGGCTATCATATCATCCCTTAACCTCCTCTTCTCCAGGCTAAACATGCCCAGCTCCCTTAGCCGTTCCTCATAAGGCATCGTTTCCAGGCCTTTGACCATTTTGGTTGCCCTCCTCTGGACACGTTCCAGTTTGTCAGGGTTGTGGCATCAGTGAGTGGGCTACTCCTCAGGCTTCCTGAAGTGACCTCATAGGTTAGGCCTTGGTTAGGATTTATTGTGCGGGGAAATTGAAAACACCATCTAATGATGAATAAATAAGGGAAATCAGGGATGATGAACCTATTGCCCTCCAGATGTTGTTGGACTACAGATCCCATCACCCCTGGCCATTGGCCATGTTGGCTGAAACTGATGGGAGCTTCATTCCCAGCAACATCTGGGGGGGCGGACCACAGGTTCCCTATCTGTAAATTAACGCACTATTGTTGTTTTAAGGAGGAAAGCCAGTAACAATACAAATTCATAATAAATTGGTTGTCTTTTAGTGAGTAGGGTAAGAAATATGGGTTCTTGTCTAAGTTAAGTTATGGTTCCACAGCGTTCTGAAAATTTAAATTGGTCTGTATCAAATGCTAGTCATACTCAGAGCAGACCCCCCAGAAATTAGAGGGCTATTAATTTTAATAGATCTGTGCTAAGTAGGGTTTGTTTAGCTACAACTTGGAGTCCACCAGTGAATGCAGAAATTGCCACATAACTTTTCTGCTATCTGAAAACATTAATGTATTTTGTTTTGAAAGCTGGCTTAATCTCTGCCTGTTGCTTCTTGTGAACATGTTATAAAAGCATCCCTGGGGAGGGCAAGAGGTGGTGGAGGGGCACACATTATTCCAGCTTGCTTTTTTCACAACTAGCTGCTGCAGATCTACCCTCAGTTCTCACTCATGGTAGGCTCTGCCATCCTCTTGTTGGATGAAGGGAGAGGAATCAGAAGGTCCAGCTCCACATGGACTGCTACACTGGCATCTTCAGGCTAAGCTGAGAATCATGGAGAGGTAATCAGCTTTTGAGGAAGAATTTTCACCTTTGTACCCAGCTCCTCAAAAGCCCTGTACTCCCAAGAACAAAGTTCTCTGAGTGCAGAGACAATGTGACATCAGCCGCTCTGTGTCCTTTCCCAGATACGAATGATTTGACCATATCTTCCAAACTGACTGTGCAGCTTAGGTAAAGCTAAAGGGACCCCTGACCATGAGGTCCAGTCGTGGCCGGCTCTGGGGTTGCGGTGCTCATCTTGCTTTATTGGCCGAGGGAGCTGGTGTACAGCTTCCGGGTCATGTGGCCAGCATGACTAAGCTGCTTCTGGCAAACCAGAGCAGCACACAGAAACACCGTTTACCTTCCTGCCAGAGCGGTACCTAATTATCTACTTGCACTTTGACGTGCTTTTGAACTGTTAGGTTGGCAGGAGCAGGGACCAAGCAACGGGAGCTCACCCCGTCACGGTGATTCGAACCACCGACCTTCTGATCAGCAAGTCCTAGGCTCTGTGGTTTAACCCACAGCGCCACCCGCATCCCCAAATGTCCACATTTAGTGGGTCAGTTGCTAATATGAAGGGTGGACGGCATATTTACATTCAAAGGATCCTAGGTCCAATCCCTGGCATCTCCAGAGAGGGCCAGGAAAAACTCCTGTCTGAAACCCTAGAATGGTGTTTCCCAAACTTGGGTCTCCAGCTGGTTTTGGACTACAGTTCCCATCATGCCTGACCACTGGTCCTGCTAGCTAGAGCTGATGGGAGTTGTAGTCCAAAAACAGCTGGAGACCCAAGTTTGAGAAACACTGCCCTAGAGAGTTGTTGCCAGTCAGACCTAATTGCCCTAGATGGACCAGTGTTCTGGATCAGTATAAGACAGCTTCCTGTGTTCCCAGGAATCTAACATTTTAGATGGCTAACCACATCAGAGCAATGCCTTCTCCCTCTGGTATCAATGTCCCCCACTTCAGAAAATGATTGATGATTTAATTAAGATCTAGGCGATCCATGTCTCAAAGGATTGGGAATTGACACCAGCAAAATACAATCAAACTGTAAAAGGCAGCCGTTATCCCAGGACAAAACCTGTTTAGGGTCAGGAGTCCAGCTTACAGATTGGGGTAGAATTAAACTAGTGGAAACTTGATTACCCCCACCCACCCCCATATAATCCTCACAGGAGATAACATTTCAGTATGAAAGGACAGTAGTTGGCATTAAACTTTCAGGGAGTGAGGCAAAATTGAGAGAGAGGAAAAGTGAGAATTATGAAATAGTTGAAGCAATGCATTGAGGATTTTTGTTTGCCTCCAACTTTATCATAAGCAAGGAGAGTTTACAATTCAGTTAGGCCACCTGTCCTAAGAGCTCAGATGGGTGATTTTGTCCATTTAATTTTCTCATGGGTGGTGGTGGATTCCCCCCCCCCCCACTTAAAGTTCAGTTCTCCATATTTTCATATCTCTGTGTTGTTGTTTTTTAAAAAGCTCTCATGAAAATTCATCAGCATTTTTGTGTGAATTTCTCCTAATATACAATTTTTGTATGCAATTTTGCTTCATTCTTGCAAAGCAATCTTACTTAATATACCTAACATTCTAATACGTTATTCTCATTATTATATGCATTTTTGATACACATGCTACATTTTACTACACACTGCTTGACTGGATTGCAAAATTCAGAGAAGCGTGACTTTTGAAGAACAACTGTGTTTCAGTTCTCCTGTGGTTTTGAAAAGTGAAAATTAGATAGATTCAGGTTCGCCTTAAAATGCGAAGTGAATCAAATTCTTCCCCCATCCCTACATGTGACCCTTTGCTCTGGGAACAGAACCAGCCAGTCCACAGCAGCAGCCTCTTAGGATCCAGCCAAGTCTCGTTAATGGCTGGTCCTCACCATCACCACCCCCTCCTTTCCACCCACTGGTTGTAAGGGAAGGCAGGGGGGCTTGTCTGATTGTATCTGTGACCCTGGCAGCTCTTCACAAGCGGAGACAGCTGAGTCACTCATATTTAGAAAAATATCACAATTGACTCTATTCAGCCCTGTGGAGGACCCCTGTTGGGTATTCACAGTTAAACATTAGCAAACCATGGCCTTCTCTGGCAGCCTTTGTGAAGGGCTGCCAGAACCGAAGATTGAATTAGATGACCTTCCGCAAATCCTCATTTGCACTGCCAATATCTTTGGGAGAGAGAGGGAAAAAATAACATTCTTCAAATCCTCAACGTCCATAGCCAAATTGGAGGAGGCAGCTTTTCCTATCTCACTGGCTATCCCAAAACATCAGCCCTGTGAACGTGGTTCAGAAGGATGCCCTCATAAATGAGCCCTGGGATCATTTATGTCTCACAACTTTACTTAAATGTGAAAACCATTATTATCATGTCATCATAACCATTATTACTTCTCATTTATAAACTGCCTAACATTTACTAAACATTGTACAGATTTTTTAAAACACAAAACACAGCAGATCCTGTGTTTACAATCTAAAAGGCATGGCACAAGAGGGAAAGGGGATGGGGAGGGGAGGGGGAAACAAGAAAATTCAGGAACCAGATCTTATGTTCTTTCTGGGTGTTCCAATCCCACAGGTGATGAGGAAGAGTGGGAAGGAGCATGACAGATCTGGCTTCAGTTTCTCTCACTCTCCATGAGTGGCCCAAATAACTCCTGGAGAGTGGGCCTGAAGTTCTCCATGCCTGTCACAGAACATGACAAGGACAGTGAGAAGGGCAAAGCTGGCATGCTCACCTCTACTCTTGTTTGAGTGGTTCAATCTGTAAGGGGGAATAGAATGCCTGTGCTTGTTCTGGGAATAACTAGCTTGAATGGAAGCATTTCTGCCAGTCTCTCAGCAGAGCCAATTGACTAAGCCCCACTGCCTTTCTTGTAGCCTGGGTGTGGGTGGGTGTGCAATGTCTTCATATATATTTTTATGAGTTTGTCCATTCCGTTTGTCAGACACCCAAATAATGATAGTTCCCATGTGATCTGCAGCTAGAGACAAATTAAAATGGCACATTCCAAAGGAACAACATTCTACAAAGTAAAACCGTCAGCCTGAGCCAGAGAAAAGAATCTAAAGCTCGTAGCAAAAAGCAATGAATACAAAACTTTCTTAAAAAAACAAAACAAAAACAACCCTTGAGTTTAACAACAGCAGCACCACACAATACTGGAAATTAAAAGTACAGATTTTTTAAAATGTTGTAGGAATTTTTTTAAAAAGGAAAAGAAATCTTTTTAAGCAAAAAGAAGGCATTCAGGTGTGTACCAGGTGAGCCTCTCTGCAGAAGTCATCCCATAATGCAGGGATGTCCAACAGGTTGATCGCGATCTACTGTTCGATCGCGGGGGGGGGGGGTCCGTGGTCAATCGTGGATTAATCGCGGGATCCTGCCCGCCCCCTCAGCAACCAAAATAAAAATAAAAAAGCTCAACAGCTTTTGATTCCTGAAAAAAGGCCCTTTATCTGGTAACCATCTTTCATTCTTGCCACAGTTACCTGTACCAGAGCAAATTTATTATTGTTGTTGTTGTTATTAGCACAACAACTACAGCTATAATTAAATAAGATGCCTTAATCTGTTATTTAGGCTACATTATATTAAAACAATTCAACAGTTCTGCATTCGGCGAGATTTGGAGCCTTAGGAAGATGCAGTCAGCCCCAAAGAATTATAACTGCTTCGGTGCCATTTTCCTAGCTGCAGTTTATTCCTTCTACATATAAATCACATAGTTAATGTGACAGTGCTGTGACACCATGTAGCAAATGTATTTTGACTATCTGACAACTTTACAGAGCTAGTTCAGAGTAAGGGCAATGCTTTCTGTCCTCTCTCTGAATGGTCATGCAGTTTTAATCTTGTTTGCAGTTTGAACAGTTTTTTCTTCCAGCAGCTTTGCTCATGCCTATTGGGGTGCATCTCTGGAAAGGCTTTTCATAGGTCTGTGGGAGGTTGCTGGTAGGGGAAAGCTAATAGGCTTTCTTTTTGAATAGTTTAACATATGAAAATAACAACAACTGCTGCTGCTGCTAATAACCCACTATCATGCATTATTAGCTGTAATCCCTGCAACAACTGTGTAAAACAAGGTAAGTCTGTATTATTATCCCCCATACTGCAGAAGTGGGAGATGTGATATGCCTAAGTGATTTGCCTAAGACCACAATGTGGACTCCTGACAAGAGAGGTGGTATATGAACTGGGAACTTCCTGATTTACAACTTAATCTTTTTGCTACTCTGCTCCACCAGTTTCCAAAAATGGAACCAAAAAGTAGTTGTAATTGAGGAGGAGCAGAAGAAGATGAAGAGGTGGAAGAGGAGGAGAATAATAGCTCAGTGGTGGAGCATCTATCTTGCTCCCAGAAGGTCCCAAAATCAGTTCCTGTCATCTCCAGATAGGGCCGAGAGAGAAGCCTCCTTAAAACCTGGAGATGCATTTCAGTCAGTGTGGACAATACAACATGGACCTAGTGGCGGACCTACGTTTTTGGGCCCCTGAAGCTTAACCTGTCACAGGGGCCACTTCGCAATCAACAACAAGGTCTGGGTAACCACTGCTATCTTCAACAGTGGGGTTATTGCATGATAGATCACTACACCTTTATAACATCTGCAGTACTGACTCTCAAACTCTGAAATTGTTGAAATATATGCAGTGGTACCTTGGGTTACATACGCTTCAGGATAGAGACGCTTCAGGTTACAGACTCCGCTAACCCAGAAATAGTACCTCGGGTTAAGAACTTTGCTTCGGGATGAGAACAGAAATTGTGCGGCGGCAGCAGGAGGCCCCATTAGCTGAAGTGGTGCTTCAGGTTAAGAACAGTTTCAGGTAAAGAACGGACCTCGGTAACGAATTAAGTACGTAACCAGAGGTACCACTGTACAACAAAAAAAGTAACCAATTTGAGTCGTGTGACTCAAATTGGGTCTACTAGACACAAAAATTTTAAGCAGCGTGGACTAAAGTAACTTCTGGGGCTCGTACAGGATTAGGGCCCCTGAAGCTTAGGCTTTGTTAGTTTCATAGTAGATCTGGCCTTGCATGGGCCAGTGATGTGACTTAGTAAAATGCAGTTTCCTATGTTCGTAATATGTCTTTCACATGAAATCTATGCCACAGTACTTGTACCCAATGCCAATTCCACTCATAGTAGAAATTAATAAACACAACAACTCAGGTCAATTAATTCCTTAGAATATTTATACTCTGCCAACTCACCAAGTGCCATCAGCAGGAATGGTTTCACTACTATTCAGAATTTGTAGAGAGTTTGTTGTTTTTTCAGACTGTATAGAAATGGTTTTAAATGTTTGTAGAACTTGTATTTTATCTTATTTTCATCTTGTTACACAGCTCTTTGATAGCCTCAGGCTCTGAAAGTGGTTTATAAATTTGCAAAATAAATAAATTTAAAAATACTGTAGTAGCGGTAACAATTAAACCATCTAAACATAATAATTGTGTAACATAATAAGATGCAAGACAAATGACTAACACTGAAAAAATTCTCTTAAAATTCTTTGGTGAAAACAAAAACATTTTCAGCAGGCGATGAAACAGCAGGATAATAGATTCCTTCCTGATTTCAATAGCAACAGTGTTCAAAAGTACATTCTGGTGCCGTGATCCTAAGAGCCTTGCTAGTAGAAACTTTACTCCATTTTAACCTCTTATGATGGATACAAAAAGGAACATGTTATATTAAGCAGCTTCTGAGTATTAAATGCAACCGACCATCTTACGACTCTGGGAATTCGCTGTTTATTGGCAGCATAAATTATTTGTTTGGGGGCACCACACCCCCTCCCGAAATTCTCCTCCACAAGCCCCACTGAAATGAATAGAAATTGTGCAAGAACACCCAATCTCCCTTCCCCCTCCCTCTGTATATCAATGTTCCCTGCTGAGTGATGCCATAATTAATCAAGCTTTCTAGGTTTTAGTTAATTGCTGGACCCCAATAAATTGGTTTGTACTGGCTTGAGTCCAGGCCTGATAATTTCACAGCCTTGTGTGTTCAGGCTAAACACTGAGAGGTGGAAGGCAGGACAGAATGAATCAAAGAAACGGTTGTTGTGTGACAGGACCCTTAATATTTCAAATGGACACACACACACACACCCTACAAACACTGGTATTAACCGTTTCTTTCCCTTATGGTTTTTAATCTTCTTTTTTTTCATTTTCATGTAATAGGATTTTAGGTGCTTGCTAGAACTTCTTAAGATTTATCCAGCACCTACCAGTACTTAAGATTTTCATCAGCGTTGAACTAGATTCCCTTGACCTTTGCTTAAGGATCGGCACTAGCTGCCAATATGCTGCCGAGCCAACTTTAAGGTCTGTTTGTTTTAATGATTGTATTTTATTTCAGAACCAATACCTGCTCCATATTCAAAGAATCCCCAAGTGTTACACAAAACTAGAATATAAAATGTAATATAGATAATAAAAACAGTCTTAAAAACTTCAGACTGATTTGGGAAGATTTGGAAGAAACAAATAGTCACTGGTGGACCGGGATGGATACATCTGATTCCCGGTCCACCAGCGAGGCCCCTCACGCTAAAGTGCCCCTGATTGGCCCATTCAGATATGGAGTTTTGGCGGGCAATTCCTGATGTGCAATGTGGCCAGCTGGATAGTTTTCAACAGCTGGGTGAGTCCGTGTGTCCTGGCTGCCAGGAATGGTGGCTGACCTGCAAGGGGGCTGCAACCACCGCCCACCTGGAAGAGGATAAGTGACCATTTACAACAACTATTGAAAACATAATGATGTTGAGGATTACTTCCACAGGTAAGAAAATTCCAGAGAACTGGTGTTGTAAGCCAGTGTCGACCAGTGTGGCATAGTGGTTAGAGTGTTTGACTAGGACCCAGGAGACCAGAGTGCAAACCCCCACTCGGTCATGGAGCTCACTAGGTGACCTTGGGCCAGCCGCTGCCTCTCAACCTACCCTACAGGGTTGTTGTGTGGAGAGGAGAGGGAGAACGATTTTGTCACCTTGAGCTCCTGAGAGAAGAAGGTAGATGATAAATGCAGTAAATAAACAAATAAAAGCATGTGCCCAACACACTGCACACTTTACTGCAGGGGTGTGTGGTACCATTAACAGATCTTCATCCATAGATCTAAGCAAGCCATGTGGGATGTCGGAAGAAAGTCAGCTTCTTAGATACTCTGGTCCACAACCATATGCTTATTTTATTTATTTCACAAAATTTATACAGTGGTACCTCGGGTTACATACGCTTCAGGTTACAGATGCTTCAGGTTACAGACTCCGCTAACCCAGAAATAGTACCTTGGGTTAAGAACTTTGCTTCAGAATGAGAACAGAAATCGTGCAGCGGTGGTGCAGCGGAAGCAGGAGGCCCCATTAGCTAAAGCGGTGCTTCAGGTTAAGAACAGTTTCAGGTTAAGAACAGACCTCCGGAACGAATTAAGTACTTAACCTGAGGTACCACTGTATAACACTTGTAAAAAAAAAAAAAAGGACCTCAAAGCACTTTACAAATAGAATAAAATATTGAAATTTTCAGTAAAAAAACACAATTAAAAACAACTACTTTAAACTGCATTGTGAAATTTTCAAAGGTTGGCTGTGCTTCAATTCATGTATCATCTCAGGAAGTTCATAAAGGATTTGCCTTTAAAGGCAGACAAAAAATGGATTTCTTCCCTATCTCTATCCAGAACACACATTTCCACAATGGAAGCTGAGAAACACCTTTTAGGCAAATTCTAACTGCCCTGTACTGCGTCTTTCTTGGGCTTTGTTAAGGTCTTAAGTTCCTGGGAGACAAGCTACACACAGTGTTCAGTTTTACTGGCCTGTCTTGGGGTCAAGGGGAGGGGGACTCCTGACTAGCCAGCAGTGTTAAGTCTCCCATGCCCTGCTACCAAATTAAGGGGAGGGGGAAATAAGCTGTCACTTGTTTCCCTCCAGACAATGATGCCTTTTAAAGATCTTCTCACCCTTTTTCTCAGATCATTGCTCAGGCTTTCTTCCCTGATCTCTTCCTATTAGTTCCATGGGTCACAACAAGCCCAGAGACGTCAAAATCTGACCAAGCATATGATGTGACTTGAGTCAGGAGTTTAAGCCAGTCTTGACAGAATGTCAAGGTGACCTTGACACCTCCTGGGGAATCTGCAGCCCTCTAGATGTGGTGGGGTGCCAATTCAGCCCCAGCCAGCATGGTCAGTGTGGTCTGGGATGGTGAGGTTTGGAATCTGACAACATCTGGAGGGCCACAAGACTAACCCAATAATCTAAGTAGACAATGAAGAATGGGAAAGGGAGAATTAGCTGCTTGACCCATCCACATCCACAAATCTACACTGGGACATCATTCTGCAGAGCAGGTGCAAGAAATTTTGTTGGTTGAGGACAACAACAAGATGGCACCCCATCTTGTGTGGGGAACAAGCTTAGTGTTAGAGTATCTGCCTTGCATATGCCCAGGTTTATTTATTGGTGTCTCCAGATAGGGCTGGGGAAAGCTCTGGCCTGAAACTCTGGAGAGCTGCTGCCTGTCAGAACAGACTATATTGAGCCAGATAGACCAATCTGTAGGAGCAAAAGCTTGGTAAGAGGTAGCTTCCTACGTTCCTATTCGCAAACACAGAAGCCAGCAACACTGACAGCTGAACCACACTTTTATGCAGTCAATAAGTCATGAAGGGACCTGCTGTTGCATTGGATCCCCACCCCCACCCTGCTCCTTCTGCGCTGCTGGTCCTTGGCCTTCATCTCAAAATTCCTGTCCTGGTAGCACCACCAGTGCTGAACATCTCTCTTCTGCACAACTTTTAGAAGCAGAGAACCCTTGCCAGAAGAAGAAGAAAATCAAGAGGACAACTCCACCCCTCTTCATTTCTCACCTTATGTAGATTGTGATTACAATGCACAGCTCCTGCGTCCTGTGGCTTTTGCTCATTCACCCTGTGTCCATATAGGGGTATGTGGCAAGAAGGTGACTGAAGGGGATGGCATCTTTTACTTGGGGAGGGGGTCTATCTGTCTCCTTCACATCTTTCCTTTTACAGCTCTTAGGTTTCTTCAGCCTAATTTCCCTGGCAAACAGTCAACTGAGCTCACCATTCAGAATGCACGAAAATTGTGGCTACCACCAGCACATCACAGGCCAGGTTAGAGAGAGAAGAGGGGGGAAACACCTGCATCCCCCACCTTGCTAGAGATCCCTGTAGCAACCTGTAAGGAAAGGCAGTTTTCACATGCTCAGGGACTCTGAGTCGGAGTGACCTTCCTTTAACACCAAACAACCAACCATGCAGCCAATGTATCTAAATAAATAAAGGTGTGTGCTATGAGGTGAGGATATTGGCACCAAGAAGGGTGTGTGTGTGTGTGTGATCATGTCATTTGTGACATAAGAGTGAGCTTTCTGAGGGTGCAAATCAGGAAAGAGAGAGGACAGCATTTGGTTCCTAATGGAGGAATTTCCATTTAAGTTATTTTAGGGAAGCGCATTGTATGTTTCTCTGTATGTTAATGCTCTTCCCCATGCTGGGATTGTGCAAACAATGAAGAGTGGGTTATAAATAATTTAAATACTATATGAATAAGTAACTGTTTAAGTGGCATCATTCCCTTGCTTGGCTGCTTCACTTGCCAGGCTAAAACAAAACACACACACACTTTTGGTGTGCTCCCTCGCTTCCCCCTCCCCATGCACTTTGTTGACCCACTCCACCCAATATTTTCTAGCAGTGGCGCTGTACAACACACACACACACCGGTCCTCGCTCGCCTCCCCACCTTCTCTGGCAATAAGGAAAGGAACCCCACCCGGCGCTACCTTTGTCAATCGCCATTTGTGTGCCAAGAAAGTGGGGGGCGGGGTGGGGGGCGGCGGCAGCAGGAGGAGGAGGAGGAGAAAGAAAGCCAGGCTTGTGGGAGGCGCATCTCAGCACTCAGTCAGCCGCGGCTGCTTGCAGAGCCGCCCCGACAGGCGGATCCGTGGTGAGGCGCGCATCATCCACTCGACGGCTCTCGTTGGCAAGAACATTGGGGGGCGGGGAAGGCGGCGGCAGCGGCGGTGGGCGGCCGGCACAGCAGGTGTCCCTCGTTCTCCGCCCCCCTCCAGAAAAGCAGAGTCTTCGCACCCTCCCTGAGCTCTGGCCACTCCAAAAGCTCTGGAGAGATCCGACGGCCCCGACGCCGTTCGCCTCTCCTCCTCCGCGTTTGTTCTTGAAACGGCAGCCGCTCCTTCTCTGCTTCTCTGAAGGCTGCTGTCGGTGCGATTCCTCCTCCACACAAACACACTTCGATGGTGAATGCCACCAAGTGAGCAGGCCGGTGCGATTCGTCCCTTTGCAGTGGAGCAGGAGCCCTCAGTGCGTGTGTGCATTGTGGAGAGCGCGCTTCGCTTTTAGGAACAAGCCGCGCCTCCCGCCCGGCGTTTTGGACCAGTTCAGGGCTGAGGGGAAAGTCGTGGAGGCTGCCGCTTCAGAGGGTGCGCAAGAAGCACGCTAGAAATTGACAAGTCAGGTTAGTATATCGGGCGGCGGTCCCTCTTTACTGAGCAGAGTCAAGTCAACGGCCAACCTGGTTGTGCTTTGCTTCCGCAGAAAAGTGCGGAGGACCCCAGTCTTTGGTCCTCGACAGCTGCACGCGTTGCATCTATTTCAGGGTGCAATCCTAACGCCACCTACTTGGGAGGAAGCGCCAGTGAATCCAATACGGTTTCCTTCCCATTAGAAATGGTTAGGGTCGCGGTATGTGAGAGTTACAATCCAGACATGTCTACTCAGCAGCAAGTGCTAATGCGTTCCATGGGACATGCTCAAGGGGAGTGTGCTTAGGACCGCAGTTTTACAGCACACCCCTAGCCTTGCACATGTCGACACTGAAAGCAAGCCACATTGAGTTCACTGGGACTTCCCTTCCAGGTAAGGCTTCATAGGCTTCATAGACTTACCTGGGAGTAAGTCTGTACCACTGAATTCGTGAATAGCTTTAGGCACGTGCTTTAAGCTGGCACAAGACTCTGCCTGCTTCCAACAGCCTAACGGGGCTGTGCTTCTGAATACCTGTTGTTTGCGGGCTTCCCAAAGACATCTGGTTGGTCACCGCTGTGAGGAAAGGATGCTGGACTAGCTGGGCCCCATTTGGTCCGATCCAGCTGAGCTCTTATGTCATTTTGTGGGGCATGCTGTCTCTCCAATGTAAATAGGCTCTGGGAGGTTAGCATTGCTTCCTTTGAGATGGATATTGTTTGCCTAGCTGCAGTTGGAACTGATATCTTTGGGGGGGGGGATCCTTTGTATATTGCTTGAAATATCTTGCAAAAGACGAGAGAGAGAATATCTTGTGGTACCCTTAGGACAACTGTGGCAAAAGGCCAAAATGAAACTGTGGGTCTTTAAGATGCAGTGAGACCATCTCTCTCTCTCTCTCTCTCTCTCTCTCTCTCTCTCTCTTGTGTGTGTGTGCTTGCTTGCTTCCTGTAGCACAATAACTAGGTCTCCCATCCTGAATTTTTCATTTAAAAAATTGACTGAACACATTGATGTAACAATAGTAGCAGCAAACCTTTCTTTCATTCCCTCCCTTCAATATACACTTGGAGTGCTTTAGGGCTGCAGTCCTATGCACACACACTTGGTGAGAAGTCCTATTGAAAATAGTGGTGCTTATATCTGGGTAAAGATGGATTGGCTGCTGCATGTGTTTGAATGGTTCTTTACCTTGCAGCTTATCCTCCTGGCCCCTTTTTACCTGCCTCCCACCTGCCCCACTGAGCAGAAAGGTACTATCAATCCCCCAAGCATCCTTTCTGCTTAAGAAACCAGTAGGCCCAATCCCAGATACAAAGAAGCCACCTACAGTGAGCTAGTGATGAGGAAAAACACTCTGCACATGATCTGAGGCACATGCTCCAGAGATAACAAAGGAAGCTGGTGTATACCAAGTTAGGCCATTTGTCTGCCTAGCTCAGTATTGCCTCCACTGAGTGGTTCCAGGCAGGGAGCATCCCAGACCGACCTAGAGATGCCTGGGATTGAACCTAAGACCTTCTGCACTTAAAGCAGATGCTCTAACACTGAGATAACCATTGGCACTGAATTAAACTGCCCCTGTGGCTGAGTTCTGCATTTCATTAAGCCATGCCTTTTGCTGGGAAGCTTAGGTACTGGTTTCAGAAGCTCAGTGATGGGGGAAAGCATTTTGTAAAATCTACCAGGTTCACTGGAAACAGCTATAGGGTGGATTCTGGTACAAATGTAAACCTTTGAGTGACAGGAACCCCCAGCTCAAATTAAGCTGGTTGTATACATTTCTGCAAATTCTTTGTACTACTTAGTTGGTATCTCTCCTTCGGAGCAGGGGCGGGGGTTTCCACATACCACCCCTTGTATACCAACCAATTTTTAAATGATGATATATGATCTTGGTAACATGGTGTTGGAATGCTATCCTGGCACAAAACACAGTCAGAATAAAGGGACAGCTAAATGAAAGGATTTGCCTTGTCGCCAAAGTTGCAGGTACCGGTAATTGGCTGTTGCTAAAAGCTTAGATCGAATAAGGGATTCTTGCTGAAAGAAGACAGAGTTGGAGGGCTATAGATTTGTGGTTTCCACCCTAAGATTGGACACAGACCTTATGAGCAGATCTTCTCCAAAGGCATGGTGGAAATTCAGCTAAGCCATGATAGAAGTAGTATTTAGAAATTTCTTTTGCAGTGCTTTCTTCACAACATGTGAAATGCTTTGCCATTCTTTTCTCACTTGTTCTCACAACAACCTTGTAAAGCATGTTAGGTGGAGGGAGTGACTAACCCAGAACTACTTCAAAACATTGCAAAATTCTGACCAGTGTTGCTGATAAGGGATTTGAGAAACACAAATCTAAAGCCCCACTGTGATGAGCAAGAGCCTGTAGAGCTCATTGGCTGAGCACATGGTTATCGCAGAAAATCCAACCTCTACGAGTCTCACGCAGCTCTAGGTAAGGTTCGGAAACAGCCCCATCCAAAACCCTGAAGAGTTGCTGCCAGAATGTGTAGATAATACTGAGCTAGGTGGGCCAATGATCTGAGCAGGTATTGGGGAGTTTCCTATGTTGGAAGGTCATTTTGGAGGTGGGGAGATGCTGGATTCTGGAATCGCACAGGGTATCGCTGAAGTGCTGCCACTGGTGACCTCAGTGTTGCTGTCCCTCCTCCTGCGGCTGCTCCTCCTCCTCCTGGGAGCCAGTGGTACTGCAGCATTTTGGGAGACCAGGGTTCAAATCGCACCACCTCAATGAAGCTCACTGGGTGAGCTCGGGCCAGTCATTGCCTCCCAGCCAAACCAACTCACAGGGTTGTTGTGTGGGATAAAATGGGGAGGGGGAGAACCATGTACACCACCTTGAACTTCTTGAAGAAAAGGTGGGATATAAATGCAATGCAATAATCTGTCCATACCTACTCACCTCCACTTTCTGAGTATGCAAGCAGTGACAAGGTTGAAGAGATAGATCTGCTCTCTCTGCCTGCCTTGCACTCTCCTCTGGGTGATTGTGTGGGTTGGGTCTGGATGGAGAAAACATGTGGATGTGGAGCAGGGACAGTGGTGAAGATGAGGTTGGCCTCCTCAGAGACATGACTTGCTTGGTTTTGCCATGCTCCAGTCTTTCTCAATCTGGTGCCCTTCAAATATTTTGAACTACAACTCCCATCACTCCCAGCCAGCCTTGCTGGGGCTGATGAGAGTTGTAGTCTTATACATCTGGAGGACACTGGACTAGTAAAAGCTGTCACACACTGTATTGGGTAATATTGTTCGCTAACAGGCTAATCCATTTCCTTGAAAGCAGATGTTCCTCCCCAGATTTTAGCTGTTGTGAAAGGGGGGGGGGTGCCAGTCTGATTATGATGAAGAGGGGTGGAAACAGTTGCAAAAGCGGATGCCTACAAAGTAATACAGGAATTAAAGAAGCTATTGCCGAAAACACTTTAAAAAAACCCCACGTGATTCTTATTAAAATTAATCATGCATATTTATAAGAGTGGAAACTTCAGATTTAAAAAAAGGAAATTAACAAATAGTTATGCACATGCAGAGCACTGTCTTCTGGAAATTCTGGTTTTCGTAGCATTCCTCTCATTAAGCAACTTTTAAAGAGGATGAATGGGATTAAAGGTTGCATCAGAAATTCCAAAACATGGCATGCACTGAATGTAGCTCTCAATTATAATTTATTTTAATTCTCAGAAGCAGTTCTCATTAATCTGTACGAAATGGTATCAGACAGCTTCTGTTGTTTCATCACCACCTTTTTATCTCATGTCTTTGATAATAAATGAAAAGCTCTAAGGTTTTTAAAAGCAATAACACCTAAAAAAAACCCAACCCAGA
Organism: Podarcis liolepis; assembly: GCF_965112155.1. Classification (NCBI taxonomy): domain Eukaryota; kingdom Metazoa; phylum Chordata; class Lepidosauria; order Squamata; family Lacertidae; genus Podarcis; species Podarcis liolepis. The sequence continues at coordinate 25,998,163 of NC_139570.1, read as the reverse complement.
TCAGAATTCCAATTGTTTCTTTTTTTAAAAAAAGTCCACATATGTCTCCATTAACCATGCATATATGTTGAGACACCAACAAGCAAAGATGCTGAGTTCAATTTTGATCTGCTCAAAGCATGATTCCAGTTCTGGTGGTACCAGAGCTTGATCAGTGTCTATTATGACTGATCTTCCCCTGCAAATTTGACCTCAGCAGATCATTGGGTACCTTGCAGGGCGTGGTCATTGCCCTCCCTCAGATATAATGATAAATTATGGTTTATTATGTAACAAGAATGAGCCTGCAAGATCTTTAGGTTCAAGTACCTCCTGACCCTCTTCTGAAGTGACTGTGAGGAGGAGACAGAAGTTTTTGCTTCTGTTTTTAACTAACCAGAGTTTTCTCTTTTCACATGAACCTCAACAAACTGTGATTAGTCTAAACTATGGTTTACTAAAACAAGCCAACTTTTTTTTAAAAGATATTTATTAAAGTTTCCAATTTTTTACAAACAAAAAGAAAAATCAAACATAAAAATATTAAAAACATATAAATTTCATAGCTTATTTTCTCATGTCTTATTTCCCCGACTTCCTCATACCTCCCCTTCTTGTATACCCAGTTTAAATTGTTTATACAGCAAATCCTTATCTCCAAATCTTAAATTATTATCGCTTTAAGTTCTTGCTTACAAAGAAGAAATCATTTTATCATAATTACAGCTTGAAACCACTTAATTTCAATCCAACATCATTCAACATTCCTTAAAAAAAACCAAGCCAACTTCAACACTTGGTTTATGAAGCTGGCTTGTTTCAGTAAACCGTAGCTAAACTGCAGTTAACTGAAAATGAAAATCTAAAGTTTCCTATCTCCTCCTTGCGGTGTGCAAAATAAGAAGTGAGGAGAGGGGGGCAGACAAGCACAAGCTTTGCACCGCCTCATTCACATGATGGTAAACTAGATGTGAACAACTGCACATTCTGACTGTGGGAACAGCCGGAGCTAACCTAGCACGCTCTCACACACATACAATCTCCATTCCATCCTCACCTATCAGGCAGTCGGGGAACTGAAAGTTTGCTCTTGCTAGAGGTCTGAACTGATCACTTGAGCAGGCTAAGATGAGGCTGAGGTTGGGCCACAGGTGGCCCCACTGTGCACTAAACCATGATTTAGCATTATATCTGCACCAATCTCATGCCTTGCATCAGATGAAAGTGTGTCCTAGAATCCCAGAATCTTTTGCAATCCCAAAGAGATTCTGCAGTGGACAAATCAATGTGTCAGGATTTCCCAGAGGGTAGGAAGTTTGAAAAATGCTGCACTAGCAAAAGACCTCTACAGAGTTCTCTCCTGCTCCAGCAGTTCAGCTGATTTCTAGTCTGAGTCTAATCATCTTTGAGGACTTCATTGTGAATAGCCTTTGGGTTTTCTTCTACAGCTCCAGCTTTCTTTGACAGCAAATGTGTTTTTGTTTCCCCTCCCCCCCTTCCTTTTCTTTACAGCAAAGATGAGGAAAAAGTGGACCCTGGAAAACGTTAGATTCCTTTTGGCCTGTGTGCTCTGCCTTCTTTTCATTGAGGGAAGTAAAACGGAACAAGGAAAATGTGAGTAAAACTCTTGTTGAAGGCCAGCTAGAATCCTGCTGTCTTTGGTGTCATTAGACCTGACCATACATTCATCTGTGTAGAATGGAAAGGTGTAGATTGAAAAGGTGGATACAGGACTCATCCCAACCTCCAGGTGATCAAGAGCCACTGTACTTACTGTACTTACACCTGAATACATGTAAGCTCCTGCATATACAATCCATACTCTGGAAAAATGTGCATGTGGTGTACATCAATTGGTTCTGCACACACATGGCCCTTAAACCTGCAAAGGGCAGAGTCTATGGTATGGGTGGCTCCAAGAAAGCCCTGGGGAAAGTGGTCTTTAGTTGGGTCAGCCTCCAGGTCAACCTCCTCTGTAGGTTGAACCTGGAAGGCTTATCTGACAGCAGCGGCAGACAGATGGGATGCAGAGATGCAGGCCAGGCCACCCATGAGGCAAGGTGAGGCAACTGGCTCAGGTAGCAGGATCCACAGGTGCAGCCTATCCTTATGTAGATCTTTATTCTTTCACTCGCCCCTTCTTTCCTGGATGGGGGCAGGGCACTATTTTGTAGTTCACCTCAGGCGCCAAAATGTCTTGGGCCAGCCCTGGCAGGAATGCAGGGAAGAGAAATTAGATTTGGTCCACATTTTAATGAAAATGATCATAGATCAAATTGGGGAAAATAAATACAGTAAATGGACAAAAGTACAAAGATTCACAAAAAGTTTAGGCTTATGCGTAGCCCTGTGTCCCCCCAGAAAAAAGCACTGTGTGTAGCAGTTTACAATAAGTAAGACACATTGCCTCTCAGCCTGTTCTACCTCACAGGCTAAAATGGGAAGGGAGAGAACCATGTACTCCACCTTGAGCTCCTCGGGGAAAAGGTGGGATATAATTGTAGTAATAAATTGAATAAACAGTAGTTATGAGAGCAAGGGACGTGGGTGGCGCTGTGGGTTAAACCCCAGAGCCTAGGACTTGCCAATGAGAAGGTTGGCAGTTCAAATCCCTTCGAGCTGTACGCTGGCTCCCTCGGCCAATAAAGCGAGATGAGCGCCGCAACCCCAGAGTCGGCCATGATTGGACCTCATGGTCAGGGGTCCCTTTACCTTTACCTATGAGAGCAAGGGCATCTGATTCACCAGAGAAGTGAAAAAAAAAATGATCCAATGATAAGATGGTGATGTTCTCTTGTTCTCTCAAGGGATCACAGTCATCATTATTGTTTTGCAAAGACAGTATTGCACATGGAAACAATGTTTATTTTGTTCTATATACTCCAGAAATATAAATGTTTTGTTTTTCTTCCTTTTTTCCAAAAAAAATTATTGGTTTTTCCAAAAGTTTTTCAAACAAATAAACAAACAAATGAACAAACAAACATAAATCTCACTATATTTAAACCAAACTTAGTAACATTGTTAAGTGACCTCCTCGTATCCCCCTGGTTGAATTTCAGTGTATATCATTTTAACGGTTTTCCAAAACCAAAAATGTTTTGTTTTTCTAAAGCTGATGTGAAGGTTGGTTTAACTGGTTTATTTACACCCCACTTTTCAATCAAGACTGGATCTCCAAGGCAACTTGCAACAATTAAAATCCATCATAAATATAGAATATAAGACATCCTCCCCCAACCTGGTGCCCTCCAGCTTATTTTGATTACTTTTCTCAACAGCACAGCTGTATTGGCTGGGGATGAAGGAAACTGTCTAAAACATCTAAAGGGCACCAGGTTGGGGAAGGCTGATCTTAGGGATCCATGGATAGGGGTGGTCTTGTCTATCCCCTGGCAGATGATGACACAGCTTAGATATTAGGCTTCCAGATGGAGAGGCAGGTGGAGCTGTAGATGAACATAAGGAGAGGCTGGCTGCTGGATCAGACCCAAGGACCATCTAGCTCAGTATTCTCTTCCCACAGTGCTCAACCAGATGCCCCAAGCAAGACCTGAGTGCAACAACTACTTGTGCTCACCAACAACTGGTACTGATGGATTCATTCACTGCTGATTGGCAGCAAGAATGCCCACCCACAGAATGTTCCCTTCTGTAGACAATGAATTCAGGAACATTGAAGAAAAATGAAAACACTATTTCTCAAAACCCAGTCTTAATAGTTGGCCAATAGAGCACAAGTTTTGGTTTGAAGCTCCCAGGAAAAAAGCAGTGACTACCACCATCATTGTTGATCCCCATCCAGCACCAGTTATGTGGGGTAGACTGTTCTCAGAGGGAAATGTTGGGGAAAGGAAAGGGAAAACATGTTCTGCAACTTTTTCCACTACTTTATTTTTCCATGGATTTTTTTTTTCCATTTGTAGAAATGCATCAATCATAAAATTAATTACTAACACAATGAATGAATATGATGCAAGCCAACTTGAGCATCTGGAAATGCATGCAATGCCAGCCCAATCCAAAATGAAAGCTGCAATTAAATAATGTCAGGTGACCATCCCTAGGAAATACATATACTTATGTGCACAACTCTTCCAGCAAAGGACAAATTATCATGTTCATAATCTTAACATATTTATAAGCACTGCAATAAAACTAATACAGAAACTGAACTTTGAATTTGTTTGAATATAACATTTACAGCATAAATCTATCCATGTCTACTCAGAAGTAAGTCTCACTGATTTCAGAGGGACTTAGTGGGGATGGGGGGGGATAGATTCACATTTAATAATTTGGGACTGGTTTCCCCACAAGATTGCCTTACTCTGCATGTTCCTATTGTTACATTTGCCTTTATGCTAAGTATGTTTAACTGTTTTTCCCCTATTTAGCTAGCTGATAAATTTTATTTTATCTTGAATGAACTCTTTGTTTTCCCCAAGAGTATATTTTTCATTGCCTTGTCAAGAATCTAATGTAATAGCTGGAGGGTCTGTTTTACCTCAGATATAACAAATGCAGAGTTTGCTTCATTCCATTTTAAGCACTGCTATACACATCACCGAGGTAACCTGGGTTCCATCCCATGAGTTTGAAGTCATGTGCTGAAGTTTTCAGGTCATATTTATCTAAGATAAATCAAATAAAAGATGCAATACCATTTAAGGAAACAAATTGCCTAGGCAGTTAGTAAAACATATTAATGAGGTCTTTGGAAACAAAAAGACCGTATATATCTGAGAATGGTTTTCACCAATCTTAGCAATCTATGGGACATGACATTGCTTGCTAAAAGTCATGAATGGCAGGTGACATAGTTGGTGATCACTGGAAATCATTCAAGACATTTTGCTGCCCCCATTCCATGTACAACCCCACCCCAGACTTGAGTGACAGTTGAATCTTGCTTTGACATTGCCTCCACTGCACCTGAGCAAAGCAGGTTAGCTTAAGAACATAGGAAGAGCCCTCAGAATCAGACCATGGGCCATCTACTCCAGCATCTTGTTCTCACTGTGGTCAACCAGATACCCCTGTGGGAAGCCTGCAAGCAAGCCCTGAGTTCAATAGCATTCCATGAATCTGCCTCATCCTCTTTAAAAGTCATCCAAGTTGGTGGCCATCACCACCTCTTGTGGGAGAAAATCCACACTTGAGCTATACATTGTGCAAATAAATGTCCTGTTTCAGTTTCATTGGATTACCCTGAGTTCTAGTATTATGAGACAGAATGTGCACTTTTTGCATATCAAGAATAAGTTTATGCACCTCTACCGTGTCCCCTCTTACTCACCTTTTCTCTAAACTAAAAAGCCCCAGATGTTGTAATCTTTCCTCACAGGAGAGTTCCTCCATCCCCTTTGATTGTTTAGATAGCCTTTTCCCTCAACATTTTCCACCTTAGGGGCCGTAGGACAGACCATGTAGAATATATAGGGCTAGATGTACATGTGCCAGAAGGAACCAGCAAAATGAATTCCACTAGTGCAGTGGGACTTTCCCCCCTTTCCTCTCTCCTCACCACCTGCCCAAAAACCTGCCCCCAGAACAGTGCATGGCAGGAGGTGAGGGAGATCATTCTGTTGGGCAAGCTGAAACCCTTGCACTGACAGCAATTGGAAGAGCACAATGCTGAATTCTTCCCATAGTTCTGTCCACTCTCAGCTCCATAGCATTTGCCGCCTGGGGCCATTGCCTCGCTCTGCCTCATGGAGGGCTAGCTACGGAAATCTCATTTGAAGCTACTTGGAAACCATGGAATTCTCTGCTGTACCTGTAGGTGCCACTTTTCTCTGGTTTATTTCTTGTATTGCTCAACATTATGTGATAGTAGTTGACCATAGAACAAGCATATTTCCCAACTCTAACCAAACTTCCCTGGCAAGTAGAGGGATACAAAAGGGAAGGATGAGATGGACGTGATCCAAGGGAGGCATTCTCTCTGCTCGGCTGAGCTTATTCACAAGAACGAGCTGTGCAAATAGCTTTGTCTAAAGCAGGAGCATCACCAAGGGGCTGTCGGTGGCATCCCCAGTTCACTGCTTCTCAGACATGAAAGCCTCATTCATCCCACAGCCGACTGAAGTGGAAGCAGATCTTTTCACACAAACCACCACAGTGCCCCACACAGCCTGCACTCTGTTTTTAGGCAGAAGGAAGGAAAGCAGATAATATTGGCCAGGTTTAAATGGCCATCTCTCAACAACTCTTCTATGGTGCAGAAGTTATCAATCTGAGGTCTGTTGTCTAATACTACTTTGCAGGCTCCTTCAAGTGCTTTCAGGAAACTTGCAGAACTGTTAAGAATGCATGCAGGTCCTGCTATCCAAACACTCAAATGAAAATTCACTTATCCAAACATGACGAATTAGTACCCAAACCTTGCTATACACAGCACAGATTCAGATATCCAAACAGTTGGACCTGCATGTAGTACTGTAAACAAATAAGCAACCTTAAACAAGCATTACTTTTTTGTGCTTTGCTGCTAGAAAGGGTCTTCGTGGGTTGTCCCCCCCTCCCCCCATCATTTTGGGGTCAAAATTCTATGGTCCAGAATGCATTGGAATTTTTCCAGTACGGTTCAGTGAAAATTGTCAATTCATTATGGGAACGTTCACCTAACAACTTCCTGAGAATGCATTGTGCTCAGATAGCAAGACCTGTGAATATACCTACTTGGCCCTGCATTTTATTTTATTTATTTCTGTCAATGGAGATTGAGGCCGCTTTGCTCAAGCCAAAATACATCATGGGCTCTTCATCCTTTGCCGCCCTCAATCCTAAATACAGAAGCAGAATGAATGCTGAACCTGAGTTGAGGTCTTGAGTTAAATTCCACCCTGCGTCACAGGCCTGCGACAAGAGGCCATTCCATTAGAAAGAGAAGACTGCAGCTACTAAAATATGAGTTGTATGTGTGGTTTGATTTGTAGAACAAACAAACAAAAACTTTATTCAGTGGTTCACCAAGACCCTCAGCAATTTCCATTGGAGTGACATTAAAAAAATAAAATGTTTGAGAACCATTGCTGTGATGTATGTAATCTGTTGTGGAGATACTTCAGAACAATAGTGGGGTTCAAGGTGGATAACATTTGCTTATACAGTGGTACCTCGGGTTAAGAACTTAATTCATTCCGGAGGTCCGTTCTTAACCTGAAACTGTTCTTAACCTTAAGCACCACTTTAGCTAATGGGGCCTCCCGTTGCCACTGCGCGATTTCTGTTCTCATCCTGAAGCAAAGTTCTTAACCCGAGGTACTATTTCTGGGTTAGCAGAGTCTGTAACCTGAAGCGTCTGTAACCTGAAACATATGTAACCCAAGGTACCACTGTAATGATTTCTATGTATAAATGCAAATTTAAACAGGAGTATATGTCATGCTAGTGAAAGAGACTGTGACCAGGTGGTTGCTGTGCCTGACAAAAGAAAGTACTTCACACAGCACAGAGTTAATATGTGGAACTCACTCCCACAGGACAAATTCATAGAGGACAAGGCAATAGCCATGACAGTTATGTTCTACCTCCACTGAGAGAGGCCTTCGTCCCCTGAATACCAGTTACTGAGAATCAGAAGTAGACAGAGTGTCGTTGGTCTCATGTCCAGCTTGCAAGCTTCCAAAGGCATCTGTTCAGCCACTGTGAGAACAGACTGCTGGACTAGATGAGCCTCTGGCCTGATCTAGCAGACTCTTCCTATGTTCCTATGCTCAGTCTGCTATCCAAGTGCTGATTGTTGATGGACAACTTCAAGTGCCTTCCTGCTCTCCCTTCTTAGTGTTCTTTAGTTTTAAACAAGACTTGGGCCAGGTAGCCCTGGTAATAGAGATGCCTTCAAATGGAGGCCTGCCCTCTGGCAGCTTGTTCTCTATAAAGGAGGACATTATATGTGGGTGGGTTGTTGGGTACATTTACCCTATAGCACAACCTTGAGGTGGTTGGTGGTTTTGTTATTGTTTTAAGGCTTCAGGGCCCTTTGGCTAACTGTATGTCTGCCTGGAGAGAAGCAGGGTCTTAGAAAGGAAGGCAAGCAGGTTATAAACAGCACACAGAGAGACGCAATCAGGTTCAGTGGCTCGTCACTTAACAGGAGATTAGACAAAGCTAAGGACAAATGCTAGAAGATGCAACCAGAAATGGAAGCTTGTTCTCTTCCCTGTTTCCTTGAATAGCTAATGTTTGGCATCTTTTAAGTTCCTCTTCCTTTTCTTCAAAATGGCATTTGGTTTTCCGCAAAGTATCCTGTCCATTTTCAATTAGAATCTAAAATAGAATGGAATAATAAAATATGCAATAACAGAACGGAAACTTACAAAAGTAAGATCAATTTCCAAATGCAATTTCCAATTTGCAACTGTTGGTGTTATGTATACTTTGACCATCTTTATGCCTACTTGTTTTTAAAGTTTTATTTTACTACTAATTTCTTATGTTTTATGGAAGCCATGTGAAGGTATTTGTGGATTAAGGAGGATTTAAATATTGCTAAATAAATTAATAAACATGTGGAAGTTTAGCTCTGTAGTAAGATATCCCCAAGGGGCACAGGGGTAGAGTATCTGCTTTGCCTTCAGAAGATCCTAAGTTCATCTCCACGTAGGACTGGGGATGTCTTCTGTCTGCCTGAAACCCTGGAGAGCTGCTGCCAGTCAGTGTAGACAATACTGAGCTAGATGGACCAATGGTCTGACTTGGTATACAGCAGCTTCCTATGTTCCTAAAATGATGGTTACCCACTCTGCTTTTGCACAGACCCCTTTACTCACCCTTCACATCTTGGCCTCTTCTCTTTTGCAGACTCAGAGACTTACTGTGTGTTCCAAGATAAAAAGTATCGTGTAGGCGAAAGGTGGCATCCATACCTAGAGCCTTATGGGATTGTCTACTGCGTTAACTGTCTCTGCTCAGAGGTACGTTCCTTGAAGCTAATTCTATTGCTTTTCAGCCCTGATAGTCAGATGGTGACCACTGCGCACAAGAGAGGAATGGCCTTTGTTATGATGGGCAGGCTATGTGTCACAGGGATTGCTATAAACCTAGCTCAATTCTATGCTATTTTTACAATTTAGCTAGTGATCCAACTACAGTGGTACCTCTGGTTACGTACTTAATTTGTTCCGGAGGTCTGTTCCTAACCTGAAACTGTTCTTAACCTGAAGCACCACTTTAGCTAATGGGGCCTCCCGCTGATGCCGCGCCACCGGAGCACGATTTCTGTTCTCATCCTGAAGAAAACTTCTTAACCCGAGGTACTATTTCTGGGTTAGCGGAGTCTGTAACCTGAAGTGTCTGTAACCCGAGGTACCACTGTAAAATATGTTATTCAGTTTTGCCTTTTGAAGTGAACTAACCTGATTTGTACTTCCCTGGCTAATATGTAGAGAGGGACACAGTTATCATTTGGGTTTTGCATGCCTTGGCTCAATCCTTGACTCAACAATGCAGCAAAATGCATGTTAAAATTTGTGTTTAGGGACTGGAGATTTAGAAGTGTCCTTGACGTGGGTGGCACTGTGGGTTAAACCACAGAGCCTAGGGCTTGCTGATCAGAAGGTTGGTGGTGGCGACGGGGTGAGCTCCTGTTGTTCAGTCCCTGCTCCTGCCAACCTAGCAGTTCGAAAGCACATAAAAGTGCAAGTAGATAAATAGGTACCTCTCCGGCGGGAAGGTAAATGGCGTTTCCATGTGCTGCTCTGGTTCGCCAGAAGCGGCTTAGTCATGCTGGCCACATGACCCGCAAGCTGTACGCCGGCTCCCTCGGCCAGTAAAGCGAGATGAGCGCTGCAACCCCAGAGTTGTCTGCAACTGGACCTAATGGTCAGGGGTCCATTTACCTTTGCCTTTTATGAGAAAATACATTCAAATATGCATTTTAATTTTTTAAAAAATAATAGATTAATGCAGAATGGAATGGACATATTGAATGGGCACGTCAATCCATCCCTGCTCCTAAGGGTATCTCAAATTGAACACCAATTATTTTGCCCCATAGAATTCAATGGAAGTTACTGAGGATCATGACGACCCATGTCTGTATAAACTCCACCCATTCATTTGCATAACTCTACATTAGGCTCAATTTCTTGCTCACCATAGTGGAATTTTACATGAACTTGCCTGAAGTTAGGAAGGATATCTTGCTTAGTTTATGAATCTTCATCCATAAAATGGGAAAGCCATTACAAGGCCAGGATGGTAAAGCGCTCTGCATGCTGAGGTTGCTGAACGGAAGTAACCCTTCTTCTCTTCAACTTATTTCTCCAGAATGGGAACGTGTTGTGCAACAGAATAAGGTGCCCGAACTTGCATTGCCCCAATCCAGTGCATGTGCCACAGCTCTGCTGCCCACGGTGTCCAGGTAAAGTCTTATTTCCAGTATAACAAAGCTCCTTAACTGCACTCAGCTTGGGATGCTGCTGGGGCAGAGCAAACAGACAAATTCCCCATCTAAAAATAACAATGGAATGCTTTCATGCAGCAAACGCTGTTATACACTCCATTTATGACAAGAGAGGCCCATATTCTCAGGAGATGACTGGCTGAGGGAGCCTGGAGGGGAGCCTAGCCTTCTCCACAAGCCGTCAGTACCATGTCTATATGGCCTCTGCTCATTTTATCAGAGCAAGCTGGCTAGATAAATCCCACATCAAATAGTGCTGTTCCTCTGTGCATGCAGAGCACTCAGTTTTTGTTTATCTTGCACTATAATCCATCTTTTAGGTGCTGTCCTTTTTGTCCTAGGAATTGTATTTCATTAGAATGCAAGAGGAGCCTGACTGCAGGATCAGGCCAAAGGCCCATCTGGACCACATTCATGCAGCATTCATTTAAAGCACTATTATACTGCTTTAAACAGGCATGTCTTCTGGGAACTGTGGTTTGCCAAGGGTGCTGAGATTTGTTAGGAGACCACTATTCCCCCTCACGGAGCTCCCTGTGAAGAGGTATTGGCTGTTAAACCACTCTGAGAACCTATATTTTAAAAAACGGGGGCAGAGGGGAATGGGTGAAGTCACACCAAGGTGATGTTTGGGTCTGCCATGTTGATTCAAAATGACACCTGGAATCCAAACAACAGTGAAGTTTGCTGCTCCCACTTTGGGAACCCACATGCCAAGTTTGGCAATTATATCTTGAGAGGTAGCCAAACCTATGCCAAAAAACTTGTGCAAGAATGCCTAAGTCCTATTGTTGGTCCATCATCTTGATTCAAAATGGCACCCATACATTGACATCTCCTTCATCTTCACCCCAGGGCCCCTTGTGCAGTGGCATAGCTAGCCACTCGGGCACCAGGGGCAGTGCACATGCCCTTCACTCAGGCGCCACGCACAGGGGATGGAGCTAGCCACCAACTGGGCGGGCCAAGCTGGGAGAGGGCACACTGCGTGGAGCCTGCAGGGAGTCTGCCCATCGCCTCCCCCTCAGCTGGAGGGTGGCCAGGAAGGAGGCAGTGACTTTGGAGCTCTGCAGGCCGTGTGCCACATGCGCCCCACGTCACATCCCGCGCTGGAGGGTGCCCTGCAGCCCCAGTGCCACTCATGGTGCTCCACCCCCTCCGCTCCCCTTCCTCCAGTACTCCCCTTGTGTTGAGTTTTGCGGTGACATTTTGAGAGGCCTACATCAGAAAACAAGCGAAGTCATGCCAAAGTGACATTTTGCTCCATGATTGTGATTCAAAATGGCGCCCAGTGTTCATATATTGCTGGATGTTACTGGACTACAACTCCCACCATCTCTGACAATTTGGCATGCTGGCTAGGACCGATGGGAGTTGCAGGTCAGCAACATCTGGGGAGCCACCCTGCACTGAAGATGTCATCCTCGGAGGTTGTTAAATTCCTTGTCCTCCAGTCCCAGGGTCCTGCTCTAAATCCTACTGGCAGACTATATCAAAGGCTGGCCCCATGCCCAAATGAGCAGAAAATTGTCATTGAATGGTTGTCTGGGAGAGGCAGTAACCCTAAATAAAAGCCATATACAACTGGAGCCTTTCTTGCAACGTAACGCAGCTTCATAATTAGGCTGGGGAACTGTAAATCAGAGAAGCAGAGAGCTGGTGATGTTTATGGCTATATAAACTGGGTCATACGCTGCGTAATAAACTCCTGCAGACTGTACATTTATTATATGCTCATTGTTAAGAACCACTGTACAATGCAGGCGAAGCGAGATCTCTCTTGGATTTGTTGCAAAATTCCCGACATGGCCTAACGTCTGGCAGGCTTGATGCTTGGCCTCTGCTCCTGCCACCGTCTCTCCAGCTCCCCGTTTCCAGTTTTAAAAGGGTATTAGTTACACAGGGTTGCAAAGGAGGTATTTATTCAGCATTCTCCAGAGGGCTACAGGGTTGCTTTGTTGCTGATAGCAGCCAATGTAGAACAGGACTGAACACTGGGACTGAGCAGAGACTCTTGTACCAGTTTAGCAATTCACGTGGGCAGAATTTCATCTTTATCCACTGAGGCCAAAACAGCTGCTCAGGCTGAGCAGAGAGAGGGGCAATTTCCTTCAGCTTCCTCCTGCCTGTGGGAAGATCCATGTGGCAAGTGCAAGCTCTCCCTGGCTAGGCTAAATAGGTGGATTCATTTGGAGCAGTGGTGGGAACCATTTTTGTCCCCATGGGCCAGGTCCTTATCAGGATCTCCCCTATGGGTCAAATTTCATAGATGGGCAGGGCCACCCACCTATCAGAATACCTTTTGCCCCCATTAGAGAGAAATCAGGCTTGAATGGAGAAGGAGAAAGAAGCTCCGCCATCCCCTTTAAGCTCAATTTTGAGAGGCTTTTGAGGAAATTTGTGGTTCTTCATCCACCCCTTAAGGTCACAACAAGATCAGGCTTCACATGGATGTGAGGGGAAAGGTTTTGGAAGTCTCTACATCCCTCTTTAAGATCACAACAAGTCATAGCTGTCAACCTTCCCTTTTTTGCGGGAAATTCCCTTATTCCAGCGCCGTTTCCCGCTGCTTCCCGCTGCTATCCTGGATTGTTAGATATCTCATAGACTGTCCCTGGGACAAGTGAGGCTGCTGATCCCTTATTTTCGAGGCTGCTGATCCCTTATTTTCAAATGTGAAAGTTGACAGCTATGCAACAAGTTTGGGTTTAAAAGGGAAGGGAAGAGACTTCTTTCCTTTTCAGTGTGGAGTTTGGAAACCCAATCAGATGAGTGGGGTATAAACAACAACTATTACTATGATGATGACGTGACCAACAGCTCCTTGCAGGGAGCTCCCTAGTGTGCCCATTCACTCTCCTGAGTCCAGCACTAAGAAAGTTTGCGATCCTGCTTAGTGCTAAGTTCGGGTGCTCCAAAGTGTTGTATGCACAGGGTCTTGCTTAGGAGGCATTTATTTGTAGGTGCCTATCAATTAATTGCCTTGTGTTGTGTTGGTCACATTATGTTGGTTACAGGCCATTTGGAAACCTTTTGCCCACAGCTTCTCATAAATATCACCATAAATTTGGCACGTGCCCATGAATCATTAGCTCTTCATGTATACTGTTACACATGGGATTTATTATTAATACCATTCATACTTTTAGAAACTTGCTATAAGCATGGTAGGTGTGTTCAGGCTTTCATTTTTACATCTGAAAATAACTAAGTGTTACTAATCCAACTAACAAACAAATCTTTAGGATTTTAACATGACTGCTTGACAGTGAAGTCAAACAAATTTCCAACAGGAATAAATAAGACCTGTACACAGCAGTCCTTAGCACTGCCACTGGTTCTTCCACCTCCTGCTTTGATCTCCAGTTATATTTGACTGGATACCACCATCTTTTGCCATGTGGGTCAGACCATCTGGCTCCAAGAACTTTTTTCAGCTTGTTCTCCAGACTATATTCAGCCTTCCAGGAACTTTTTATGATTAGCTACATATTTATGCCCACACTGCTGTGAATTTATGGTTTTTCGGGACGTCTCAAGTTCAACCTGATTTCCTTTTCACTTTTCAGTCCCCCTCCCTTTTATTCTTTTGCTATTCCAGTAAGGAAAGAACAAAAAAGCAAGTAAAAGCAGGGCAGATAAGACACAGTTTTTGATCACCCATATAAGGACAAGGAGAAATTGAGATTGGATCCAGCATTTGGTGTTTTTGTTTTTATTTAACAAAATGTGTATACTGCTTGATGGTGGTAAAACTTCTCAGCGGTTTAGAAGAAATATTAAAATCATCAATAAAACCAGTTAAGAAAAATGGAAAACCTTTAAAGATGATTTTTTAAAAAACTATCAATACCTACGTGTCTGGATAGACTTGCCTAGACAAAAATAGTTTCAGCAATCACTGAAATGCATGGTTCTAAATCATCCTTACTTTCTCATCTCCTTGACTGGCATTTAAGGCCAAACTGGACAAGATGTGAGTTGCTCAAATGCAATTAACACGCCGAGCCTTGGGTCTAGAGCAGTGTTTCCCAGCTGTTTTCGGACTTCAATTCCCATCATCCCTGACCACTGGTCTTGCTAGCTAGGGATGATGGGAGTTGTAGTCCAAAAACAGCTGGAGACCCACATTTGGGAAACCTTGTGAGTTCCACTCTTTCTCTGCCTGCCACAACCCTGGCCAAAAATTCCCCACATTGAATCTGCTTTTCCATTTCAAAGGCATTGGGGTCCATCAGGGGCTAAGGGCAGCTTCCGGTAGGAGTACCCTAGGGTGGGCAGAGTCAGCCCAGAAAGCTTTTCACTGAGAAGGCTGTCACCTGAAGTTCAGTGACTCACCACATGGGGTAGCCACACAGAGATTCCAGCTCCTGGGAAAGGCAGTAAATTAGCAGCATGATTATGATTGCTGCAATGTTTAATGGATTAGTCGCTCTTTGATTGGATTGGCTCGAAAGGTGCCCCTCAAGCTGTTAAGGGCTTTATATACCAGTAGTAACACATTGACTTTGGCCAGGTAACAAACTGGCAGCCAGAGCAGCTCTTGAAGCTGAAGTGTAATATGCTGGCAAGGTTTCACTCCTGCTGTCAATCTTTAACAACTAATTCAGCCACCTACAAGCAGCTATCTAGTGCACATGTCTCCTGCTGTCATATGCACTGAAATCAACATGGCAAGATCTGCTGGGAGCAAATGATCTTAACGATGTGCTCTAAGAGGGATTTTTTTTTACATATTTCACGTTAACTTCATGTATTTTGCATTCCATTTGCTCTAAGACTAAAGGAAAATTGAACATAAAATATGTATATATGCTAAATACATAAATCCCACCCTGAGAGTGACAACTCATCATCAAAACCTGTCACTCTCAAGGAACTTGCTACATCGATTTCAATGTGTGTCCCGGCATCAGGAGCCCCATAAGCTAGCTAGCTGCTCTGGTTGTTGTTGCTGCTGTTGTTTAGTCATTTAGTTGTGTCCGACTCTTCTTGACACCATGGACCAGAGCACGCCAGGCACTTCTGTCTTCCACTGCCTCCCGCAGTTTGGTCAAACTCGTGTTCGTAGCTTCAAGAACTGTCCAACCATCTTGTCCTCTGTCGTCCCCTTCTTCTTGTGCCCTCAATCTTTCCCAACATCAGGGTCTTTTCCAGGGAGTCTTCTATTCTCATGAGGTGGCCAAAGTAGTGGAGCCTCAGCTTCAGGATCTGTCCTTCCAGTGAGCACTCCGGGCTGATTTCCTTAAGAATGGATAGGTTTGATCTTCTTGCAGTCCATGGGACTCTCAAGAGTCTCCTCCAGCACCATAATTCAAAAGCATCAATTCTTCGGCAATCAGCCTTCTTGATGGTCCAGCTCTCACTTCCATACATCACTACTGGGAAAACCATAGCTTTAACTATAAGACAATAGCTGCTTTTAGGGAACAGAAATCACTTCGTAAAACAGCAAAAGAAGTCAGATAGGCAGCCTTTAGACAACCTTTTCTTTTCTTACATAAACGTGTTCCATGCATATCTTAAATTATTTATATTAATTTGTCCTTTAAAACCTGCATTGAAATAAGAGGGTTCAGACTTTAGTTCCACCTCATGACAAACTGGCTCAATATGGAGGATGCCCATCCCTAGACAAGGGGCACTTTTTACTAGGAACTTTTCACCATTGGGCCCCACTGTGGCCCACATCCCAACAGGGGCTCCACTGTCAATAATAATAATAATAATAATAATAATAATTATTATTATTATTATTATTATTATTATTATTTATTTATATCCCGCCCTCCCCAGCTGAAGCCGGGCTCAGGGCGGCTAACAACAATAAAATAGTACAAAATTCTAAAATCATTCATTATAAAATCAAAATTGATGGCAATTTGTCCTTCCAAGCCTCAGCTTAGAAGTCTGTGCGACTGAGAAAAGGAGGTACTTCTTTTAAATAATGCGGGCAGCATCAGGAGCTGCTCTTGGGTGGCTTAAATTGCTTTTTAAATATTGCCGAGGGGAGTGAGACCCTGCCAGCATATTACACCTCCGCCCTGAGAGTGGTGCTGGCTGCCAATTCATTACCAGGCCAAAGTCAAGGTGTTAATGTTGAAATGTAAAGTCCTTAACAGCTTAAGGGAACAAGCTTTTTTTTTTAAGGATCACCTTACCCCATGTATGTCCACGTTGATGTATAGAACTGGCACTTTTCCAAGTGCCATATAATGTTTGCTGCAAGGCAACAATCCTTCAGTGTGGCAGCATTGATACTGTGGGACTCCTTGCCTTTGGACATTAGATAGGTGACTTTGCTGTGCTGCTTTTGGTGCAGAGTCTGGGAGCAGCCACTGAGAAGGTCCTCTCCCATGTCCCCATCAAGCACATCTGTGAGGGTGGTAGGACTGAGAGGACGGCCTCCCCTATCCCTAGTTCAAGGTGGAATCTTCCCCATGGAATCTGCTTGGAATCTTCTATGCTCTAGGGCAGGGGTAGCCAACTCCGAAGAGACTGTGATTAAAAACTGGGATTCAGGTCAAGGTTGTTGAGCTTTCTTTTAGGGGAGCCAAAGTTGTTGAGCTTCCCTGGGGGGGAGCCAGTGATCTACCACAGACGTCCAGTGATCTACTGGTAGATCACGATCTATCTGTTGGACGTGCCTGCTCTAGGGGCAAATTGAAATGGAGGCTTGAATGATTTATTTAGACCACTATAAAAAGAAAAACACAGGAAATTAAGCCACATGTGCACCCACAAACATTAAACCATTGAGGAGGAGAAGCTTGAAGAAACCTGAGCATCAGAACTGAAACTTCACCAATAACTTGATACAGTTGGGTTGGCCACGTCCCGCACACTGGTTTAATCACTCCAAGCGGTGGGTGATCTTGCGTGTGCTACTGGCTGGCTGTGTTAAAGGACAAGTTGCTGGAATAGATTGGCTTTTGCAAGCTTAACGGAGCCCTTGAAGTTGCTTTCAAAAAGCATTGGGTAGCATAATGTGTTTGACACCTGCGCCTTAAGGCTGCACATATGGAGGCAGTTAGCATCCACATTTGCAGTTGCTTGATGCTGGATCACTTCCCAATCCTGTCTCATTGCTCTCAGCCACTGCTGAAAAAGTAACCCAGTGAGTTGACTCTAGAAAGCAAATCTTGGGCTCTCACCCAAATCACTTTGTATTTTATTTAAATATTAAATTACAGCATGCTGAAGGATTTGAAGCTGGAACTGCTGGGGTTCGATTTATCGGCAGATGGATTCCCCATTTGCTTCAAAGCACGTTTAAATCCTTGGAAAGTTTCCCGTCGGCTTTGGAAATAACATTGCCCAGTAGCTCTGATGTTAATTAGTAAAAAAACAAACTCCCCTTTTAGGAAAAAAATCAGGAGGTTTTTTTTTTCCTTTCATTCGAGGAGTTTATGCTCCTGGTTCGAACATCATTTCTTCTTTCAGTGTTTAAACCTTTTGCTATTTTAATTGTATTGTCATTTAGAAATTTAAAAAGATTAGTCAGGCAAATACAATTTTTCTAGCATCAGATTCCTTCCATTTCCCTGTTACCTCTTCGAAAAGGATATACATTGCATTTATCAACCAGGATTGAAGAAAGTAAAAGAGCTTAGAGTAAATTTTGAGCAAGTCTGTTCCCTGAGTAAGTCAGAGGATCGACCAAATCCAAGAACATCCAACACTCATAATACATTTATGAAGATTTGTCCTCATGGTGGTATTATGGTGGTATATAGATGCTCCTGTTTTCAGAAATGTTTGCAGTGGAAAGGTTTTGGGACAGTAACGCTGCTTCCTTTTTAAGTGGGGCATGTCCTGCAGTTTTCCTGAATGCTGTAATTTTTCATAACGCAAACATTCTGATTTATTTATTTTCTCACTTTTGTTGTGCTATAGTTCAAGAGTCCCTGTCCAGGTAGCTGTAATACAATAACATTGGGGAAGCATTGCTGACAAAGCAGAACTGTGTGTGTGATCCTGTATAAATCCACAACTAATGCACTATAATCGTGCCAATTACATTGCAGAATTACATCTGAAAAAAAAACCCTCACCGGTCTGGCGGGTGGGAACTCTACACCTGAGTTGCACTTGCTCCTGTTTGCCCTTGCCTGAGTGCCATTTTAGCTTTAAAATATCTTATGAGAGGTGTCCCCTGAACCCCATATCTATTTTCACACTGTGCACCATTTTTGTATTTCATAGTATAGCTCTATATGACCCTTTTACATGTACTGAGTGGCATGATTCTGGCTTTCAAAGTGCTGAATATTTTAATATTTCGTGCATGAGATGTATGGCAGTAAAAATGCACCAGGGACATATAGATAAGAAAAGGAGCCATCTAGGATTTAGGAGATCAAGTAGGCATGTGAGGCTGTAAGTTGTTTGGATTTTGTGCATACTGTACAACACAGAGGTCCTGGCATTTATTTTTCCTGTTACTTCAGAAGGTGGTTCAAAGGCTTTGAGGTGCCCGCATGACAAAGTAAATGGTTCACAGAGCCCTCCAAATGTCGCTGTTTAGCTCATATGCCTAAAACCTGAAACCTCTTGCTCCTTTGGTTGAGTGCCCAGCTTAACAAATGAAGAAGAAGAAGGGGGGAAAAACCTCATGCATTCCTCAGTAGCACAATAATTATGGAGAGTTTCTTTTTACATGATTTTATGCCACTGATGTAAAAGAACTGCAGTCACCCGTGAATTCTGGAGGTCAAGGAAACTCAATTGGGGGGGGGCATATTTTTGCGCTGGGCCTCCAAACCCAATGAATTCCTTGCATGCCAACATTATTTCAGATCTAACAAACAAACACTTTGTTCTTAGTGCTACATAAAGCTTTTATTTCAAATGGCTGTGCATGAAAGCAAACGTATAATATTTCCAGTGTGTAGGGGAGGCTAACTAATCCTATGCTCTAGAAGCACATAGAACAGAAATTAGGAAACATAGAAAAATGCTGTATACTGAGTCAGACCATGGGCTAATCCAACTCAGTCTTGTCTATACTGATTGCCAGAAGTTCTCCAGGATTTCAGGCTGGAAACATTCCCAGCCATACCTGGAGATGCTGAGATTGAGCATGAACTAGCAAGGAATAATTGGCTGCTTGGGGTTATTAAAACCAGAATTCTGTTCTGTGAAATCCTCAGAGACACAAACTCAAATGAACAGGTGGGATGATTGGACCCCTGGTCCAACTAGCCTTTTATTGCCTGCTGTGACACACAGTGGTTCTAGGACAGGGGTAGCCAAAATGGTGCCCTCCAGATGTCATGGACTACAGCTGCCATCAGTTCCAGACATCATGAACAATGATGATGGGAGCTTTCATTTGCCAACTTCTGGAGGGTGACACTTTGACTGGCCTTTAACGAGGGTCTCAATAGTGGTCTTTCATTGCCATGCTAACTAAGATCTGTTAATGAAGCCAGCCTAGTGCATTTCAATTACAGCACCCATCAACCTCAGCCAGCAGGGCCAATGGACAGGCATGATAGCTCATGGTTGTGGGTTCAAGCCCCACGCTGGGTGAAAGATTCCTGCATTGCTGGGAGTTGGACTAGATGATCCTCGTGGTCCCTTCCAACTCTTTGATTCTAAGAATTCTATGATTCACTTCATTAATTTAATGTGCTTTTTGTCACAAGTGACCTCAAAAATGCAGTTTACATTTTTTTAAAAAAATCATATAAATTGCAAACCACAGAATACAGATGAGAGGGCAGCAAAATATAAGCAATATCAATATAAATTACAGAACCACAAAATTAGCACTACAAAACCAAACCGATTCGAGGCTCTAAACCATAGTTCCCACAAACTAGAAAAAGCAAGCAAACTTCCATTGAACATTGAACTCCCAACAGACTTGTGACTATCCATGCTTCCAGGAGAGTGTTCCAGAGCTGGGGCACCAGTACCATATTAGACCCATCTGGTTCTTCCGCTTCTCCACATGCCTGACACGATGGGAGCCAAAGTCCAAAAATGTCTGGAGGACACCACGCTGGTACCCCTGATTTAGCTGGTGTTGAACTTCCTGATTGCCCAAGGGAACCTTGGTTTGAACCCTAGTGCTGGCCACTGTGAGAACTGAGTGATGGACTAGGTGGGACTTGGCGTGATGCAGCAGGGTTCTTCTGATGTTCTTAATGAAAGTGAGACAACAGATCTGAGAGATAAGGCAGTCTCTCACTGGGGGATTAATCTGCCATTACTACCCTGTTAGGAGAGTTGAGCAGGGATCCAGGCAGAGCGAGAGCAAAATGTTCCCTCTGTGAGTTGGGGAGCCCTTCTACCTGCCACACCAGAGGAGACACATGAGGTAACTTTGTTTTGTAAATTGCCTCTTCTTCCTGCCCTCTTGCAGATGATTCGCTTTTTTCTACTGGCAGTAAGATAACCCGGAAGTCCTGTGAGTACAATGGCACAACCTACTACCACGGGGAGATGTTTGTGGCAGAGGGGCTCTTCCAGAACAGACAAGCCAACCAGTGTGCCCAATGCAGCTGCTCCGTAAGTCACGTGATTGTGTTAAACCAGTGTTGTGGCCCATTCCCTTCTGAGCAACTTTCCAAGGGCTTTGTGCCAATGGTGGGCAGGGCCAGAGGCAAATGCAAACCAAGGAATGTTAATTTTACATTTGCACAGTAGGCTAGTTTCCATATCCACACTCATCTCCATCCAGACAAGCAAGAAGGATTATCAGAGTTCAAGGACACGTTCCAACCAGGCAAAAATACTAAGGGTACAAAGTTGAACCAGGAGAAGGTGTGTGGTCTGGGGAGAATTAGTTTCGTGTGTGTGAAATATTTTATTAGCTGTATAATAGAATGACATCAGTCAACTTCAGCAAAACCTGCAGAACATTACATTCAAACTTCAGTCACATCTGAGCACATAACACCAATACTGGCTTGACTGCACCAGCTACCACCTAGTCTCTGGGCCCACTTCAAAATGCTGGTTTTGACCTATAATGTCTTATGTAGCTCGGGTCCTCAATACCTCAAGGACCTTCCCTCCCCATGTGAACCAACCCAGTCCCTGCAATTTGTCATCTGAGGCCTTTCTACATGCGCTCCTGCTACAGGAGGTCTGGACGGTGGCAATATGAGAACCAGGCCTTCTCAGTGCTGCCTGCACACTTGTGGAATAGTTTGCTGAGGGAAACTCACCTGGCACCATTGTTGCATATATTCAAACCCAAGGCAAAATCATTCCTCTTTAATCAGGCCTTTGACTTTCAAATATCTATGGCCTTTTTTGTGGGTGGGATGTTTTAATGTTTTTTTAAATGCTGATTTTAATGTGTGCACTTGTGCGGTTTTTTTTGCTTAAAATGTTGCAAGTCACTTTGAGTTACTGTGGCAAATAAGTGACTAATAAATTTATTGATGTTATTAATAATAGAAGGGAAATGGAGCAGGGACACTGTCAAGTAACTGAATCAGTGAATGTATTGCCAAGGCTTCAACTATCTATGACACAGCTTCTCCAGCTGGGTGAGGAGAGCAATATATATCCTTTGTAAGTCACTTTGACCTCTGGTTTTGAACCAGTGAGATTTTTTGCTCCATTCTCTATTTTAAAAGATGAGGAATCCAACATGGAACATTTCTCAGAAACAGTTATCAAGTGGGCTGCAGAACCTGTGATGGAGTAGGCATTGCCACACTACAAGCCTCATCATCCCTGACCATTGACCATGCTGGCTGGGGTCGATGGAGGTTGGTAGTCCAACAACATCTGGAAAGCCACATGTCCCCCATCCCTGTTTTAAGGAATTTATAATCTTCAAAGAAACTCCAGTGCCCCATCCTGCCCAAAAGAACTTTTTGAAAGTCACAAGAATAAGGCAACTGGGCAGTTTCAGCCTGTAACACATTTCATAGTGCTGAAGGGAGTAGGTAGGATGCACCTCTTCCTGCTACTGAGATTCTCAGTCCTCCTCTACATCTGATTATTTGAGAGGTCAGTGACATGAGAGCATTATGAGGATTCCAGAGCTTTGATATATATAGAGAGAGACAGCAGCTCATCATTTTAAGCTTTGTTGCAATTAAATAACGCTTCATAAAAGGTAAAGAATGCGCATGGGATTGTTTTGCTGTTATGGCAACCATCTGCCATTTGAATCTGTGCGCCTGCATCATGCACTAACTAGCCCTACTTTTATCTTTTTGTGTTTGTGTGTGTGTGTGTTTAATGGCAGGAAGGAAATGTATACTGTGGCTTGAAGACATGTCCCAAATTAACTTGCACGTCTCCAGTGTCCACACCAGAATCGTGCTGCCCAGTTTGCAGAGGTAAAATATATATGTAAGCAATTTCTTACATGCCAAGCCCAACCTGCCCGTGTCTTGAAAAAGCTCGACAATTAAGCATGGCATTCAGGCAGCTGGAATGTCACTGTTTTCTTCAGACACTGAATTCATCAGCATGACTACTGTAGCTGGGGCAGCCTTATCAGCAACTTCCACTAAGGTAGAAGGAAACTTAGGAACATAAGTATAAGGAAGATACCTTATATTGAGTCAAACCACTGGTCCATTGACCTCAGTTCTGTCGACACTGAAAACAGCCAGCCAGAGTTTCAGACAGGGGTCTGTTTTGCAACCCTACCTGAAGATGTTGAGAAAGCTCTAAGCACTGAGCTATGATCCTTCCCCTAAAGTTACTTTTACACAGGAACCTGCCTTGCCAAGAAGCCAGACCATTGGTCCACCTAGCTAAGTAGTACAGTGGTACCTCAGGTTACATACGCTTCAGGTTACAGACTCCACTAACCCAGAAATAGTGCTTCAGGTTAAGAACTTTGCTTCAGGATGAAAACAGAAAACGTGTTCTGGCAGCGCGGCAGCAGCAGGAGGCCCCATTAGCTAAAGTGATGCTTCAGGTTAAGTAAGAACAGTTTCAGGTTAAGAATGGACCTCCGGAATGAATTAAGTACTTAACCCGAGGTACCACTGTAGATAACTGTAGAGTTGGAAGGCATCCCAAGGGTCATCTAGCCCAACCCCCTGTAATGCAGAAATCACAATACTTAGTTGTCAACACAGTTTCCTAGGAAGAGGAATTGATTGGCAAAACAACTTTGGGACTTGTAGCTCTGTGACGGGAACAAGGGTCTGCCAACAACTCTCAGCACCCTTAACAAAGGACAGCTCCCAGAACTTTAGGGGAAGCCATGACTGTTTAAAGTGGCATGGGAGTGGTTTAAAAATATGTTGTGAATGTGACCCAGGTTGGTGGGCTTTGAAATCTGCAAGCACTTCTAGCCATCAGTACTAGATGCAGAAGTGTGTGGCCCAAGTCCTGATATTGAGCCTGAGCCTGGAAACCATGAAGACCTGGAGCCCCAGACCCAAGAACCATGCCAAAAGTCAATTCTCTTATTCAAGAGTGAGGCTGACGCTGTTTCAGAATTTAGGGCAGTTCTGTTTCCAGTTTAGTTAAACAGTAGAAAGCTCCATAGAGATGTCCTCAGGCTATCATTTGAATATAACCCCTCCATGTTGATACCTTCACTTTCATTACACACAGGGACATCAGGGTGGGGATCACAAATGGCCCCAGTAATTCTTGACATCATTGTCTCTTGATTACAGGAGACAGGGAGTCTTCGTGGGACAACTCGGATGGTGACATCTTTCGGCAACCAGCCAACAGAGAAGCTGTAAGTGAAGTCCATGATCTCATCAAAAGAAACAGAACTTTCCTACTGAGTTGTGCACACACCCAAGGCTGTTGTGTCCTTTGTTCATTTCACACCCATCCTGTTTCAAAGGGGGAATTTCTGGCAGATGTTTTCATAGTAGCGAGACTTATCTTTGTGATTGAGACGTCCTCTGGTAGTTGAAGCGTTGACTAAATTGATAGAAAACTTAAAGCTCGTTTTGAAGTTCACTGGCTTGAAACTGGAAGAGGCCTGGCTTTCTTTTCCTGGAAAAAAAAGACAAAGAAAATCTATCAAAAAAAAAAAAATTCGCCCATGAATAGTTGAAATGCAATCAAGGGCATGAGTATATCTCATGTATCTGGGGAGGAGAGAAGGGGAGAAAACATCCTTTGTTTAAGAAAAAAAATTAGCAGTGAAGGAAACATAAACAGTTGCTTATTTTCTGTGGTTGGAGTATACTGAATTGCCAATCAGAACAGCGTCTGTATCCATTTCTGTGGCCACTGAATCAGCAAGCGTTTGGGGAGACTTTTCGGGTGGAGTGCAGCAGTAGAGTGATAAATTTCAAAGGTCAAAAGCAGAAAATGGAACAGGCAGCCTCAGAAGGTGGTGGACTCTCCTTTGTCAGAGGCTATTAAACAGAAACTGGGTGGCCACCAATCTGTGATGTGGTAGCAGCAGATTTTCTGCATTGGCAGAAATGAAGGAGGTGGGGGCTAGGTGGCATTCCAAGTACCTTCCAACTTCATGACTCTGTGTCCAGTTGGGGACAGGCTGATCTTAGGATTGGAAGTGGTTCTTCAGGATTTGGAATAAAGACCTTCCCAGCCCTACCTGGGGACACCAGGGATTGAACTTGGAACCTTCTGCATGCAAAACAGATGCTCTACTAATGAGCTGTTGCTGTTCCCCTTCCTGTGTTGGCCTTCTTGCTGAGATGGAGGTAGCAGAACTCCCCAACAGCTCTTTGACCTCTGGCCAGTGATGATAAAGAATGCCTCCCCAACCACAGCCACAGGGCTACAGAAGTTTGGAGCAAAGTCCTTGCTTGGAGTGTGTATATCCAACTCATTCTGAGGAACTAAATCTGGGTCTGCAATGATTTTGGTGTCTGTATTATGAAACCAAACTGTCAGATATTCAGTCCAGCAGAACTGATTGTTACAACAGAGTAATTTGAAATGAAAGCTCAGTATTTTGAAATGTGAGGAGCAAAACCTAACAAAAACAAACAAATGCCTGTGTGTGTGTGTGTGTGTGTGTGAGAGAGAGAGAGAGAGAGAGAGAGAGGGTGGGGGTGGGCTGGGGGGTGGAGAGAATGAATGTTTTCGTTGCTCAAAATAATGGCTGTAATCCAAAACAGATTTAGGCAAACCTAAGTCCACTAGAATCAATGGACTCATGCCCTCAACTCTGCAAGAAATGGGAAGGAACCCCAAATTACTATCTAATCTGACAAGGGGGAGAATCTGAGAACCCCGTGTGTTAGAGCAAATAATTGATCCCTGCCCTGGACTCTTTTTTGTCTTTTTAAAAAATACTCATGCCATCTCCCAGCTGCCACCATCTCCTCCACCCAACAACACCAACAAAGTTAGAACTGTTTCCAGGACATTACCGGGAAGAAATGATCACCATTTTAAACACACACAAAACATGGAAGATTATTCATTGGCCATTTGGGTTGGCCACCAGTACTGCATCACCAAAGCAAGTCCACCATAAACCCTATGGGGTTTATGTTTATGTTTATGAACGTATTTCCATTTAGCATCTTGATGTTGCTGGGCTCCAATTCCCATTAGCCCCAGCCAGCATGGATCCTTGCGCAAAGCCTGCAAGGAGCTCAGATTGTATCCAGTCTTTACCAAGCATTTGTTATGATTTGTTTGCTGGGAGGTTTTTCAACAAAGCGCATTCATCCAACATTCATCCTGATTTACTTAAGTGGCATTTAAACTTCTTCCCATTAATCATTAGTTCCCCCACACTTCTCAATGCCTTTCCCCATTACTTTCCTAACTGCAAAGTCTGTTTCTTTTGTGGAATGGGTTTGTCGTGCTAGGGCAACTGAGCACATTAATCCACTTTAAATGCACAAGCCTAAAGTTCCTTCCTGCAAAATACCAACCGTCTGGAGGCACCCGTGGCAGAACTACCCTCCTGGAATGTGGTCCTGACAACAGAGGCTCCATAACAGAGGTCATAAGATTGTTCTTCTAAAACCTTCGGTCTCATGAATCGCTCCTATTCCTGTTCTCAGAGGGTTTTTTCTTTCTCTCTCTCTCTTTCATGCAGAGGCACTCTCCTCATCGCTCCCATTATGACCCTCCACCCAGCAATTCCCGACAGGCAGCCAGCATTCCACGGGCTCCTGGTGGCAGAAGTAACAGAGGAGCCCTGCCGGATATGCAACAGGCCTCTGGGACTATTGTACAGATTGTCCTCAACAGCAAACAGAAGCATGGGCGAAGTAAGTGAAATGTCTTTTGTGTGTGTGTGTGTGTGTGTGTGTGTGTGTGTGTGTGATTGTCTTCTTCTTGGAGGGTTTGGAGGACAGAACCCAGCACCACTTACACACAACTCAGAAGGCCCCAGATTCAAGTCTGTGGCTGGAGGGGCTCCTAGGCTAGGCTTCCTCAACCTCGGCCCTCCAGATGTTTTTGGCCTACAACTCCCATGATCCCTAGCTAGCAGGACCAGTGGTCAGGGATGCTGGGAATTGTGGTCTCAAAACATCTGAGGGCTGAGGTTGAGGAAGCCTGTCCTAGGCAATCTCTGGGATTCCTGCACATTTTATGGAGCTTCTACAAAAACCTTTGGTAGCTTGCTTTTGCTGACTAGTGAAAGTATTTTTGTTTCTCCAGCTTATTTTTATTTTAATCATTTTCTCTCTCCTCAGCATGCCATGCTGCACTTTTACCTGGAAAGTTTCAGGGGGGGGGGATGGGGTCCTGAGCTAGGTGTAGCAAAGAGTGACTTACACTAGTCAGGAGTGGTGCCTTGTTTTCTCAAACATCAGTCAGCATTTTATTATAATGGAATGTTTGTTCTCCAGGTGCAGGGAGAAGGAGGAGGGACTTTAATTTTAGTATATGTATTGTTTTGCTTACATTTATATCCCACATTTTTCCATCACAGAACCCAAAGCATGTGGTACCCAGTAGTCAAAAGCCCAGGCACTGAACAGACCGAGGGAGCATCTGCTTTGCATGCAGAAGGTTCTAGGTTCAATCCCCAGCATCTCTAGGTAGAACTGGGAATGCCCTCTGCATGAAATGCTGGATAGCCATCAGTGTGGACAGTACTGAGCCAGAGGGACCAATGAATCTGAATCAGCATAGGTTCCAATGCTATGCCTCTTTCAATTTGCGCAGCTTCAGCAAGGTGGTAGGATTCATACAGTACTGCTGCAGAAATACATGTGAAATGACTGAAGGCCATTTTACACCATCATCAGCCAAGGGTCCTGTGCATCAAGGGCAGAGAAGGCTGACATGCATGTACATCACATGTGCTTGATTCCAGCAGTATATCCACTCTTTTTATGGGGGAAGAATTTGCAGGGAGTAGACACAAACCCCATCAGATCTATGCCCACACAAATACTGTGTCATGTGTTACATCATAAATGCATTATCGTTGTTATTTGTCGAGCTTCATCAGTGTGCATGGCACTTTACAAAGAATAAGAGGGCAGGTCCCTGCTTCTAGGATCTTGCAATCTAAATTTCAGCACAGGGGGGAAGAAGATGGAAGTAAGGGTAGATAGGGATATAAATTTCTACCCCACCCCGTTACATGGGCTTAAGCTTGTTACAGTTAGGGAGGGTTAAGCATTCTCTTTCTGGTTTTTCAGATATTTTCATTCCCTAAGTCTGTTGCATTCCATTTCTGCATGAATCTGCTACTTTAAAATAACAACCCTGCATTAAAATTGGTATTACAGTATGTACTTTTTGAAGAATCTTCACAAAAGTATGCATTTATAACCCCTTTTTATCCTAAATCATGCATTTTTACATGCACCTTAGTACTGTACCTAGGAGTGAAGGAGAAATTTGATTCTGTTTTGCATTGAAAGGTAGAGCCACCAAATTCACACTTTCTTAAGCAATATACAAACCAAAAAAGAACTATCCTCCTAAACGCACACTTCTCTTTTGCATTATATTAGGGGAAACATTTCTGCAAAAAAGTGTATATTGGGTCAAATCGAATGCAAATATGTGTATCTTCAAATGAATTCACACTAAAATCCTGGTGAATTTTCATGAGGACATTTGAAAAAGAATTCACAAACTGATATGGAAATATAGCGAACTGAATTTAAGGCTGGAAAAATGAGAAAGTGAAAGAAAGCCAAATAAAGAGGTTCATAAGAAGATAAGATGAGCCTTGTCGACCAGCCCAGTGGCCCATCTGTTCCAGCATCTGATTCTCACTATGGCCAGACAGATGCCTGCAGGGAGCCTGCAAGCTGGACATGAGCAAAACAGCAACTCTCTCCGCCTGCAGTTCCCAGAAACTGGTATTCATCCATTTCTAACTGTGTCACAGGATAACCACATTCCAATCTGTATATTAGTTTGCAAGGTGCAGATCAGAAGTCATGCAGGATGAATTCTGCAAGCATCCTTAGTTACAGCAGAGCAAGGGCAGCCAATGTGGTGCCCTCTATATCTTGGACTGTGCCTTTCATCTGCCCTGACCATTGGCCATGCTGGATGGAGCAGATGGAATTGGAATGCCAACAAACTGTCTGGAGGGAGCCATATTGGCTACCCCTGCAGCAAAATATGCAGACTAAACGATGGTGCCAAAGCTTTAATGACACACACACACACGAAGCAGAACCCTCCCCCCAACTTATGCATAGGATTTCCCACTAGTGATTGTGTGAATGAGCCTGGAGGTTTGCAAAGTGAAACCCAAAAGGGTAGTAAAAAGGTTTTGAAGTAGAAAAAGCCGCTCTGCACAAAGCCAACAGTCCACGGGCTCTCAAAAGTGGCCTGCAATATGGTAAAAGCCTTTGATTTATGGCCAGCTAATCTTTCAAGGTATTAACTAACTGAAGGAATGTTGGCTATAGAGTCTATTATCCACCTGAACAATCATGGAATAACATTCAGCTCAGGCCGATGTTTCATGTTGGATCTCAAAGCAAGAAATCCCCGCCCGCTGCAATGTCTCCGACCTCCAGTTCACACACGAAGATATCATCAAAGCAATTTCTAACTGATTTGCTTCAGTACATAAAAAGCCTCCAAATGAATAGCACATTTCCCATGCACGATACCACATCAATGGGGGGGCAGTTTTGGGGGGCTTGTATGTGCTTCTCACAGAGTCCAAGATCCCCTCCCCCCAGATGGAAGCAAGAATGCTGATGAGGTCTTTTCCTTTTGTTCTATGCAATTAGTGTGAGTGTTATTAATTAACTGGAGAGGTAACTTCAAAAAGGTCATGGGCATGAATGCCATAGGATTCGAGGTTCTTATGGCCCATTGTAAATGCAGACAAAGGGCTCCACTTTCTACAGGCACCCACCCTATCTAGCGAGAGAAGGGCATGCCAACCTCAGCGCTCCCCCTTCCTCCCCACTTCCAACAATGATTTTTGGAAGTTGCCCAAAATCTTGTTTTTTTATAAAATGCAGGCATCTGTGCTGGGGTATTTGTAGAACAGGGAATCCAAATAGAAGCAGTAGTAGTGGTTGAGATGTCAGATTTTACCTGAGAACTAATATTGAAAAAGAGGGACTGGCAGGTCCAAAGTAACACTGAGAGCCACACTCCTAATTTAGGAACATAAACTACGAGATAAGGATGTTAAATAATTCCAACGAAAATACAAATGGTAATGGAGATTACTAATGTTTACTTATTCATGTGCACAACAGAAATCAGACCAATGAATATGATTAGTATTCACTGTTGCTGTTGCTGCTTCTTTCGATATGCAAATAATACATCATTGATTATGTATTGTCCTCATTTGCATTGCATTTCCTTTGCATGGAAATGAATGGAATGGAATAACATAATAACTGACATACTGAATTGAATAAATTATGTAAGTTACATACTTACGCCACAGAAGGATGTGAGATAAATAGCATCAATTCTGGCGGAAGTTGAACTGCAGCATAGTGGAAACAGTTCTGCTAGGGATGAATAAAGGGCAGAATAGAAAATGATGCCTTCTTACATCTCTTGTGTCAGACTACAACATCCTTTGCATGCAGAAGCTCCCCGGCATCTCCAGATTTGAGGGTGGAAGAGAGACCCCTATCTGAAACCCTGGAGAGCCACTGCTAGTCAGTGTTGAAAAATTATGGGCCAGGTTGACCAATGATCTGATTTGGAATAAGGCAGTTATTTGGTGGTGATAGAATGTATACACTTGATAAGAGTCTTTTGGGGACTTTTTTTTAAGTGGTCACCTCTAGCTGGCAGAAACATGGAGGCAGCTGTATCAGTCGACAAGCGAGGAATTGCTATTAAGCCTGTACAAATAGATCAAACATATTGCTATCTACTGATTGGTTGGCTACTTCATCCAGGGGAAAGAGGGGATAGAACATCTCATTGGGTGAGAGGCTCCCCTTTGAAGTCACGGTCTTATTGTCACACATTTGGCGCCAAACGACACAACTCCAGATTCCTGAAATACCAAATCAATGACCATGAAGTTCGTTGCAGATGTTTAGAAAGGTCTGAAAGGCACATTTGGATGCCAGCCAGACAAATTTGTTACTCGGCTTGGGTTTGAAGACTTCTCACAGCTAGATGTGCTTGGCTTTTTCAAGTCCTAATGCAGAAAGTATTGCTTTAATTATTATTATTTAAATAGAGACACATTTAGGTTGCAGTCTTACACATGCTTGGGCTGCAGTCCCAGCCGTACTTACCTGGCAGATAACCACATTGAGTTCAGTGGGACTTACTTCTGAGTAGACATGCTTAGGTTTGCAGCCTTACTTGAGAGTATTTAGTGAGTCTTACATTTGAGTAGACATGCACAGGGCTGCAGTGCTAAACTTTTATGGATCTCCTAAACACACATGCATACTGTATGTGTTTAGAAGATAGTACTGTATTAAGCATTAGAACCTAAACATACCTTTAAGATTACTAGTGACATATAAAACTGCAACAAAATGTTGCTGTGTACCTCCTCAGCTCCTAACAGGAGTGCTCCTGTTTGGAATCCCAACCTGTCGGCCATGTTAGAGGCTCAGACAGGGCATTCGGCTCCCCCACCCCACTGACTTTCAGCATTACATGGCTATTGAGCATGCTCAGTTCTCAATGGTCTGTTGTGCGTTTTGTTTGTTTTTAAGTGGTTGCATCATTGGCTTTTTATTTGCAGATCATATATGGAAAGGATGTGTACAATTGTGAAGAGATCCTAGAGCATGGGAGGCAGATTAAGAGTATATGGTTAAAAATTGTAGGAGAGGGAAACAATGTTGACCTTAACACTACAGACCACCAAGCCAGACTGAAGACTTGGAGCAGATAACCAAACATTTAAAAAGGAGAGATATAGTAGTCGTAGGAGGCTTCAGCTGCCCCAATATCTGTTGGAACTCAAACTCTGCCAAGAATGTAAGGTCAAACAAATTCCTCAATTGCCTCACTGACTATTTCATTTCCCAGAAGGTGAAAGAAGCAGCAAGGGGGTCTTGGACCTGGTCCTCACCAACAGGAAGGAACTGATCAACAAAGTAGAAGTACAGGCAGTGGCGTAGCGTGGGGGGTGCAGGGGGGGCCGGCCACACCGGGCGCAACATCTGGGGGTTAGGGTTAGGGGGCGCAAATCCACGGGTTAGGGGGCACAAATTACTTGCCTTGCCCCGGGTGCTGACAACCCACGCTACGCCACTGAGTACAGGGAACCTTGGGAGGAAGTGATCATGTCCTTCTGGGTTTCATTATACAGTGGCAAGGGAAAGCTGAGTGTAGTGAGACATGCACACTGGACTTTAAGAAGGCTGATTTCAAAAAGCTTTTAAGGGACTATTGGTTGAGATTCCATGGTCAGAAATGCTCCAAGAGAAGGAAGTCCAAGAGGGATGGGAGCTTCTTAAAGGTGAAAGATTGAAGGCACCAAGGCAGTCAATTCTAACAAGAAAGAAAAGTGGAGGCATTTAAAGAAACCTGTGTGGTTGTAGCTTAAAGATGAGCTGAGATTTAAGAAGGGCATGTATAAGAAACAGAAAAATGGGGAAACCATGAAGGAAGAGTATACACAAGTAGCCAACAGTTGCAGGGAGAAGGTTCCTCAAAAACAAATCATGCAATTTTAGTATATGTGCTGCTGAAGCGAGCACCAAAAACAAATCATGCAAGACAAAACTCAGTTCTTTTTTTGATAGAATTAGAAGCTTGTTGGATCAGGAGAATGCTGTGGATGCAGTGTATCTTGATTTCAGTATCTTGATAAAGTCCCACACAATATTCTTGTGATAAAGTGGGTAAAATATGGGCTGGTAAAATGTGCCATGGCTTTTTAGTAATTAATGGGCAAGATTGTGGTTACTTTATCCCTATTGCAGCTATCTAAGTTCTACTTGTTTTGTCCTGTCCTCCCCCTCATTTTTCATCACAGTTTGTGTCTCCAATGGAAAAACCTACTCCCATGGAGAATCCTGGCACCCTAACCTTCGGTCCTACGGAATCGTGGAGTGTGTGTTGTGCACCTGCAATGTCACCAAGCAAGAATGCAAAAAAATTAATTGCCCCGATCAATATCCTTGCAAGCATCCAAGGAAAATTGAAGGGAAGTGCTGTAAAGTCTGTCCAGGTATGGATAACAGGTTGCTTTGGGTTTAAAAGGGCAGCTCACAACCCCATTCTCAGACCCTGAGTCTTTTAGCATCTGTGGAACGGGGCACAGGGGGAGCCACGACCTGGCAGGCATTTCAGTCTAACCTAGCCCTAACCTACAACCTAGGATTGTTGTGAGTCTAACGGGGAGGGGGGCATGGAATCCTTGGAGTAAATGAGAGAATAAAATGTAATAAGTAAAATATGAATGTATCAACCTATTTCCCTTATAGATGAAATTGGAAGTCAGAACCTTGACAGCAAAGACTACTTCTGTGGTGAAGAGATGCTCCCTGTCTATGAAGCTGTTCTCTCTGAGGAAGGAGAAACCATACGCAAGATAGCGCTGGAGACAGATCAACCACCGCAAGTCAAAATCCACATGTGGACCATTAGAAAAGGTGAGCTGAGAACATTCTCTTTCCATCATCAAGGCATGTGTTTCGGGGGGGTGGGGGTGGATCTGTGTTACCATGCCTACTCAGAAGTTGTACTGAATTCAGTAAGGCTTACTCCCAAGCAAGTGGGTTTTGGACTTTAGGATTAAAGTAAACAAAATGGAGTTAGGTATTTTTAAGAACTTAAAGACGAGCTTGGCAACCTGTGGTTCTCAGCCTTATTCTATGCAGATGATAAGGAATGGGGGAATTGGGAAGAAAGGGATAAAAGGAGTAGCAGAAAGAGGGAGACTGAGAAGGTATAGAGAGAGAGAGAGAAAGAGAGAAAGGGTGTGGCGGGAAGAGAGGGGAGGAACGGGAGTAGCAAAAGGAATACATTTAGGACAATCCATTAAAGGGGGGAGGAGAAAATAAAACAGTAAATAAGACAAGATGCTAAGAAGTACCTCCCCAGAAGACTGCCGTGCCTATGGAGAACAATTTGAGAAAGGCATTCTATCTAGTATCTAGGTCGGAGTTTGCCAAACGGAGTTTGCCTAGTATCTAGGTCGTAGTGTGCCTGCCAGTACCTCCTATGATACCTTCAAAAGGTTTCAGTAAATATCCCCTTAAAAATTCACATCAGAGGAGAGTCTGCTTGTTCTTCCTGCCCAGTTCCTCTTTGCACAGGCTCAGCCTCTCCTACATTGGATATTGCCCCTTCAACATACCCATGTTTCATTTGATGCCCAGTTCTGTTCTGAGCAGAGAAGGGTGTAAAGAGCTTCTCTAAACGAACAAGCATGCTGGTGGCTCATGTAGGTGCTTTCTCCCCCTACTGATGCAGCATTTTGTGGTCTCCTCTCTCTTTAGCAGGGATCAGCCATTGTGGTATGTCCCTTCAACATCCATGTGAGATAATTCCTGCACAGCAGCAATTCTGTGATGGGTCCAAAACGATTGCCCTCTGGTTCAAAATTTTTGGAAACCCATGCTCTAGGTTAATGTCTCTCCACTCTCCCTGCACCACCTCCAAATGTGATATAAAAACAAGTTTCTGCATCTGGCAATAACCCCCCCACACAAAAAATGAGTTGTGTCCCCTTAACAGACTAACTACTTTATTCTGACACAAATTTTCATGGGCAAACAAAGGTAGGCACTCTTCAAAGTCTACTTGGTTGTTGTTTAGTTGGCTTGTTGGTTTTTACAAGGTACACAGGGTTGTTTTGAACCCCTGTATGTTTCGACTTTTTTCTTACTTGTTAAAACATTTTAGCATATTGCAGACGTGCTCCCCCAGCCCACAATTGATAAGGGAATGAGCTGAAGCTTTGTGGATAAAGTGAGGAAAGCCTGTTGTCAGATCTGTCTGTATAAGATTATTCTTTTTGACGCTTGAGCAAATGGAAACATTTAGAGCCTGTTGAAAATCGTGATAATTACTGGTGCCCAATTGCTGCACAATATGGTGCAGTTCGCTGGTGGTTCAAGCTATGCAATCAAGTTGTGCAAGGCCTGGTGTCAAGAAGCAGAAGGTGGTTCTTGAGTGTGTTCTTCTAACCATTTGCTGCAGGTATCCTGAGCCACTTTGACAAGCAAACAGTATCCAAGGATGAGTTCAGCGAACTACGCCACTTCAAGCAGATCACAAAGACCACTTTGAGTAAGTCAAACGCCTTCTTTGATTTTTCACAAAAACTTAGTTGTGAAGAAATATGTTCTCCAACGCACACATACACACACACACACACACACACACACACTCCATACGCAGAGCCTAGACCTTTATGTCTTCAGTCTGTCCCACTGGTCTCAATGTGTGCGTAGGGTTGCATCCTCAATTTACTAATTGGATTAATTGTACTGTTGTCTCTGAGACGTTTGGATCTGATCATTTCGGAACAGAAAGCAAAATGATTGTGATAGACGTTTATATAGGGCTGCCATATTTCAAAAAGTGAAAATCTGGACTTATGGCAGCCCTCATTTATAAAATTATGCATGGCATGGAGAAAGTGGCTAGAGAAATGTTTTTCTCCCTGTGTTGTTACACTAGAAATTGTGGACTTCCAATGAAGCCAAATGTTGGGAAATTCAGGAATGACAAAAGCAAGTACTTCTCCATGTAGCACATAGTTGAACTATGGAACTCGCTTCCACAGGAAGAAGTGATGGCCACCATCTTGGATGATTTTTTTTAAAAAGGGATTAGCCAATTTCATGGAGGAGAAGGTTATCAATGGCTACTGGCCATAGTGGAGATTCCATAGTTGAAGGCAGTAATGTGTCTGAATACCAGCTGCTGGAAATCACAGCAGGGGAGGGAGCTCTTGTGTTTGAATCCTGATCGCTTGCTTCACTGGTCACTGTGAGAACAGGATGGTGGGTCATTGAGGAGATCCAGCAGGCTCTTCTTGTGTGCTTATATGAATTAGCACATCAAGCATATTAACTTCACTTGCCAATGTCTCGATAAAGGGTGATTCCACATTGTCACTATTTTGTGGGCGAAATTTAAGCACGTATCAGAACTTTAGATTTCCACAGTTAAAGGCTTTGTTACCCTAGCGAAACAAAGCCACTTTAAAAAAAAAAGAATCTGACTTTTTGCAGTTTAGAAAGTGAGACTGAAATATACTCAGAGTCGCAAAGTGATTTCATGCTCTTTATTCAGCTCATAGTGGTGAGGAGGAATGAATGGAAGTCTCCTCACAGTATCTGCTTTATATACATTATTTACACAATAGGCTGCCCATGATTGGCTAATTCCGGAATTCTACTGTAAGCCAATCAGGTTGTGGATTCACTTCTATCTGGAGCAGGATTGGGTGGTTCCTGCCAACCAATCATACTGCTGCATTGTTCTAGGACCAATCAGACTGCTGCATTCTGAATCCTATTGTTCTAGGACCAATCAGACTGCTGCCTTTTGGATCCTATTGTTCTAGGACCAATCAGCCTGCTGCAGTTTGGATCCTATTGAACTCAGTACATAACAGAGACAGAAATGGATTAGAAAGTGTGAAGTGAACAAATAATAGGAAGACCTATAAACACCCTTCGAGCAAGTCAGGATGTCCTTTGTCATATATTAACAAGGCAAACAAATCAGAATGGGTGCTCGATCTAGATGAGATATAATCTAACTTCCACAGAAGCTTCCTGCAAGCAAATCAGGGTGGGTGCCAGTGCCGGATTTATGTATGGGCTAAGTAGGCTGAAGCCTAGGGCTCTAGATCTAGGGGGTCTCCCCCCAGCCCGCCCACCCCCCAGCAGGCAGTTTGCCCTCTCCTCTCCCAAAATTGCAAACCCAAGACTTCATGCGAGGGCAGGGCAGCTCAGGCCCAGCAACTATGAGACTCAGGGCCAGCCAGTGGGGCCCTATTTTTTGACCCATGTGCTAGGTCATTTTCACAAGGTCAGCAAAGCCCTTCAGAAATCAGACCTGTTATTGAGTTCTTGTGCAAGTTTGTACAGTTCACTTCTGGATTTTTTAAGGAAAACTAGAGATGATTTTGATGAGCTTGAGAAACAAGCAAAAGCCACCTTGCCAAATGTCAACTACAAAACAAGGAGACGAAGAGTGAGGGAATGGCAGATAAATGACAGAAGTGCACCTGGTGCTTTAGATGCACTTTCTTCAAGAGATAGGTTTAGGATAAAATCCTTTATTCCTATACTGGATGCACTTGAAGCCAATTTAAAAAGAAGAAGTACTGTGTACAGTGATGTTGCACAAGTGTTTGCCATTCTTGCTAATTTGACAGCATCTAAGCAAGAAATTCAGCAAGGTGTTGAACAGTTGGTGGAAGCATACCCAGAAGATATTGACCTCAAACTTCTTGATGAACTTTGCACTTTCACCTGTACATGAGACAAAGCCATAGGCTTACAGCAGAGCACTCTCTGTCTCATACAGACCTTTATCAAATTATATACAATAAAAAAAATCAGATGGCCTTTCCTAATGTGGAAGCAATCTTGTGGCTATTTCTTAGCTTTATGGTCACTAACTGCTCAGGAGAGAGGAGTTTTTCAAGACTCAAAAGGATTAAAAATGAATTATGGGCCACAATGTCTCAAGAGAGGTTGTCCGCAC
Source organism: Podarcis liolepis (assembly GCF_965112155.1). Lineage (NCBI taxonomy): Eukaryota > Metazoa > Chordata > Lepidosauria > Squamata > Lacertidae > Podarcis > Podarcis liolepis. The sequence goes on along the minus strand of NC_139570.1, from coordinate 25,960,776 downwards.
TTAGCATTATGTACATTGAAAGTGACAAACTTAGACAAACAAATTTTGATGAAGTTTTGGATGATTTTGCTATAAGGAAGGCTAGGGGGGAAACATTTTTAGTCATACTGTATTTGATTGTTGTAATTTACTTCTTAATCTGTATTTTAAAACTGACTGTTTAATGACAACATAAAGTAGATTCTAAAAGTGCCACATTGTCAGGTAACCATGATCATATTATTTACATTTCCCAGGCAATAAAATTTGTAAACTCAATGTGTGTTTTCCAACTTCATTTTCCTAAAAAATAATGCTTATTCCACAAAAGTTCAGTTATTGAAAAAGTTTTTCAGTGTCAATTTTAACATGCGTTTTTTAAAATCACTGTGGTATTAAACAATAATATCTTATGTCCTTTAGAGGAGAAATCGTGAATTGAAGAATTTTAAATACCCACCATCATCCTTGGCTTCACTCAATTTTGTTTATAACACTCTTCCATTTTCTTCTAGTCGTGAGGGTGGGGGAGGGGCCTCACAAGTGGAGCAGCCTAGGGCCTGTCTTCATCTAAATCTGGCCCTGATGGGTGCTCAATAAACAAGTTGTCTAGAGAAGCCCACAATCTGACCATACCAAGAAAAATTCCAAGGCAGCGACTTTTGAAAATATTCTGATCTTTATTTCATTTGTGTGAATCAAAGGGCTGTTTACATGATCAGTGGTACTAGACAAACAATCCCTTGATTCTTTTCAGCCTCTGATTTGTTTACATGTACGTGGAGTGAGTCAAAAGCTGAAGCCTACTGAAAGTCAAGAATGACTGGCAAAATTAAGCCTTCTTAACTGATCTCTTCCAGGAATTTCTGATATGTAGAAAGTGGGTGGGATACACAGTTCCCTAGAGCCAAATTGTAATCTGACCAGAGATAGTCAGCAAGAGCTAGAACACCCTAGAATTCCTTGTCTGTGCTGCCAGATGCCTTTGCTCTCAAATTGCAATCTCTGGATTTTTTTTGCTGTGTAAAGAAGACCTTGGAGGTATCCAAATAGATTCCACTGAATGAGCATGATACAAAAGGGAAAGCACCTGCCTCTGTCTATGCATTGCTTCATATGTTTCCACAGTTAGTTGCAGGAAAGAACAAATAGCAAACAGGATTTTCTCTGTTTTCTGTCTGTAAAGGTAAAGGTAAAGGGACCCCTGACCATTAGGTCCAGTCGTGACCGACTCTGGGGTTGCGGCGCTCATCTCGCTTTACTGGCCGAGGGAGCCGGCGTACAGCTTCCAGGTCATGTAGCCAGCATGACTAAGCCGCTTCTGGCAAACCAGAGCAGCGCACGGAAATGCCGTTTACCTTCCCGCCAGAGTGGTACCTATTTATCTACTTGCACTTTGATGTGCTTTCGAACTGCTAGGTTGGCAGGAGTTGTAGCCGCTATTAATGCCTTTAAAGCCCGCAAGAGATTTTATTCAAGGGCTTCCCAATAATGCCTAGTTTGACATCATGGCTATAGCAAAGAGTAGAAAAGTAGGCAAAAGTAGGCAAGTTTACCATTGCACATACATCTCTCAATCTCTCTGCACTTCACAGTTCTAGAATTGATGTTAGGCAACTGAATGGATGGACTGACTCCTTAAAGCCTTGTGGTTTGAGACAATATGTAGTTCTTTCATTGGTATTATAGTTACAACAAAATGTTGCCGTGTGTTTCCTCACCTCTTAGCAGAAGTGCTGCTATTCAAGCTTCCAGAGAGGCAGCCATGTCCTCCTCCAATGATAACTATAGGTCCCATCAACACCGTACATTTCAAGCACATGGCTTCTCCCAAAGAAGCCCAGAAACTGTAGTTTGTAACTCTGCACGGGGCAAACTACAGTTCCAATGATCTTTTAGGGAACTGTGCGGTGCTAATGTAAACCTGTGAGACCCAAATGTCTTTGGGATGAAAATTCTCTTAGGAAAGACATGAACGTATAGAGGCTCTTCCCATCAACCTTCTGGGGTTCAGATGTGCTTCCACGTGATAAAAAGCTTCTCTGTGCTGTGACATATTTGGTGCCCCTGCTTTGAAGTGAAATATTTGTTTGTGTTTTGTTTTAGGCCAGTGGAAAATATTCAGTGAGGGAGAAGCTCAGATAAGCCAAATGTGTGAAGCTCGGGTGTGCAGGACAGAGCTGGAAGATTTGGTAAAGGTTTTGTACCTGGAGAAGTCTGAGAAGGACCACTGCTAAGAGAGAAACGCCAGAAAGCCGATGAAGGCATGGATCTGCAGCTGGACTGCGGGCTTAATCTGCTTCTCCTAAAAGCCCTAAAAGCCAAACTTATAATGCAAGTCAATATTCATCTCATGCCCAATGTAACCTGCTCCTTCATGTAGATCTGTCTCAGGCTTTTCAGTATCTCTCTGGAAGACTTAGGAGGCTGTGTTACTGGCAGGAGACAACGGGAGGGTTTAGCTTCATGTAAAGGGTCGTGGCTTTACTGGTTTGGGAAAAATAATAATAGTAATTAGATCCGGCAAGCTTAATGATCAAGGAAAAGACCTAACAACAAAAATGAAAATGTTTTATATGCAGATCTGGAAATGACTCTGATAGCAATATTGGAGAGCTTGGAATATAAAGTGAGATTTCAGACTAACAAGTACCATTGGTTTTGGCGCAGTGCCTCTGGGGCTAATCACATTACATGTTAAAATGTACAATACAGCCTTGATGCAGGTCTTGTTTTGTTTTGTTTTAAGAGCAAAACAGCTTCAAGAGTGGGGGCAGGCAGGCAGGCAGGAAAGGTGCTTATCCCTCATAAACACACACATGGAAAACAACCCCCCTGCCCAGGTGGAGTAGCTTGGAGAAATGATTTTAGTCATCATCATCATCATCATCATCAAAAGGGCTGGTGATGAAAGGATTAAGCCAGATGCAGGGAACATTTTTCAGCTGAAGGGTCGCATTTCCACATGTGCAGCCTGCCAGGGGTGGATGTTGCGATGGATGTGACTCTTACCTTTACAGAGTAGGCTCCAGTCCAGCCGTGCTGCTTTCTGGGCGTGCATCTCTCTATCCAAGCAAGCCAGGGACATTTTTACAGTTCATGGGACATATTCCAGCCAGGCAACAGAACTGGAGGAGAGTGTAGGGCAGGGTGATGGGAGTGTGGCCTGAGGAGAGTTCCAGGGGGCAGACAGAGAGGCGGGGGCAGGGCATAATTTGCCTCTGACCTTAGTTTAAGCACTCCCTGTCGCTTCCTCTCCTTCTCCACTCTTAACCTTGCTTTCCGAAAACTGGCATCAAGGTGTTGTTGCGTGCATGAGCATGTAATGCATAGTTTTCCTGTTAACTGTTGAAAAAGCAGACATTAGCACAAATTACTCTATTTTTCTACTAATTTGAGGGAAAGGCTCCTTTTTAAATCATTTCCACTCATTTCCAACTCGGTATAGGTAGCTCAAAGCTGTTTTCCTGTGGTCCCTTTTAGCATGCATCTTGGCCGCCAAGCAGCCTTAATGAAGTCATAATCCCTGGAGCACATGAAGAACTTTAAACTGCTTATGATGCTCTGCGGGGATGGAGAAGAGGAAAAAAAGGAATGGTGCATTTTGAGAATGATTTTTTTAAAGAGTAAATAGTAGGCCAGGGGCCCCAATCCTATGCACTGAGTAGCTGGGAAATGAAGAGTTGCAGCTCCTTTACGTACATACTTCTGCTATTTAGTCTTTAAAAAAAACATTCACACAATGTAATCACACAGTTAAGGGACCTTCCAATCATACCTTCAGCTGCTGTTTTTCCAGATTTTTCTGCGTGTTTCCACATGGCATCATTGTCATTCCATTGCTATTCTTCAACATTGCAGTCATCAAGACTACTTTTTCTTCCGTCACAAAATTTCCAACATTTGTGGAATTTCTGGAACAGTTCTGCAAGATCTGCATTGTGAGGAAGGTGTCATGCAATTTCCCAATTTCTTTTTTTGGGGGGAGGGGTGAGTTTCAGCAGTTTCTGTTTGGGGTGAGTTTCAGCAGTTTCTGTTTCCCATATTTTCCCTATCCTTTTTGATAGAGTGACACTAGAGGCTAGCTCAGTCAGAAGCAGTGAACTCAAGTAGTTCCTGCTGCCTATGCTCCTAAATTCCCATAGAGTCAGAATTCCAAGTGTTATATACCTACATGCACACAGACACCCCAGCTGCAAAAAGCCTATCAGTAACTTGTGTTTGTGCTCATAATTCTGAGATTTACTGGTTGGTGGAACAAGAGAATGGAAGAGGTGTGGCTACAGGCACAGAACTTTTCTCAATGTGAAAATATGATACCACCCTCCAAAGAACAATGACAAGTGACCAATGGGGTGGGCAGTCTGCTACAATTTCACTCCAGAAAACAAGAAGTAACAGTACCTATAGTGCTGTAAACAGTAGGTCTGGAAGAGCCTCCAGTTTGGCCTGGGGAAGGAAGTATCATTTCTTGCCAGAACTGCAGGCCACATTCCCACCGATCCTTTCAACTATACCATGCTTCATGCATTAAGCTATGCTAATGGCTTCACTGCTATATCATTTGCACATGGCTTTCTAAGCAACCTCCCTGCCATCAGCTTCTGTCCATTGTTTCACACCATATAAAACGGAAGGTAGGAGATGATCAATATTTTAGTTATGATTCATTTCAGGAAGATAGCGCTCACCAAAACTGGCAAATGCCACAGCAAGGAAGGGGCCTTAGCTTGGTGGTAGAACTCACACTTTATTCCAGGTTTAGTCCCTGGGTTCACTCTCCAGGTAAGCCTGGACTGGGTGGGACTCCTGCTTGAATCAGTGGAGAGTCATTGCCAGTCAGTAGTGCAGACCAGGGATAGCCAACGTGGAGCCCACCAGATGCTATTGGACTGCAGCTCCCATCAGCCCTCAGCTAGCATGGCCTATGATCAGGAATGTGGAAGCTGTGGTCCAGCAACCTGGAGGACACCATGTTGTCTTGTCCCTGTTGTAGAGGATACTGACTCAGCAGAAGGCACCTTCCTGTGTCACAGTAAAGTTATGGCAACAGCTGGTGCACATTTGAAGTCTCCTTTGTGGCCTGTCATAGCCAAAGGCCAACTTTGTCAGGTGCAGTGCTGGAGTTGTATCCAACACCCCACTTCCCCTTCCTCTGCTTCTCCCCCCATACACACACAAAGGCTGTTCCAGAGGACCCCCCCAAAAAACCCTCTGGAACAGATTTTGCATGAGGGGGTTGTAGCAGGGAGGGGAAGTTATGTTGTGCAAGTGGGAGTTGTTTTGCAAACAGAAGAGAAGCGTTGGATTTAGTCCCACCACAGCCAGAGTGGTCTACAAAGTGATTCTTCTGAAGCATCAAGCACCTCTCTCAGTGGAAACTTAATGAGCACTTAGGCCTAATTATTAGCAGATAAGGTGTGGTATACCCATTTCTGGAGTATACCACTGTGAGGTGGGAAGTTCACGGAAAGTGTACAGTACTTATTTTTTATTTTTGAAAGAAAAGTGAATTACTTTCTGTATTTGTGACAAGAAAGGTGGGGTGCAGACTGTGTATTTATTTGTATGATAACAACTTTTTAAGGAAAAGGAAGCACCAATATAGTGAGTTTGCTTAAGATTAACAAATATACACCATAGCCTGGGTTTAGGTTGGGCTTCTCCCCACCCACTTCCCAAGACACATACTTGTAACCATTATTTATGTATTTGTTCTATCACTTTTATAAGTTAATAAACTTGAAGTTGTTCCAAACAGGAAAGTTTCTCTCTCATGGGGATGGGCCTAATGTGCATTTCATTGTGTTAGACAATTGCCATTCTGTAAAGCAGTCTTTGACACAAAAGAGGCAACACATATTCTAATTTTGACAGTTTCTCAGAACCAACACCTACGTAATGTATTCTTTGTCTGCAGAATGAGCCAAACATTTTCCATTATCCATCCTGGTCTTTCCTCTAAGGAACTGAGGGAGACATGCATAACTTCCCCTTCTGTTTGGTCATCACCACAACGCCATGAGGCATGTTAGTCAGTGACTGCTGGTGACCAATGAAAGGCAGGCTTAGCTGGGTTAGGTTTGTTGAATTTATGAATCGCTTCCCACAACAAAAGTCCCAAAGTGATTTACAACAGGAATGTAAAACAGTAATAAATATACATAAACATATTGAAACATAACCGGAATAAAACATCCATTCATTGATGCTACCCTGGAAAAACAAAAGCATGTTCGCCGGGTACCAAATGAGAAATAAAGTTGATGCCAGATGACCTCCTTGGGTAGAGCATTCTGTAGGTGGGTTACTAATATAGAGAAGGCCTGTTCTCTCAGTTTTACTCACCAGACCTTCCTGAAGGGCCTCAGTTGATGATATCAGGGTCTAGGAAAGTTCATTTGGAGAAAGGCGACTTTAGCTATCAGGGCCCTGAGCCACAGAAGGTCAAAAACAGCTGTTTGAATTGGGTCCAACAAAATCAGCAGTCAGTGCAGTCAGGCTAGAACTTGTGCCTTCTTGTCCCAATTAACAATATAGCTACCACCTTTTGCATTTGCTGTAGTTCCTAAACTGTCTTCAAAGGCGGCCCCACAAACAATGCATTGCAGTGGTCATCATCATCAACACTTTATTTGTATTCAACAGACCATTTAATTTTATAAAAATTGACAATTACTAAAAGTAATAAAAGTACACATTAATACAACTGAAAAACACAGAATTATAATGTTAAATGTGTGTGTGTGTAGATGATAGATAGATAGATAGATAGATAGATAGATAGATAGATAGATAGATAGATGATAGATAGATGATAGATAGATAATATATAGATAGATGATAGATAGATAGATAGATAGATAGATAGATAGATAGATAGATAGATAGATGATAGATAGATAGATAGATAGATAGATAGATAGATAGATAGATGATAGATTAAATATAGAGAGATAGAGTCATAAGTGGTCTAGTATGGCTGGACATAGTCAAAAACTTTGCCACTTGCCCCATGACTGGAGCCCTGGAGCAAACCGACCATAAGAGACTCAGAAGAGTGGTCAGACAGTGACTGCAGAATGGGATCTATTAGGTCTCTCATAACTGCTTGCCAGAAAAGGACATGGAAGATAGACTCCTTCTCAACATTGTTACAAGGGCAGCATCTATGGTTCATTGGGTACCTACCTTATAACAACTTGGAAGGAAGAACATTAAACTTTGCCAAAGATAAAACCTTCCTACATTCAGGGATACATAGTTTACCATCCCAAATATGGCATTCAATCTCTGCAGGGGAGACATGAAGCAGGATCCCTGTGCAATTCCTTGGAGCGCTTGGAAATCTATATCCAGAAAGCCGCTGTTAAACAATTGATTTGGCATCCTTTAGATCCTGAGTTAACAGGTAAGAAGGTGAAAAACCCTTGAAGTGACCTTTTGCACCACAGCCTTCAGCCAATGTGATTCAAAAGAACAGAACATTACCTTAGAAGCCAAGGCATTAGGAGTAAACACATGATAGCAGCAACGCCAAAAAATGAATAGAATAAATCCACACTAGGCACTTTAAAGAGTTCAGGCTGGCTTCCAGATTAAGGGTGGCTCAAGTGGCATGCCTTGAAATGTTGAATATTAACCTTAAGAGAGGAAAGTTTGAGTTCCTTTGAATGAATGCTTAAAATCAGGAAACCAAGTTTGTGCCCCAAAAACAATACTTGGCTTTATAAACCTGGATAACTACTGGAAGAAATTCCCCATCATTTTAGAAAATTGTTTTTGTTCCACTTTAGTCCTGGCATATTTTTCCCCATACCCTCCACCCTTACAGTTTCAGGAAACCATATGCCTAGATATTTATAGGAGGAAACTTGTTCAATTCTATTGTGCCCCATACAATCAAAGAATCTGAATTTCTTCTATGTAAACAAACAAACAAACAAAAAAGTACTTTGATTTCGGAATAGTTAACTGTTAATATATTGTTCTTACCATAAGTACTTATAATTAGCAATTTAGTGCTAATTTCTGTGTTATTTGCAAACAGATTATTCTGAAAACAAGTAACACGGAAATAAGAGCTAAACATGCCCTATACAGTATTGTGCTATATTTCCAGACGTGGCTTTTATGCTGTGTTTTATTACACAAATATAATGCAGAAATTAACTGTTAGAGAAACATCAGGAAAATGGAATAAACTGTTGTGTGAATGCAGCCAATTACAGCAGATGTCATTTAACCCAGCATCCTTGCTTTTAAACCCAATTTAGCAGCAGGACTAAATATGGAGTCAAATAGGTAGGAATCATACATAGTACGGTCCTTCATGAGTGCTCCTCCATGCTGAAAATAACCATACGAAACCTCCGTTTACCTTGATGAAAAGCTAGAAAGTCAGGGAGAGAGGTTTATCTGAAAGTGCTTCCTCCCATAATGACCTGCCTAGGCGTGAAAGGGAGCAGCAGGGGAGGCCCTGTTGGAAGTGCTACCACCCTCTGTGGTTCAAGGGGTGGTGACACATGCAAGGGCATTCTCCGTGGTGACTCCCCATTTCTTGAATGGATGCTTCTTGGGCCATCACCATGTGCTATTTCAATGATCAGTCATGACACAAATATTTGCCCAGGCCTTTGTTTGCATGGGTGTTTACTAGCCTCCTGTATTCATGTACATGGCTGAGCACTGCAGTTCTGTCCCGTTTTGTTATCTTCCCATTGGTGGTGTTTGTGGTTTTACTTTATTATATTAAAGGAACATTGTGCTTATTTTAAGTGTGATGTTTCTGTAAGTCAGAGACCCAGGGACCATTTGATGAAGCCTGGGTTATAACAATGTATGTATGTATGTATGTATGTATGTATGTATGTATGTATAAATAATGTTGTAGCCTAGCCTCCTTCCTGATGAGATGGCTTTTCTGGCTGCTGGTATGCAGAGAGAGTTTGCTTTTTTATTTTTTATTTTTCACAACGATGCATGGGAAGCTTCCCACAACTAGGACTACAGTCTGAAGTGATATATCTGAGGAAAGGCCAATCTGTGTTTGTACAATTGAAATCACCTGTAAGCCAGTGTAAGTGGAAATACAATTTACAGAGTTTGAGGATTTTGCCAGCATCACTTCACCTAGTCCCCGCAGGCCCTGTGCCATCAGCATGGGTGCAATGCATGCTGGGATGATCATAAGCCCAGTTTAGCTCTGGGGTGGAATTTCAAAAACATTGCCACTTAAGCAGTCAAAGGTAAGGCCTCCCTCAGGGCAAGAGGTTTATGTACCAGGCCTGGCTGATGTTAAGAAAGTGAAGACTTATTTCACAACATAAAAGAGCTAATGTGTCAGCCACTAAAAGCAGACAAACAGCTTCAAGCACTGTGGCTCTTTTCCCAGCCGGTTTATGATGAAGAAGAAATAGATTTATTACATATTGGGCAGGCAGCAGGGGGGAAGTAATCCTAATCCCAAATATATAATCAAGAGTTGATGTGAAATTTTAAAAAAAGGTAGTGGAAGGATCTGCTTAATTGCACAACAGCTTTAAACAAGCTTTTTCTGCTACTGCAGCCAACGGTGACTGTTAATTTGTGCATGAAATTAATCCTCTGCTGCTCTGATCAGCTTTCATGTTGTTTGTTAACGCAGCCAGTATTTTGCTGATCCAATGACTTAAAAAAATAAAACCACGCCCAATGTTGTAGCAGCCTGTATTAGTGTCTGAAAATCCAGTAAAATCAAAGTTCTGTCAGTGATCAGAACTTTGTCAGATTTCATCTTTGCCCTTCCCTGCACTCTCCAGGACCAATGTTGTATCCACTCCTGCCTTCCCATTTTCCTCCAGGATTTGTCCCTAACTTTCCAGATGTTTGCTTCCCAGGGCCTCTCTACCCTCTGACCCAAGTTAGAAGTGTTAGTCTTCTGAATGAAATCACTACATGAAGGGGAGGAGAGATGTGGGGACTGGAGAGCCTACCATACTTGCCTTCTTGGTTGCCCTCTGCCTGCAGTGCTCTAGAATGCCTGCTCTAGAATGTAGAACCCTGATTTTCCAGGGTTCTGTGTCATGCAAGGCAAGCTACATGATAGAACAGCTCCCTGGTGAACAAGGTAGCCCTCCAACTTGTGGAGGGCATCAGGAATGAAGGGTAGAGCTAGCACACTTGTTCCCCTACTCTCAATACTCAATATGTTGTTTTAATAGGGAGTAAAGCAAAATTGACCTGAACCAGTGGGTGGGTGCAGCAATAGGCAGAAAGGCAAACTAACTTGTTGGTAAAGTAGATCACTTGCTCTTAGGCTTTACTTCCTGTTGGTTTTCCAATACAGTTCAAGTCAGCCTGTATGAACAGAAGAACAGAAGAGGAGCCTGCTGTGTCAGGTCAATGACTCATTTAGTGCAGCACAGATGTCTGTTGGAAGCCCCAAAACAGAACATGAGTGCAACAGCACTCTGCCCACCTGTAATTTCTAGCAACTGGTATTCAGAGACATACTGCCTATGACAGTGAAGGTAGAACAGAGCCATCACAGCTGGTAGTCATTGGTAGCTTTGCTCTCCCTTAATTTCTCTAATCTTCTTTTAAAGCCATCCAAGTTGGTGGCCACCACTGCCTCCTGCAGGTGTGAGTTCCATAGTTCAGCTATGTGCTGTGTGAAGGAGTCCTTTATTTTATCTGTTCTGAATATTCCAACATTCTTCATGGGATGTTCACAAGTTCCAGTATTATGAGAGAAGAAGACAAGTGTTTCTACCCAAAAGGTGCCACAGAATATGTACAGAAGCAGACCTTCAAACTCCCCTGAGAATCTCCTTTGCTCCCCCCCCCCATAGTCAGAAATGACATTCTGATGAGTGCATCCAAAATGAACATGCATTCAAACACAGAAGAGACTTAAACTGAAATGAGACAAAGACAAATGTTTCCTGCTTGGCAGGGGGTTGGACTCGATGGCCCTTGTGGTCTCTTCCAACTCTATGATTCTATGACCACCAGTCTCACTTAGGCAGTAATCCTTATCATGTCTAATCAGAAGTAAGTCTTATAGAACCATAGAGTTTTAGAGCTGAAAGGGAATTCAAAGGGTGTTCTCCAAGGTAGGTGGGTTTAGGATTGCAGTCTGAGATACATGCTAGGTAATATGGAACAAGTAGTACTTGGTAAGAAAATTAAAATGGTATGTCTACCAAGTGAATTAAGCCCATGTCTTGCTGTGTGGGTAAACAGTTGCATACGAAGCAGCTGTAAGCTGAGTGTGGTCGGCAATGCAATCAGCCCCCCTACCTCCAACTAATGAGACTCTTTCCTTTATTACATTTTATAGACCTTTAAAGGCAGCCTAAGAAGGATTATATAGGCTGGCTGTCTACCCACGTCTGTCTTTCAAAGTGCCACCAGCATTAACACCATGCCTAGAGACCCTGATAGTGTTTAACAAGAGGTTTCTTGGAGTGGGGTTAGCCAGTATAATATAAAAACCAGGGAAAGCAAACAATGTTCCACCTCTTTTCTCATCCCCTATCCCAACTCGAAAAAAGAAATACTAAAAAAAAAAAAAAAAAGTTAACATAACAGTGAGTCAACTGGAAAGTGTCTTTAGAAATCCTGGAAAAGCCTTTCTTTGGTCACTGAAATAAATGATACCTTTTATTCCTATTACAAGCAGGAGCAGGGGGAGCTTTAAAATCGTGTCATCATTTGAAGAGGGGGAATTAAAACAAAAGATGCACATCAGTCTGGAAATGATAGTTTCACAATCTCTATAATAAAATATATAATGATTTCAGAAGACTGCAGTGCCATTGACACATATGCTAAGAGAATGGGGAGTTGTTCCTTTCTTTTTTAAAAAAGGAAGATATCGAGGATCGCCAAGTATGCTGTCCTTTGGGTCATTTTGACTCCATTTCTGCCAGCCCTCACTGACTGGGGGGCTTATCCATATTTCAGTTTGCATTGCTGCTTCCCTTGGGAAAACCCACTGTTTAGTGTGGAATCAGAACAAATGGCAATCAATTGCTGTTTGTTCAGATTTATCACTAAAGAGTGGGTTTTCCAGGGGAAAGCAGTGGGCAAAGGCAAAACTACTCGGACCTGTGGAAGTCACAGGACAAGTGGAAATGCAAACGAGCTAAGTTTGAATGATCTTTCCCAGATTCATACAAGCCATGGCTTATCAACCCAGTAACAAGAGTAAAAGTGGAATGCTCTTCTGTTGCCATGCTCACCTGTTTTGCACTTCATTCCTGGCATTCCATTAAACCAGAGTGGCACATTACTGGGTAACTGTGATTTAATTTACCGTTATTACTGTGAACTGCATAGCTGAATGGGGAGTTGAACTCTTCTCTTCCAGGACCTAGTACAACACTCTAATCACGACACCACACTGACTCTTCAGTGTTACATCATCCCTAACCACTGGCTATGCTAGCTAGGGGCTGGAGAGTGCTTGCTGTTGTACAACCATAGAAATATTCCTCTTCCTTTATTATAATTGCTATCAGGCTCTCAGCACTGTGGAGATGCCAAATTGCTGGTGAGTGCTTGGTGCTATATAAATGTGGAAAATGTACTAGTCAGGTTGCATGGCAGGAAGAGATGCATTTGATGACTTGTCTTAGTCGCCTAAATTTCTTGGGCTGGCCCTGCTGACAGCATGGCTATTTTTGAGAATTTTTCTGCTTGTCTCGTTCTTTTTTAAATGTTGGCATTACTTTCAGCCATGTGCCGCCTATTTAGGCAAATTATTTAAGGAAACGTTACCCTTCTGTGGTGTTAAGCCATTATGTTCAACAGCTGCAGAAGTTATTTGTTGCAAAACTTTCCCAAAGAGCCGGCAGTCTGTCCTTTTGATGCTTGGTGGCGTTGTGAAAGGAAAATATCTGGAATGCTTTGGAAAATGGGAGGATGTGTCTTTGTGCACACATGACTCAGTGTGCATGTTTCCATGTGAAGTCCCCCCCCCCCAAAAAAAAAATGAAATGGAGTGTTATTACGTATCTTTCCCCAACCACAATCCTTTATTAAGGAAATTTTTCATTTCTTGGTACAGATTTGATATTTGATGTTGTAAACTCTCACAACTGAGTCAGAATGCACAATAGAATATAAAATAGGCTAAGTTCTCATAAAACCAATGACCAGTAATGGTTAGGAATCATGTCTGACCACAAGGGTCTTTGCTAAATCAGAGGAAGTAATTGACCATCTTGTTTATTCATATAAACAATGAAGGGGTACCAGGTAATGAAGACAGATTTCCATATTTGAGCTCCTCTAGTCTGTCTATTGTGCTCTGACAATTTCTCCTCCAAAACTAGAGCATGCAAAAGGCCCATCTTACTCCACCAAAACTTTAGAGTAAAATGCATATGAGCAACTTCCACAAATACAGCTACAAGTAAGAACATGATTAGATGGGTACACCTGGAAAGAGACACAATTGAAAATACCCACACCACAGAATACCCATTCATCCCAAACAAACTAAGGAAAATCCCCACAACACTGAACAGGTTTACACAGACCATGCTTAAAGCATGGAAAGAAGAAGTAGGTAAACTGTCCCCAACCCCAACCCCAACCCACTAATACCCCTGGCACACCACCCACTATTCCACCACGCAGAACAAAACCTCCAGATAAAAACTTGGCAGGCCAAGGGCTTATACCACCTAGCAGACTTCTACAAAAACAATAAACCCATATCAACACAGGAAATAAAAGACAAACTAGGAGATACCCAAATGCCCTGGCTATCACACCATCAACTACATACCTTCCTAAACTACTCAGTAGTGAAATCAACAGCAACTAGGCCCTTGACAACTTTCGAAAACCTCCTCCTAACAACAAAAGGACATGGCAAAGGGATGGTATCCACAATATATAAAATACTACTCCAAAATCCCACAAACCCCCTTGACATAATCAAAAAACAATGGGAGGACGACATGGGCTATGAGATTAACCTCACTCAATGGACTAGAATGTGGTCTAAACCTCTTTAGATCCATTTCAGCAAAAAGGAAGGAACTCACCCTGAAACTCACCTACAGATGGTAACTAACACCAAGGAAACTAGCACTAATACACCCAGGAACCTCACCAAAATGCTGGAGAGGATGCGCTTCCACAGGCACATACCTACACATGTGGTGGGAATGTCCCAAAATCCAACAATTCTGGACAGCAACCATACAAGAAATATGCAAAATAACTAAGCAAGTATTAGAAGTCACCCCAGAACGGGCCCTGCTAAACATCTTCCAAGACAATAATGCCCACTCACATCATATTGAGCTCATAACCTACCTACTCTCAGCAACCAGAATCATCATAGCCAGGCATTGGAGAGACCTATCAGGAGTAACTATGGACCATTGGTATCAAGTAGTATGGGAAACAGCCCTATTAGAAAAATTAACCAATAAACTGAAACTGACATGGGGACAAATAGAAGAAGACGCCTTCACCCCAGTATGGCTCCGCTTTATCACGTACACAGCACAACAAGATAATGACAAAACTCTGCCAACAGCATACAAATCAATCTGGTTAACCTGATGAGATAGAGATAGAGATAGAGATAGAGATAGAGATAGAGATAGAGATAGAGATAGAGATAGAGATAGAGATAGAGATAGAGATAGAGATAGAGATAGATATAGAGATATAGAGATATATAGATATAGATACACACACACTCACACATCCTGCTCCCACACACAAATAAATCTCACTACAGCCACCTAAGGACAACCAATCACACTCCATGCCACCCTCTACCTCTCTCATCACCAAGGAAACACAACAAGTGAATAGTAAGAAAACCCATACAAGTAACGCTGACACAAAACCCCACACATACACTAAACAGAAGAATAGAAACATAACCACCCGACCCCACCTCACGCACCACTCCCCCTCTTTCCCCCCTAACCTAACATAGTATGTATCATTAATGTCTCATAACAAATGCAACTGAATTGTAGAAATCACAACTTGAAGAAAGAGACATCATACTGTTTTTGTATACTTAAGAAATATTTACTGTAATAAAAAAAACATTTTAAAAAAGAAAATTATTTTAACTGTTTATTTTTAATTCAACAGCTTTACTGCTTTTAAAAAGAAAAACAAAATACACATCATGGGCATTGTAGGTATACAAATGAAAAAATGTGTGTGTGTGTGTGTGTGTGTGTGTGTGTGTAATATAATACACAAACACACTTTTTTAAAAAAAGATGAAAGAGTATTAACAAAAAAATTGCAAGGAAAAGGATAAGGAGGGGATACACAAATAAAGTAAGTCATGAATGAGGAAAACAAATGGGGAAAATATATAATTTGTACCAACTATTCATATTTCTCTACTGGTGCCCAGTTTGATCTCTGTTATGTTAATTCATGTTATGTTACTGATTAATTTTATGAAACAGCACATTTCCAAAAGTGGAAACATTTCCATGGAAAAAAATAGTCATGGAAAATTTTCCAAGCAGGGGGGTGCAAATGCAGAATGGAAATTTTTCCATCGGATCATGGCCCAAGACCCACACTTGGAAACCTTCACCCAGGAGGAGTCATTTTAGGACACAAACTCCTCCACTACTGGAAGGGACCATAGTTCAGGGGTAGAGCATGCAAAAGGCCCATGTTTCTGTCTCTATCACATCCAGGTAAGGCTGGGGAAGGTTCTGACCTGAACCCCCAGGGAGCTGCTGCCCGTTGATATAGACCAGAAGTGGGAAGCCTTTTTGTCCAGGCCAAGGGAAACCTTCCAGGGGCCAGTTGCCCAAGGCGGTGGGTAGCGCAACAAATGTAAATGTTACCTTTGTGTGGTAGGATAGTTTCCACACACACCTCTCCCTATCACCCATCCAGGAAAGCAAGACTCATAATCAGAGTTCAAGGACACATGCCAACCAGAAAGGAGGCCAGTGCCAGGTTTAGCTCTGAGGAAAGAGAGTGTGGCTGGAGCTAAAGAGTGACCATTCCTCAAACTTCTTTCTTCTCTCCTCCCCTCAGTGCAAGATGGTTCTTCAGGTTCTTCAGTGGTGACCGCTGAGGGGCCACTATGGGAGCTAGATGGTGACAGTTGATTAAGCGTCTTTCTTCTCTGGTCTCCTCAGGGCCACTCAGACACGGAGTCTGATCCTGCTTTCCAGCTCAGGATCCAACTGTTAGGTGTAATGGCAGATGTGGGGCAAGTGAGCATGATTTGGAGCTCATGGCCTGGCAGGCTAAACTTTGCTTGAAGGCCAGAGGTTCCCCTCCCCTGACTTTTAAGCTACGCTGAGCCTTTGCCTCTGTGTTTTTGAAGTGACTCTGCATCTGAACTATTATCTATCAGTTATGGTAAAGCACAGGACGCAGGTGGTGCTGTGGGTTAAACCACAGAGCCTAGGACTTGCCGATCAGAAGGTTGGCGGTTCGAATCCCCATGACGGGGTGAGC
Source organism: Podarcis liolepis (assembly GCF_965112155.1). Classification (NCBI taxonomy): domain Eukaryota; kingdom Metazoa; phylum Chordata; class Lepidosauria; order Squamata; family Lacertidae; genus Podarcis; species Podarcis liolepis. The sequence goes on along the minus strand of NC_139570.1, from coordinate 25,944,333 downwards.
TCCCATTGCTCGGTCCCTGCTCCTGCCCACCTAGCAGTTCGAAAGCATGTCAAAGTGCAAGTAGATAAATAGGTACCACTCTGGTGGGAAGGTAAATGGCATTTCCGTGCGCTGCTCTGGTTCGCCAGAAGCAGCATTGTCATGCTGGCCACTTGACCCAGAAGCTGTACGCCAGCTCCCTCAGCCAACAAAGCGAGATGAGCGCCGCAACCCCAGAGTTGGTCATGACTGGACCTAATGGTCAGGGGTCCCTTTACCTTTACCTATGGTAAAGCACGAGTTATGGGGGTTGGGAAGGATTGGAGACAACGTTTGTGGACCTCTATCATATCCACTCTATGAATGGAACTCTATCATAGTTCAAATTAAACAATTTAAATATTTTGAGATCACTTTTACTAGTTCAGGGTACTTGAAAGTGCCTGCATAGTCAACTAGAGAAATGTTGGCCAAACAGTTAAGGTAATAGTCAATTCTTATTTTGGCAAAGGAGGTCGAGTAATTCAGCCTACACTTAAAAGTTTTCAGACAAATGCAGTGTAACAGCTGGTCTGTATAGCTCTGGGGTAACAGATTTGCAAACAATTGAATCTTTTCAAAATCAATACCTGAGAACAGTATTTCAAGTACCTAACTGTACACTGGGACGTGGGTGGCGCTGTGGGTAAAACCTCAGCGCCTAGGACTTGCCGATCGTCAGGTCGGCAGTTCGAATCCCCACGGCGGGGTGCGCTCCCGTCGTTTGGTCCCAGCGCCTGCCAACCTAGCAGTTCGAAAGCACCCCTGGGTGCAAGTAGATAAATAGGGACCGCTTACTAGCGGGAAGGTAAACGGCGTTCCGTGTGCTGCGCTGGCTCGCCAGATGCAGCTTGTCACGCTGGCCACGTGACCCGGAAGTGTCTGCGGACAGCGCTGGCTCCCGGCCTATAGAGTGAGATGGGCGCACAACCCTAGAGTCGGACACGAATGGCCAATACAGGCAGGGTACCTTTACCTCTTTACCTTTAACTGTACGCTATCTTTCCTGTTATCAGCATTGGCTAATTTGCCAAACTTGGCATCTTTAGTACACGGTATAAGATAATTTATTATCTTGCTAATTATGCTGTTTTAAATGCACATTTTATATTTGATTTCCTTTTGTAATGTTTTCTGGGGGGGGGGTTGTTTTTGTTTTTTGTTGTTGCTGGGAGCATGGGTTTATGGCTGAGAACTCTTCTATACAGCACAGTGTTAGGATTCCATAGAAGGCATCACCCAGAAGTCCAGCACCTGGTATTCCAGGGCCTCATCATTTGGGTTTGTCTTCATCCAGAGGCAGATACCAACTTACGGGAGGACCTTTCCTCAAGTTCCACACTGGAGCATACTTCTGTTTCTCCATAACCCGCTCTCTTTCGCTCTTGCATAGGGAGTCCTTAGCCTCTGAACTTTTTGTCTTCTCCCATGCTTTGCATTTCTCATAATCCCTCTTCCACTGCTTACAGGAAGGTGCATCCCCATAGGTATAGTAGTAATGGAACAGATTTGGGATGCTCTTGCAATGTTTCCATTCAGACCAGTAGTCATTGCAGGCTCGTGGGGGGCCTCCAGGTATCGCTGTCAGCCATGCTGGTCCCTGCTCTGTTTTCTGTTTTTAACTTTGCTGTGTTAAATGTGCATTCTGTAGTGACCTTTTTAATGTTTTATTTTGAAATCTTTAAGATAGTATTTTAGTTTCCTGTTAATTATTTAGAATGTATACCTTGTTAAACTTTCTTTTGTAATGTTTAGTTCTGGATATATGTGTTTATATCGGTATAGAACTGATAACAACAACAACGACTTATTGGATCAAGTTGCCTTATGGGGAGTGCCAGAAACTTTCCAGGTTAGCACTCATTAGCATTCCAGATAGTGGCTGGGTTAAATTAGTCCATACGTTGATAGCTACAACAGGATTTCTCAATAGAATTTTAGCTAAAGCAAGGCGAAAAGCAAACTTTGGATTTGGTAAAGCAACGTATTTTGAATTTATATTTCCATAAATTGCTTGGAGATATTAACACACATCTCCCTTCAGTTCAAGACTGGAAGTTAGGAGCTCCCTCCCAACATAGATAACAAAACTTAAATATCCACAGTGTCAGAGATTAACCACCTTGGCTAGAATAAATAGCTTTGCTTCTGCAGCTATATTAGGACGGCTCAGAGGGCTTCCACTGAAGGAGTGCTGGCGTCAGTGTGCAACATACAATGTAGTCAGAAATTCACAGCAAAGTGCTTGCAGGGGGAAGGGAATGGGCAGGAGAAGATGTAGTGGTCTTTCTGCTGATAAACCAGATCCATAGGGACATATTTGACCTAGCTAGTTTTCTAGGGTCTGCATAGGGGATGTCAGCTCAAATAATGCAGCAATGATTCTCACCATTTATGTACCTTTGGATGTGCTTGGCTATGATGTATTCATTATGATCAGGGTAAATGTGAGGATAAGTGCCTGCATGTCTTTTTTTAAAAAAAGGAAAAGGCACTGAGAATGTAAACAAAGGAGAACAAAAATAGCCAAGCCTGTGCAGATCAGGTTGCTCTGTACCAAAACAGAAGAGTAAAACTTTCCATTCCCTTTTTGCAGTATGTGCTGGAGACCAACAATAGTTTCTGCAGAGAGCTGAGTTCAGGATTGCTCCCGACATGTCCTCCTCATCCCATTTTAGCCTCTACTAAATTAGAAGGGTTTTTTTTTTAATAAAAAAATAAATCCATTTTCACTGACTAGAAGCAGTGATTGGGCAAGGCAAAAGAAATAAATGGAAAATATCCAATGTTAGCTCTACTCATAGTAGACCCATTGAAATTAATGGTCATCGCTAACTTAGATCTATTACTTTCAGTGGGTCTACTCTGAGTATGACTGCAATTGGGTATCTCTCTTGGCATTTATAATGGGAAGTGAAGCCTCTCTCGTCATTTTCTCACCATCATCTTTCTCCAGCCCCAGTAAGTAGATGCAACAGTGGGCTTTATCTTCCTGCCAAATGCAACATTACTGGAAGGTGACAAGAGCTAATGTATCAAGTGGGATGGGGGGACTAAATGCAATTTAGTTTCTATGATGGGAAGCCTACCTGATTCGCACATTCCAAAAGATGATATGAACCAAACACAGTCATCCTTCAGAATTCTCCCAAGTTATACAATTAAGTTGTGCAGTCAAATAATGTCAACAGAAATGCATATACAGTGGTACCTCGGGTTACATACGCTTCAGGTTACATACGCTTCAGGTTACAGACTCTGCTAACCCAGAAATAGTACCTCGGGTTAAGAACTTTGCTTCAGAAATCGTGCCCCAGCGGCACAGCGGCAGCAGGAGGCCCCATTAGCTAAAGTGGTGCTTCAGGTTAAGAACAGTTTCAGGTTAAGAACGGACCTCTGAATGAATTAAGTACCTAACCCGAGGTACCACTGTACTAGGGTACAATGTGCACCCAAAAAAAAAAATCATAAATTGGTGAAAGTAAGAAAACGCATTATCGTAGAGGAAATCGCTTTGCAAAAATGCAAAGGACTAAAATGCTGGTGGGTTTTTATGTAGACTTTGAAAAAGGAAATGAATTTTCAAACTGATATGGCAATGTGGAGAACACAATTTAAGATTAGAAAAACGAGAAACTGAGAGGAAACAAAATTGACAGATCCACCTATCCCTAATCAAGAGCAGTACAGAAGATGTTACAATTAAGAAACCAAGGCTGCAATCCTAACCCCATTTACCTGAGTGTGAGCCCACTGAATTCACTGGAACTTACTTAGACAAGGGTGGAATCCACACACATATAAAAACCGTTCTGAAAATGCTTTTTTAAAAATACATTGAATTTTTCATAAGGCTCACCATCGCCATCTAGTGCCACTTTGTATATTGCACTTAAAACACACTTTAAAGTGTTTCATTTGCAGTTGTATAGCTGAGTCCAAGGTTAGGACTGGGTTGATAAGGCTGCAATCCTATAAACATGGTGCCAGGAAACTTTGGTCTTCCACATTTTGGACTCCATCTTCCAACTCCAACTGACCAATGGCCATGGTGCTGGCTGAGGTTGATGTGAATTGTGGACCAATAACCACAAGTTAACCACCCTTAATACCTGCTGGAAGCAACTCCAATTGAAGTCAATGGGGCGTGCCTCTGGACAGACTCTCTACAGTGCAATCCTATGCATGTTTACTCAGAGGTAAGCCCCGCTTTCAGTGGGAGTTCTCCCAGATATATATGTACATAGGGGTGCAGCTTTTACTACAAGTGCAATATTATGAGATAGCTTCATCATACAGGCAACCCCTACCATTTACATGTGATCAATAGGTATTTGACCATGCACACACACATTGCGCTGAACCTGGAAGTGACCTGAAAATGTCATAGAAATGTCATTCAAAGGGGGCAGAACAGGACAGGGTCTTTGGGTGCTTTCACAATGGTGTTTGAAATATACGTGATTTCACTTAGATATAATAATAATAATAATAATAATAATAATAATAATAATAATAATAATAATAATTTATTATTTATACCCCGCCCATCTGGCTGGGTTTCCCCAGCTACTCTGGGCGGCTTCCAAAAGAATATTAAAATACTGTGATACATCAAACATTAAAAGCTTCCCTAAACAGGGCTGCCTTCAGATGTCTTCTAAAAGTCTGGTAGTTGTTGTTCTCTTTGACATCTGGTGGGAGGGCGTTCCACAGGGAGGGCGCCACTACCGAGAAGGCCCTCTGCCTGGTTCCCTGTAACTTATGTGGTGCCTTGGAATGTAAACCCCACGTAAATGGAGAGTTGACTGTATATAAATAGCGACTTCATACTTGCATAAAACAGGAGCACAGGTCAGTGGAAGAGCATATATTTTGCATATAGATGTTGGAGCTGGAACTTAACGAGTTAAGCTTTTCCCATGATGCTACACCATTCTGACGTCACTTTTAGAAGCTCGGGAGGAGCTTGGGCAAGATTTGTCAGCCCCACGATGTGAGCTGTGGGGAAAAGACGCAGGGCTGAGATGGCTGCTACTAGCCCTGGAAATTCCTGAGAAATGTTGGAAATAAATGCTATATAGAGACAAACGGGACTCTGTGTGTTTGTCTGGGAGCTGAATCCAGCAGGTGACAGTTTACAACGCTGTGCGAAGCTCTGCTGAACCGTGACGGAGAAGAGCTGGAGTGGAAGCGTGCCGGGCAGCAATAAACCGCTAATCGAGGTTTGTAAATCAATTAGCGGGGGTCACGGCTAATAAAACAGCACAGGTTATGGGTCATCACCGCTTGTAAAACTGTCGGGAGCTTTGATCTGCAGCGTCGAGCAGGAGGCCGGCAGGAGGCGGAAGGACTTTTTGCCTGGTGTTGAAAGGCAAGGAGAGCTGCGAAGCAAACAAGCAAGCTGCGAGACGCAGAGAGTGCCTGTGTTGCTGAGAACTGCCAAGAGCTGAGGGCAGCTGAGATATCGTTTCTCCACGCCAGGGGAGCTGGAAGTCTTGTGAGTACAGCTTGGGGGCGCTTTTGGAGAACGGGAGGCCGGAATCTGAGGCAAGCAGGCAAGCAAGCTGAAAGACGCTGCAGAGAGCTTGGGGCTGTGCCTAACGTTTGGAGGCAAGCTGACGACGATGCTGATGCCAGCTTGGAATTCTGCCTGGAATTGTGAAGAGGCAGGGGAGCTGATCTGCTAAACCGGGAGCCGAAGAGCGGCTGGTTGTTTACGTGAGTACGCTGGGCCCCGGGGGAAGAAGGCAGGCTGCCAGGTCTTGGAGGACTGTGGGAGGCTCACTTTAAGAAGTTGGGCAACCTGGCTGCTGATCTGAGGTCTACTGTTCTGGGTGCCAAGAAGCCAGAGGCCGTTTCAGCGCTCCAGGGTGTTTGTGAGGCTGGAGGCGGGAAGCAAGGGCCGGGAGATGGCTGCTTCAGAACAGAAAGACAAGATGGCGCTGATCACCTACGTGAGAGCCGGTGCACAGCTGGGAAAGGCTGTGGGTCCCAGGCAAGGGGGGGGCAAAGGGACTATTGGCGCTTGGAAATGTACTGCTGTGTTTGCTGTGAAGGCTCAGCAGGAGGCCAAGGGCAGATTGAAGCTGGAAGCCTAGAGATGGCTGGAGCCCCTGTTCCTGATGCTTTAGCCTCAAGGAGTGCTAGTGAGCAAGTCGGGGGGGCGGAAAGTTCCAAAGGCAAGTTTGAAAAGTTTTCCACTGAACCTGCTGGAGCGAAGAGCGGCTTCAGGGGGGGCGAGGCTGGTGGGAGGCGCCGTTCCAGGAGGAGGAAGGCCAAGCCAGCTGGGAGCCCCAGGCAGTGTTTTTCCACTGGAGTTCGTCGTTGCTACGTGTGCAAAGCTCCGGGACATCTGCGGCGAGATTGCCCCCACCGGAGCAGAGAGAAAAGGCAGGATGTTGCCAAGGTCAAACTGCTGAATTCTCATGGGAACCAGTCGGGTTACCATGGCTACCGGTCTGGAAAAACAACCAGGCGTGAGACTGAGGCTGGTGTACGTGCCAGGTGCCAGCAAGAGACTCGTGGAACAAGGCCAGAGCAGAGTGTTGTTATTGGCTCTGCTGCTGATTGCAATTTGATTCCAGAGACATCTGCTGGGAAGCTGCGGAACTGCAGGGCTGCTTTGACAGGGATGACTGTTAGGTTCACAGACGGAACGCAAAAGCCAGTCTGTGGTATGGCTAACGTGTTTTTCTCTACTTCACAGGAGAAGCGAGAGGTCTACGTTGTGCCGGGACTGAATTGTTGTCTTTTATCTGTATCAGCTCTAATGAGGCAGGGATACAATGCTCGGTTTGAAAATGACACCTGTTCCATTTTCAGAGGAGGGAGACAACGGGTCAACATGCAGAGGGAGAACAACGTCTTTGTTCTGGAGTCACCTATGGAGGGTGGTGGGAATGCTGGAAGAGCACAGGTGCAGTGTGCTAAGGTTCCCAGTCATGTGCAAAAGTTGCACAGGTGCACAAAAGGGTACAAGCTCCGGAAATGTGGGAGGAGGTCCCAAGGGTGCAGGGCATGCAAAGGTGCAAAGGTGCTTGGTTTTCCCGGGTTTGGGAGGGTAACCAAAGAGCCCTTTGAGCTGGTTCACACAGATCTGTCAGGACCCAAGAGGTCTGAGAGTCTGGGTGGGGCCAGGTATGTGCTGTCGCTGACAGGTGACCACAGCCAGGTTGGCTGGTGTTTCTCTCTCAAATCACAGGGGGAGGTGGCGCAACTGTTCCAAGATTGGGTTGCGGAGGTGGAACTAAGGTTCTCCACCAGGGTGCAAGGGTTCAAGAGCGACCGAGGGTCACAGTTTACTGGGTCTGCTCTGGAGGAATTTTTCAAGGAAAAGGAAATACGTCACCAGGTGACGGGTGCAAAGTCTTCTCAAGGGAGAAGGGAGGCTGTGGCTGAACCCAGTGATGGGGATAAGGTCCAGAATCAGGGTTCAGATCCCGGTGATGGGGACCAGATCCAGGGTCAGGGTTCAGGGCAGGTTTGGGCATCTCCAAGGGTTGTGAAAGGAGTGTCCAGGTGTGAGGCTTCATCTCCGGTAATGGAGAAAGCTCACGGAAGGGTTGTCATGTCAGAGGGGGAAAGGTCTGACGGAGAAGACACAACTGCTAGCCCTAATGGGTCAGTAGGGTTTCAGGTCACGGGTGCGTGGAAAAGTGTCGCACAGTGTGATTCTGGGAGTGTTGAAGGGGTTCAACAGGTGCCTGGGAAAGATGCTGGGAAGGAGCACAAGGCAAAGGGAAAGGTGTTGAACTCAAAAGGGTTTTGTCAGAAGGTGCAGCAAGGGGGGGTGTTGGAGCTGGAACTTAACGAGTTAAGCTTTTCCCATGATGCTACACCATTCTGACGTCACTTTTAGAAGCTCGGGAGGAGCTTGGGCAAGATTTGTCAGCCCCACGATGTGAGCTGTGGGGAAAAGACGCAGGGCTGAGATGGCTGCTACTAGCCCTGGAAATTCCTGAGAAATGTTGGAAATAAATGCTATATAGAGACAAACGGGACTCTGTGTGTTTGTCTGGGAGCTGAATCCAGCAGGTGACAGTTTACAACGCTGTGCGAAGCTCTGCTGAACCGTGACGGAGAAGAGCTGGAGTGGAAGCGTGCCGGGCAGCAATAAACCGCTAATCGAGGTTTGTAAATCAATTAGCGGGGGTCACGGCTAATAAAACAGCACAATAGAAAGGTCCAAGTTCAGTCCCTGCCTGCACCCAGTGGGATCTCAGGTAACAAAACACAGAAGGACCTGGAGCTATGTTCAGTAATACTGTACTGGACTACATGGACTAGTGGTTTGATGCAGGATATGGTCCTTTTACGTGTTGAGGGTTATGACTCGAATTAACCCAGCACACTAGCAGAAGCCAGTACGAGGGCTCCCACTAGCACAATGGGGCTTTCCCCAACTCCACACCCATCTGCTCAGCGTGGTCAGGAGTATCCCTAGAGCAGTGAAGGGAAGGGATTATTCTGCTTAGCAAGCATAAACGCATTTGCTGATGGAATGGTCAGACTAGCACAATGTTGAATTCCTACCTATATATCCACGTTCTCAACCTCTTTCACGCAGACTGGGAAGACAGAAATTGTTTAACATATTTAATAGACCACATACAGGTAGTAATGGATATAGTTTGAAATCTAAGAACTTTTCATTCCCCCAAAGCATTGCCTCGCTGAGCTACCACTACATTACTAGAAGAAACTCATTGATGAGAGCTCTTCTTACTTAAAAAAACAAACAAGCAGAACACCTTAGACACCTAATATTAGACCTTGAAATGTCTACTCAGAAATTGGTCCTGTTGGATAAAATGGGGCTCCCTCCCTAGATAAGTGGAGGTTAAGTGGAGTTATGAGTTCAGCTGTAGTTGCCTGGCTGGAATGAATTGCACACATAGACCACAAGACTAGGGCAACCATAAATGGAATTTCAAAGGTGCATTTTATATTCTGTATTTATGGGGTGTGTATTTTGCTTCTGGATAACTGGAAGACACACACAAGTGTGCATGTACGCACACACACACACGCACGCACGCGCGCACGCACACACACACACAGAGAAGACATTGAGAAAATGCAGTGCACCAAAATGAAAGCCCTTCTTTCCCCTGCTCTGTCCCACATTCATTTAATGGTATTTGCAAAGAAGCAGAGCTCCATGGCTTGCGCCCAGAAAATGCCATTTTCACTATTTCTCTGCTCCTGCATTTCTACACTTTTATTCAATGCAGCATTTGCCATTATTTCCAGTTAGTTTCACAGAGTAGATTCCGAAAAGGAGGGATAGGAAGATCAGATTTGTTTTGTCTAAACACAAAATTGGGAGAGATGTGAGATCCTCCAGTGGCACAGATGTTTATCTAAACATCTACATTCCTTTCATGCCGTGCTCATTTTTATGCAATGGAAAAAACTTCACACATCCAGTGGTGGCTATCTCATTTTTCTGGGAAGAGAGATTTTAACAGTGGGTAGAGTAACTCTTCCACCTGTGGTGCTATCCCAGCTTCACAGCTTGCCTTGTCCACATATTTATGCTGTCAAGTCTGGTTCAGCCAACCATCTTGCACCATTCTTATTTCAGGCATGCTGTCCACCCTAGAAAAAAATGATAAGCAGCATATATGCATGTAGTGTTCACACACACACACACACACACACACACACACACACACACACAGCAGTTACAAAACTGTCCCAGGGATTAGGAGGTAATGTGTTCTTGGTGTCACAGCTGCTAGACCAGTGTTTCCCAAACGTTTTTGGGCAACGGCACACCTGTTAGCCGGAAAAAAATCTCGCGGCACACCACCATTAAAGCCCCGCCCCGTGACGTCAGCGCGCAGCGTCACGCCGGGAGGGACGCACAAAAGCGAAAGTTTTTTCCCTCCCCCTTGCCGGGGTGGGAGGAGGCAGCAGAGCGAGGGCAGCTGAGGCGGCGGCGGCGATAGCGGGCGGAGGAGGGGGCGGCGGCGGGAGTTGCTGCTGCTGCTGTTGCTGCTGCTGCCCGGACATGCCGGCCTCCTCCTCCTCCGCTGTCTCGCGCTCCTCCCTTTTGCGCGCGCTGCCCCGCCGCTCGGCACCAGCACCGCGGAGCCGCCCCCGGCTCGACGCGGATCCTCGCCGCCGCCGCTGCCTCTCACCGCCCGACTCGCCCGCCTTCCTCCCACGGCACACCAGCCGGTGTCTCACGGCACACTAGTGTGCCGCGGAACACCGGTTGGGAAACACTGTGCTAGACAATAGGCACCCTCCACCACCATTCTCCCCCCTCCCCAGTTCAAACCAAAACATACTGAAACATTACATTGCTGCTTTTTTCAGTGCTTGCTTCAGGACAGAAATATGTATTGTTGATTTGTATTAAATGTGCTATTCAAATGCACTGCTGAAATGCTTAGCATTTTGTTTTCTAGCATATTGCTTCTTGCCGATTTGCGGCTTGCTACACAAAACAAGAGCTTCTTTCTCATCCAGTGTCTCAATAGTTTGGCATTTGCACTATTTGAACATGGTTTCATGTGTCTATCTAATTGCACGTAGGGCAGGTACATCCCTTTTTGTAGAGCTAACTTTGCTGAGGTTGGAAGCATGGGGTAAAAGCAGGAAGTAGAAGAACCCTTGTGAAACAGGCAGATTAGTGAATAAGCAGGTATGTTCACAATCCCTTGCAGCATAGTTTTAATGAATGAAACCTCTGGTAACAAGAAAAATGGAAAGGCAAAGCAATGCCTTATACATCAGGGGGTTGGACTAGATAACCCTCGTGGTCCCTTCCAACTCTATAAGTCTGTGTTTCTATGTCAGACTATTTGCCCATCTAGCCTAGTGCTGTTCACTTTGACTGGCAGCAGTTCTCCAGGGTCTCCCAGTGGAGAGGAAGGGGAAGTTCAACTGCACCTGTGGAAATCTTTGTACTAATGGATCTATTTAGTTGCACATTACCTATTCACATCACCTTGAACTATTTCCCTGACAGTCAGGGCATCTTTATGTCACAACACTGAACATCATTCCTTTTTGCACCTTGCTTCATTTTAGGAATTCCTGGCTAATAAGAATAAGAATAAGGAAAAGAAACACCAAATTAAAAAGCCTGACTTTACAAGGGCATTTCAGACAGAAACAACAGAGGTTTTGGCCAGCAGGGCTGCATGTTGAGAACTGCTGTTCCTTTCCGAAACACTCTTGTACATTCCAGAACATCAGCTCCTCTTACACTAAACAAAAGTACATATTTAATTTGGCTCTCCCATGTTGATGTTCAGTTGCTTTTTGCCGGAAAAAATGAAGCATAATTGGACTTACTCAGGATTGTGTATCTGCATTTATGCTTCTTGGGGGAATGACAAAATAAGGCAGCAAAAGCGGGGGGGGGAGGAAAGGGAAAAGGTCTAGATGCGTGGGGGTTTGAAATTTTGTTTTCTTTTGTTTCTGAAGATATGGCTATGAAAGCAAACAGAAGAACTTACATGCTGAGAGTCAGCAAAAAAAAGAAGAAACAAAGAAAAGAAAAGAATAAAAAGGCAACATTTTAAAATACTAACACTAATGGATGAAAACAGCCTGGGAGTTGGCCGTAGAGATCACTTTGTTGATCCCTAGTTAGGGTTAGACAGAGCAGCCTAAGGCTGTCCCGTTTTATTCTATCTAGCACTCAGTCATCAGTCCATTTCATCTCATTTTCTGCAGTTTTTTTGAGAAAATGCATAATGAGTTCTCATATAAATTGCATGTATTATATGCATTTTTTGCACTCAATCCCCCCCAAATATGTATTTTTTTCAATACACTAACATATGTTTACAAAATTATACCATTGCAATCATTCATTGACAATTATTAGCATATATAATCATCTAAAATTGTTCTGTTGCTATGTGACATATAGGACCGTTAAGTTTCTTACATTAGCTTTAGGGAAGCTAAAGTTCCTTAGATGATGGTATGCCAATGATACAAGTTTTAATCCCAATATAGTTTGCCTTGATGTATTTCCTAGAGAGCCATTTTGCTTTGGTTTTATTTTCTGTGTATGCAGATTAGTTGATTGGCCAATGAGGAATAAACTGGGGGTTCAATGTACTTTTTTGTCAAATATGCATTTTCACCATAAAATGTTTATTTTTGCACACCAGAACCTCATTGAAAAAATCAAGAGAAGTGCATGATCTGATTAGAAGTTGAATTTCTATCTACTAGCAAGTTCAGGGCTTTTAAATTGAGTTGGACCACTTCAGAAAGCAGACCAAACAAATTCCATCCCATCCCCAATTCTTGTCCCAAATGGAACTTCCCATCCTTCCTCCAGCATTAACCAACCTAAACAAGAGAGGCTCACCCATCCCCCCACCCCAATTTTTTCAATTCCTTCAGAGAACCAAATAAGTCCCCACAGCACCTGACAGTTTTAAATTGCCTGCAACATCCCAGAATGATGATGCAGCAGGGTAATATGGGGAGTTAATCCAGAATCTTTCATGGGCTACAATGGAGAAAGCAATGAGTTCCATTCAACTAAGTTCCACGGAGAAAAGACCCACTGAAATTAATGGACCTGACCTGAGCTGGTCATGTCCATTAATTTCAATGGGTCTACTCTGAGTATGACTAATATTGGCTACAACCCAATGTTTACAGAGATGTTTTCTTCTCTGCGAAAGTGAATGTGGGAGTCATAGCCAATCAGGAGTCCTGTCCATGCAAGACTCTCTGACGTGACCAAGGGTACATTCAGACATGGGGATTATACTGCCATGCTATGCTGACTGTGACTCCTGCCAACCCAGCAGTTTGAAAGCACGTCAAAGTGCAAGTAGATAAATAGGTACCACTCCGGCGGGAAGGTAAACGGCATTTCCATGCACTGCTCTAGTTCGCCAGAAGCGGCTTAGCCATGCTGGCCACATGACCCAGAAGCTGTACGCTGGCTCCCTCAGCCAATAAAGCGAGATGAGTGCCGCAACTCCAGAGTCGTCTGCAACTGGACCTAATGGTCAGGGATCCCTTTACCTTTATGCTGACTGTGACACAACAGTGGATGTCATTGGGCATGCCACACTGACACCCACCTTTTTATTCACTTGCGTGCTTCTGTTCCCCTGCAATTCCCTCATGTTAATGCCATTCTGACAGTACAAGAAAGTGCCAAAGATTAATCAGCAAGGAAAAGATGGGGAAATCACAACATAGAAGGACAAGAGAAGAGCCTTCCCAAGCTAGGGGATTCAAGGGCACTCTCACCAACACTGTATCACATGCTTAGGGACTAGAAACATGAACAGATAATGATAAATACTCTAAAAGGAGGGGGGGCAGACTTGCCCCAACTAGAAAAATTAAGGCAGCACACCATACCCTATTCTAACTATTCCAGGGCTAACAGGGAGCATCTTCCCTTTCCTGAGGCAGCAAACTGATCAGATCAGAGCCGCTGGCTTCCTAAAATTCAGCTGAAACTAGGAGCCACCCAGTGCAAGAAAGTCAGCAACCCACTTCTTCTCATCTTTGTTTATGCAATGCTGCCACCTAGCAACTGATTTCCAGAACAGGGCTTAGATGATTTAACATTCCTCTAAAAGCAGTTTTATTCATTTCTATATTTTTTCCCCTCCCCAGCTTTGGGCCCATCCACACTTACCCATAAATTCCACATTTTATGTAATCAATTTGCCCCCTTGACATTCCATACCCAAGCATATATTTGGATGTGATTTTTAACCTGGAGTCTCTAATGTTCATTCTCCCCATTATCCACTATTTGTCATTTCAGGAAACCCTGCCTCTGTGAAAGCTGTTCCACATAAATAAAGAAATACAAAAAATACCCACATTTTAAAAAAACAACACAGAGAGAGACAAAGAAGTCTGGTAGGAGCACTTTTAAATCCTTTTCGTATTTTCTGATGGTAGGCAAGCTATGGATTTTGCTGGCAGAAATTGGGGGAAGCAGCAGTTTCTGGTGACCATTGCATGGATGGGGGGGGGATTAAAGGGTGCACAGGGGATACATATTCCACATTGAACTGAGGTGTGGATGGGTTCTTTGTATTTAAGGCTGCCTTACTTTAACAAAGGAACTGGTTTGGCTATGTGCAAAGCACCTGTGTGGCAGGGGAGGCATTATAAAATTAGACTTTAATTGGAATCAGCAATTTGGAGCTAGAGGGCTTTCTATGCTTCTTTTCTAAATAAAGTTTTTATTAACATAAAATCAAAACCATAAGCAAAACAAAACAACTAAAGTTACAAAGCACAAGAGCTGTACAGAGGCTGTATTTTCCAAATAAATGGAGAAAAATAAAGGAAAACACATCATGAAAGCCAAATGTTACAGTCTGGTTGGGCAAGAGAATTTTCTATATCTGAATTTGACATACAGTAGTACCTCGGGTTAAGTACTTAATTCGTTCTGGAGGTCCGTTCTTAACCTGAAACTGTTCTTAACCTGAAGCACCACTTTAGCTAATGGGGCCTCCCGTTGCCGCTGCGCGATTTCTGTTCTCATCCTGAAGCAAAGTTCTTAACCCGAGGTACTAATTCTGGGTTAGCGGAGTCTGTAACCTGAAGCGTCTGTAACCTGAAGCGTATGTAACCCGAGGTACCACTGTATAAGAAATAAAATCCCACCAAACAGCACAGAAATGTTACAGGTCTTTCTTACCATAAAACATGAATCCAGACTCCACATATTCTTGTACCACAATGAGAGGTTGAAGTCCTGCAGTGTTTTCCATTTCTGAATCAATGAAGTTCTCTCTGCAGCCACCATCCACATAAGAGGTTTCTTAGATCAGAAAGTTGCTGTTTGATCATCCCACAAGTTCAAAAGGACAAGTTGTGGGGAGGCTTGGATAAGGATTTAAAATAACAATAGATGCTATTTCTTCAAAAATGTTAGTCCAAAATTTAGATGCCACCATAAGTAGAAAAATGCACCACACCAATCCTTCCCCACCCCTTTGTTCTGCAAATTCAATGCATTTTTTTAAAATGAAAAGTACTACAACAACATGCACCTTCTGCTTCAAACTAGTCTTCATTATCTCACTCCTCCCCCCCCCTTCCCCTTGCCATATTTCCCACTGTGCCTCTCCCATGTCAAGCTGGCTATGAGCCTGGTAGTTGCAGCATTCTGGATGGGGTCACCTCTCTCCCTTGTAAACACCTGCTACAAGCAGCTGCTGTGGGGCATAAGTGGGGAAAGTACTCAATAGATGGGTCATCTGCAAGCGACCAGGCCAAAAAGCAGAGCAAGAGGGAGAGAATTGCCCGTCCCTTTAAATCTGGCAGATGCCCCTTTCTTTGTGGAATGCCAGGTCACCTCAGAATCTTTTGGGACAATGGGAAATCTTCTGGGGGTGACCTCTTATTTCCTGAAAGGAGAGAGGTACAACCCATTTAAAAAGTGGCACAGCCAGGGCCAGATTTAGATTTGATGAGCCCCTGAAGGTACTGAAGGTAATGGAGCCCTTTATATGTCCAGCTGTCCTTTGTCAACAACAAATTATCGCTGTTTTTTGTGTTGAATATATGCTATATGGTAATTTATGGACCTAATAGGTATCTAAAGCCATTTGCACATAACAAAGTATGTATTTTCTCAAAGTGATTGTTGAACTGAAATACAATTAAGAAGAAATACAGTGGTATGTAACCTCGGGTTACATACGCTTCAGGTTACATACGCTTTAGGTTACAGACTCCACTAACCCAGAAATAGTACCTCGGGTTAAGAACTTTGCTTCAGGATGAGAACAGAAATCATGCCCCGGTGGCACGGCGGCAGCAGGAGGCCCCATTAGCTAAAGTGGTGCTTCAGGTTATGAACAGTTTCAGGTTAAGAACGGACCTCTGGAGCGAATTAAGTACTTAACCCGAGGTACCACTGTATATTAATAGTGAAATACAATTAAGAAGAAATATATTAATAGTGAAATAATTATTAAGCTCTAACTTAAAATGATTTTTTATTCATAACAAACTTAATAATGCAAACACATTGGCATTTGGCAATAACAAAAGTTCCTTTAGAAACACAATTTACAAAGACTCATAATCTAATCAAGTTTTGGAACTCTTTGGTTTTGGAACAGACTTCTGGAACGGATTAAGTTTGAGAACCAAGATACCACTGTATATAGAAATGAGCAAACCAGTGATATTTTAGGGAGCAGACTAGCAGGCAGGGCTCATTACTTACATCATAGGAGCCTACACAACACAAAACACTGTTGCTGTATGTAGGTTTTATTTTATTTGTTTTTTTATCTTGTATTTTGGAAATGTACATCCAGTTTTCCCCCCTTTAATTTTTTTTTGGGGGGGGGGCAAAAGAGTGGGGCTCCAAAGCTATAGCTTGTTAAGCTTATACATAAATCTGGCACTGGGCACAGCACAGCCTTATGGGGAAAAGAAGGACAGTGTAAGTGTGTAATAGTACTTGGATTCTGATGAGGAATTGTTGTTACCCCTTTGGGGGGCATTTCCCCCACATGTGAAGGAGTTCACCATTCTTGCAGGCCCTGCCCATTGTACTATTTACATGTTGGGGAGGGAGGGAGTCCAAAGCAAGGACCTGCTGCAATTTAAAACCCTGTGCAGGTGGCAAGAACCCTCCCCCCCCCCAAAAAAAGAGCTACTGTTAACTCCCTTCTGCTGCTGGAACTCCCTTCAGCCCCAGCGGTGGTCCAAAACATATGGAGCGCACTAAGTTGGCAGAAGCTGTTCTAGACACTGTGCAGGGATTTAAGACAAACATGGCAGACCCTGCCTACAGGCTCATGATCCAAGAGGAGGAAGAGGAGGACGAGGAGATTAGATGGGTGACTCTAGGGTAAAGGGACCCCTGACCATTAGGTCCAGTCGTGACCGACTCTGGGGTTGCAGCACTCATCTCGCTTTATTGGCTGAGGGAGCCGGCGTACAGCTTCTGGGTCATGTGGCCAGCATGACTAAGCCGCTTCTGGCGAACCAAAGCAGTGCACAGAAACGTCGTTTACCTTCCTGCCAGAGCGGTACCTATTTATCTACTTGCACTTTTTTGGCATGCTTTTGAAGTGCTAGGTTTGCAGGAGCAGGGACCAAGCAACGGGAGCTCACCCCATCACGGGGATTCGATCCGCCGACCTTCTGATGGGCAAGTCCTAGACTCTGTGGTTTAACCCACAGTGCCACCCGCGTCCCTTGGCTCTAGGATAGTAGAGCCCAAAGGGCAACTGGTTCCAGCCAGAGTGTGGTTCAATGTTTCCCCCTCCCTCAGATGCGGGTTGTGGGTGAGGTCACTTAATGAAATCTACAAGCTCCATCTCCAAAAACGGACCAGTACTTAAGAAAAGGTGACATCACAGGTAAGGGGGCTGCCCTCCCACCATGTTATCTGAGCACCAGGTTCTTCAGAGTCTGTACTCAAGTATTTTCTATTACTTTTATTTCATGGGACTGCATGGATAGTCAAGGCTCTCCGAGGATATTGCTGAAAGCAGCATTTCTAGGGCAGTGTAGGGGGTTAACAGACGATCCGGTCCTTCCTCAAGGTCATAAATTGCTGAGTGGTTGCTGCAAGCTCACCCTTTTGACAGCGAAGGAGACAGACAGTAAGAGACTTACCTTAATCAGCTCATATTCATTCCAAGTTCTGCATAACCTGTCACCTCAGCACAGACGCTGCTCTCTGATAACACGAAGAGTCTCGTACTCTATTTCCCACCAATGATTTGGAAGGGTGCATAGTTTAACGGCACGGCACATGCTTTGCATCCAGAAATCCCCATAAACAGTTCCCACAGCATCTCTGGCTAAAAGGAAATCAAAGATCAGCACCTGGAACAATCCTTACCTGTGATCTTGGAAAACAGTTGCTAGAAGAGGAGACAAGGGGCCATATTAGTCTAGATCAGCCTGCACAAATCTTGGGTCCATGGGTATCCACAGGAGCACAGCAAGAAGAGCAGCTTCCCGCTGTCCCAGATGAACCATAATGCCCTGATTACTGGCTTTCATTTTAAAAAAGGAGGGAGGGTATGTTTCTAGCATTTGGAGAAGCTGAGATACAAGGCAAAATGTGCAGGCACTATTCTTCTCATTTGTTTTGTGAGTAACTCACCTGCTGCTGCCTTTTGGGGATGCGTGAGTTTTAATTTGGAAGTCTCCTCCTCCAGCATCACCACCCTGGAAAAATTCCTGTGGATGCCCGTATTTGGGTCTCCAGTTGTTGTTGGAATACAACCCCTATGATCCCCAGCTAACAAAGCCAATGGTTGGGGGTGATGGGAGTTGTAGTTCCAGAGCTCAGTCTTCCTGCGTGTCACTTGTAACAGTCATTGTTGTTGTTACTGTTGAAATCAGTGTTGTATCGAAAGGTTCCGTGTGCCATCTTGAATCAAAATGGCACCCAGATTTATCCAAACACAGATAAAAACCTGCTTCTTAACCTCAGGAACCATTATGCAAAATTTGGTTAGGATACCTTAAGAGGTGTCCCAGTGCATAGCGAACAAAGAACAGATTTTTTTTTAATTAAAAAAAGTTTTATGTATGCTGTTGTACTTGCACATATTTTTACCACGCTGTAAATTGCTCTGAGATGCAACATGGGAAGTGATTCATAAATGAAGTAAATAAATAAATAAGATAATAAATAAAATAATAAATAGTCCATACCCTGTTTAGAATTCACCTTCAGGGGTATTTTTTTATTTTTATTTATTTTGCCCCTCGTATCTATACTCTCCTTGCATTGCCATTGTTTTAATGATAAGCAACATGAGCCCACAGCTGCTTGAAGAAGAAAGCTCCTCCCTTTTTATCTATTAAACCAAAAACACATAATATAATTCAATAACATGTAGGAAATAAAGTAATAAAGAAAAATATATATAATTGAACAGAAATTGAAATTAAACAATTATTGTGAATGCAATTTAGTGAATACAAAATTGTGAATACAATTTTGGGTCATTGTATTCACAGTCCGTGGGAAGTATAACTAACTGGCATTGAAAGGTCCTTTTTCTGGGATAAATGTTTCTGCTTTAGTGATGGTGCAGGCCCACTTCGAACCCCATGTAGTATCCCATGGGTTTTGGCAGGGTACTCACTGTGTGAGAAAATCTTCCAATGCGTCTACTCTAATACCAGGGCTCGTCCACCAGGCAAGAGGAGTCAATTGCCTTAGGCAGCAGGATCCACTTTAGGCAGTATATCCCTATGTGGATCTTTCTTGCCCCTTGTTCTTGATGTAGAACTTCCCTCACCTGCCCTTCCCTGGTGGAGAGGGGTCTATCTCAGGTGCCAAAATGTATTGGGCCAGCCCTGCCTAATACCACAAAGCAGCAGGAATCAGGATCAGTTCAACTGTTGTGTTTACCGGTGAACAGCCGATACATTCAGTATAGTAGCTAAAACTTGCTTATGCAGGCAAGGCTGTGGCTGCATACACCCCACCCCACTCCAAGAAAATATTAATTCTGAGCATTGTCATTTTTTAAGGGTTGCTGGGAATTGTAATTCCATGAATTCTTTTGAGGGGGGAAGGTCTATGTGCTTTGAATGTGCTTTAAAGCTATGGTGTGTTCACAGCCTAAGACTCCCAACTTAGTTTCCAGGAAATTATGGAGCGAACCACACCCAAACAGAGGAGGGAGCTTCTATCACAGACTAGGCCACGTCTCTTTAAAGATACAGGCCACACACACTGAAGTAGGTATTAGTAAGTGGTCCTCAGATTGTACAACATTCTCATTTAAAGTTGAAGAGTTGCTAAAAATTCCAAATAGTGGTGTATCTCACTGGAGGCACCAGTATTAATACTGTTGTCCTCCTTTATATATAAAATAACTTTCTGACACATAGCTGAAAACAAATCTTGCTCTCTGCTATGCCATACGTTCTGAATGAATTCTTCAGCAATAGCTGTGAACCAGATTAGACTGTGCCATAAATCCTTATTTTATCCCTCTAAATATTTCCATTTTATTACCAATCTTCTTCTCCCTAAAAAAAACCAGAAAACCAGCCCTGGCAGCTACCAATATATAAAGAATCGATTCTTTTATGCAATCTATTTTCGTTTGGACCATCCCATATCCTCAGTAACGCTAGCGACGGGGAAACTTGATACCTCGCCCCTGCAGACTTTTTTCAGACTCAGCATCAGAGTGTCTTTTCGTTATCCAGCTGCCCAGAGGCCAAGGGAGAAGCAGCCAGTAGAAAAGGAAGCCCTGCTACTGATGGGTTAAAAATGTGCAGACCTCTGCATAATGTCAGGACGCTGGAGCATGTGAATTCTCAGAAGCAGGGACGCTGCCGTAATTCAGCGCGTCACCCAACCCAAAAAGAGAAGGATGGTGAGGGCAAGTATAGTGGTTCTTCGAGCGCGTTCGCCTCCTCCTTTTAGGCTGGGCTCTTAAGGGTTAAGACGAGGGTGGAAGCACAGGCCGGCTCATGTCCTGTCAGTGGCGAATTCGCAATTTCACTCCCTTTCTGAGCATCCTTGCTCCCTACTGCCAGCAATTTCTTGCTGTGGTCGTACACTCCAGCAACCCAGATTCTCCACCGTTCCGCAAATTCTTGCTCAGGTTTCAAGCAAGCCACTGACAGCAGCCTGTCCTATTTTGGGGAACGTAGCCTCCTCGACTGCGGATGCAGCTTAACAATAACGCAGGAAGCATGTTAAAGAACTGCAGCTATTTGCCTTGCACGTTGTGTTCATTTCTCTTTATATCTCCATTTTCTTGCTCCGATCCCATAAAGGACAATCTCTCTTGCAAACAAAACCCCCAGAGCCTAGTTAGCGGGACCGAAGGCTCCCAGACACGGATTGCCTGCCAGCCACAGCACGGTAAGGACATGAGCACTTTTGGCTAGTTTTGCATGGCAGTTTGATGGAGCTTACTAAATGTGGTTCTTCCCACCTACCCACCCACCCCGTTTGCATCCATCATTTCCAGATCAGATTTGTCGGCATGGCAGGCAGCCCCTGGCAGTCCCAGTCTCCATTTTCATCCTCTGAAATCTTCCAGCCTTAAGTAACACATTTAGATTCGCCGTTCCTCTCTCTCTCTCCATTCTGGAAACTGACGACGCACATCGCCAATGCTGTTCAGTTCCATTCAGCTTACCCAGAAAAAAAGCATGTCGGGGTTTTGCTGTCGTCGTCGTCATCGCCGTTCTGTGTAAAACCTTACCGAATCCTAGTTGCTTTGCTTGCCTGGATTGCTTTAGATAGGCTCATTTTATTCGTGCTTGGATGTATCTGAAGAAGTGTTTCTGGAAGAGAACCCACCTCTTTCGTTGGGGTGGTGTTTCTGTCGCCAACATTATCCAGAGGCTTTTCTTCCAGCGTTTAGATGCCTTCTTGCTGGATTTAAATAGATGTCTTGACTAACTAATAAATAAATAAAAATGCAAACGCAGCAACAATGCTTCAGGGCTGTTTCACAAATTACTCAGCAGCAAACCCATGTTTGCCCATGAGTGTACACACAGCAGGACGTTGCACCAAGATGAGGGTTTGGAAGGATGCCATTGTCACATTCACACATTCTGAGCTGGGGGCTGTGTGTACAAATGAAACATTATACCTTTGAGGTGAAATGTGCAGAGGCCCTTATATGGCAGATGCAAAGGGTTTTCTTTGGCATCTCCCTATTACACGTGCTGTAACTCAGTTGTCGAGCATCGTATTTGCATGCAAAGCGGTCCCAGGTTCAGTCCCTGGTTTCTCCAGGTAGGTCTTGGAAGGACTCATGCAGAAACCCTGGAGAATTGCTGCAGGTGGGTCCCAGCAGCACTGCACATTAAAAACAGTGTCATGTCATTTTAAACCTCCATGGCTCCCCCATGGAATCCTGGGAACTGTAGTTTGTTCAGGGTGCTGAGAGTTGCTAGGAGACCCCTATTGTTCCCTCACAGAGCAACAATTCCCAAATGAACTGGGAATTGCAGCTCTGCAAGGGGAAAGGGAATTAGGAGGCCTTGTTTGGTGATTTGTTTGTTTACAGGGTGCCCTCTAGGGCATTTCCCTTACAAGATAGCTTACATAATCATGAAACACACACAAAATGTTTGAAACAAGAAAATCCAGACAGCAACTTCGCAATATTTTTAAGCGCTGATCATTTACTTCACATGTTCCTAAAGCAGCAAAATGCATTCCATTAAATCCACACAATGTAATTGCTTTAACTTGTTTTGTGGCAGAGGTGTAAAGCCTTTGGCATTCCAGATGTTGCTTGAGCACCACTTCAATCAGCTCTAGCCAGCATGGCTCCTGGTAAGGGATGGTTGGAACTGTATTCCAGCTATCCTTCAACATCTGCATTTCTTTGGATTTTGCGATGCAGGCCACCAGCCAAAATAATTTGTACAGAAATGCATGAAGTAACATACAGAAATACATTGTATTAGGCGAAATCATGATTTGCATTGAGAGGGAGAGCTGGGGAAAATAACAACTTTAGGAAGCCAAAATTGACAGATTATTCCATCCCTGGATGGGTGCAGGCATTCCTTCAGATAACCTGATCCAAAACTTTAGGGCTTTACAGCAGAAAACCAGCACTTTGACTTAGGCCCAGAAATGCCCTGGCTTGCATGATAAACTTACTACAGTGGTAACTCAGGTTACACACGCTTCAAGTTACAGACTCTGCTAATCCAGAAATAGTACCTCGGGTTAGGAACTTTGCTTCAGGATAAGAACAGAAATCGGGCTCCAGTGGCGCGGTGGCAGCGGGAGGCCCCATTAGCTAAAGTGGTGCTTCAGGTTAAGAACAGTTTCAGGTTAAGAACAGACCTCCGGAACGAATTAAGTACGTAACCAGAGGTACCACTGTACTAGTTTAGGATTTGCGTTGCTTGTTTTGACCACCTGGCCCCAACCAGGATTGAGGCAGCCATGTTCTTCACCAGTTCAAGTACCTGAACCATCTTCAAAAGCAATCCCATATACAAGACATTACCTGCAGTCTAGGATGAGAAAGATGATGGATGATTATGGTGCTGTCTGACTCGCTTGGTGTTTCTTTGCTTCTTTGCCCAAGGAAGGCTTATATAACTAAAATGATCATTTATTTAGACTTCCTATCATTTTCCAGCTGCCCACTCAGACCATAGCCATGCTGTATTAAGACTGCCAAACAATTAGGAATTGCAAGGTTACTAGTCTGGATAGCTCACTTGGTTAGAGCGTGGTGCAGATAACACCAAGGTGGCAGGTTTGATCCCCATATGGGGCTGCATATTCCTGCTTTGCATGGGGGTTGGACTAAATAATCCTCTGGGTCTCTTCCAACTCTATGATTCTATGATCTGGTAGTGGCAAAATGGCCAGCACATATTACACTGATTCTGTACCAGTTAATTGGCTATTTATTATTTCATTTCTGTGCTCAGTATAGAACACTGATATTAATGTTTAAAGGATCACTTATATCCATATGAATATGTCCAGGCCTTTAATATCAAGCATACTTTTCCATGTTTATTTGTAATAAAACAAGAAAATCTTTAATAAAAACTAATTAAGAAAAAATATGAAGCTCAGAGACTGTGATCTTTGTCCCATCACTGGTAAACAGGGATGGATGAATGTCAGCCTCACTTCCTCTCAGTTTCATATTTTTCCAATCTTAATTTCAATCCTCTACATTTCCACATCAGTTTGCAAAAAAAAAAAAAAAAAAAAAAAGTGGGTGGGTGTAAAAAGACCTCCGGAAAATTCATCATCATTTTAATGTGGATTTCTTTTAACATGCAATTTCATCTAATATATTCATTTTCACAATCTTCCCAATATAATGCAAATTTTTATTACTTTATACATTTTACGGTTTATTCAATTTTGTACACTCTGCTTGGCTGCAGAACTGCAATACACGATTCAGGGAAATGTGAATTTTCAAGAACGGTTGTTTTTCGGTTCATGTATTGTATAGTTTCAAAAAGTGTGAATTAGGTAGATTTGCAAACAGAACAAATTTCTCCCCCATCTCTGGTATTAGGATATGAGAGTGCAGAGATAAAGCAGGCCTGTCATCAGCTATTGGTCAAATGGAGCATTGGTCAAGGGCACCCAGAATCTTGAAAGGACCCCTCACTAGCCCACCAGAGCCCAGCTATGTTGCCATTCCCTGTCCATGGTGCCTGCCTGCCATTTTAAGTTACCCAAAATATAATGCCCTGCCCTATACATCTATGAAATGCATTGATTCCATAGACGTATGTTGCAGGCAGAGCTATACCCATCCTGGTCAGGGGATAATCAGTGGGGGAGTGGAGTTCATTGTCAGCCCCATGCCAAGGACCCATCAAACTGTGGACCTGGCACTGAGATAAGGTCATTCATTGCAGGTACTTTGAAGGTAAGCTCAAATAGTTTGTGCCAAATCCAAGGGCAATCAGTCTTGGTGTG
The DNA here is from genome assembly GCF_965112155.1 of Podarcis liolepis. Lineage (NCBI taxonomy): Eukaryota > Metazoa > Chordata > Lepidosauria > Squamata > Lacertidae > Podarcis > Podarcis liolepis. Next base: position 25,919,897 of record NC_139570.1, on the reverse strand, counting down.
CTCGCTGCTGAAAATTTCTCCTGCATCTTGCTCTGTTTTTCTTATCCTCTATCAGTTAATGAGAAAAGAACCTTCATTCAGTAATTAGCAGAAGAAAGAGAAAACATTGTGGTTGGCATACAGAATTTTTTTTCAGGCTTTCCTTGCGGTTGAGATGGCCAAGGGTGGGTTTTGAGTGTCCTTCTGCCCACAAATCATCATCCTCTCCAAGTGCCCACACTTTCTGAAACCCAAAGACATCTTCAACTGGGCTTTCCTGTATGCATGGGGAACCAGGAAGGTTGCCTACCATGACAGCTGTTCATCATTATTTCTTTAAGTGAAGAATTTTTAGTTCTTTTTCTTTTTTTAAAAAGAAAAATCAGTGGATGATGATGATAGTTAACTTTCCCAGCTTCCACTAAAACCCACAGGAGACCTCATGTTGTAACTCTTCCCAATGGGCCTTTTTTAGATTAGGGAGCTAGAGAGGCTGCATAGTGCTGGATAAATGTCTAATGGAAAGGGTGGGGAACACCCACCACCCACAGCCAATTCACAATGATACGCAATTCACAATGATACACCCACCAAGGTTTTGGAAGAATTCTAAAGTACCCTGAGAATGAGGAAGGTGGAAGGAAGCCTCTTTTCAGAGAAATAAAACTTTAGAATAATTGAAGAGCGTGTTTCAGCATATCACTAGTGAGCGTAGGAGTTTGGGGGTGGAGCACAGAAGCAGAAGTTCATCTCCAGGTTCTACTGCCTAAGGAAGTGAAGTTGATGGCTACCAGGAAAAGGGCCTTTTCAGTGATGGTGCTCATTTATAGAATGCAGTTCCTAGAAAAGTTCACCTGGTGCCTATGCGAGGGCTTTTTAGGTGCTTTTTGTTCTAGTTAAAGCCAGTTTAACTAGAATGGACACATATACCTGGTACAGTAGATATTTGCACCAATGCAACACAACAACAACTAAATTAAAGTAATAATCTCCACTTTAAAGCCTTGTTGAAAAAGGAAGACTTTCAATAGGCACTGCAACAACAACAACAACAGAGATGGCACTTGTCTGATATGTAATTGGGGGGGGGGGGCAGTTCCTAAGGGCAGATGCCACCACATGAAAGGAGCACTTCAAACATTGTACAGAACAGGGCTCAGGATTAGATGATATCCAAAGGAGACCCTCTGCTGCAGAGCACAGCCATTGGTTAGGTATTTTAATATTTTAGTTGCTGCACTGATTTCAAGTAGATTGTCAATGCAATAGTTTTTATGACTGGTATTTCTGGTATTTCACAGGTAAACTTTTGCATAAATTTGTATTTGTATATTTCTGCAAACCTCCCAAAGTTTTGTATACTTAAGGGTGCTTAACAAATGGTCAACAGTTTTGGTGTCTGAATTATGATAATGATGGCAAAGATGGAGTTGTCACAGTTAAGGCCAGAGATGAGAAAGTTGCAATAGTCAAAGCAAAAGAAGATGAGAACATGGAACAGAGGAGGGAAAGGGAAAGGTCATGTTTTGCAATACTGTACAAAGCAGCAAGGTTTTACAACAGATTCAATATGGGGAGCAAAGGAGAGAGAAAGAATGATGAAGCCAATGGCTTCATGCCTGAAGAACATGGTGAATCGTAATATTGAGAGAATATGAAGATACAGTGATAAAATATCCAAGTCGAGATATCAGACAATCAGTTGGACATGCAGGATTGGATGGAGGACATTAGCTATACAGTAGTATCTCGGGTTACATACGCATCAGATTACATACGCTTCAGGTTACAGACTCCGCTAACCCAGAAATAGTACCTCGGGTTAAAAACTTTGCTTCAGGATGAGTACAGAAATTGTGCTCCAGCGGTGCGGCAGCGGGAGGAGGCCCCATTAGCTAAAGTGGTGCTTCAGGTTAAGAACATTTTCAGGTTAAGAACGGACCTCCAGAACGAATTAAGTACTTAACCTGAGGTACCACTGTAATCACAGAGAGGTAGAGTTGGGTGCTGTCAGGTCCCACTAAAAGGCATGAGATTTGACCACTCCTTGCAAGATCAGTGTGCAGACAAAGAATAGCAGAAGACTACAGATGAATCCTTGAGAGCCCCACAAATATGAGGAAAACAGAGAAAGAGTGTTCCCCCATGTAAAAAACAGGTTGGAAAAAACAGACTGAGGACTGGAACCCAGACTATATGATGATGCCCTTTGCAAAAGCCTATGCTGCCTTTCCACTCATGGATATTTAGCACAAACATCCAAGTATCCTCAATAAAGACTGTTCATTGTTTGCACAGAGCATTGATATGACTTTATCAAATCAAAAGGACTTTCACTGTCAGTTATATGCAGAAGACAACCCAGCTATATTTTTTGTACCCCAAGCCACCATCAGATCCTTTCTGTCCAACTGTTTTCCTGATTCTTGGGATAGTGGATAAGCAACTCAAATTCTACTATGTCCAAGACATTCACTCCAAGATTATTTTCCATGAACTCTTTAATTTCCCACTATGACCAGCCTAGAGCAGCACCTGCAGGTACTTGATAAAGCACCTTTGATTTTGCTAAGCTGTTATGAGTTTGCCTGGGAACCTTAAAGTGCCTAGGGTGCAGTAGAACAAATTGGGAATTCTTGGTCAATTGAACCAGTTTCAGTCTGGAGTATAAATTTACTCTAAAGCCAAATCCCTGCAAGGCTACCCAGCAAAATCATTACTGGGGTAGAGTTTTAATAGCTGCTGCAAAATAGGTGGGAATCCTTATGCAGATGCTGCAGCATGTAAGGAGATCATTTAATGCTAGCACTTCAGAAAGCAATCTGTCAATTTCAGTATTTGTATTGGAAGGGTGACCTTGGTGCTAAAAGCTTCTCACTGTGGTATTTGCCTTCCTGCTAGTGTGAGATTCTAAGAGGCAACTTGGCAGCTAATTCCAAACAAGCACATGAAAGGCTAGCCAACTTCTTTGCAAGAGCCTTTGACCTACATTTGGCCAGTCCACCCATGAGGCGACCCACTCCCTGCCCTGCTCAGGCAGTAGAATCCACAGGGGCAGCAGATCTTGATGTAGATTCTTATCTCCCACCCCGGTTTCTGATATAGATCTTCCCTCGCCCCTTCTTCCCTGGCAGGGAGGGTGAGTGCCATTTTGTGGTTCGCCTCAGGTGCCAAAATGTATTGGGCCAGCTCTGGAACTGCAAGGTGGTCATACCTGGCCTCAGCAGTGTGGCCTATCAAGGGCATCCGTTTACAAGCTGGGCCAGAGGCATAGACCTCACACCAGTCCTGGCTGCTCAGTTAAACAAGCTCTCATCAGCAAATCAGAGGGTGAGCTTGATTTCACTCTGAAAGAAGGAGGGTGAAGTCTGTGCTTGAGCAAGGATGTACATATACTAGTCAGAACACTGGAAGTCAGCTTGACATTAATAGGACATAATTTTTCTTTGTTGTCTATTGAATGTGTTGCCTTTCAGAAGGAATTATCCTCCCAAGGTGCTTTAAAATACAGTGGTGCCTCGCAAGACGAAAAGAATCCGTTCTGTGATTCTCTTCATCTAGCGGTTTTTTTCGTCTTGCGAAGCAAGCCCATTGAAGGATTAGCGGATTAGCACTATTAGCGCTATTAGAGGCTTTTAGAGGCTTTTAGAGGCTTTTAGCGGCTTATCTGCTGATCGGATCAGCTGATAAGCGGCTTAGCGGCTTAGAAAAAGGGGTGGAAAGGTGGGGAACCAGCAGGAACTCGCAAGACATTGTCGTCTTGCGAAGCAAGCCCATAGGAGATTCGTTTTGCGAAGCACCTCCAAAACGGAAAACTCTTTCGTCTAGCAGGTTTTCCGTCTTGCGAGGCATTCGTCTTGCGGGGCACCACTGTAGTAAAACAATATAATAAGGTTACATTTTTTAAAAAACACACAAAACAACACACACATTTTAGAATAACAGCAGTGAATGAATAAAATATTGGATGGGTTTTTTACCTGCCTTTTAGGATAAATTATCCTTCCCATGGTAGATTTTGAAAGAACTCAGCTGCCTTTAGGCCCGTGGTGAGGTTGCTCCAGCCCTCCAGGTATTGCTGGACTAAATCCCCATCACCATGGACCATGTTGATGAGAGTTGGACTCCATCTTTTCAGTGCAGCTAGGCCAAGGGACACCTGTTGTCCATGGGATTCCTTTCTGCAGTGTGGGTCCTACGCAGAAACAAAGGAATTTCAAACTGAATCAGATGAATTTACATCATGCATTTTGACTAGTTAATGCCACTGAGAACAATCCCCAGATATAACACCAAATTCAAAATTGGAACTACTGTCCACTTTAAGTGCTACAGCAGGAACAGATATGGCATGCAACTAGGGGAAAATGTACAACACCCATAGCTTGGCTGTATTCATACAGTGAATACAGTTTGGGATATGTTGTAAATGTACATGGTTAAACTTGGTTTGGCGAAGGTAGGGAAAGAATGATTAACATAAGGAATTTTATGCTACACAGGATTCATTTGTATGTTTCTGGAATGAGTATTTTTAGCAAAATGCAGCAATTGATTTTTATTTTATTTTTAGAAAACCAATAAGGTAATTAATGAGTCTCTGTGTTTGTGAATATAGGATTGTCTCCAACATGAGTCCTACTTAAAGGAGTGGGATGGGTTTTAATAGGTAGGAAAGGATATTTGATTGCAATTTATCCCTTCAGGTGCCCATGTGTATGGGTTGCACGTGCAAAGAGATCGGCTTACCACTTTGTTTAAAATGTGGGGCTGAGCAAAGTTCAAAGTCCCATCCTTAGCAGAAAAATCAAAAGTGTAGGAATTAGGCTGTGAAACCTTTTAATTAACTAAGTTCACAACCCTCAGAAATAAACTGGCAGCCAGTATAAGTACTGGTTGAGATGTGCTCAATTCTCCAATTTCTAATCTTCAAGTTCTGAGCAAATGACCTTAAGCAATTTCAGCTTCTGGACACTTTTCTTAGGCAGTCCCATCAAAAACCCATTTGTAAGAATCTGTTGTGTAATTGCTGTAATGGGATAATACACCCTGTTCTCAAAATAGTTTGTGGATCTAAACCAGCAGGCTCCCTGTGAGCAATTAGTGACTATCCCCAGTCTAAAGAGGTAATTATCTAATGTTCGCATGTGTGCTTGAGAGACCCCTAAGACCTCTAAACATGCTTTCAGAAAGGCAGGATCTTTTACTGGTGTCATATGGCATGTTGTCCTGAGTTGTTATTTAGTCGTTTAGTCGTGTCTGACTCTTCGTGACCCCATGGACCAGAGCATGCCAGGCACTTCTGTCTTCCACTGCCTCCCGCAGTTTGGTCAAACTCATGCTGGTAGCTTTGAGAACACTGTCCAACCATCTTGTCCTCTGTCGTCCCCTTCTCCTTGTGCCCTCCGTCTTTCCCAACATCAGGGTCTTTTCCAGGGAGTCTACTCTTCTCATGAGGTGGCCAAAGTATTGGAGCATCAGCTTCACGATCTGTCCTTCCAGTGAGCACTCAGGGCTAATTTCCTTAAGAATGGATAGGTTTGATCTTCTTGCAGTCCATGGGACTCTCAAGAGTCTCCTCCAGCACCATAATTCAAAAGCACCAATTCTTTGGCGATCAGCCTTCTTTATGGTCCAGCTCTCACTTCCATACATCACTACTGGGAAAACCATAGCTTTAACTATACGGACCTTTGTTGTCCCGAGTATGCATCTAAATCCTTCTGTGACTAGAAAAGCATACCAACACACCAAAACTACTGATATTTATTCAAAAGAACAATAGGTATTTGGATTTGAAGAAGAAGAAGAGTTTGGATTTGATATCCCGCCTTTCACTCCCCTTCAGGAGTCTCAAAGCGGCTAACATTCTCCTTTCCCTTCCTCCCCCACAACAAACACTCTGTGAGGTGAGTGAGGCTGAGAGACATCAGAGAAGTGTGACTGGCCCAAGGTCACCCAGCAGCTGCATGTGGAGGAGCGGAGACGCGAACCTGGTTCCCCAGATTACGAGACTACCGCTCTTAACCACTACACCACACTGGCTCTCACTTCTTATTTGTAAGAATCCATTGGTTGAGCCATCGCAGCATATACATATACAGTCATGGGCTGTATTGTACGATGATCATGCTCCTAAATGTGAAGAAATAATCGTTCCTATGTTAAAATGGGGAGCTAGCAGTGGAAATATACAATACAAATAAAGTGGTATCTAGGGTTAAGAACTTAATTCGTTCTGGAGGTCTGTTCTTAACCTGAAACTGTTCTTAACCTGAAGCACCACTTTAGCTAATGGGGCCTCTCATCCTGAAGCAAAGTTCTTAACCCGAGGTACTATTTCTGGGTTAGCGGAGTCTGTAACCTGAAGCGTCTGTAACCCAAGGTACCACCGTATAGATACCATGTTCCCTCTTCTAGCACTCTAGAATCTGCATGTGTGAAGTTACATCAGATCTTTATTAGGAGAGCAGGATCACAGGCATGGACCCTCCACCAAGCCTTTGATCCAGTGGCAAGTTTACAATGTTCCTTTGAGAATGGATAGGTAATGGGAGCAGCAATGCTTAGCTCCTGTCTTACATACGTATTTTGGAACTCACAGGAGTTCGAGATTTGAGGGGAAAGACTTTGTGACATAAGAGGGAGCAATTAGGGGAGGGATAGGGGCATGCACAGAAGGGGCATGTTTACAGGTGGAATGGGATGCCATCAACAAAGCTTATCTCTTAGATCATGGCTAGGCAAGCTAAGGCCTGGGGGCCGGATCTGGTCCAATCGCCTTCTAAATCCGGCCCGCACATGGTCCAGGAATCAGCATGCTTTTACATGAGTAGAATGTGTCCTTTCTTTTAAAATGCATCTCTGGGTTATTTGTGGGGCCTGCCTGGTGTTTTTACATGAGCAGAATGTGTCCTTTTATTTTAAATGCACTGCTGGGTTATTTGTGGGGCATAGGAATTCATTCATATATTTTTTTCAAAATATAGTCCGGCCCCCCACAAGGTCTGAAGGACAGTGGACCGGCCCCCTGCTGAAAAAGTTTGCTGACCCCTGTCTTAGATGGTGCTCTTGAATAGACTGCCTTGTTGGGGACAATTGCTGTGGCATGTGGCTTCTTGTTTTGGTAGAGCAGCTTCATTGAGACACTGGTCTCTTTATGCATTTCTGCAGGACTTCCAGTCTGATGCAGGAGTTTTAAGGTTTCAAAACTTGATTCTCAGCAGCTTTTGTTTGCCAGCTACCTTGTGATCTTTATTACAACCCAGCATTTAGTCAGGTGATTTAGTCAGTGAGGTTCCTGTCACTCAGTGGCTTTGCCAGCAAGAGGGTAAGGCATCAAGGGGTAAGTATGATGGCAAATAAGGTGCAGGCATGGAATTTTACCCAGGATCCTTAGCCAGGCTAACCTTTGGTTAACTTCCAAACACAAAATTGAGGCTGACAGTTGAATCACTCACTAATTTTCACTGGTGTGCAAAAGATAAAAAATAAAAAATTAATAAAGCTTAAAATGAAATCCATGCCAGTGATTTATTATACAGATAAATGAATGAGTGTCTACCAAATTGACTGCCTTTGACGGGTTTCAGGGAAGCTAAGCCAAGCCTTGCCATTTCACACCACTAGAGGGTGCCAAAGCATTGCCTAATACAGCATAATTTCAGGTTTTGGGCACATGGCTTTATTCAATCTGTTACCATCCCATGAGACAAAGTCAAATCGTATCCTGATAGACAAATGTCTTGATTACTATAAACAGCCAAAAGGATCCAATGAATATGAGGCAGGCTTTGATACGTCTTAGGTTAGTGGTATTGGAAGCTCTGGAGTTATTAAGCAGCAATTTTTCCGTCCAGCATGGTTGGCCAGTTTTAAACTCCATTATAAACATTGCAGTCCCTAGAGCATGGGTAGGCAAACTAAGGCCCGGGGGCCGGATCCGGCCCAATCGTCTTCTAAATCCAACCCACAGATGGTCCAGGAATCAGTGTGTTTTTACATGAGTAGGATGTGTGTCCTTTTATTTAAAATGCATCTCTGGGTTATTCGTGGGGCACAGGAATTCGTTCATCCCCCCCCCAAAAAAAGGATATATAGTCTGGTCCCCCACAAGGTCTGAGGAACAGTGCACTGGCCCCCTGCTGAAAAAGTTTGCTGACCCCTGCCCTAGTGCATCAGAATTCAGCAAATATTGTTTGAAGGCACAAGTAGAACATCTTGTGAGAGGGTGAGAGTGTGGGTGTGAGAGAGAGGCAAAGATAATCACCAGATCAAGGGAGTGAATCTCCTACGCTTGTTTACTCAGAAGTAAATCCCACTGATCTCAATTGGACTCACTCCCAGGTTAGGTACATATCATCTTGCACTCTCAAACATAAAGAAATTGTCACACCTCATTTATAATTAACCTGGCCTGGCTACTTCACCTAGTTCTACTTTGTAGTCCTGTATAACTCCTTCCCTGAGCACTTATACGGTGCCTTTTCTCTGTCTTCTTTTAAACCCCTTCTCAGAACCTTCTTTCCTAAGAAGTCTTTGGCTTATCCCTTTAGGGCACAAACCTGGCATATTAGGCCAGATTCCATACAAATGTGTTTGCTTAGGTGAACTTTGCATTATCACAAGCTGATGTGGAAATGTGGAGAACTGAACTTAATATTTGAAAAATGTGAAACTGATGGAAAGAGAGATTGGCAGATCTGCCCATTCCTTCCTCTGTATTGAAAAAGTGATGAGGGCACTGGACCTCATACATGAAGAGACCTGTGTGCTTATCTCCAATGCCTGGCATTTAACACAATCTGTTAATGCTACCTCCAAACTGCCTTTACCCGTTTCTCCAACAGCAACCCATTAGTCTTCTGACAATCATTACCCAAATACTTTCCCTTAAATACTTCTCAGCAAGACTCCATCTTATCCTGTTATCTTCCACTGGGCATTTTATACGTTTGGCCTTTTATAAATGACATTTATAATTTGTGTTCATTGTATTTTATTGTATTATTTTTGGTCAAAGCTTTCACTGCAAACCGTTGATGTTTCCTCTGCAGAAAAGTTGCAGAGGCAGAGTTTTTAAATAGAAGTGATCATATGTCACTCCCTGAAGCAATTAAAAACATACTTTCCATAGGGCCAGGACTGTCTCACGTAGGGAATCTGCATGGAATCAAATGGTGTCATCATTAACTGCTATTTCCATACCCTATGACTGACATGAAATCCACAGGAATCCCAGTACCTCTGGCTATTTCATCCATTTCCTCACAGGAGGAAAAGCTATTTACTAATGGAAATATTCCAAGGACTCCCCTTTGGTACCTTCAGGAAGTGCATCACGGACCATGCTTGGCTCAACATGGGACTGCAGAAAGTAATTTGCAATAGGCATGCATTTATGTAATACTATACATAGCAAAAGCTTTAGGGAGTGGTAAATTTAAGACAATGTTCTTGCTGCTACAATCCAGAGCAAAAGTCATTACCACACTTAATAACCATCTCAATGCATGCTTATGGAATCTGGTAAATGCAGGGAGGATTATGCTATCAGTGGCAGTGATGGCTCTCATTTTCCTACTCTGCTGTCAGTGGTTATATGCCTCTGGATGCCAGTCTCTAGGAATGGCAAGTGCTGAACCCTTTTCGGCCTGGGGGCCACATTCTTATCTGAGCAACCTTCCAGGGTCCACATACTGGTTGTAGACAGGACCAAAGACAAAACTGGGCAGAGCAGGACCCTACCCATGAGAAGCATCTAAATCTGGAGACGTTTTGGTGGTTCAGGTGCTTCCTATATTTAATTATAAGGTTTTGAGGATTCAAACATCTGTCTTGACTTAGACTCAGTCAAAATCGTACTATTATTACGCTCTTGGTCTTCAGAGACGGCTGTGACTCTCTTGTCTCTTTTTGGGACTTAAAGAGACATACACCCCGGAATGCAAAGTTAAAGAATATGTCTTTGCAGAACCCCTACCCATGAGAATCCCCTGAATCGTGCTTTGGTGGTCCAGGTGCTTACCATATTTAATCATAAGACTTTGAGGACTCAAACACCTGTTTTGACTTAGGTCCAGTCAAAATAGTACTATTATTGTATTGTATTATTATTACCTGACCTTATATAAGAGTTAACTTTTGCACTGTATCAATCTAATTAATTTTGGACCCTCGCTGCAATTATCCGAGGGACGCTAGCCTGGTTACCTCTATACCTTACCCCTATAGTATATTAGGAAGACTTAAACTCAAATATACAAATGCCGAACGGCTCTAAGAAGGGGGTGGCAACACCAGCGGAAAGGAGGCCTTCAAGACAAGAAGAGGGGAAGGAGGCAAGAGAAATCAGAGACTACGATAGCTTGATGGCCGAAATAAGAAAGGAATTTAAAAATAATGAACAGTATATTGAGAGAAAATTGATAGAGGTTCAAGATACCCTAGATAAGAAACTGGGAGAAGTGGTGGGAGAATTGACAGGAAAGGTTAAGGATCTCTCGGTAAGAACTAAGGGTTTGGAGGATTCAGTGAAGAGGGTGCAAAAGGACGCGAAAGACAGTAAGAAAGAGATGGACAGGATTAGACTAGAAGTTAAAGAGATAGGAGCAACACAGGAAGAGTTGTTGGACAACATGGCTATGACACAGATGCGCCAGAATCAATCTAACTTAAAATTTAGAGGAATAGCAGAGGACTTAAATGAGAATATCCGAGCTAAAGTGGTGAAAGAGCTGGCAATATGGTTAGATAGAAAAGAAGAAGAGATAAACCATGGTCTGGTAAACATATTCCGAATAAGAATAAAATCGGCAAAAGCCAGAGGGAAAAAATTGCCAGGAGATGTAATAGCCATGTTTAATTCATTGGAGATAAGAAATGAAATTTTGAAACAGAATTATGTTAAAAGGTTATATATTGGAGGAAACCCAATTATTATTTATAAAGAGATTCCTTCGAGATTTCTTCGAAGGAGGGACCCATATAAAAAATTAACAAATCAATTGAAGAAAAATGGGATCCTGTATAGATGGGAGTTTCCGGAAGGCATTTCATTCTATTTCAAAGAAAAAAAGTTCAAACTGTCTACCATCTCAGAACTACAAAAATTCGCAAGGAGATATGAGAAGGATCTGGGGAAAATGATGGGAGAGGAGGAGGTGGGGAACCAGCAGGGGGAAGAAAATGGGGGGAGTGAAGAAGAAGAAAGAGAGGAGAGCTCAAAAGGAGAAGGAGAAGAACTAGAGAAAGGAGACAAAGAACAGTAGATTGCGCATAGGTTTGATAAGTTAACTTATATTACAGAACAGATGACGTTAAAAATACTAAACTGGAATGTGAATGGACTGAACAATAAAAACAAAAGGAACCAGATTACACATGTATTATTGAAAAAGAATTATGACTTAATATGCCTCCAAGAGACGCATATAATAAATAAGCATAAGAGACTATTATGTAATAAGAGACTGGGAGCAGACTTTGTGACATCAGATAGAGTGAAGAAAAGAGGGGTGGTACTATATATTAAGGAAAAATATGAGCCACAACTATTATATAAAGATGATCAAGGGAGAGTAATCATTGTTCAGATGGTGTTTCAGGGAGAAAAAATAATTGTTGTTGGAATATATGCTCCAAACGATAAAAAATCTGCTTTCTATTCTGAATTAAGAGATAAATTGATGGAATGGATGGATCAAAAAATGATTTTAATGGGTGACTTTAATGGGGTGGTGTCTCCAAATTTAGATAAGCTAACAAAAAGCTAACCATGTCTTTTTTTGACATGGTAAATAATCTGGGATTAATTGATGCATGGAGACTCAAAAACCCCACTACAAAACAATACACTTTTTTCTCAAACCCAAATCAGAGCTGGGGGCGAATAGATAGCATTTGGATCTCGAAGGAATTAACCCAGAATTTAATTAAATCAGAAATTCTCCCAAGAATTATATCTGACCATAATGCGGTTTACAGTGAGCTGAAAGGCAAGGATATTAAAACAACTAGATGGAGAATGAATGAATTTCTATTTAATGATCAGAAGATCGTAAATAAGGCAATAGAGACAATAGAAGATTACCTTAAATGGAATCTAAACGGGGAAACTGCTATAGAGACGGTGTGGGACGCAGGAAAGGCAGTTATGAGGGGCTTTTTAATACAGAAAAATAGCCAAGTAAGAAAAGAAAAAGAGTCAAAGAAGGAACAGATCCTAATACAGATTATGGAAAATGAAAAAAAAACTAACCATCAACCCCAGTGAGGAGATTGCAAAACAGAATATAAAGATATTACAAGCTAAACTTTCTACAATAATTGATCAAGAGGTAGAATGGAAAATTAAAATGATGAACCAGAGGACATTTGAATCCGCAAACAAGATAGGCAAATATTTGGCGTGGCAAATAAGAGAAAGAAGAAAACAAAATACGATTAGTAAGATAAGGGAAGGAGAAAGGATTGTGGAAGAGCCAAAAGAAATAAGGAAGATATTTCAAAAATATTATAAGGACTTATATAAAAGAGGAAAGGAAACAAAACAAGAAATAGAGCAGTTTTTGCAAGAACATCATTTAAAACAAATCCCAAAAGAAGAAAAAGAGATATTAGACCAGGAAATTACCCAAGAAGAGATAAAGAAGGCGATTAAAAAGATGAAAAACGGGAAAGTGCCAGGCCCAGATGGGCTCCCAGCCAAATATTATAAAACACTAAGTAACCAAATATCCCCAGTGTTAGGTGAAGTGATGAATAATATATTAAAGGAAGGAAGGATCCCGAATACCTGGAAGGAAGCATATATTACTTTGATTCCCAAAAAAGAGGCAGATACTTTGGAAGTGAAAAACTATAGGCCAATTTCACTACTAAATAATGATTATAAGCTATTTGCAGATATAATGGCAGAAAGACTAAAAAAGGTTTTGAACAACAGAATACATAAAGATCAAACGGGCTTCCTCCCAGGGAGACAACTAAGGGACAATGTAAGGAACTTGATAGACATTATTGAATATTTGGATATGAGTATAGATAGACAAGCGGCCTTGGTATTCATAGATGCTGAGAAAGCGTTTGATAACATCTCGTGGGATTTCTTGAAGAAAAGTTTGGAAATGATGGGAATGGGAGAGAAATTTAGAAAAGGCATAGAAGCTATATATAAGGAACAGAAGGCAAAATTGGTAATAAACAACACCACAACAGAATATTTTAGTATATATAAAGGAACTAGACAAGGCTGCCCCCTGTCCCCTCTATTGTTTATAACAGTATTAGAAATACTAAACGAGAGACTGAGGGGGGCAACAGAAGTCACAGGAGTCAGGGTAGGAAAGAGGGAATACAAAATCAAGGCCTTCGCAGATGACATTGTACTAACCTTAGAAGACCCAAAAAACAGCGTAAAAGAAGCTTTACAAAAAATTGACGAATTTGGAGCCGTGGCAGGACTTAAGGTAAATAAAAACAAAACCAAAATGTTAGTTAAAAATTTAACAAAGGAAGAAGTGATAGATCTAGAAAGAAAGACCAAAATTGCGGTAGCTAAGAAAGTGAAATATCTTGGGATCTGGGTTACAGCTAAGAACATAAATTTATACAAGGATAATTACGATGCCACCTGGAGGAGTATAAAGAAAGACATGGAAATTTGGGGGAGGATGAAACTCTCCTTTTTGGGGAGGATAGCTGTTGTTAAAATGAACATTCTGCCTAGAATGTTATTTTTATTCCAAACCATCCCCATACTTAAAGGCCTAAAACAATGTAAAGAGTGGCAGAGAGCCTTGGCAAAGTATATTTGGCAGGGGAAAAGGCCACGGATAAAAATGAAAATTCTGATAGACAAAAAAGAAAGAGGGGGTTTTTCTCTCCCGGACCTAAGTTTATACTATGAAGCGGCTTGTATATATTGGGTAAAAGATTGGATAAAACTGGAGAATAGAGAGCTACTGGACCTGGAAGGCTTTAATAATTGGTACGGATGGCATTCGTACCTTTGGTATGGGAAAGTGAAAGTTCACAAGAGTTTCTTAGATCATATTTTTAGGGGACCATTATATCAAGCATGGGAAAGGAACAAAAACCTCCTTGAAAGAAAGACCCCATGGTGGATTTCACCAATAGAGGCCTTAACGATTAAGAAAATAAATATGGAGGAGATAAACGCCACCTATGAAGAAATGTTAAGAAAAACTGACCAAGGGCCCAAACTCAGACCTTATGAAGAAATAAAAAAATTATTCACTGGTTGGCTGCAATACCACCAGGTGAATGATTTGTTAAAAGAGGATAAGAGGAAGGCGGGTTTTGATGATAAAAAATCAAAATTTAGTATAGAAGTAATAGAAGGCAAAAATAAAACCCTGTCCAGAATTTATGATATATTACTAGAGTGGTACACAAAAGATGAGGAGGTGAAGGAGGCAATGATTAAATGGGCAATTGACTTTGGTTATAACATTGATTTTGAAAGGTGGATAGAAGTTTGGAATTGTAACATAAAGTTCACAGCATGTATGGCATTGAGAGAAAATATCTGGAAGATGCTATATAGATGGTACCACACCCCTGTGAAATTGGCCAAAATGTATAGATTAAAGGATAAGAGATGCTGGAAATGTGGCGAGGTGGAGGGTGACCTATATCATTTATGGTGGACATGTAAAAAGGTGAAAGGCTTTTGGGAATTAATTTATAATGAACTTAAAAAAATATTTAAGTATACCTTTCCCAAGAGGCCTGAAGCCTTCCTGTTGGGAATGATGGATAAAGAAATTAAAAAGGAAGATAGGACGATATTCCTCTACGCCACCACAGCAGCGAGAATTATGTTGGCACAATATTGGAAAGTGGAAACCATCCCCAACATAAAGGACTGGCAGATTAGAATGGTAAACTATGCTGAGCTTGACAAACTAACAGGTAAAATAAGAGATCAGGATGAACAGAAATTTCTGAAAAATTGGAGTAAATTTTGGAAATATATTGGAATAAATGCTTAAAGTGAATTGACGGGGTTAGAACAATACGACCAGCGAGTGAATTTAAGACTATAGATTGAAAATCAAATACGTAATGGAAGGAGATATTTGATACTTATCAAAAGGATGGAGGGAAGTTCAGATTGTGTGTCTTTCTTTTTTCGGATGTGTGGTTTTTCTTTTTTTTCTTTTTTTTCTTTGTAATTTTTTCTCTGTATTTTCATATATATCTGTTTTTTGTGTATAACTTCAATAAAAATGCATTAAAAAAAAAAAAAAGACAAAACTGGGCAGAGCAATTAATGTAAATTTTGCATTTGCACAGTAGGCTAGTTTCTACCCTCACGAATAATAATAATTTGTAAACTGGCACACCTGAACAGACACCTGAACAGCAAACCTTGGTTCATACTATAAGCTTCGTTTAGAACGTTAATTAAAACGTGACACCAGGAAGAGCAGCAAGCCACCATCAAAGGGTAACTGCCATTAAGCGTTTTACAACGTTATATTTTATAACGTTTAGAAGATCAATGTAGAACCAGCCTATATGCTAAGCCAAACCTTGGCTTAGGTACAATGTCATGTTGTGCTAAAAGGACGGGGGCTCCTCTCCAGAAGCCAGAACATTTTAGCAGCCATAATTTGGCTTACTATGATGTGCAAGCCAGGCCATTGACTCCCTGAACATTAGTGCCTTTATGTTCCATATAAGCCTTATTTCTTTCCTCCAGGCTACTCCTCTATTAAAGTAGAAATAAATATATGCGGTGCTATTTCCCCTAGAAAAATAGGTGCCAGTACTCACCATGAAGTTGTTACAATATGTGCCACACTTTTTAATCCCCAAAAAGAGGTGTTGGTACTGCGTACCCTTAAATACCCCTTTTCTAAAAAGCACTGAATATATGTACATTCCAGAGACTTGCTTGCACAAATTTTGCCAGCGTGTTTAGTAAGAAGTTAAAGGAGCTGTGATAAATGATCTGATACGAAGTGCATTATTTGGTCTCCCTGCCATTTCGTTTCATTCTCTTCGGAGTCCTGCAGCTGGTTATTTAATGCCAGACCACACATATTTTTAGATAATATGTTATTTTAAATGTCTAATCATTATGAATTCACTCACATTCTTTTCATAAGCAAGGATCATAATGGACTCATCTGTTATTCATGCAAATGTCAAATGGGCTCCCACAGGAATCTATTTTATGCTGTTTCTCCACTAGTTATCAGCAAACTCTAAATCAAATGCCAGCCCTATAACTGTTCATCACAGGGAAGGCTAAATATTTTCCTTAGAAGTTTTTTTTTTTTTTTTTAGATTCTTGGGGGCAGTAGATGAGATGGGAAAATCAGATTCCAAATGGGTAGCCTCTCTAGTCTACTTTATGGAATGAATTCCCATTGCAATACAGAAGAACCCAAAGTGGTGAATTTCTGTAACTTATTTAAAATGTACCTTTCAGGCCAGGCATTCCCCAACTGTCAATACCAGTTTTTAACTGATGTATGTACTGTGCGGTATTTAATTTTAGCTTTTATAGCCCACCTTACTCAAGGTGGCATGCATGGTTCTCCCCGTCCTCATTTGATCCCTACAACACCCCCCCCACACACACACACAAGTGCCCCATCCTAAACAACACAGGAACTAAGTGGGGAACATTTTTGACCTAAGCGATGGTGCACCAATTGGGGGGGGGGGCTGGCATCGTACAAGATGTCACAAAGTTGCACCTGGGTATTACGCACGACGTCACAACATTGTGTGTGATACCCAAACATTAGACGCAATGCCCAGATGCAACAATGCCACTTCCATGGCTGGTGGCTCCTCCTCCTGCCACCGCCACAGTCAAAGGCTAGGGGCTGCTTCCCCTCCGTAGCAGGAGAAGGAGAAGGAGGATCCAATGTCCTTCCAGAAGCACACTTCAGGTCTCACACCAGTGGCCTGACATGCTTCATGGAGGTTGCAGCAAGAGGCTGCACATCAACTTGGGGGGGGGGGAGTGGGCAGGACTCAGCCCCATCAAATACAAATACTAAAGTCACCAAAGCCCCTAGGAGTTAGCACCCCTGCCCAAGAGCCACATTTCTTCTTAGCCAACCTTTGGGAGGCTGCATGCTATGGTGGGCATGATCACTAAGACAAAAGACAATGCCCACCAAGGCTATGCCAAGTCAAAAGTTGGTATGACACCCAGAAGCCACTCACAGTACACACACACACACACACACACCCCTCTTTCAGCTTCTATTCAAGCAAAAATTTCTGGAGGGTAGGTAATCTTCCTAAGATATAATAATAATAATAATAATAATAATAATAATAATAATAATAATAATTTATTACGGTCGGAGACCAGCTTGTAAAACACAAATGGAACTACCAATCTTCCTAAGTAATCTTCCTGGGTTCATCCTTCCCTCTTCAGCTCATTCTCCAGGAAGATCACCCTCCACCCTGCGTGAAAGAAACCACAGCCTTGTCTCCACAAGTGGAGAAGTTGAACCCCAAGGTCATGTTGGCCTCAATTTGGCTACCAGAACTTTTGGGAACACATTTTTAAATGAAAAGTATGTACAGTATTGCCTTCTGTGTCAGCCGGACTAAGAGCAGAATAAGGCAATTGGAGTGTGTGCAGCAACACTCCCCCTTCTCCTTCCAGCCTTTGGCTAATTGGGGAGGAAGGGAAATGTCTTCATACTTGAACTAACATGCACTGTCTAAACAAGACCGCGCTGGTGATAAGATATGAGGGAATGTAGGGAGAGCTCCTTTACATCAATAAACCAGCAAGGGCAGCAGTTAATCAAGTTTCCCAAGCCAGTTAATAAAGTTTCTAAGGAGTGTGGAATAATGAGTAAGGCAGGGAAGATAAAAACTAGCTATTAACATCTGTCCCTTGTAACATATTGTATCCCTTCCATGATGTATCGTTCATTAAAATTCCCCCACACTTTGGTCTGTCAAGCAAACAGGAGTTTTAGATAACAAATTAAAAGGTAGTAAGTTTCTAGGTTCCTTTTGATGTAACAGAGCTTAATTAAGGTTTCGGCGGTTTGCTAAGTGTGTAAAGGAGGGGTGGCTTGAATCATCTGAGTGCCAGAGGCAGAAAAAAAATGACACAGTCCTCAACACAGTGTGAAATCTGGTCTTTCCGAAAGCTTCTGGGGTAAAAAATAAAAAATAAAAAAATGAAAATCTATTCCAAATGAGTTCACAATGGTCTGCATCCAGTGTTCTCCGTCTGCTGCCACAAGGGCTCTTGCACAAATAGACAGGTGAAATCCAATGCAACTGTTGCATTTGCAGAAACTCCTTGGAAAACCAATTGTGCAATCTGTTGTGCAACAAAGTCACCAGCAACTTGCTTATGTGCCCTTTAGTGCAGCAGCACATGATGTGACTTTGGCTAGAAAAAAGAGGTGCCGGAACTCACAGCAGACACCTCCCTTGTTCTCTTAGAATGCCAATGGCGCCCACCTGAGAGGGGCTTAGAACTGAGTTCCTGTGAGTTCCGGCTGGAAAATAAGTCCTGCCTATTATGTGGTTTACATGTTCAGCTGAATATGCTTACAAGCCTGCACATGATCCTTACCGAGGTTCCTGATCGCACAGAAGTTTCAAAGCACATTCAGTCAAATCCATTCAGACTTTTGCATTCAACGCATGAAGGTCTCTGAGAGGAACTCACACATGTGAGGACATTAGAATCTTAATAATAATTTTAATAATAGGAATCTTAGAATTGGTAGGGACCCAAGGGTCATCTAGTCCAACCCCCTGCAACGCAGGAATCTCAGCTAAAGCATCCATAAGAGGTGAGACTTGTATGTGCACTCCCAGCCCTCTACACTTTTAGCCTTCACATGACTGAAAAGGGCCCAAATATCAGATGAAAGTGATGACAGTGGCATTTGGGTAGGATGATCTTAAATTCATGTGCGAGTGTTCTAGGGTAAAAATATCTATAGCATGGCCAAGGAGTGTGTGTGTGTGCGTGTGATGTTCCATATTAATGGATAACATAATGTCTACTTCACAGGCTGCTTTTTTAATATTTTAACATGATGTTTCAAAGCACCAGCAAAAAGCAGCTGTTCTGGTTGAGCTGGGCCTTGTAGAACTAGCAGTTGACGGACCGGTTTGCCAACATTCTGCAGTGGAATTACAGAGGGGTAGGGGTGGGTGGAGGCTGTGTATCTTACATGAAAAGCAGGATGCAGTGGAAAGGAAATGACAAAATGCTGAGGGATGTAGATCTGTTTTTCCCCCCACATTAGAAAGAAAGAAAGCAAGCCCAAATGCCTCTCTGCAAATAGAAAACTTTCCAATCAGAATGAAAAGTCCAGCTCTCTGCATGCTATACTGGTATCGTTCAGATGTGTGGCATGTACATCCTGCCACTTGGCACAGTGCAACTGCTGAGGCACATGTTGTATTGTTTAATACAAGCTGTATGACAATCCTGTTTTTGTTTCTATATAGTCTATCGCCCTCATGCTGTTTTAATCTATTGAGAACATGCCATTGCCGAAAGAATTAATTCCATCAGGTAGTGAAAAGCTTTCTGCAATGTGCAGTAGTGGATGGGTGTAGTGTACAAAGTGATCTTTATAACGAAAGAAAGGGTGTCAACAGACATGACCTTATTTATCCGCTTCCTTCTGCTGCTCTGTCTCAGTGCCCATTGACACAGCCTACTTCTCCATAAGAAAAATGATTCCTCCAGTGAGAGTAGCCACACTATGTTAAGAGGTGTCTACATCAGCGTAGCTTTTTTAAGGTTCTGACTGCCATCTTGATTCCAAAAGACCTCGAATCAGGGCTTCTTTTTCAGCCAGAACTCACTAGAACTCAGTTCCATCACATCTCAGGTGGGCACCATTGCCATTATAAGAGGACAAGGGAGACGTTCATGGTGAGTTCTGGCACCTCTTTTTCTATAAAAAATAGCACTGCATCCAATTATAGCCAAACATAGGCAAAAGTTTCCTCCTCGAACTCAGCAACCATCATGAATAATTTGATTCCTGTCCTGCTTCAGATGAAATCTAGTAGCCATAACTCACAGGTGCAATCCAAAAAGCAAGGTCACGCTTTAAAGGAAAAACACAAGGCCAACCTGAAAGACAATGTCCAGAAACAGTTCAGGGTAAAAAAACAACAACAGGGAGCTGAAACATAAGCCAAAACTGGCTCCTTGATCTCTGGAAAAATTTGGCAATATCTTAAGAGGTGACCAAATCAGTGTACTTTTGACAGGTTTGGTCCACCATCTTGATTCAAAATGGTGTCTAATGTAAATCAAACTTAAGCAGTAAAGCCTGCCCCTCATTTTCAGGAACCACCCTGCCAAATATGACACAGTTTATTGTGAGGTGTCCAAATGCATAGAGAATGGATCAACTTTCCAGAAAATATAAATAAAATCATACACAAAAATATATAACCACTGAGTATAAATAATAAACGTTCAGAATAATTATAGCCAGGTTCTTGCCACATGAAGCAAACCTGCACAATTACCATTAGTTAATTGAATAAAATAAAATAAAGGGTGAATGAAGATCCCAGGGCAGTCTACTCTATCTATCTATCTATCTATCTATCTATCTATCTATCTATCTATCTATCCAGAGAGATAGAAAGCAATGGGACCAAAGAGAAAAGGGGAGGATAGTTTGCTTATTGATCTCACGCTTGGATGGGCCCTTTGGATGCTTTACTCACCACTTGTCTCTGATTTTAAGGACTGAAGCAATAAGCTGGGAGTGGTGAGTAAAGTCTTATTGCTTCAGTCCTTAAAATCAGAGACAAGGATGCATACTGAACCACTGTGCAGACTATTCTATAGGTCCTGTTGGAAATACATGTTGGTTGATGGAAAAATAGGTATATATGTAAGGAGAATTCTGGATGCCAAGATCCAAGTTGGGGGCAAGTACTCTATGGTGAAAGAACCCCAGCAGAGATTTTAAAACACAGAATATGCAGCAAAGTAAAGCATGAAAATATAGGTTTAAAATATGTCTTTCCCTCTTCCCTCTTCCCCCAGCATAAAAAAGACCACATGTTTGGTAAGTTAAAAATTGGTTTACATACAAACTCTTCAAAGGTCAGGCATATGTGCTTTCCCAAACATCAGTCAGGAAAGTTGAACAGACAGTAAAACTTGGCTTAGTTTCAAAGTGGTGAAAGTCTAGGAACTGAAGAGAGGCTTGTGAGAGCCATGCAGCTGAGCTGGAGCAATCAATTCAGACCTCCTCACATGCTGAGCTTTTCAGGTAGACTGTAGGTGGAGGGAGGGGAGAGACTTGATTAACTAGTCCCACCTAAGGTGAGCTAAGCCTGGCATGACAGCTTACTCTATGGTCTTAACCCCTTCCTGCATTAGTTAGACTTAAGCATGTTGGCTATATGACGATGGTTATCCCACAAAATACATTTGTGCTGTGCAGGAAGTGATTATGGGGAAACAATACAGAATACTGTACACCCAGAAATGTAATTTAAGAGTTCTCTCTGCCCTTCATAAAAGTTGGTGTGTTTGTGTGTGCCCTTTTCCTTTCAATCTTGGCACTAAATAGGTCTCTCTCTTTTTAGCGAAAATGTCACTTGGATGTAGCCTTTGAATTGTATTGAATGCAATACAGTACTCTATCTGAAGTCTCATTTCTCCCCAGAATTACAGCCTTAACAAGACTTTGCCTCTTTACTTCAGAGACATCTATTTCCAATCCTTAGGCAATTTCCCCTTTTTATTTCATTTTTTATATAGCCAAGTGTCAGTTCCAGACACCTTGTTATTTTGCAGCACAAAATGGGTCTTGGGGTGAATCTAAGGTGATCTGTGGAGCTGCTAACCTGCAGTGCAGCAAGATAAACTGCTGCATTTGCCACTTGTGACTGGACAAATTGGGTATAAATTAAGTTCGTTTATCCCCCGTGCAGAGCTGGCCTTTTGTTCATTGCTTTAAAGAGATGTGACTTGATATTCATGCTGACTTCATGCTTTACATACATCTTCCGATGCACAAGCAAAGTTGCTAGCTAATCAGGAGAGGTGACTGTTTGCAGGGGGGGGGGGGTGAGGATAGAAAATATGCAAAAACAAGTGGAATAGAAAGACATTATATAGATGGAGAAACCAAAGGATCATCATGAGGTCATAAAATAAGAAACATCCAGGCAACAAAACAGTTAACAGTATATCCTAATAATTTACCTGAAGCTAGAGACTCATAAAAATGTGGCAGGTTTTCAGAGTGGATAGATTTCAGAGGACAAAAAGCAGAATATTTTTTTTCAGTAGATGATCTCTTCTGAATTAGGTAGATGTGGTTGTATATATAGCCAGTCTTGATTACAGTGGTACCTCGGATTAAGAACTTAATTCGTTCTGGAGGTCCATTCATAACCTGAAACTGTTCTTAACCTGAGGTACCACTTCAGCTAATGGGGCCTGCTGCTGCCGCTGCCACGCGATTTCTGTTCTCATCCTGAAGCAAAGTTCTTAACCCGAGGTACTATTTCTGGGTTAGCAGAGTCTGTAACCTGAAGCATCTGTAACCCAAGATACTACTGTAGATTGTTTCCCTTCCAAATGGATGCCCTACTGCAGGGATGGTGAAACAGTGGCCCTCCAGTTGCTGTTTGGCTCCAGCTCCCTGAGCCAACATGACCAATGGTCACGAGTGATGGGAGTTGTAGTCCAGCAACATCTGGAGAGCTACAGGTTCCCCACCCCTGCTGTAGTCTAAAGCATAGATGGAACACCCAGTGAGCTCAGGTTCTCTCATTCATTGTCAGGACTGGTCCTACCATTAGATAACCATCCTTGATCATTTAACCATACTGTACTCACTGGTGCTGATGGGAGCTGCAGCTCAATAACACCTGAGAGACAAAACAGATTCCCCATCTCTGTACTAAAATATTTTGCAGTGGCGCTAGCAATGGTAAAAGTAAAGACACAAGAACATAAAAAGAGCCTGCTGGATCAGGCCGGTGGCCCACCTAGCCCCACATCCTGTTCTTACAGTGTCCAACCAGAACCTCACAAGAAGGATGTAAGTGCACCAGCACTCTCCTCACTTCCAGTTTTGAACAACTAGTACAGTGGACACTCAGGTTGCGAACATGATCCGTGTGGGATGCACGTCTGCATACACACAGGTTGCAATTTGGTCCTTCTGCGCATGCGCAAAGCACGATTTAGCGCTTCTGTGCATGCGTAACCACCAAACCCCTGAAGTAACCCGTTCCAGTACTTCTGGGTTTCGGCAGTCTGCAACCCGAAAAAAACACAACCTGGAGCGTCTGTAACCCGAGGTATGACTGTATTCAGAACCATACAACCTCCCATCAGGCTCATGCAGAGCTTGTCTGAGGCCCAAGGCAGGAGTCTTGTTAGAATAAAACTATAAACTCAGACAGAAAGCAGCCAATCCCTGCCAGGAGTCCTTGGCCAGCTTTGCCCTCTGAGGCTCAGGGCAAGTGTACCCTGCTGCCCCACCTCTGTACAGGCCTGCCTGCAGCTGTGGTGCAGAACATATCCTTGGAGTTAGTAGCCATTGATGGCCTTCTCCTCCATGAATTTGCCTCATCCTCTTTTAAAGCCATCCAAGTGGATGGTCGTCACTGCCTCTTGTGGGAGTGAATCCCATAGCTAAACAATGTGCTGTGTGAAGAAGTCCTTTTTTTAATCTGTCCTGAATCCTCTAGCATCCAGCTTCATCAAATGTCCCTAAATTCTGGTGTCATGAGAGAGGGAGAAAAACTGTTCTCTACCTACACCATACATGTGTCAAATTATACACTTCTATCAGGTCACTTCTAGCTCTCCTTTTCTCTAAACCAGAGCTTTCCAGACTTTTTATGTTGGTGACACACTTTTCAGACATGCATCATTTCATGACACAGTAATTCATGACACAGTAATTCAGTTTTACTGGCAAACCGGAGGTTAAACTAACCCCTTATAAGAGCGACCACATGACATTTTTACACCGCAGCCGATACACTAATGTGTCGCAGTTTGGAAAGCTCTGCTCTAACCCAACAAGTCTCCAAAGCTGCAAGCTTTCCCCATATGGGAGTTCTTCCATCGCCTTGACCATGTTGGTTATCATTTTCTGAAACCTTTCCAACTCTACAATTTCCTTTTTTTGAGGTAAGGTGACCAGAACTGTCCACAGTACTGCAAATGCAGTTGCACCATGTAGGTTTCTCAGGGCTGCCATACATCCGGGTGCCCAGGTGGAATTTTTGGCAACCGTTTAAGGTGTCTGGTAAAACCCGGGTGTATAGCAGCCCATATTGGAAATGTTGCCTTTTTGGCAAATTTCTGGGAAAATAGCTAAAAATAAAACAACTTCT
This sequence comes from Podarcis liolepis, assembly GCF_965112155.1. Classification (NCBI taxonomy): domain Eukaryota; kingdom Metazoa; phylum Chordata; class Lepidosauria; order Squamata; family Lacertidae; genus Podarcis; species Podarcis liolepis. The sequence goes on along the minus strand of NC_139570.1, from coordinate 25,895,534 downwards.
TCTTTTTAGCTCAACAACTTTCATGCCCAGATTTTCACTTCTTGAACTATGGCAATATACAAATCTAGGTTTGTATAATTTTATGCCATTTTGATAGTGGCAGTTTTATTTTCAGTTCTTTTCCTAATGATTGCTATCGTGGAAGTTGCCTTTTTCATAGCTTCTGCAGGGATCCCTGCCCCACCCCAGCGAAGCTTGCTCCTTGCAGGCTGTGGTCCCTGGACAATGGCACGAGAAACCCAGGCCCACGGTGAATGGGCACAGATAGAGGGCTGTGGGTGATCCCCGGCGCAGCCCGGCCTGGTGCTCCTCACTGCGGCCATCAGGGGCATTCTCCTGCCAAGGGCTGCATCGGCCAGCCGGGCTCAACCCCTGCATAGACAGGCAGGCAGCGCAGCTCAGCCCTGCTTGGCTTTAGTTGGGCGGTCACTTTGATGGTGGCCTGCCTGCCCCAGGCACCGGCAACCCACCCTATGCCACTCCTCTGACCCCTTTCTCCTGTCAGCTTGCATCACACTGTTCCACCCAGGTTTTCCTCCTTTTCTAACATCAGCCAAGGCCTCACTCTTTTGATGTGCTAATGACTCATTATCCCAAAGCCATCACCTCACAAAAAATTAATCTGACTCCATTACCTTTTACACTTTTTTATGCTTATTGCATACTTGTTGATCCACCAGGATTAGGGATGTCTGCCGCACAACACACATCGTAAGACAAACAAGTCTGACATCCTGTTTTAAATCCCAACATTTACTAAATGCAGACATTTAGCACCCTCAAACTTATAACAATATTCTTTTATGTGTTTGCTTTGCTAGCCTTATGGCGTTCAAGTCATGTTCAGACTTAGGGTTGTGGGTTCGAGCCCTACTTTGGGCAAAAGATTCCTTCATTGCAGGAGGTTGGACTAGATGAGCCACTAGACATTTAACAGAAAACTCTCCAAGAAAAATTTCCCACTGTCTGTGAAACTACTCTGCCAATTTTGCCTTTTCAGTTTGGGAATACAGTACAGTGGTACTTCAGTTTACGAACTTAATCCATTCCGGAAGTCTGTTCTTAACCAAAACCATTCTTAAACTGAGGCACACTTTCCCTAATGAGGCCTCCTGCCGCCTGTGCCCTTCCACCGTTCGGATTCCATTCTTAGACCAAGGTAAAGTTCTCAAACCAAGACACTATTTCCGGTTTTACGGAGTTTGTAAACCAAATTATTCTTAAACCAAGGTACCACTGTACTAGGAGGCACGTGGGTGGTGCTGTGGATTAAACCACAGAGCCTAGGGCTTGCTGATCAGAAGGTTAGCGGTTTGAATCCCCATGACGGGGTGAGCTCCCAGTCCCTGCTCCTGCCAACCTCGCAGTTCGAAAGCACATCAAAGTGCAAGTAGATCAATAGGTACCTCTCTGGCGGGAAGGTAAACAGCATTTCCGTGCGCTGCTCTGGTTTGCCAGAAGCGGCTTAGTCATGCTGGCCACATGACCCAGAAGCTGTACGCCAGCTCCCTCAGCCAATAAAGCAAGATGAGCGCCGCAACCTCAGAGTTGGCCACGACTGGACCTAATGGTCAGGGGTCCCTTTATCTTTACCACTGTACTAGGTTGACTGTCCTACCAAGACATTCTCTCCTGTTTCTTCAGCACAGGTCTATCTGATTTCTAAAGGGCCTGAGGCAGATGCAACAAGAAAGGAAACACCTGGAGCAAAGGTGGTGTGTGGCTTGTGCTGAAATAGGTTGTCACATAGATCACTGTGACAGCAGGAGGAAACCAAATATTTTCACAGCTGCCATTGCACCTGTTACCTGTCATCCATCAGATTATCTTAATGTCATAAATAGCCAGGTGAATTGAAAGCCACTTTGCAAAAATAAAAATAATAATAATGAAAAATTATAATCCAGGGAAAGGTTGTTGAGTGAGCAGTTGCTTTCCGGCTTTAGGTTGAACTGGATATTACTGATGTTTGGGAGGCTTGAATTTTCATAAGTTTCCATTATTTTGTGGTCACAATTTAAGTCACTGTTGTTGTTGTTTTATAAGGACTTTAACATGCAGACCCTTCAAATGTCCCTATTTTTCAGGGACAGACCCAGATTTACAGAAGGCACCCTAGTTTCTGATTTGATCCTGTAATGTCCCGCCTTTCCTTAAGACGTCACTATTTTTGTTGGAGAAATGTTAGAGGGTATGGAGTTATGCAACATCAGAGCCAAGGAGATAAGTAACTATACCATCTTTAGAAGACTTCTGAAAGCGGCCCTATATAGGGAAATTTTATTAAGTTTTTATATATGTTGGAAGCCACCCAGAGTGGCTGGGACAACCCAGTCAGATGGGTGGGGTATTATTTTTATTTTTATTTATCATTATCATTGTCATTGTCATTGATGTCCCTATTTTCACCAGACAATTGTTGGGTGGTATGTAACATGGTAGGCAAGAATCTCAACTAAAGCATCCATGACAGATGGCCATCCAACCTTTGCTTAAAAACTTCCAATGAAGGAGAGTCCACAACCTCCCAAGGGAATCCATTCTACTGTCAAATAGCTCTTACCATCAGTACTTCTTGTAACTTGAATCCATTGGTTTGGGAACAGGAGAAAACAAGCTTGCTCCGTCTTCCATGCGACAGCCCATTTTGACATTTAACGAACAATGCAAAGAGTTGAAATAGCAATGACATTTTTTAAAAAACACACTGGTAATACTCAGCTGAAGTTTTGCTGAGAGAGGACCTGTTGAAATTAAAAGTTCTTGTTCATTAGTTTTAATGGATCCCCTCTGCGTAAAGCCAGGTTGTATATTGTTTTTGTAAACTGCTCTGCAAACTCTGCGGAAGGCCAATGTAGAAATCTTTTAAGAAAAACAAATACTCAACAAAACATTTTTAACGGCTGGGATTAAGCCAAGGTGAAATAACTTGAATCTTTTTTTATATATGCCTTTAGGCTGTGATCCCATAAACACTTATCTGGAAATTAGTCCCATCGGGGCTTATCTTTGGGTAGACACAGATAATATTGCAGTGTTACATAAAATGCTTTTTTATATATTTATTTTTTCCTCGGACTCTTATTAGGCATGTGGAGAAGGATAGAAACTGATAGAAATAACCACCGTTAAATATTTAGAGAGATTGTTTATATCAGTTTCTATCCAATTCCCACCCAGTTTGGCAGCAATATCATTTCCCCCAAATGATGCCCACCTGTCCATCAGTTGATGCCACTGGGTGACAGGATGGGTGAAGGTCCATCCTGCTGAGGGATAATGTTGGTGAAGCAGACTCCTTCACAGAGCAGGGCTGAACCCTCTACCCATCAGCTGATGAGCAGAGAATTCTATCCTGCTAGGTGCTGATTCACCAGCAAGTTTCCTTTGAGGAACATGCCTCCCCACCACCTGCCAAAGTTGGCATGCAGAGCAAGGGGAGACGAAGATCTGGCCTGCTGGTCCCTACCTCTGATTTAACAGTTAACAGAAACGATCTAAACAACCTTAAGCTCTTTGAGGTTGCCAGTGATATCAATGGGAAAGTTACCCATGGTCCACTGAAATCAATAGGATTTTAAAGTGCTGAGCATTGTGTAGACCAGGAGTTGTCAACCTGGTCCCTACTGCACACTAGTGGGCGTTTCAGGATTCTAGGTGGGCGGTAGGGGGTTCTACGGCACAAGCTGAATCCTCCTTCCATCGAGCACTGGTGGGCAGTAAGGAAATTTTACCATCAAGAAAGACGCATTAGTGGGCAGTAGGTATAAAAATGTTGACTACACATGGTGTAGACCATGTTTTTTACATTTAATGTGATCAATATATAGGGTTGTTTGCTACTGTTCTTACACTCACGACCTCAGTTTCATAATTTCAAAGAAAAAAGGCCATATTTGGTCTCTAAGAATTCCTGAACAGAGGCGCTGTCTTGCACCCAAGATTGGGGGGCGGTGCGGTGCTCAACGTTGCATCATTGGGGGTGGTCAAGTGCAGAGCCCAGCGCAGTGTGGCTTCCTCTCACATGCTCAGAAGCTAGCCACTGAAACATGCTGTGTTTGACTCCGTGCTTGGGTTCCTACACCCCCTCAAAATTGAGGGGGCCTAGGCCCCTGCCAGCAGATTTTGAGGGGGGTGAAGACACCTCTGGCCCTAGGAGTTGGTGTGCCTGTAACTGAGCTATGTTAGCTCAGCACTTGAGTGGGAGGAAATCCCACCCAGAAGTTAGGTTCAAGTTTAGTGGGTGAAATGTTCCTTCTGTGCTCAGTCTCATGGTAGTGGTGGGATGCACTTAGGCAATTTTTATCTCTGGATTTAATGGCCCTACTGCAGGGGTTGCTTTACAGAGGGCCAGTGCTTTCATTAGGCCAACTAGGCAGCCACCCAGGGCACAGACCTCAGAGGGGCACAGTACTGACCTTTGAGGGGCATAGTTTTGGATAGATTAGTTTTTGTTTTATAAATTTCTGATAACATTTTACTTATATTTTTGAAGGATTTTATCATTTTTGAAGTCACTCATTCATTAGAATTGCTTTTTTTCCTACAAGACATTGGTTTTTTGAAAACTGAAGTTAGCCATTTGTTTCGGGGGGGGGGGGGTGCAAGTAGTTACCCTTGCCAAAGGCACAAAATAGCCTGGTACTGGCACTGTTTAGAGGTCAGTGTGTTTTATTCCTAAATGTAGTAAGCCAGACAGCTATGCTGAGAGAACCCTTGGATTTCTGCCCCAGCATCCTCCTCTGATGACATAGGTGCTCAGGCTCCTATTAGAGCGCTGTCATGCCAAAGGTGTATATTGACAAACACTCTGCAGTTTAGGCTCACTGTGACTGTCACAGTTCCTTTGAGATACTTTTGGGGCAATATTACAGTTTGGATAATTACATTTTGTCTCCCCACCCCCTGTTGCTCTTACATGATGCATCTTCTTGTTCTCTTCAATCATTATGTAGCATTTGTGTGCTCTGTTGAAACAGCTGCCCAGATTTGCTCCCCCAAGGCAGTTTCAGCTAGGAATGATTCACAATTTGTTAAACTGATAGATATTAACACTTCCTTAGGATGGAAGTGAGCCAGTCAAAGAAAATGGGGTACAATTCACCTTGGATGGGGGGAAGGTGCCGGTACTGCGTTTCGTTGAGCACCACCAGAAAAAAAGCACTGGTTTTACTACTTTGCTGTTTGCTACCTTTGCAGGAGAATGGTAGAGCTTCATTTCATTTACAAATTATCCAGAAAACCAAAAACCAGTTTCAAATACTTTATACTATCTTCTGGATCACTTAATAAGTACATGTATTGTAGACATACACTGTTATAAGTTGTGGTGTATGTACACGAATACAGGCTTTCATAATGTATTTTGGAGGGTCTCTGGGTAAATTAAAAAGAAAGAAAAATAAAAGTTGTTATTGCAAAAAAAGAAAAACAATATTTCCAACTCCGCTGCATTATTACAGCAGCTGAGGTCCTACCTGCCTGCACACTGTCTCGCCAGAGTGGTACATGCACTGGTTAACTCTTGCTTGGAGTACTGCACTACGCTTTATAGGGGGCAACCTTTGAAGGTGACTCGGAAACTACAAATAATCCATTATGCAGTAGCTAGACTAGTGACTGGGAGTGGATGTGGGGACCATATAACTCCAGTCCTAAAGGAGCTACATCAGCTTCCAGTATGTTTCTGAGCACAATTCAAAGTGTTGGTGTTGACCTTTAAAGCCCTAGATGGCCTCAGCCCAGTATACCTGAAGGAGCATCTCCACTCCCATCATTCAGCCTGGACACTGAGGTCCAGCTTTGAGGGCCTTCTGGCAGTTCTGGTGAAAAGTTACAGGGAACCAGGTAGAGGGCCTTCTCGGGAGTGGCACCTACCCTGTGGAACGCCTTCCCACCAATTGTCAATGAGATAAATAACTATACAGCTTTTAGAAGACATCTGAAGGCAGCCCTGTATAGGGAAGGTTTTAATGTTTGATGTTTTATTATGCTTTATATTTGTTGGAAGCTGCCCAGAGTGGCTGGGGCAACCCAGTCAGATGGGTGGGGTACAAATAATAATAAAACTACTACTACTACAACTACAACTACTACTACTACTACACAATCCTAGGCATCTCTATGCAGAAATAAGTCCTACTGAGTTCAGTGTGGCTGACTTCCAGGCACACTGGTTATATCATCAAAGCCTTAGTTTTTCAAATTCTGAGAGGTCTCTTAGGAACAAACTAGATTTTACGGCAGCAGATCTGGATGTTTACACATTGACCTTCCTCAATCATATAACAAGAGGAGTGAGTGGGTGGTGTTTTTTTTAAAAAAAGCATAAGCATAAGCTTGTGGGCAAGGACTACAGAACCTTTCATTATCTGTTGTTTGTTCCCCTTGGTGCTTTTATCCTCCTCTGAGAGAAAAGAACCTCAGGAGAACGTGTTTTTTAAAAATACCAAGGTGAGAAACCATCAACAAACAAGAGATGTACTATTTTCTTACTGCACGAATCGCTATTCTATTTTTGTCACTATGCATCCTAAAAATGAAAATAAAAAATGCCTTCTATATACAGAAGAGTTGTTAAGGACCCTAAAATGATTAATCATGTTCAGTTGGAGTATATCATTCATAATTGTTTAAAGTATTCTAAGATCACAGTCACTGTTTCTGTAAGGTCACCACATATCTATCTTGACGCTTAATGAGTTCTACGCCTCTGCTCCCTTTTACAGCTAGTGCCCTAACAATGTTGATCTCAGGAAGCAGTCCACCCAATTTAGTGTGGCCAGAATGCTGAATGCTATGTAGAGCAGTTGGGAGTTATCATTTAACCCCCCTGAATTCTGTGGGATAGTAAAAGCAAGCTGCAAACTGGGACACAGGTGAATGGAGACAAAAAAGAGACTGACATCACCAAGCACAGGACAAGGAGAGAACCTCCAAGGTTCACATCACAAGAGCCCAACTGGATGAGGCCAATAACTCTAATCTTTAATTTGGTTCTCACAGTGGCCAATCAGATGCTTATGGGAAGCCCACAAGCAGAACCTTGAGCACAAGAGTACTTTCCCCACTTGCATTCTCAGTGGCAGTGCTTCAGAGGCATACTGAGGTGAAGCTAGTGCTGCCCCACCCCAGCTACAGGTAGAGGAGCAGAACGGCAGGTGGACAAAAAAGCAAAGAGAGCTGCTGCCTTAAATACTCTGCTCGAGAGCTTGCTGGAGGGCTAGTCTTGCATCACCATACATTTAAAGCACTGTTAAACAACTTTAACCATCAAGTCTTTGCACAAAGAATCCTGGGAACTGTAGTATGTTCAGCATGCTGACATCACAGACCTACAGTTCCCAGCACCCTTAACAAACTGCAACCCCCAGGATTCTCCATGACTGGTAAAGCAATATATAAGTGTATAGTGTATAGCTTTAAGTGTATAGTGTGGATGTAGATCAGCCTGCCATAACGAAAACAGCATTCTGGATTTGAACTGAACCTGATCACTGTGTGCTGAAGTATTGTAATATATCAATTAATCAAAAGGGGTTGTGAGTGGCTTGAAAATAAGTTGCTCTAGCAATGCATGATGAAGCTGCAGAGGTGGTATGATCTGCCTTAAAGGCCATTCCCTGAACATAATGACATCTTGCCACACTAGATTAACCCCCCTGCTTCAAGGCTCAGATATATAAAAATACACCCTATATCTCACACTCATGTCAGTGGCCTGGTTTTAAAATAGTCAAGCTTCCTATGGCTCTTGTGGGAAACTACAGGATTTGAACATGGAGGATGTTGTTCACTGTCCATTTGCTCTTAGGAAGAAGCCTCAAAGGCAGCTATTACTTTCCCCCACTAAGTATACATAGGATTGTCTTATTTACTTAACTGTTAAGTGTCAATGGGCGATGTTAAAAGCTGGGGTGGGGTGGGGAGAGAGGAAGGAAGAACAGTTCCAAATAATTATTTTATTCTGCTTGTCTATATGTATCATTCTAAAACCAATGAAAAAAATGTATGCACTTCTTGGGCTGCCTCATTCACCTTGCTTATAAAGGATGTCCTTCTCTCTGGTGGTGTTTTTGGGAGCCATGGGCGAACCCTTCCCACCAAATAGATCACAGTCATAAGGTAGCCAACGGCAGGTAGCAGCTTGCACGTTGCTGTTTTTTGGGGGGGTTGATGGTGTTTAAAAAAACAGGATCCTCCCAGGCTCTGGCTTGCTGACTCAGACTTATATATTTCGCCTTCCTTCTCTAAGCCAACTCAGGTCATGTGAATTATTTAGTAGGGCATTTTTCAGTTCTCTCCGAAGGGAGGGGTGGTTGGGAGGCAGGCTGAACTTCAACCTTACAGACAGTATACCTGGTTTTTGTGTGTTTTTAATAATGCAATTAAAACGAAAAGAAAAAAAAAGCCCAAACCAAACACCGTCGTAAGCTGAGGCTATAAAGACTTTGCTGACACTGGGAAACGAACGTGGAGTGCGGGAGGGGGAAATACGGTATATGGAGGGGATTGTCAAAATGGGACAAGGGGGAGGCTACTAATGTTGCTCTTTCTTTTTTCTCTCGTTATACCCCTTCTTTTCCCCACTGTGTACATCAACGTGCCCCCCCTTCCCACGTTGTCGTTGTTTTAAATTTCCCAACACATCTCCTCCCTCCGTTCTCCTCCACATCCCTTTCCCTTCATCCTTGTTGCTCGGCCATTATTCCCTGGGTCCTTCTTCTCTCCCTCCCTCCTTCCATTCAATCGTCCCTCGCTCCTTCTTCTGCCGCGTCTTCCCCGCACACCGCTCCTTCATCTTTACCTTTCCATTTCCCATCTTCCGCTTCTCCTCACATTCCCCCCATCCATCTCTTTCATTCCTCCTTCCCCACATTTCTTTCTTCATCTGCTGCCCCCACATCCCCCTTCCTCCTCCCTTCGATCCCCTCCTTTCCCACATCCCTTTCTCGCTCACGTCCTTCGCCCTTCCTTTCCCGCGTCCCCTCTACTCTTTCCCGCACATCCCTCTCTTTCTCTCTCTCCCTTTCCTGCCTTCTCACATTCTCCCTTTCCTCCCCGCTTTCTTCCTTCCCTTCTCACATCCCCACTTCCCCGCATCTCCCCCTCTTCTCTTTCTTCTCCTCATCCCCCCCACCTCTTCCCCCCGTCCCTCTCCTGCCTCCTCGCATTCCCTTCTTCTTTCTCCCCCTCCGCTCGCCCCTTCCTCTCCCTCCTGCCCGCCTCCCCTCCTCCCCGGCTGCAGGCGGAGCGGGCCCGGCAGGAGGCGGAGGCGGAGGCGGGGCGGGCGGGCGCACGTCCCCCGGCCGGCGGAGCGGCCCCCCCGCCATGGGTCGGAAGCGCTGCGTGGGGGGAGACGGCTCCAAGATGGCGGCGGGTTGCTGCGGGGTGAAGAAGCAGAAGCTCTCCAGCTCCCCTCCGTCGGGCTCGGCCGGCCCGGGCAGCGGCGGCGGCGGCAGCAGCTCGCACTGCGGCGGGGCGGCGGCGGCGTCCGGGGGAGGCTGCGGCGAGCCGGGGTCCCTTCCTGCGCTGCCGGGGGGCGCCCCCCGCCTCAACGGCCTCGGGGGGCTGGCGGGGGGCTCCCCCGGCTGCGCCCTCTCCCCGCCGCTGCCGCCCAGCTGCGGCGCGGGACCAGGAGGCCTCTCCGCGCCGGCCGCCGCCTCGCTCCTCTCCTCGCCCGGGGTCGGGCCCGGCGGCTGCAGGAAGATGGTGGTGTCGGCCGAGATGTGCTGCTTCTGCTTCGACGTGCTCTACTGTCACCTGTACGGCTACCAGCCCCCGCGGAGCCCCCGCTTCACCAACGACCCTTAGTAAGTGAAGAAGGTGCCCCCCCTCTCCTGTCCGCGGAAAGAAAAGGGTGCTTGCATTTGCGGGTGGGAAGCCTCCCCTTGGAAAGACCCCTCCCTAAGTTCAGTATGTGTGTGTATGTGTGCATGGGGTGGGGAAGGCGGTGGGGGGGTTACTTCTTTAATGACCTTTAGCTCATAGTTTTATTTATTCCCCCCTCTTTGAAAAGCCAGAAGTCTGCAGGACACCCCCCCCCATGTCATTTGCCTGTCGTGTACTCTTCCCCCACCCGCTTTCCCATCTAGTTCTAATTCATAATATTTATAATGGCTGCGATCCCTCTGTGCATTCATTGAACCTTTCAGTAAGCTCCGTTCCACGTAGTGCAGGTTTGGGCTGTAAGGTGGGTGCCTGAAAAGTGTACTAATGTAAGTATGCTTACAGCGATGCACAGTGGAAGCGTTAGTATGGATATGTGATTGCTCGTATGTTATTGCAAACAATACTGGAAGCAAGCTTTCCCTCTCTCCGTATATATTTAAAAAGTGTACCAAGAAGTACCCGGCAACCCTCCCCAATGACCCTCCAATACATAATGCTCCTCTTGTTCTAGCACAATGTAACCCCAAACCGATTGCTTTCTGTGTAAGAGCCCCCCCCCCCAGACTAGCAGGTAGCTCTCCAGTTTGTCTTGTTGCTCCAGTGTGCTGCTCCAACTACTTTTGTTAGAATCCCCCATATTTTTCCTGCTCTAAGAACAACTTCTCTCTCTCTCTCTCTCTCTCTCTCTCTCTCTCTCCCTCCCTCCCTCCCTCCCTCCCTCCCTCACAGCCATTCTCACAATCCCTAAAAGCCTTCTTACTTTATAGAAACACACAACCTTTTATTCCTGATAGCACTCCTTTCCACTGTTACTGTCCTTGTGTGCTCCCCCCCATGTATTTTTCACCCTGCCTAAAACGTCTGACCTAGATCCCAACAGTGCTCCCATCTCATATGTACCAGGGATCCCCCACCCATTATCCCTAATTACTCTTCTATTGTAAGCAATAGTGAATATTTCAGTGCATCTGAATGAAATTGCTTTCGTCTGGTGGATAGCATCCTTCTCCCTCTAGCTACACTCTCCTACACCTCTACATGGCTCAACCCAACCCCTTTGTGTACCTCAACAAACACATCTTGTGAGCACCCTTCAGATTTTTCTGCTTTCCCTGTAAAGACTTAACAGATCTCCCAGGATGCTGCTTCCTCACCCTGTTTGTCTCCTAACACTCATACTGTACTTGTACGGGAGCTTGGGAGGGTGGCATATGCAGGGAAGAACTAGCAGGCAGAAAGAGAATCCTTGACACTTCCATCCACCTGCAAGTTTTTCATCTGAGAATACACCCCCCCTCCCCATTTGAGAACAGAAGTAAACACAGCTAAGGAGGGGGGAATGGACCGAGGTGGCTGCAATGGAGAGTTTCATTGGCATGAGAAAAGTTATGTATCCTTCCTCTCACCTGCCAGTTCTCCCCTTCATTCTGTTACCGTAGCTAAAGGGGGTTTAGTAGTAGAGTTTGCTAAGGTAATTCAATAGTTTTGCCTTCAGAGCAACTGCTTCATCAGCAGCAACCTTTAGTGAATAATCCCTTACTTCCTTCCCATATAGCTTTCTCTTAGCTGAAATATAACTCCTTCTTTCTCCAGTGAGCAGTTCTGTAGCTACCTCAGTTGTGTTTCTTGGCTTCTTACACCGGCAGGAGGGGGGGGTCCTCTGTTCCAACTTCACTAATGTCCCTTTAGGACCATTCACCCCATAATACTTCCACCCCCACCACCCCACAGCAAGCATAAAATTCACAGTGGATGTCCTCTTTCAAAGTACAGCCCCTCATTTATTAGTTTTAAAACAAAATCATATACCACCAAGTTTTCAGGTTGTTTTTCACAAGCAACCACTCAATAACATTTATTATATTTATATAATATGCTCAAGGTGGCATACAAGTTGTTCCCTTTCTCTTTTACTCTCACAGCACCCGTTTGAGATAGGTCAGGGAGAGCCAATGCTTCCAGGTGTTTTTGACCTCTGGCAATTCTGGCTGGAGCTGATGGGAGTTGTAGTCCAAAATATCTAGTAGACACTGTGTTGGCTGCCACTGAGTTACTCCAAGAGATAGTGCCTAAACCAAAGATAGTAGGTAAAAAATAGTTTGGCAGTGTAGGCTCCAGGGAAGGGAATTCTACTGACAGGGTACCAGCACTGAGAAAGCTATCTCTCAGGCTACTGTCCAGACTGGGAGAGAACCCAGAAGAGAACTCATTGTAGATAGTCATGCTCTAGGAAGCCAATATAAGATAAAGGTAAAGGGACCCCTGACCATTAGGTCCAGTCACGGATGACTCTGGGGTTGCGGCGCTCATCTCACTTTATTGGCCGAGGGAGCCAGCGTACAGCTTCCAGGTCATGTGGCCAGGATGACTAAGCCGCTTCTGGCGAACCAGAGCAGCGCACGGAAACGCCGTTTACCTTCCCGCTGGAGTGGTACCTATTTATCTACTTGCACTTTGACGTGCTTTCAAACTGCTAGGTGGGCAGGAGCAGGGACCGAGCAACAGGAGCTCACCCCGTCGCGGGGCTTCAAACTGCCGACCTTCTGATCGGCAAGTCCTAGGCTCTGTGGTTTAACCCACAGCACCACCTGTGTCCCAGGAAGCCAATATACTGAGGCTAAATATGTCCAAGAGATGTTGCAGCTGATGGAATATATTTTATGCCACAGGGGCCACTTGGACTCCCAGTGGCAGCTGGATCCAGGAACATTCTTAGACTGCTGACTTCTTTCTTATGAGGAGTACAGCCCAGTCCAAGAAAGGTAGAACACCATCTTCCTGAGTGGAGGAGCCCAGCTACCCAAGCCACGCATCTCCACATAGCAACTAGCATCCTTACATGTTTGAACCTGTATTGCAGGTTTTGCTAGTAAGGATCTTCACTCTATATTGCAGAAACATTGTTGCCGTATAGTTAAGGTGGAAAGATCAAATGACATTCTGCTATTGTAAAGTCTTGCCACTGTAATCCTAATAAAATCAAGACTATTTGTCCAAATTATCTAAAGGTTAACACAGAAAATCTTCATGCTAAGCACACTATAAATTGACCACATTAAAAATAAAACCTGATAAGAAATTACTGAGTTGTTTAAAGATTCCCCCAATAAGTGCAAATTTATCCACTTTGTGACAATTATTTGCACATCTAAAATATACCTTCTGTTTTTCCCTTTTGCTGGTTTAGATACACTCAAAAATTCAAGGAAATTGCAGAGGTCTTCTCCTCCCTGGTTTGGTGAAAATCTGTTGTGTATCCATAAAAATGTGAGGTTTTAAAATTTCAATTTCAACCCATCATTTAAGTAAGGGCAAGTCATATTTCAACACACATTCAGGGCTAGTTTGTGCCGGGTGAAGCTTCTCAGCTGAATGATCATCTGCTGCCAGACTGACAGCACAATCTTATACAGTACTAGCCTGCTCAGAATTAAGGCTCATCGAGTTCAATGGGACTTACTCTTAGGTGTAGGATTTAAGCCTCAGGAAGCTTGCAAAAGCCAGTAGTTCTGGGAAATGGGGGTGTAGGGGCAAGAGAGAACAACAACCTGTATGTAGTGGTTGGTTGTAGTGCTTTGCATTATGTGTATGTTTGGATTTATTTGTGTGAAGTGATTGTAAAGGGCTGAGCCTGAAGCAGTTTGTGTGTGTGTGTGTGTGTGTGTGTGTGTGTGTGTGTGTGGTTTTGCATTTGTGTAAAGGGGATTGTGAGAAGTGCCTGAAAATGGTTAGACCAGGAGTGACCCAGACCACTTCAGGGAGAGCTTGATGGCTAAGTAAGGAGTTGAATGCAGTGTATATCCATAACCATGTACAGTATATTGATAATTTATTCAAAGAAATTTGCTATATAGGAAACCATTGCAATAATAATATGCACTGTTTGCTGCTTTGCATAGAATCTACTGTGTGCTTCACCAAACTCTTCAATACATATATTGTGAACTTTGTATATTTATCAGAATATTTTTTGATATGTTTGTCTTGGAGATTGATCTTTTTGCCTCTGAAGCCAGAAATCTGCATAGCTAAACACAAAGCTAAACCTGACTATCTCATATCTGTCTCTGTATTCTGTTCAGTGTGGCATTAGACCAATTAATTTTCTCTTTGCTGTATCAGAGTTAAGTTATGAGTTCTCATAACCTCTTAACTTAAAGATGCACATTTGCCATGACATAACCACATTAGTTATCCTTTGTATGACCGTCCTACAAATAGGAACGTAAAAGGATAAGAAAGTATATTTTACTTAGTTTTTCAATGCGCTTTTATGGGTGAAGTGGGGATTCTAATCCAGGTTACTGAACAAAAAGCTTGGGAGGTAGCAATTGTTCTTGATTGATTAACATAGCACACAGGATTATGACCTTCGTGTGGCATAGAAAAATGCTGTACAGCTGTCATACACATTGCCCCTATATAACACAACACCCCTCACACAACATTTTCTGTTCAATCAGGAACCTTATTTTCTTTTCTATGAATTGCTTGCCTCATCGTAGCTAGTTTACCTTATCCATGTGTTTCAAAGTACTTCCAAGGCACCTGCGTTAGAATACTCTGTCCAACACCAAACTCAGATGGTGAGTGCGATAACAATGCAGCCAAAACGGAGGAATGAGAGATTTGTGGAATGTTGAGATTTAAAGAAGTACAATTAAAAAACAAACTGAAAACCTAACTAGATTAAAAAGCAATGCCACACCCCAACAGACCAGTTTAGACTGAGCATACTTAGTAGCTATGGAATGTTGAATGTTGCTTGGAATAGAAAAATGAAGGGTGGTGGCGGAGCAAGTATCCTGGAGGAGGGCATGGCTGCCTGATTGACAGGAAATCTGAACTTATTCCAGGAGATGAGGATACACTACCACATTTTGTTGCAGCTCCCACTTGTCCCACTTACAGAATGCTGTCTTATCTTGCTTTCAGCCTTCACTTCAGGTTGAGCCTCCCATTATGCTATGCAGAAATACCGCTGTATTGTATTCATGTGTTCAGTGAACTGAAAATTCCTTTCCCCTCTTATCATTCAGTTGCTGTACAGTTTCTAGGTCCTATAGATGCATCACTTCACTAGTGGCCACTGGTGAAGTTGTAATCTCTGGTTATCCCTCCTGCAACTGTGGGTTGAAACAGATGGCCAGTTTCCACGTGGTTTCCAATGTATAGTATTCCCCATAGCAGCTGTAACATGAGAGACAGCTGGTTTAGACTCTGGCCAGATGGAAAGCCAAGTGTAACTGTGCCCTCCATTTCTCTGGACATCCGAACAACTGTAGTTGTTGGCTTACCACATGACTGCTGTCTTTCTCAAGCTGTCTTGGCTTCACTTTCACCAAAATTCTTCCTTTGCATTGAGCCTCCACAGTTACCAGGGCAGTACCTATGCTGCTATTCCATGAGAGTTAAGTGTGATGTGCTGAACATAGAATTCAGCTTCCTGGAATTCTGAATTTTCATGAGAGTTTCTACTCCCTTTTGTCTGCAAAGGTAGGCTTTGAGATATGTGACCAATGCCTGCTAAAATGTCAGAAGCCAAGGAAGTTGATGAGTAATATTTTAAGCTGTGGGAGAGGAACAAAGAGAGGGAGAGAGAATATGCATCCCTGCCAAAAATGCTTCCACTTTCAAAAACATATAAAAACAAGAAACAGTTTATGCCTTTTGGTGGTCTCCATGCTTCTTCAGCTTCCTGAATCTCCCATTCCTTTCCTCCTCCTCCTCCTCAGCCTCTTCTGGACCAGGAATGGTAAAAATTCCATACCCTGCAAGCTGTATGACAAACTAAAATGCACACACTGCGTCTTAGTAGTGACATGCACCCTACTAGGGTTGCTGCTGATGTGTATTGCTTCACTCTTGTACTCATCCACTGTCTGCAACAGCAAATACCTTATTATTCAGCAAATACATCTTGGGGGAAACCTGTAGGTCCTTGGCCATGTGAATGCTTGATGTTCAATTCTAGGCATCTCTAGGTAGGGTTGGGAAAGACTCCTGTCTACAAATCTATGGTGAGAGAACAGTTACCTCACAGCGGCTACAGCTTTGGTTGCTGTAAAGCAGGAAAGGGGCATCCAAAATGGTAAGTGGGCTGGAGTAACTTCCCTATAAGAGTAGTGACTTTTTTGTTTAGAATGAAATAGGGTAATAGGGATCATATATATAAAATATTGTGTTGAAAAAGTTGGGAGAATTTTTTCTCTCCCTCTCATATTACAAAAACCCAGGGTCATCTAATGAAGCTACAAGGGTGACAGATTCAAGATACAGAAAACAAAAGTGTTTTATACCTCCCTGAGATCTGTGGATGAAGGGTGGTATACAAATTTAATAAATAAAATCTTTATTTCCTGATGAATATCCTTTGGACTATAATGTAACTTAAATAGAAAACTATCTTTAGAAATATTTTTCCTCCAAAGCATTTTATTTTAAAAATCCAATTTAAATTAAAAAATTCAATTCAAATAAAAAAATCTGATTTAAATTTTTAAAAATCCGATTTTAAAAAAATATCATTGATTTTTATCCACCATGTCCAGGACCCACTTTTAATCCACACATGCAATGGGGGACCCATTTCTTAATATTTTTGCATGGTAGTAGTGCTCCTGTAGTGACCCATCTTGGATCGGGTTGCAACCCACCACTGAACAGCAGTGGTGTAGGTAATACGCAGCTAAAGGGATCAGTGCTGTGGCTCGGCATAAGGCAGCTTACTGTGCTGCATTTTGAGAGTTACATGCCCAGCCTCCTTATTCCATGTGCTGACTTGTTGGCTGGCCAGTAAGTCTCTTATCTAAGCCTTCTAGCTTCCTCCAGTGATTTCTGCATCCCTAACTCTTCAGTGATTCCTAAACAAAACATATGCTCCTCTTCTGAATGTAATCTGAGCTACTCGTGATTGATTGTGGATCATTAAAGCCCACCATTATGTCATTCTTGCTAAGAATTACTTTATTTCTTAGATCCGTTGCATAGGCAGGCTTGTGCAGTGGTTAGTGTCAGACAGTGTTCAAAACTTCTATTGTTCTAGGCACATTTTGCGACAGGGAATTCATTAGAGCAAGCAGTTTCTGAGCTCGGCGCAGTACTGCTCCTAAGATTTCAGATTAAAACTACAGAGTGGAAGGAAAGGAGGACCTTTTTCTGCCTCCCCACTTCCAGCTACTCTCTGAAGGCTGGAGAAGAGACCCTCTTAATAATATTAGGGGGGTGGGCAGGGGAAGGACTAGACCATGTGAAAAATGAAAGATATTTTAGCTGCAGCTCATTCATTTTCAGCTTTGTATTCTTGTTATAAAAGAGCACGCCTAGGCATTCCGTTGTTGCTTCCATAACCTAGGTTTATCTCAATTTCTAACATTGGTGTCAGACTAGACTGAGGAAGCCCATATTCAAATCCTCACTCAGCCATGAAACTCACTAGGTGATTTTGGTTCTCCCTCCCCCCCTTCTCCCCTCTTACGTGTGTGTGTGTGTGTGTGTGTGTGTGTGTGTGTGTGTGCAGGGTCGATAAAAAACAATGATTTTTAAAAAAGGATTTTTAAAAATCTAAATTGGATTTTTAAAATAAAATGCTTTTGGAGGAAAAAATCTTTGTAAAGATAGTTTTCTGTTTAAGTTACATTATATTCCAAAGGCCACCAGGAAATAAGGATTTGTTTTAGGTGTTTCATGTATGCTCAAAAAAATGTTTAACCACATCAGTTAACAAACATGGAGACATATGCTATAATGTTATTGTTTTAGTTAAATAAATTGTTTAAATTGTTATTAAGGAAATGATTGTTTTTCTGCTTCCAATAAAGTACAGTAGAAAAGTTGTCCAAATATAAACAGTTAACTTATTAAACCTCACAATAATGTCATAATTATCTGTCTTATGTATTTCTAATAGTATAACCAAATCAGTAATTTTTGATATAACTGTAAAAACTCCTCTGAAAATGTATTATTCCAAAAATGAAACTTTCATCTGGTTGTAAATATTAAGATTATACCAGCAGCAATGCCTTTTTGTAAAAAAGAGAGAGATTTAAATCAAGTCTTACTGACTAGTGATTTAAATCACGATTTAAATCATTTTGATTTAAATCAAATCCACCCTGATGTGCATGCATGTGTGTGCTTAACCTACCACAGAGTGGTGGGGGGGGGGGGTCCATGCATGCCACCTCAGGTTCCTTGTTGGAAAAGTGGGATAAATGTAAGAAATAAAATTATAGTTGTCGTGTGAACATGTTTGAAAACTGGGGCAAAAGTGCCTAAAATAAAATGAGTTACAAACATGAGTTAGTTTTCCTTTTACAGTCTCTATTCTGCCAGTATAGTTTTCTGAATAAATCCACCATTTCTACTGATAAGGTTTTCCCCTCTATAATAGTATTTCTCATGCTCAGTCTGTTTTATTAACAAAGTTCACTAAATACCATGCCTGCTCGCCATAAGCTTGTTCCGTAGTTGCTCAGTGTATCCTTCTCTGCTTTTTTAAAAAAAATCCTTTGTGTCACCAAGAAATCATCTACCGTTCTACAGTCCATATGGTTGTAGCTCCCCATTGTATCAGTATATACCACATTTTTCACTCTATAAGACGCACCAGACTGCAAGACGCACTTAATTTTTGGAGGAGGAAAACAAGAAAAAAATATTCTGAATCCCAGAAGCCAGAACAGCAAGAGGGATCGCTGCGCAGCGAAAGCAGCAATCCCTCTTGCTGTTCTGGCTTCTGGGATAGCTGCGCAGCCTGCATTCGCCCCATAAGACGCACACACATTTCCCCTTACTTTTTAGGAGGGAAAAAGTGAGTCTTATAGAGCAAAAAATACGGTATATATAATGCTCTCTCTGCTCCAAGCCAGCTAATGATTTTGACTTCACCTGTGATGCCATATTAACCAACACATCCATTGTGCAACCAGTAATGCTAGGTGGAGGCTTGTCGCTGACCTTGCCCTGTGTATCTGAAGCACAGTGCAAAGTTGGGCGACAAGTCTTTGCTCTCTTCTCCAATTATAACTTTGGAGATTGGTAGGGGATTCCGTGTAGTCCATTATCAGCCTCCCACTCTGGTCTCTATCCCCACCCTTCATCCAGCTTGGTGGGGTAGAGGCAAGGCTTCCTTGGGCTTTGTCGTTTGCTGATCTTTTGGAGTACCCAATGAACTTCAGCACAAACTGACCCAAATCTGCCTTCCAGTTCCAAGTTAGAGCTGAAAGGGGAAGGCAGAGGCTTTGTACTTGGTAGTCCGAACTCCTAGTAGGCATAGAGCCAAAGTAAATCCCAGGCTTCCTCTGATCTTTGTGGCTGGGGAGGGAGTGGGAATCCCCCCGCCTTGCCCTGAGAAGAAGCCTAGACCTTCTCATGCTTGCTAGAGGTTGTGTGAGCCCTTGCAGTGCTGAATGAAATTGTTGACCCCTGGGAAGAAAGCTCCACCAGGGAAGCTTCAGTCTGCCAAACAGAGCTGTGTTGTCATACTTGGCCTTAGTTATGTGCTTACATGGCTCATTAAAACAGGCACTTTGAAACCACACAATTTTGGGAACACTGAATGGATTTTCACCAGACTAGCAGAAGGCACGCCTTCACAAAAATTTTGAATTGTTAAAATAATCTGAACTGCCAAAAGATTAAGCTTCAACTGTGTTTTCAGGGGATGCGAAAACACAAACAGAATAAAGACACTGGTTCAAAGCAAGCTATTAAACTGCAAGAACATAGTCATTTTTTATCAGATGTTCTAAAATTTGTAAAGTCTATACCCCTCACCAGGTAGATTTTCTGTGCCAGCTTCCATACTGACAAGACAAATTGTCTTGATTGTTTGATCAATAGATTTTTAGGCTTGAAATGACAGAATGCCAAACTGGCCACTTAACTTAATTTTAGTGCCGCTCTTGTACCTGTGGTTAAAAGCTATGGTGAATAGCTTGAATGCTGCATAGCACCAGTCTCTGACTTCCTGTGTTTCCTGGAGGCCCCTTGATTTATTCTGAAGACAGCTCTTGGTAGGGTCCAGAAACAGTAGCCTTTCCAAGTGCAAGAACACCTTATCCCGTTCTAAGTTTGGTGCCTTTGTATTCTTACTCATGGCTGTTTCTTCTTACTGTTTTTTCCATGGCAGCCATGTCAGGTCATGGTGGACCATATTTTAATGCCTTACTGTGAACATTCAAATAGCTTCTGCTTTGCTCCTTTGCTAGTGGAAGCAACAAGCCAGTGTGGTGTAGTGGTTAAGAGCGGTGGACTCATAATCTGGTGAACCGGGTTCGCGTCCTCCCTCCTCCACATGCTGATGGTGGGTGACCTTGGGCTAGTCTTTGAAGTCTCTCAGCCTCACTCACCTCACAGAGTGTGTGTTGTGAGTGAGGGAGGAAGGGAAAGGAGAATCTTAGCCGCTTTGAGACGCCTTAGGATAGTGATAAAGCAGGATATCAAACCCAAACTCCTCTTCTTCCTGGTTTGGCCCTTCAAGCCCAAGGATCATGGTTTGTTTCACTCCCAACACAACATAATTCGAAGCAAACTTTTGATAAAAACAAACCACAATCCTCTGTTCAGCTGTAAAGCTAAGTCAGGGATCATGGTTTTATTTTCTTGCTCTAGGGGAGGAGCAAATAGGAGCGTTTTCTCTGTTCACTGTTAACTCTGAAAACTAAGCCATTATCAGTAGCGTGATGAGTGCAGGATACTTGAGAAGGCGCCTTCTTAGACCACTCGCCCATCTAACTCAGTATTATGTAGTCAAAATAGCAGTGGTTTTACAAGGTGCTTGGCAAAGGTCTCTCTCAGACCTGCAATCTCACATCATAGC
This sequence comes from Podarcis liolepis, assembly GCF_965112155.1. Taxonomy (NCBI): domain Eukaryota; kingdom Metazoa; phylum Chordata; class Lepidosauria; order Squamata; family Lacertidae; genus Podarcis; species Podarcis liolepis. The sequence continues at coordinate 25,874,818 of NC_139570.1, read as the reverse complement.
ACTATGTTTCCTAGACTTGGGACTTAAGCTGTTGTTGGATTACAACTCCTATCATCCCTAGATAACAGGACCAGCTCGAGACGCAAATTTGAGAAGCATTGTAACGGATTCGATGGATGGAACACGGGGCCTTCTGAATTCAAAGCATGTGCTCTGCTATGGAGCTATGTCTCTCTTACTACACTTGGGGAAGGATTTGGCTTTCAAGTACAGTCTAGTATGTATTTTGTTTCATAAAATGTATATAACCTTTGACTATTAAAAAACTCTCAAATATTGTAATTTAACATGCACTATTTGAGATTCAAAGTGCTGCACACCGTTAACTACTCAAACAAATGGTCTCTTTTCAGCTCCCACTTTCCAGCAGCATCCCCTGAAAGTGCCGCTCCTCAGGTCTGGACTGGTATCTTCAATAGGAAATACCTGCTCTCTGGGTGGATTTCTCTGGGGTTTGAGGAATGCTAAGATTCTGCCTCCTACTGCCTTTCAGTCCCTTAACAAGCATCCTTGCCTGTGCAAATGTGCACGTAGTATTGAATTTAAATAGACCCCTATGTGCCTCTTAACCTTTGTAAGCGCCAGGGTTTGTAGAGCCTCTTAATTTCCCCCAAACTCCAGCTAATTATCTCTAAGGCTGCATATGTGTTTAAAATTTTGATTACATGGTTTCATTGCAGAGGGTCTATCATCCACCTGTTTTTGTGAATTAAAGATTGCAAAGAAAATAGAAGAAAGAGACTCTTGCACAGGCCCACTTTTGTGATAATACTTGATCTTGCCATTTTCTCCCTCTCCCCTTAGTTGTCATTTGATTTTAATAAGGGTTTTCTTCCCAATAGTTTTTGTGTGGGTGTAATTTCTTAGGTTTTCTTCTGGAGTAAATAAACTGTGCACATATACCTAAGGAAAATCTGTGACTCCATGAAAATCCTCAAAAGTGTGTTTTAATTCCACATGGTTAGGTATATTTCTCTGTTGCAGGGAAAACAAGACTTTTCTGCCACTTTCAAAACTAACAGATTTATTGTAGCATAAGCTTTCGTGGGCCAAAGCCCACTGTCAGATGCATCAGCTGAAGAATATTGAGTTTCAGCTTTGCATTTAATTAATGTGTCAGAAATTAATTCCACCCACAGGTTAGTTTGTGACTACTCTAAGAATATATTACCCATGGAACTCCCTTCATTAAGCTATTTAGAGATCACTCCCTGGAATGCAACAGTTAGGAGTTTTCAGTGCTTAATGTTTTGATGAAAAATAAATAATTTTGCTTGCACATGAATATTTGGTCTCAAGTAACTTCAATTTGGTTTCATGGGAACCAATTTGATGCTCCTTAAAGTTTAGAATAGCTCAAATATATTTTAAATCAGGCAAATTTATGTTGATTAAACATGCATCATAGAGTCTATTTAAAGGACTATTCTCTGGTTATGAAACAGTGATGAAGGCTTACTTCACCATCAGTGTCAGCTCAGGGCCGTCTAGTGGGGCTCTTTAAGGCAATGAGAGAACCTTTACAATCTCCTGCTTCTTCATTTACAGAAGCCTCATCAGCTTGCTGTGACATTTTTGCCAGGCACTTTGAAGATGAAATTGCCTGTGTTAGGGCTGACTTGGCTGCTGCTGACATGGAGAGTCTAGACCTGCAGTGTTTAATGCCCTGTTCACTCACATCTGGTTAGGTAGGTTTTAGCTGTTGTTCCCCGAAGATTGGTCAACAAGAGTTTTGTCCACACAGCCACTTGCTTGTTGGATATTGGCGACATGGCTGGTGTGGAAAAGTTTGCACTTTCAGTAATGGCTGTGTTATTAACTCTTCACTAGCCAAATGTAGTATGTTGGCCACGTTTAAATAGGCAGAGGTACAGATGCCACTGAAAAGCCATTATTTGATCTACAAGATTTTGGAAATTATTGGCCAATAATTGAGACCCTGTTGGTGTTCGTGGTCTTGAAAGACAGTAAATGTAGCTATTTCACCTGTAGGTTTTGGGAGAATTTGGAGGTGTTTTCTGTAACTTATTTTCTACCTCATAGGAAGCAATTTGTGAAATTCCATAAACTTGTATTCTTTGCTGAATATCTACCTTGACTTGGTGTGCTGGTCCTGGGGGGGAGGAGGTTACCGTGAGGCGTGGTCAGAGTCCGGTCCTGGGTCAAGGGTCTGGAGACAGTCCACAAAGGGCGAAGCGGGGTCCGAAGCAAGAAGCCGGGCATGGTCGGGAACTCTGGAAGAACAGGTCTGGGTGCTGGCAGAAGCAGGTTTCCAACGACGTTGCTCCTGCAACCTGGGACTGGGCTGACTGGCCTTTATCTTCTCTGAGGCCAGGGGCGGTCCCGGCCCACAGGTGACCTGCCTCTCCTGGCCTTAAGGCGAGCACTCCTCCTGGGAGAAACCAGTTCCCTTCGCCTCTCTGCCCTGAGCCTCTGCAGTTCAGGAGAGGCTGAAGGGTTACTGGACCCAGGGGGAGACTCACCTGTAGGCACTGAGTCCTCAATCACCTCCGGAGCCAGAGTGGATTCACCTGGTGCCTGCTCCTGAGGATCTGGCACAGGTGCAGGCGCTTCAGAATCAAGGCCCTGCCCCGGCTCAGCCGGCCCTGGAGGCGGGGACTCCTGTGCAGGCTGGGATTCCTCTGGTTTAGCCTCTGAATCAGATTCCCAGGCCATCACACTGGGTTTCTTTGGAAATTTTGAGAGAGGTGCCTATAAAATAACATTAGATTTTAATTTGGATCCAGGAGCAATTGTCTCTTCCTTGAATCAATTTGTCTATAGGCTGCATTGGATTGGATGAGTGCTAATGTGCATCAGAACATGATGCTCAATACAAATACAGTGGTACCTCGGGTTACATACACTTCAGGTTACAGACTCCACTAACCCATAAATAGTGCTTCAGGTTAAGAACTTTGCTTCAGGATGAGAACAGAAATCATGCTCCGGCGGCGCGGCAGCAGCAGGAGGCCCCATTAGCTAAAGTGGTGCTTCAGGTTAAGAACAGTTTCAGGTTAAGTACGGACCTCCGGAATGAATTAACCCGAGGTACCACTGTAAAATGAAAATGGCAGGATATACAGTAGGATCTTTGAAGAACATATTCCGTTTAAAGGGCTAGGCTCTCAGCTGGAGGATGTTTTTCAACTTAGCTTTTCTTTGCTCATGGATGATCAAGAGGTAGTTGTAGTCCCAGTGCCTTTTTTTATACTGCCATCTTAAGGGTAAACAGCACCCCCACACACACACCTAGATAATAGGAGATTACCAGCCATTCATCATGTAATGAAACCCTTGTGACATGACTTCTGCAAAACAGTCTACATAACATTACCTTCTTAAGACATTTGAAAAGCTTCAAACTGGTGTAAAATATAGCAGCCTTTTACAAATGTTTAGTTGTAGTTTCATTGGCTTTCTATTAGCTTACAGGTTTGCTTCAAAGTCTTTGTCATTAGCTGTCTAAAGCATTTAACCGCTGAGAGCTGCTCTATCTGCTAGAATGCCTTCTTGTTAGATACTTCTCCCATTCAGGGTCTAAAGGCAAGGCCTTATTTCAGATCCCTTTCTGTTGAGATGCATTATCCATGAGGGTGTGTAGGAGGTGTGTTCACTTTTTCACAACTTTTGTAATATTAAGCTTCTATAAGCCCCTGGAAAAAGCTGGAGTATTTTTAGGCATTCATCAGACAATAAGGAAATATTAGGGTTTTTTATATTTACTTTTTGGTATACCAATCTTGACAAAGGCTTTTGGAAAAGCAGCATCTAAATTCTATTACAATAAAATACAGTGGTACCTCTGGTTATGTACTTAATTCATTCCGGAGGTCCGTTCTTAACCTGAAACTGTTCTTAACCTGAGGTACCACTTTAGCTAATGAAGCAAAGTTCTTAACCCAAGATATTATTTCTGGGTTAGCGGAGTCTGTAACCTGAAGCGTATGTAACCTGAAGCGTATGTAACCTGAGGTACTACTGTACAACTGAAAGTGAAAACAAACAAATCACTAAAAACAACAACACCTGGTCAGACCAGTACATTGTTTTAAAGCTTTTGCAGATTAGCATTTAAATGGTAATAATAATAATAATAATTTATTATTTATACCCCGCCCACATGGCTGGGTTTCCCCAGCCACTCTGTGTGGCTTCCAACAGAATATTAAAATACAATAGTCCGTCAAACATTAAAAGCTTCCCTAAACAGGGCTGCCTTCAGATGTCTTCTAAAAGTCTGGTAGTTGTTGTTCTCTTTGACATCTGGTGGGAGGGCGTTCCACAGGGCTGGTGCCACTACCGAGAAGGCGCTCTGCCTGGTTCCCTGTAACTTGGCTCAGATGTAATGCTCAGATGTATCAAGGCATGGTGCAGAGATGGCAAACTGATTATTAAAAAAGGAATACCAAGCTGTATAAAACATCCACAACCTGTCCAGGTGGCTCAACGTAACTTCAGCTTTTGATGTTGGGACATGAATAGCCTAACTTTAGCAAAACATTTATGAGTTGGAGGCCTCAGTTATAAGAAGTTGAATGTGGCATGGGTGTAAACTGAACTTGAAGAGTGGTTTGAACGCTTTAGGTTCTCTCCCTTTACCCTGCAGTACATTCCATTAGGTTTTCTTTGTCATCTTCATCTGTTTAAGCAAATGGATAGACATTCTGCTAGTGTGAGCCCATATAGTAAGTGCTTCTCAATCTTTTGCACATTTAGGCTGTATTCTTACAAGTGTTTCAACATTACTGTTAGCATAATCTTAAGTATATTGCTGTAATATAACTTTAAATTAATAATAATAAATGAATAATTTTAAATTTGTAAAATACATATCTGGTTATGACTTCATTTCCTAGTACAAAGAGATATGGCTCATTTATCATGCTACCACCTTTACTTGCCTGTTCACCGGGTGTTCCTTTTCCTGTGTCTGGCTTTTTGTCTCGACTCGCGCCTGAAAATTGTTCCTAGGAACTTTAGCTTGTGTTGACAAACTTCCTTTGCCAATTTGGATTTCTTTGTTCTCAGAGAATTGTATTCTTTAGGAGCCAATTTCCAACATGACTCTAATAAAATCAGCTGCCCTTTGTATCTAGAGTATGTCAACATGTTTGGTGTGTTTTATATTTATTTTCCCTCAGAACATGTAGAAAGAAGTGTGTTCAGGCAAATACGAAATTTATGCAAATATGAATACTTCCCCTTGTCTGATTTCACATGGTACATTAAATCAAGGATCAGGAGATCAGAAATGAGACTTAGGTTTATGAGTAACATACTCCTATTTAATTTTGCTATTAGGTCAAAATCTGCAAGTTATAGTTAGGGCTTTTCCTCTATACCAGGGGTCTGCAACCTTTAAGACAAAAAGAGCCACTTGGACCCGTTTCCGAAGAAAAAACAACAACTGGGAGCCGCAAAACCATTGTGACATTTAAAACAAATATATCTCCGGAGCCACGATCTGACAGCGGGCGGGAAGGTGACGTCGGGACGGTGCGTGACTAACGCACACACCGCCCCCATGCGATGTCACAGCCAGTACAGCGCCCGCCACAGTGCGGAGTGTCGGGGCGCACAATGCGCCTCCTCCCCTCGCTAGTATCCGCCCTGGAGCCGCAGCAAAGGTGTAAAAGAGCCACATGCGGCTCTGGAGCCGCGGGTTGCAGACCCCTGGTCTATACCAAAAGGGATAATCCAATTCAGCCAGCAATTTCTGATTCTGATTTGGAAGGCAGCCTCTAAGCATAGTTCACCACCATAACAAGGTATGTTTAGCATTATACAGGAATTGATATGGGAATACATGTGTTATGTAAACTGCTTAGAGGTTTTTGTTGATTAAGCAGTATATAAATATTATTAAATAAAAAAAGAGAAGGGAGGAGGAAGCCCAGGGCACCTTGGCTCATTCATAATCCACCAGGCCCTGCTTTGGAGGATTGTTGAAATGTAGTGTTTCAGTGTTGTACTAAGGAATACCTAGATATTTGACCATGGCTGTTCAGCCACCTTTCATCTGGTCCCTTTTCATAGTATTCCCACAGAATCCATAAAGTGTGGAAGATGTGTATTATTTAGTCTGCTGCTGGCATCTGTCTGTCTCAAGAGACAATGGAGTATGCCTCCAGGGGTGAAGTCAAACAGCTGCATTAGCAGCACCAAAGTGACCTTCCCAGTACACAAGACTGGGCAGTGTATATGGAGGTCCTAGGCTGCTCACTTGACAAGACCTCCCTCTCAGCCTCGCTGATGTGGACCAAAGGAAAATGGAGAAATACAGTTGGCTCCAGCTTAGCTGCAGGAGTTGCTGGAAGGAGGCATACAAGGTCCCATCTAACCATCTTAGGTACTCCAGTCCAGAATTGTGTAGGGTTTATTCCTTAGCCCTTTCTTCTTCCGAAGATATATTGCAGGGCAGCAGAGGTTTTGGATCAGAGATTTGTTTCTCCCAGATGGGCTTCCTTCCCAGGTTGACGAGCCCAGTCTCCCTTCCCTCTACAGCACATGCAGAAACTGTCCTCTTGACCCACTATTGGTCTTGTCCATTCAATCAGTTGGAGACTGACTTTGCCTGCAGGGGAAGTCCCTAACTCACGGAGGGTTTGAGACACATCAGCTGCCCTCACCTGGTTTCTAAGAGCTACAGGTGAGAGCTGAGTGCAGGGTGGGGGACCAAAGGTGGACAAACTATCCCAGAAGGAGCTTGACGTGTTCCACACCAGAGGTACTATCGCTCTCTTAACACCCCATACACTAATTGAATTCATAAATCTTTCTGTTCTGTAAGGGCTATGAAAGTGGTTTACAATATACTTAGGGCACCCTAATAAGAGAGTTTCCCTATCAGTTTTATAAGCTAAAAAAATCCCTTCCAGTAGCACCTTAGAGACTAACTATGTTTGTTATTGGTATGAGCTTTCATGTGCATGCACACTTCTTCAGATACCAAACGCACTGATCCTCATACCATTCAGATATCTGAAGATGTGTGCATGCACACAAAAGCTCATACCAATAACAAAGTTGGTCTCTAAGGTGCTACTGGAAGGATTTTTTTTATCTTGTTTCGACTACGGCAGACCAACACGGCTACCTACCTATAACTAGTTTTATAAGCAACATCTATGGTTCTTTATTATTTATCCTTATATATTCTTTATTCTCATCTGTTCTTATTCATTCTCTATTCTAATTTATTCTAGAATGTTCCGCCTAAATATTAAAAGGCTTTACAGAGCTGTTCTTTTTTTAAAAAACTATTTGCATCATAGTGGGTAAGGCTTTAAAGTGTGGCACCTTCTTCAAATGCTTCATAAATGCTGTATACTTAAGAGATGCCACTGTGCTACTCAGCAGGGGATTCCTGTACTTTCAAAACAAAGATTGGTGAATGTACCTTGGTATTAAAAGCCAGGAAGAGGGCGTACCAAGTTGTTGAAAGGGTTGCAGAATGAATGCAGAATTTAAGCTTCCTTGAATTAGCAAGATTTCTCGGAGCAAATGAGGAGAAATCTGTTGGTGGCCTCTCTTAATTTGCAGTTCTTCACTACAGAATCTTAATAGGTCTGACTAGAATCTTGGTTAACTGATTAACAGCACCAAAATATTCAAAATGTGACTTTAATTATTGTAGTAGTGGCAGTGTGGAGAAGGAGCAAGAGCTATAGCCTAGAGCCCCGCAAATTTATATGAATTGTGTTAATTAAGCTGATTTTGATAATAGGCAAATGAATTGCTGCCCTCCATCCCATAGGGCTCTTGGTGTCAGACAAATCGGCTGCTCTAGGGTTAGCTATCTAATTCATTGCTCTGAGTTGCATTTTACTGATAGCCACACACAAAATTAATTATTTGCTACTTAGTGCAGATATGATACCACTCTGAAATAGAGTGGAGAAAGTCCACTGCAGAGCATCTGCTTTGCATGCAGAAGGCCTCAGGTTCAATCTCCAGGATCTCTAAGTAGGACTGGGAAAGATCTCTGCATGAATTTCATGTGAACTCAGGAGGTAGTGAAAATGCATTTGGCCACCACAAACACCACAAACAGAGTGTCAACTGAGCTTATTCCTGGAGTGGGGTCAGGTGTTGTGTGTTAGTTACACAGAGACTTGATTACGGCGGTGCTCTTTCCTTTCCACCGCCTTGGAAGTATTTGGAAAGTATTTGGAAACTTCCAAGTGATCCAGAATGCAGCAGCAAAGAGAGCTGGTTCTTAGGAGCATGCAAACCCCTTGCTCCAACAGCTACTGGCTTTGAGTTTGTTTTTGGACACAATTCAAGGTTTTTGACCTTTTTAAGCAACTTAGGTTCAGGATATCTAAAGGTCCCATTTCATTCCAAATGATCCTGTCTTATTATAAAGATTTGTAGGCGAGGCACTTCTTTCTTCCTGCCGCCTCAGTTGTTTTCTCTGTGATTATACTATGGTTGTGGAACTCCCTACCTAGGGAGGCTCATGTTTTCCGTCCAAAGGTCTTTTGGCACCTATTTAAGATACTCCTTTTTTGGCAGGCTTTTAGCTTGTTTGAGCTGAAAGGCTTTTTACTAATCCTATGATTATATTTGTATCTGCTGTGAGCTGTCTTTTAGTCTGGAATTTTATTATTAGTGCTAGATATAGAAGTTTGCTTTGTAAGTGTTGAACACCATTTTAAGGAACCTTGAGCTGGTGTAAACAAAATAGATGTAAAGGCAGGGTTTTTAATTGATCTATGAAAATAATTAATGTCATTCCTTCTTCAAGTCCGTTCTCTGCTTCTACCTTGCTCACAAGGCCCCCATCTCCCTTGTATGTCACTGCTGCAATTTAATTGTCTCTATGACGACTGCCTGTGTTACACCCAAACAGGTGATGCAAGCAATATTAATCATGCTCTGAGGCCTCCACAGGAGACTGAAGGCTGAGATTAAGATCTTAGGTATTATACTGGTCATATATTTCTAAACTTCAATTAAAACTAGTCAGTTTTAGCCTTTGTAATCCTCCCTTGAGAGACTTTCCCAGAGCAATCTCCATTGAAGATTTAAAGCCTAAGGGGTAGGCAAGCCTTGGATTAGAGAATATGGTTTTGCGTTTAAGGCATATGACTGCAGCCTGAGATAACTGGCTTTCATCTGTCTCTGTCCCTAACATAGCCATCCTAGGATGATGTAGGTTGAACTGTGCTGATGCATTTTTCCACAATATTTCCTTTTTCTCTTTCCACCCCACCTCTCTGTTGTTAAATGATTCCACACTAGATCTAAAATGTTTTTAAAAGGCACTTGTGTTCACAGCCCAATTAAAATTAATGGCAAACCGTAGGTAACTGACAGCTCTGAAAAAGCAAAGCTGAAATGTTGCAAGCCAGAAACTCATTCATTATCATGTGGAAAGTTTAGGAGGTATAATCTTCATGCTGGGGGAGGGTGCATTGAGTGATATTGATAATTCAGATTCCTGTAGAAATGTTCTGAACACGAATTATTTGGTTCCCATATATTTTGCATATTCCAAAAGCACCCACGAGGAAACCCATGGTGCCAGATTTGGAGCGTGTTGAATTTAGTCAGGTAAATAAGGATTAGGGATAGAAATTTGATTTGGGTAAAAAGTACTACTGGACGTATGCCTCGGTTTTGCCTGCTTTAATAAAAGGCATGTAGAGTTAAGTGTCAGGCCTCTAATTGCAGAGTGGAGTACAATAGGTAAAAATTGAGCTTTTGTGAATTCTTTTTAAAAGTGAACTAGGTACAGGCCTTGGCAGGGGGTAAATAAAAAGGTATAATTATTTTTCAGTTTCCCCATATTTTCGATCATTGAGGTAGAGCACGGCTTGGCACCTGATCTGCTTTTCTGGTCTCCCCAAAATTAATATCATCACCACTTATGCTCAGGGTCTCAGCAAGGACAAATAAGCATTTTCTACTTCCAAACACAAACCTTTTCCTTATGTCTGATGTGAGGACAACATCATATAAAATGCTAGTAGCATTAAGATAAATTCAACAGCTTAAATGAGTTTTGATTGATAGAACAATGGTTTACTGAATGGTTTAGTTCATGCAAAATATGCAGGGATGTATGGTGTGCAAAATGAACCACGGAAAGAGAAGAAGGGAAGTCATTGATTTAAGGTTGTTTAAATGAATATTTTGAAATGTAAATTAGAAAATTTAAGAAAAATTATATAAAATAAAATGCATTTCATTTAGCAGTTCCTGTCAGTGGTGACTGGTGACTCATCAAGGTGGCTGGCAGGTTTGATCCCCTCCCAACTCTATACCTAAGTATTTCCCACTATAGCTACAAGCTGTGTCTCTTCACTTGTACAAGAGGAAGTCAAGAGGCATACAGTGGTGCCCCGCAAGACGAACGCCTCGCGAGACGAAAAACTCACAAGACGAAAGGTTTTTTCGTTTTCGAGTTGCTTCGCAAGACGAATTTCCCTATGGGCTTGCTTCGCAAAACGAAGCTTGCCCCCGCACCCCGGACCCCTTTTGAACCAAGGGGCGGCAACGGGGAGAAGCGATCTTCTCCCCTCCTCCCCTTGCTTCAAAAGAGGGGACAGAGGGGAAGGCGTGCGCGCGCCTTCCCCTCTGTTCCCGGACCCCTTTTGAACCAAGGGGCGGCAATGGGGAGAAGCAATCTTCTCCCCTTCGCCCCTTGCTTCAAAAGAGGGGACAGAGGGGAAGGCGTCCGCGCCTTCCCCTCTCTCCCCGGACCCCCTTTGAACCAAGGGGCGGCAACGGGGAGAAGCGATTCTCCCCACTGCCCCTTCCCTTGCTTTAAATCAGGTCCCCTCTGTCCCTGGATGGTCTCCATAGGAACACATTGATTGATTTTCAATGCATTCCTATGGTAAACCGTGCTTCGCAAGACGAAAAACTCGCAAGAAGAAAAAACTTGCGGAACGGATTAATTTCGTCTTGCAAGGCACCACTGTACTTAGGAGCACCAAAAAAGATTGGAAGCAAATCTGCCCTGGAGATCCCTGTCTCTGGAGTTGGTGGGGAGGGAGGCTTTTTCTCCTCTCAGAAGTGATCCAGAATTCACTGAGAGTTATTGAGAACAAGGCAACTGCTCCTTGCATTGCCTTACTGCCATTGCCCATGCTGGATGGGACCCCAAAGTGAGTTGGGGTTTGACAACATCTGGTGGGCACCGGGTTGAGGGGAACACTGTGCTAGAATGTGAAACAATATTGGAGATGGGTTTTATAGAGAGGTGGTTGGCCTCACAAACCTGACTATTAAAAAAATGAACATTACAGGAGGCTGATAATTTGGAACAACAATCTCTGAATGTTGTTTTTTCAGCTGCTATGCTAAAATTGTGTAGACATGAGCCAGTGGACGTGACAGAGTTGGTGCTGTGCAGTCAAGTGATATGCTGGGGTCAGAAAGTGAAAACCATACAAATCTGTGCAAACTCTGACTTTTCTCTGGCAGCTGAACAACAAAGCGGCTGTGCTCTCGGAAACTGGAGTTTGTCACTGGCAGAAGTAGCCATAACGTATGTGCTGCTGAGTTTGTATTCCCAGTTTACTCTGTTGTTGGCTTCCATGCTAACTTCTTCATTCGCGTTTCCTCAGTGACTCTTTCCAGGCTTACCCTTTTTTTTTCTTCCTGTGTTCTTCATACTGAGGATAAAGTTAATCCTTACACTGATTTGACCAGATGTGCTGTAACTCCCATTATAGTTTTAAGCAAAAGGGTCCTTTTTCCTCCCTGCTGTTTAAACATAACATAATCCAAGGTGTTTAACTGTCATGGTGACACAATGATTATCTAAAACACTATACAGTGCACAATTTGCATCAGAACAGGCTGTCCTAATTTGATCTAGGGGTCTTGTCTGCATCTTGTCTGTGATGGTTTGACTAAGCTCCTGATACAGTGATGGAGAACTTGAAGTGAGTGGAAAATAATATATTTAAACCAGCATGATGAATACAGTATGAAAATAGGTGATGATGATGATTTTGCTGCAGTCTTTTCCAGGACTTGGTGTTGGCATTGGCTGTACTATTAATGTCAAAGATGTTCAGTAGCAGATGGATCCTTTGTGTATCCTTAAACTGAAAGCAGTAATAAGGATGAGGACATCCACTGCTTTATTTTTAGCCAGCTAATACAAAGTGTAAGCATTCTCTTGTGCTTGAAATCAGTAGCAACTAGCTCTGTGATGTGTCCACTACCATTGAGATGTGACTCTAGAAGACCTCAATTCATCTCTTCCCCAACAGAATTTATTTATTTTAAAATATGTATATGCTGCATTTTCCAGTAATGAACTCTCTCAGGCTGATTTAATGTGGTCAAAATAAAACACATAACAATAATACAAAATAGGAACCATGCAGCATAATTTCAACAAAATACCCTCCCCTACACAAAATGAGCCAGCAGTAGTACAGCATCCAAGCAAACCCCAAATCTAAATACAGTTCCCCTTGATTTCTCCATTACATTGCATAGCACATAAATAAACGCTACTCATGTACAAATTATTCATGAAACAAATAAAGTTTCCAAAGCTTTCTAAAGGACTGTTGTGTAGTAGCTTCCTGATGGTCAGTAGGAATGAAATCTGGCGCTGTGGGGCCACCACAGAGAAGACAGTCTGTTTCACACTCACCAATCTAGGTGGTAGGAGTTGAGGAGAGCCTCTCTTGTTGAATGTTAAGATATAGTCAGGTTGCTAATAGATGCAGGCAGTCCTTCAAACCATTCAAAGCTTTTAAGATTGAAACCAGCATTTTTAAATTGGCTCAGAAACACACTGACAACCAGTGCAGCAGATATTATGAGGAAGTTGCATGATCTGACTGCCTTTCCCCCTCTGGCAGCCACATTTTCAAACAGCTGAAGTCTCCAAGCTTTCTTTAAAGGCAAAGCCATGTAGAACGGTTGCAGTAGCCAAGCCTAGATGTGACCAGAGCATGGATTATTCTTGCTAGGTCTTCTCAATTAAGTTGGTTCACCAGCTGAAACTTAAATCACACACCTAGTCACCCCCAGTACCTGAACCTCCTTGGCTGTTTGCTCCTGAGATGCTTCTCTTTGCCTTGGCCACCTCCTCACATTTGTGTTGGAGAGCTCAGCTCTTGCCTTGACACAGTGTGTTTTTCACATGCGTTGGCTGTACTGTATAGCTTTTCTAGCTCATTGTTAGAATCATCTGTACAAATGCATTTTCTGAGCATCCAGGGTACTAGTGGAAGATCCAGAAATAATGACTGGAAGATTTAAAAATGTGGTATCCATGAGTGCCATTCAGTATTCTTGCACCAACCAAGCATCCTTTAAGAAAGGATACCAGGCACTTCATTGAACTCTTGAGCTCAGAAATGGCCTAAGCAAAACTGAAGGAGGCTGTTTATCAATGGCACACCAATAGTACATGGGAATAAAACTATTCATGTAGTCTGTTTCTGAAACTGCATGCGCAATAATAACCATGTTGACGTTGGAAAGAGGTTGTGTGCAGTGTATAGGGGTCTAGAAGTCAGATTCTGTGAGACAGCCATTTTCATGATTTTGGTTTTTCAAAAGTAGACTTAGATGCAAGCTTTAGAGCAGCTACCCTTACATTATGTTATTTGTGTATAAGCTTGACATTTGAAAAGCATTCGCAATAAAATCTGAATTCTAAGACCTTTGTGACAAAAGAGCTTTCATGAAGCATTTATTAGTTATATTTGAAATTGACATTTGGTAGCAGGCATCTAGAAATACTTGGAAAAGATCTTGGGAGTTTTTTGTTTAAAAAATTAGATGTTAGGAGCATAGAAAAGGTGAATTGCTTTCACAAAAGAGTTGTGCTTATTTCAGTTGTCTTAATAACAAAACATTATTCTTTTATACTTCCTAATCTTATGTTGATCATGGTGCTATACAAGACTATATTGATGCTAATATACCTATTACTTCATTCCAAAACTACAGCCTACTCAGATATGGATTTGCAATGTGGGCTGAAGGTTTTCTTTCTACAAAGGTTTCAACATTCCAGGGTTAGGACAAATCCTTTGTTCAGATCCACTGAATCCACTCCTTGAGATCCACCAGTTTGAAAATTTCTTCCATTGACTGCAACCGTGTGGTCTGTCTGCTCTCAGGGAGAATTTCCAGACACCTCAACATGTAAGCTCTTTTTCAGCCAGCAAACTGAAATTTACCCATCCTGTGTGTATCTGAGATAACGTTAATATAATTTAAAGATTTAGCTCCCTTTTTTTGTTTAGTATTTGATACTTAAACTGTGCATGTCTTTGAAAAACACAAAAAATAACTTTGTTTAAAATAGTGGTTTTATTTTTACTAAATTGCAGAAGTCGCTTTTGTTTAGTGTCTCCAAGTTCATGTTTCAAATACAGTGGTACCTCTAGTTATGAACTTAATTTCTTCCGGAGGTCCCTTCTGAACCTGAAACTGTTCTTAACTAGAAGCGTGCTTTCGCTAATGGGGCCTCTTGCTGCTGCTGCACCGCTGGCACACAATTTCCGTTCTCATCCTGGGGCAAAGTTCTCAACTCGAGGTAACTCTTCCAGGTCAGTGATGTTTGTAGCCTGAGGCGTTTGTAACTCGAGGTACCACTGTAACTTGAATTAGAGGCTGTACCCACTAAAAGTAAAGGAGGGTGAGGATGTAATCTCAGAACCTTTGTCTATAACAGGGGTAGGCAACCTAAGGCCCATGGGCTGGATGCAGCCCAACCACCTTCTCAGTCCAGCCCGTGGACGGTCTAGGAATCAGCGTGCTTTACATGGGTAGACTGTGTGCTTTTATTTAAAATGCATCTCTGGGTTATTTGTGGGGCATAGGAATTCATTCATTTCCTCCCCCCAAAAAATATAGTCCGGCCCATCACATGGTCTGAGGGGTGGTAGACTGGCCCACGGCTGAAAAAGGTTGCTGACCCCTGGTCTATAATCTTTGAAAATTCTTGGAGAATAGGTGAGGTCCCTACAGACCGGAGGCAGACAGATGTTGTTGCCCCATCTTCAAAAGGGGGGAAGGAAAAGACCCATGAAACATCTCAACTCTATGATTCTATGCTTCTATGCATCTGATGGAAATGGACTGCAGTGCATTTTTGCTGCAACACTTCTATGGCTCTGAAACTTCAGAGAGGGGAGGAGCCAAAAGGATCGGGTGTATCAGCAGAGCCAGTAAGGTGATCCTTCTTCCCATCTCTTCCTCAGACTGTTGGAATGGCTGCAAGTTTTAGAGGAGGAATAACCCAAGGCAACTAGTCTGTCATTAAAAGTTAAAAATGAACCAAGACAATAGTCTAACCTTTATTTGTCTAAATAAAATGCTAGTAATTTGTGAGTATGGATTAAATGCTCACTCAAGTGTATTGATATGTGGTTTCTTTTTCTTTTCAGTCTTCTAGCACCACTCATATAATTTCTTGACTTCAATTCTTGGATGACTACTGCATTAGGTGCCTTGTGTTGCTCTTAAGAGGTTTTGTACTTCCTGGTAGGAGGTATGAAGCTGATTCTGGGCTTGTGAAAAGATGACTAGGTGGAAGCCCCATATGTATATTTGAAATGTGAGATTCTCAAAACAGCTGTGTGATGAGATCTCACTGTTTGTCAGAGCAGATGGGCAGGAAAAGTCAAAGTAAGCATCTTTATATGTACCTGGTTGAATATCTAATTTATGCTTGATCCTTTTTGACTGAATAGCAGCATTAAAATGCTTTGCCTAAATAAATAAGGTACTATGGGAATTATTTCCTTTATTTTGTTTTACTCATTTCCAGCTAATGCCCATTGGTCTGGCTGCATTTGGAGACTGCAGTACCAGCACTTGATGAATATGCTCAGGTAAAGGGACCCTTGACCATCAGGTCCAGTCGTGGCCGACTCTGGGGTTGCGGCACGCATCTCGCTTTATTGGCTGAGGGAGCCGGCGTACAGCTTCCGGATCATGCGACCAGCATGACTAAGCCGCTTCTGGCCAACCAGAGCAGCACATGAAAACGCCGTTTACCTTCCCGCCGGAGCGGTACCGATTTATCTACTTGCACTTGATGTGCTTTCGAACTGCTAGGTTGGCAGGAGCAGGGACCGAGCAATGGGAGCTCACCCCATTGCGGGGATTTGAACTGCCAACCTTCTGATCAGCAAGTCCTAGGCTCTGTGGTTTAACCCACAGCTCCACCCGCGTCCCTATGAGCACAGGTACATAGGTGCAAAACAGAAACCCACTAATGGACAAAAATGCCATAAAGCTTCCACCAACCTTCCCTCAAACTTCGGGATGCTGTTGATTCTTAAATTCGGACACCTATTGCAGTTTTCAAGATCTTCCAGCTTAATCTGCTACCCTCTTAGTTTTACTTAAGAGGGCTAATTTTTGCTGTACTTTAAGTCCTAGCCCATAGCAGCACTTACCATTATAGAAATCTCAGAATTTGACTGAGATTTTGTTAACACTATTCTATAAAGGTTTGATTCTAGATGAGACATAAGAACTCATTGTAGCTACTTGAACAATTACTTGTTTGTTATTTGTTTACCAACCAGTGTCAGAGGGGAGGTCATTTCATAGGTGGCTTTCAAGAACAGAGACAGTCGTCTCTCAAGTTGCCATATAATAAATTGAAGTACAGCCAGAGAGCCTCCCTGATTATCTTAATTTATAAGCAGCTGGATCAGTATAGGAGGAGGCACTCCATTAAGTATTTGCTTGAATGTAATGCACACCTTTTTTGGCCAAATTAGGTTGTGAAAATTAGGGTGCACATTAGATTTTAGGGCACATTTACATTTGCCAGCAAATACTTTTTTGGTTTCAAGGTTTTGAAAATTGAGGTGTGCATTAGATTCAATGGCGCATTAGATTCATGTAAATACTGTAGATACCAAGTTGTTTCAGGCGTTTTAAACCATCACAAACACCTTGAATTGGGTTCAGATGGCATATAGGCAGCCACTGCAAGACTAGTGTTATATATTCTCAATAACCTGATCTGCTCAATAACTGAGTGACCATATTTTGTACAAGCTGCCATTTCCGGACAGTCTTCAAATGCGTCATTATGCAAGGCATAGTATAGCAATCAGTTATAAATGCCGCATGACTGCTATGAAAAAAGCAGCCCCATATCACCTCATCTGTTGCTCGGTAACATCTAGTAACATCACAATTATGATTACATTTTACTTCATGTTTTAGACATTATGAAGGAAGGGTGAGATGTTGGGTCACTACTTTTGGTGGCTGTCTTACCACTTCCATAAGGTCCAGTTTATTTTGCCCCTGGTCAGTTCATGTCCTCATGAATACTAGTAAGCATTCGTGCTGTCTTGTAGAAATCCTGTTTCAATAATAATAATAATAATAATAATAATAATAATAATAATAATAATAATAATAAAAAATTATTATTTATACCCTGCCCATCTGGCTGGGTTTTCCCAGCCACTCTGGACGGCTTCCAACAAAATATTAAAATACAATAGCCCGTCAAAACATTAAAAGCTCCCCTAAACAGGGCTGCCTTCAGATGTCTTCTAAAAGTCTGGTAGTTGTTTTTCTCTTTGACATCTGGTGCGAGGGTATTCCACAGGGCGGGTGCCACTACTGAGAAGGCCCTCTGCCTGGTTCCCTGTAACTTGACTTCTCGCAGTGAGGGAACCGCCAGAAGGCCCTTGGCGCTGGACCTCAGTGTCCGGGCGGAACAATGGGGGGAGAGACGTTTAGGGCTTTAAAGGTCATAAAGCAACATTTGTTAGTAGCTTAGTAAGCTGCCTTCTACTAAATCAGGCTATTGTCAATCTAGTCTGCTATTGTTTACTTTTGATGGACAGCTGCTCTGCAGGTTCTAAGGCAGAAGTCTTACCCATCATCTGCTACATGTTCCTTTTGAATGGAGATGTTAGGAATCCAGGGCATTCTGCTTTCATAGTATGTGTTGAGTTTGCATTTAATTATGTGTTGTGGGTAGGACACATAAAGCTGCCTTCCACCTTGCTCAGTATGGTCTACACTGACTGGCAGCAGGTCTCCATGGATTGAGACAGAAATTTCTTCCATCCCTACCTTGAGATACTGGGGATAGAATCTGGGACCTCCAGAATGCAAAGCATAAACTATGCCACTGAGCCACACCCCTTCCTTTGGGGTGTTTGCGTGTAATAACATCTGTTGGAACTTTAAGTTGTTTTTGGCTGCTAGTGATAAACTGGTGTAGAGTTTATCTTCTGGTACATTTTTTGAAAGTAAGTATACTTGGCAAACCTCCCCTGAAAAGTCTTTATAGATTAAACAATCTTTTGTAAGCACATGCAGTCATAGCTAACTGGCTAAGATATTCTCTGTACTTAATTACTTTTGGAGGATGGGCACAAGATTTTAAACACTTTTGTTTATTTGAGTTGAGTTAACTCTTGGAAGTTGCTGACTCGTATCCTGAACTCTACCAGCCTAAAATAACAAAGCAGAGAAAGAAACCAATCTGCAGGCAAAGCAGATACTGGCTGCTAAATATACAATGAGTTCTTAAGTGGAAGGGTTTTGGTGGGGGGAATGTGAAAATGTCCAGGAAAGCAAAGAGAGCTAGATGCATGGAATAGGTAAAAGAAAAATAGAGGCTTGTTGAAGGAAAGACCTTCTGCTGAAACTCTGGAGAGCAGCTGCCTGCCTACATAGACAGTACTGAGTCAGATGGGCCACTGGTCTGACTCAGTACAAGGCAACTTCCTTTGTTTCCTGATTTCTGAGTCAGAGAGAGTACTTAAAATGTTCCCGCTCAAGGTTGTCAAGCAGGACTTCATCAAGGCAGTGTTCTTATGTTAAAATTCCCCCTTTCAATGTGAAACATGTGGCCAGCCAAGAAGCTAGAGGTGATCAAACAGTGCAGTTATAATGAATGCCAATGACAAGGCTGGTGGATAGGAAGCAGCAATGGGGGCTCAACACTACGGTACCTGTTGTATGATTTTTGGGAGAGACAAAATCTGACATGCACTGACTTGATCCTGCTCACCAGCACTTTAGCTAGCATGTGTTCATGCATGGTCTCGACGAGTACATCTCCTGTTACTAGCTTGGTATGTATTTGAAGAAACGCCATATAGTCAGTCAATTCCCACATGCCTCTCTTCTCATATTCATTGTCACATACTTGGGCTATTGAAGCAACAATATCTGCTACATTAGTGTTTCATGTTTGCCTAGAGATATTTGTGCTTCATAAAGGAAACACATGAAAAGGAAACATAGAAAAGTATTGTAGGAAGAAAAGGTTTTCTTGCGAATTCTGAGGCGTGTGGTGTTGAGATGCATCTCACAATTTGAGTGCCATGTGACCCCTACTTTAAATCAGGCATCCCCAAACTCGGCCCTCCAGGTGTTTTGGGACTACAACTCCCATCATCCCTGACCACAGTCCTGTTAGCTAGGATTGATGGGAGTTGTAGTCCCAAAACATCTGGAGGGCCAAGTTTGCCTATGCCTGCTTTAAATAAATTTTGCGTAGTACCTCTTTACCCAACAATCCATTGTTAGGGGATGATGGTCATACAGATTCTCCTTTCTCCCTTCCCCACCAGACATTCCTGGTGGAAACTAGACTACTGCAATGTGTTCTATGTAGGGTTGTCTGGAAGCTTTAGCTACTGCAGAACGCAGTGACTTAACTGCTGATGGGGGCAGATAGAATGTGGTACCTGCACTGGTTACCTAGCCAAATTCAAAGTTACTGTTTTGACAGACAAAGCCCTGAACAGCTTGAGCTCAGGATACCTTTACAACTGCCTGAGTCCTTATATCCCAGCTGAGGGATATATCAGTTGTTCCCTGTGCTACAGAGACCCAGCTGGCATTAACTAGAAGTTGGACATTGAGTATTGCCCATTCCATATTGTGAAAAGTTCTTCCACCAGACATTAGGCAGGCACCCTTACTTTTGACTTTGAGACATCTCTTAATACCTTTTTAATGCTGTAGGCCTTAATAGCTGTTTAATTTTTAAGTTTTTGATTAGCTGCTCACTTTAATGATTATTATCTGTATTGTTTTTAATGGTGCTTTATGTGTTAATGTTGCACACTGCCTTGATGTTTTATGATATGGGGTACCGAAAAACTTAGAAATAAATTCCTGACAGCATTTTTCAGCAGCATGGAGCGACACAATATGGGGCCAATTGGTGTAGCAAGCTGGAACACATGGAAGACTAGTGTATGGAGCAGGTACAATCTGGAGTCAGCTACAAGAAGTTTCCATATGGTGGCTGTCAGTCAGCACCAGTCTAGTATGTCTGTTGAAGAACAGGCTCTTTGAGCAATGAACTTCTCCCTTCTGAAGATAGTCCTAATTAGAAATACCAGATTTTCCTCATGGTATCCACTCTTGAAAATGGAGCATTTTAGAGCTGTTTATCTGACCAAACTCTCACCAGCTTCCTTACGAAATGTCTATATTGAGCTGCATCCAAATGATACAGTTTTGGATGGCCACTACAACAAGGTTCCATATACAGACAGACTTCGTTTTTGTGGTCAATCTCAAGTTGAAGACTTCACTCATTATCTGTTAACCTGCCCTTTATATAGACACCCAAGAGATCGCTTTATGAACTTTTTCACACAAGCAAGCAGGTACACCCCAGCAGAAATTATCTGGTTTCTTTTGAATGATGATAGTAGCTTTCTAACACACATGCACTGACTATAAAGAAGGAGAAGGAGGAGGAGTTGTTAAATAAAAGTTTTGTGGTGATTCAGAGATTTAATTTGAAATCAAGCTGGGTATGAGTTTGCTGGTGTCTGGCAACCTCTCTCTTACATCATGGATGTTGGCTCTTATTATGGTTATATGATCTGTACTGTTTTATTGGTACTGTTGCTGTGGGTTTGTCATGGCCTTTGGATAGAACAATGAATTTATATTGATTGATTGATCCTAAGACCTGCTTTTTCACTTTTTTGAATATTTTTCTCCGGTTTTTATTTATTTTTATTTGTCTGCTTACATCCTCCCACTACAAAGAGAGCTCAAAAAGTGGGTTGCGGTAATTAACCATAAAATTGTGTGTTTGTGTGCCTCTGCTTTGCGTGTCACAGAATATAATTTGCAATATAGTTTCCCTACAATATTAGCTGTACCACTGATCAAAGGCATACAGATTTAATTCATTCTCTGTGGACTAGAGTGGCAGTATGTATGTATGTATGTATGTATGTATGTACGGTATGTATGTATGTATGTATGTATGTATTGCTTACATCCATCTTTCGAGGGGAGATTGCATTTTAATCCTCTCTCTTAAACCTTTAAACAGCTTTTTTGACTCTCTAGATTCAGATGTTTTAAGTGTGTGCATTTCAGGTTTTCTTTTCATACATCTTGGTTAATAAAGTTTTCTCTTGGCTGTGTTTTTGGAAGAGGCCCAATACTCACTTGTGCTATAAATAGGTATTTCAGTCTATCCTCAAATCTGCTAACTTTAGCTGCCATGGACTCTCTGAACTATGTCTGAAAGAATGTGCTTCATGGAGAAGTTGCTTACTTGGCATTCTGTTTCTTCACTACAAAAATAAAGCTAATGCCCACATCTGAGCTAGTAACTTTTCACCGTTTGTACAAAAGAAGCAAAGATAAGTTGAGCTTGTTTGGTCATGTCTAAAGTCATTTCTGCAACCATCACTTAAAACAGGGGAGTAGAATCTGCGGCCTTCCAGATGTTACTATAGTTGATCTTAGCCAAAAAGGCTGAGAAGTGATGGCCCTCCAGATGTTGTTGCACTCCAGTACCTATCAGCTTCAGCCTTTATAGCCGGTGGTCAAATATGATGGGAGTAATAGCCCAACAACATCTGAAGGGGGAGTACATTGGCTATGCCTGGCCTAAAGATTGTTGTCAAAAGAGAAAAATGAGTTGAAAATTCCATTTGCTTATTGCAAACACACAACACAACAAATTAAAATATCACCTCTGAGAAAATGTGGAGAATGTGCAAAGCTGTGAACATGCAGATTTATAATCTCTGCATTTACAGTCGTACCTTGGAAGTCGAACGGAATCCATTCCAAAAATCTGTTCAACTTCCAAAACGTTCAAAAACCAAAGCGCAGCAGCCAATCGGAAGACCCATCATACATTCAGCTTCCAAAAATAGTTTGCAAACCGGAACAGTCACTTCCAGGTTTGCGGCATTCGGGAGCCAAAATGTTAAGAGAACTGAGCTGTTCAAAAATCAAGGTACGACTGTATTGGTTTTATACAAGTCCAAGAAATTTCACCCATGGGTTGATATGCTTTATATGAGAGAGTTCTAGCCTTTCCCTTTCCAAGTCTTGTTACATGAGTGTGGCCTTTATTCCTCTTCACTTCTCTGGCTTCAGTGTGTTTTCCCTACTCGGCATCCCCACCGCCCGGTTTCTCTTCCCATTCACTACTCAAACTTCTTTCCCTTTGTGAGCATAGGACAGGCCTGGTTCTGGAGAAACAGGCCAAATTTCACTTCTCCCTAGGTCTATGGTAATGACCACTGATGAATTGGGAGGGCAAGGAGATGGGGGTGGACAATTGTCCCATAAGTTTGTCCATCATAGAGGCCATTTTTGTGAATTGGACTAGGCCTGCTTTTGCAGTTCTGCCAGGCTCTGCTTACCAAAGCAAGGAGTGCAGCTTGGTAGAGATACAGCTAAGTAACTTGTTGCTTCTCCCCACTTCCACCAAAAATGGGGAAAGTAAAGCAGAATGGAAACAATGCATCATGGCTTATCTGTTTTCAAACCCATTTCCTTGCTCAGGTTGAGGGGGAGTGGATTAAGCATTTTTAAAAATGCATCTCCTTCATGGCCCTTTTCCTCCATATGGGGTGGGAGGAGATTCATTTCCCCCCTGCCTTCCTTTTGCGGATCATGGTGGAACCAGGAGAATCCTAGATGTGTTTCATATGTAGTTGTCTCCCTATCGCTTTCCAGGCTACAGTAAACTGACTGAATGCTGGAAAATGACTTTTATATATCAGGCGGGGGTGCAGAGCCTGTGATCTTCTAGGTGTTGTTGGACTACAATTCCCATCATCTGTGACCTGGGGTAGGAGAACAACACCTGGAGAACCCACAGGTTCCTCATCTCCTATACAGATACTCCATTGTCTTGGAAGATGCCTAGATTTGCTGTCATTTGTGCAGGTATATCGGTTCATGTGGAAAGGCAAAAGTCATTATGGATATCCCTCCGCCCTGAAAAGTGTTTGCATTTTTGAAAACGCAAAGCAGCACCTGCAGGGCGTGTGGTGAGTTGCATTTGGTGTCCCTCAGAGGAATAATCCAGGCACTTGCTGCTGAGAGCATGACAGATCCCGGATCATTTACTCTTCTAATTTGCTGGCTGACTACTAAAATAGCTGGCACATCTTTGATTTTTAGAGTACCTCCAGTGACATTGTATGAAAGTAGGTCACTGGTACAGTGTATGGAATTTGTTGTAAAACATTAATGAGGGGGTTGCTTATGGTGGGATTAAGTCTGCAGAAGTAAAGTATACTATCATGAGGCAGTGATGGGAGCATCTGATCTTCTGAACCATTTTGCACTTCTCAGTCGTTCACTTTCTCTGTTTGCCTTCTGCTTTACACAGCATAATAATCCCCTGCAAAAGGTAATCCATAAGTATCTGGAACATTAATCCTCAGACTATCAGTTTCAAAGAAGAAAAATACTTTCTTGAGTCCAGTTATTTAGACGCCTATTGTGGTGATTCAAAATAATATCCAATGGGATCAGAATAATGGGGGGGGGGGATTGAAAGTAAGCGATGAGGAGGCTTCATTCTTTTCCTGAAATTTCTTACCCACGGTAAGAAGTATTTTATATAATTAAGGCAGTGTTCTCTTTGGGGCAGATATCATTGCCCAAAGCAGTGGTTTTCAAACTGTGTTCAGCAATCACTGGGATGGCAGAAAGCACAATAGCAGTTTCTCAGTGAGGAGATCATAGGTGATGGAAAAGTTTCCCCTAAATGTTTTAATAAATAATATAAACTAACAATTCAGTTCCAATAAAGATATTAAACCATTCCAATAATACCATTGATTTTTATATTGTTTGATTAGTGTGACCTCTGTTTAGATCAGTGGCCCAGTGTATCAAGAATCCACCCAAATAAAAGCCTGACTAAATAGATAGTTATGGTGAAAAACAACCAGTGTTTGCGCCAGATGGATTTCCAAAGGGAGGGTATTCCAAAGCCTAGGCTGTTTTACTTCCAGTCTCTTAATAATACATTATGGTTCTGTGTCATCAAAACTCCATTTTACATATCCAAGATACTTATTGTATAAACCCATTAGCAGCTGTTGTTTCCAGGTCAACTCAGAATGCTAGCAATTAGCTATGAAACCTGAGCCCAATACCATAGGCATCATGTTCTGCCATATGGCGTGTACCTATAAGGGAGTCTGTTAAGATCTCAAGGAAGGGCCCTGCTCCTGATGGCATCTGCCACTGAATAAAATATGAGTGAGAGGAGCACAACCTGTTCAGTTATGGCACCATAATCATGAGACTCCCTTCCAAGGGGGACCAACCAGCAGAGGTTTTAAAAAAAAATCTTTGTTTTTGGCTTGTGCTGGTAATACCTACTGTTGGGCCTGAAGGCCACTGAACACAAACTGTAAAGCTTGCCACTATTTTCATTAGTCCTAATCACTGTCATCAGACCTAATCATAAAAGTATTGATCAGCTGTGGACTCAGGATGATGGTTTGTTGTAGCCAGCTTGCATTAACTTCTGATTTTCAAAAAAGTTTACTGTCCTACATAGTGGAAACAAATGCATTTTAATATAAAAGTCTCACCAACTTAAATTGGTATAGGTATATGCAAATAGACTCCATATACATGAAATTGTTTGTGGATTGAGCTAACTTTTTGTAAGTCAATTTGAGTCATTTTTTGGAGTTTATGTTGAAATTCATGGGGAAAACCCTGGTTAGTTGTCAAAGGCTTTACAGCCAGGTTTTTGGTTTTTTTTAGAATTCTGAATATTCCTCCCTAAGCCTGGGAAAAGTTAGTGTGATGAATTCTCTTAAGGGTATCCATCACCATAAACTGTGTGCTTCTATTAATAGTTGCACTGCTTGTGTGGTCTATGTAAAGGGTTCTATGAGTGTGGCACCCTGACTGAATTTTGCCTTTCATTGAGCTCTAAGCAGCAACACTTCAGCAGGTTGGTGCACTCACAATGAATAGCCAGCGTCGCTGTGGATAACATTTGCTCTCCTCCTGTTTCTGAAAAAAGGCTGCCTGCAAAC
Organism: Podarcis liolepis; assembly: GCF_965112155.1. NCBI lineage: Eukaryota > Metazoa > Chordata > Lepidosauria > Squamata > Lacertidae > Podarcis > Podarcis liolepis. The sequence goes on along the minus strand of NC_139570.1, from coordinate 25,849,538 downwards.
AGTGGCTTTGGCTCAGAAGTGGCAGCTTTTCTTTTGTGCAGACTTGTGTGCTCCCCAGCCTCACTTGCAGAAAGTTCATGGCACTCTTGATATTGAGGACCAAAGATTTTCCAGACACTGCACTGGAATAGAGTGTGACAAGATAGATATTTTTCATAGAAGGCTTAAACCACTACAGTCGTACCTTGGTTGTCAAACAGAATCCATTCTGGAAGTCCGATCGACTTCCAAAAATGTTTGACAACCAAGGCGCGGCTTCCGATTGAGTGCAGGAGCTTCCTGCCCTCAATTGGAAGCTGCAGAAGCCGCATCAGGCATTCGGCTTCCAATGAACGTTTGTAAACCGGAACACTCACTTCTGGGTTTGCGGCGTTCAGGGACCAAAATGTTTGAGTTGCAAGGTGTTTGGAATCCAAAGTATGACTGTATTTTCCCTAAACTTCTGATAGCTGATGAACGCTTCATTTATTTTCTTTTTCCTGATTCAAACATCTTCGCTCTCATCCTGGAAAACGTTTAGTTTTCCTATGTGAATTAGGAAAGTTTTCAGTTTGAATCAGAAAATTTTTTATAATGTCCTAGAGAGTGATCTAATTTAGCATATTTGCTTTACTTCTGTTTAGAGAACAAAGCTAAAAACTTGGAAACTGCCAAGCTTTGCATTCATTGTTGCTAATGAAATTATGAAATAGAAAATTTTATGCAGAAAAATTAAATGAGGGTGGGGGGCCCCACTCCCTGTCATTAGTCACTCTCTTGGGCACATTTCGTTCAAGGAATGGTTATTCTGCTGCTTTCCTTCATCAACTGAATAGAATGATTGAGAAGTATCTTCTGAGGTACTGCAGAAATCCTTTCCCATGCAGCTCAGTCTACCTACATGTAATTGCATTTTCCTCCTGTTTACCCTACCTTCAACCTTATCCCCTTCCACTATTATCTCCCTTTTGTCTGTTTCTACATTTTAAGCTGCTTGAGGCAGGGACCTTCCTTCTTCCTTGCTATACATGGATGACACTATATAAAGGACAGAGGTGGATTTAGTTAAACACAACTGGTTCCTCTGCTCTGGATGCCGAGCCTAAGGGGCACTGCTGCGTGTCGCAACTATGATGTAGTAAATTGAATAGAAAAGAAGGCAAGAGGCACGGGGGGGGGGCACACACCAAATATTGGGCTTCCACAAGGCACCACTGAAATTTGGAAGACACAATTCTACCCATAAGTTTGTTTCTCAGAGCACTCTATCATTGCTTTCTTGGCATGGCACTTGGGAATTACCAGCATAAACAGACTAAAATTACTGATAATTTCCTACTTTCTCAATGTAACTTGCTCTGGCCTGCCTCAGAGTTTCCTAATAGATCTGCATGCACTTCTGCTACCTTTTCTCATCATTGGGAGATGTTCTGTGATTTTTCCGTGATTTCCTCCATCCTGTTCTTTCTAAAGCAGGGATGGAAACTCAGACTTCCATGGGTACCAACCAACCTGTTGCTGGGAGTCTGCTGACCTGGTTGATGGTTGGCTTGCTCTGTTTTTTGGGGGGACGGGGTAGGATGTCTTTCCTCCTGCATTGATGTTCTGCTATTCTGTTATTTTAATCATTCTGTGGTTTTATATTTTATGAATTGAGTGCAAACATAGCAGCCTGGGACAGCCCCTAAGCTATGCAGTTCCCTCCTCACAGAGGCATGGCGTTTTCATTGTATAGCTTTTATCATGTGCTGAAGATGCACCTCTTTATCTTGGCCTTTGACATCAGAGATATATTTTTATTACCCATCCTATTCTTCAGGTTGTAAGTTCCTTTAACTGGTTTTAAACTTGCATTTTATATTGTTGTAACCTACCCTTGGACCTTACAGTCAAGGGTGGATAAGAAGGCCAAGAAATAATAATAGTAAGGCTAATGAGATTTCTCTTCAGCGTATTGGGATGGAAATCTACAGCCTTCTTCATGTGAAATGCTCCTGTTTTTTCCACATCAGCTGACAGTTAACCACTTACCTGGTCACTTGTGGAAAGTTAATTGTTTCTAGGTGTGTGTGTCGATGCATAATTCAGAAGTGTGTGAGTCATAAAGAGGGAAAGGGGTAGTCACATTTGTGGATAGGCTTTAAACATTTTTATCCTACCTTGGGGGGGGGGGGGAGTTGTAGGCAGCTTCCAATCAAATGGAAACATCATAATAGCATTCTTCTTAATGCTATTATTCAGAACAAATGTGGTAAAATTAGTAGTACTTGGAATACAGCAGAAGCAATAAAATCTCAAAATCAGCACTAAAGTCACCTTTGCTATTTATTCAAAGCCTGGGACAGATAGAGCAGATTTAAATTAGCAGGTCTTAAAGTTTCATTTAAAACAGCTTGCTGGGGCTGATAGGAACTGTAGTATAAAACAGCATGAGGGCACCAGGTTGTGGAAGGTTGATCTACAGTCAGAAGTAGTAGTGAAACATGTACAGTGTTGCATAGGAAGTTGGAGAAGTGCTTGAAAAGTATTCTATCCTTCCTATTCATTTCCTTCCACTAACCTGTATTTTTGACACCTCAACTACAACAGCATTCTCAAAAACATGTGCAATGAGCCTTGAGGCATATTTATAGTAATACTGTTAACAGCATTTCACAAGCATAGCTTTTTTCCTCAACTATGAGGTGGGTGACTTGATTTGATCACAGTCAGAACTCCTGTCATGTTCTCCTTTTCCCCTTCCTCTTTCCCAAACAGCCCACTCTTTGTAACGTGGAAGATTGGTCGAGACAAACGATTGCGTGGATGTATAGGTACCTTTTCTGCCATGAACCTGCATTCAGGACTCAGGGAGTACACACTTACTAGGTAAGATTTTGTTTCTTTTCATTTATCTCAGCCACACTCAGCTGATAGGAATTTCTGACCACTTGAAATGCAGTAGGTTTTTTTCTCACACAGTTACTGATTCCATAAGCCTGTTGTCACAAAATCTTGTAACTGGGTTCTGGGTTTTTTTGGGGGGTGGCGTTGTGGCCTAAAATTTTCTGTGGCTTTTGTATAACAGACCCTTATCATAGCACCTTTCTCTGATTTTTTTATTATTATTATTTGAGGAAAGTGTGACACAAAACCTTGTGTGTAAATATAAAGCTTGGATGGACACATTCAACATTCTCAAACAGCAGGTATTCTCACTACTTCTCCAGCAGGTGCTTCCAATCAGCTGCAATTAACTTAATCCTACACATTTCCATGACACCTTATTTTTCAGTGGCATCTTGTTCTTGAGTGGGAAGCTGCTGGACTGGAGAGGTAAGTAGTAATTAACCCTTCACTTCCCTGGCACCTGATGCCACCTGTGAGTCACACCTAGGCTGATACATACTTTTTTATTCTTTTTATAGCAGTGGCCAATAATAGAATTAGTATCTGGACTTCAGTCTCTCATAGATTTTTAGGTGATTTTCTGTTTTCTGAAAGATGGGTATACTGGATCAACGTAAGCTAACTTCTCTGTTCTTACTGTGTGCCTTTTCAATCTTCAGGCAGTGGTCCAGGGACTGGAAATGTATTTTGCCATGCAATATGTTTATTTGAGTCAGCTGCCCACACTGGTGTCAATAATTGCACAATTGATTTAAATTTGGGAATTGCAACAAAAGTTTCCATTATGTGTCGTAAGAAGAGTACTTCTGTTCAGAGCTCCAGTGAACAGGAACCTTTCAGGTCTTGCTGGGGCAATGTGTGCATGAGACAGAGACAAGAGATTTGGCATTCCCCATCCAGCCTTTGTGACTCTCTCCAGCCCCACTCCAAGCCCTACTTGAGTGCTTTGTCTGCCTGCAATATGCCATTAAAACTTTTACAAAGCCTCATGGTTGCCTGGATGGAGAGATGAGGGGGGTGGGTGTAGAAACATATGGCTTTTGCATACCTGGATGTGACCTGCCATATAGAAGTAGCAGTCACATCCATTGCTCTGCCTACTTTTGTCTTTGGTTCTGCCCACCACTGGCATGCAGCTTCTGGAAAGTTGCCCATAAGGGAATATGGCCTTTGGGCTGAAAAGGGTTCCTCACCTTTGTGCTAGAAAGATTAGGTTGCAGGTGGACTGAAAACTGTCAAGAGACCCCCGAGATCATCTGCCTGTCAAAGTAGATAATATTGAGCTAGTTGGACCAGCAAACCTCTTCCTGTGCTCTTATAGCACTTAAAGGTTCAGGTTTTGGGCAGCCAGTCCCAAATGTTAACATTCCATGTCCATGTGGTTGGGGGTAGAGAGTGGGAGAGGGAAACGGGGTCCTTCCGGAAACATCCCTATACATTGGATGGAGAGGAAATATTTTTATTTTAGTGATGTACATTCCTTCGACACTGAGTGCATACTTAGCGTCATCTTAGAGTCCCTCAGCTTCTCTGCCTGGCACAGGTCTCTTAGTGTGTAGACCCAGACCATTGAGCCCAAGCTTCTATAGCCGCTGTCTACCATGAACCAGCAGTTGCAGAAATGTGCTATGTTTAAAACAGAAATTCATTCTTTTGCTAATTAAATTGTTTTAAATGTTTATTTTTATATTTTAGTTTATTTTGGAATGTTTAAGTTTTTTTTGTTAACATCATTTCATTAAATGTGTATTCTGTACTTGACCTCCTTTATTATGTTTTCTTTTGAAATCTTTAAGTTGTAGTTTCCTGTTAATTGTGTCCTTTATAGTTGATTTTCGTTTGTAATGTTTTGTTTTAGATCGTTTTATTTGATGTTTTAATGTAGGTTGTAAACTGCTTTGAGATTTTTTTCTTAGAAATCTAAAGTAATATAAAATAAAATCAATAATAATAAGAACAACCGTGATCTGCCTCACTCCAGGATCCTTTCTGTAAACTGTTCACAGCTTGATGAAGCCAGTTCCTTTTTCACTCACCTCCAATTTCTTTCTTTTTCCCCTTTCTCAACTAACTACTCTACATTCTGTAATTTTTTTCAGTTTATTTACAACCTGAAAGTTCACAGGTGCTTGAAAGTCCAATTTCCTTTCTGTTTGTTTTATAAATACTTTCATTTACAGGCTCATATACTTCTCTATAACTAGGAAACCTCATGAGCATGTACAAAGTACACCTTTATTTCTGGGTGGCCTTGTTTCACTTCCGGATTGAAAACAAGTTCAGATGGTTGCGCACTGCTGATCAGGGCACTCGTGGTGTTTGAAATTATAAAGGAGAGAATCACCCCCTCTCTGCCTTACTTTTGAAAACTGTTTTTCCCCCTTAAAACTGAATTGTTTCGGTAGCAACGTAAGAGGAAAAATGACTATTACTCATACTTAATCTAAGCACAACTGCAAAGCCTTCTGATTAGGCATGTAGCTATGTGATGTTGAATGTTATCTGCTAAGTCTGTTCTATCCTGTTTCCCCTTCATTATTGTTTTCTTTTAAACCAAGTCACGAACCAAGTATTACTGCAAATTTTTATGCTATTTTTGTGATGTACAAATGGCATGGTACTTGTTCTGTTTCTTTGTATCACTTGTTATTCCTATGGTAATAAAAGGTAAAGGACCCCTGGACGATTAAGTCCAGTCAAAGGTGACTATGGGGTTGCGGCGCTCATCTCGCTTTCAGGCCGAGGGAGCCAGCATTTGTCCACAGACAGCTTTCCGGGTCATGTGACCAGCATGACTAAACCGCTTCTAGCGCACAGAACTCCGTGATGGAAGCCAGAGAGCACGGAAACGCCGTTTACCTTCCTGTTGCAGCGGTACCTGTTTATCTACTTGCACTGGTATGCTTTTGAACTGCTAGGTTCAAAAGCATACCAATATTTCTATGATCCCTGTTTATACAATCCAATAATAATCATTTTTTAAAGTGAAACTTAGCTTGTAATTTTAAAAGACGTTTCGTAATTGGTTTTATACTTGTAAGCTGCTTAGAAGCCATATTGAGTAGCAAATTGATTGAAAATAAATAAATAGTAGTAGGTAAAATCTGGTAGCTCTACCAGACTGTGGGAAATTATAAAAATTACTCTGTGGGCCAGCATAAATGAGCTACCACTTGGCCAGATATTGCTCTGTCTGGCAATAGATTGTATCATTCCATAACTTTTTAAATGGGAACAATATTAGAGCTAGCAGCAAAGAGTGGCTGGGGCAACCAAGTCAGATGGGCAGGGTACTACTACTACTACTACTACCACTACTACTACTTTAGCCCTTTAATTCCCCTTTGAGTTCTTAAGGTGAAAGACAAAGCTGGGACACACACACACACACACACACACACACACACACAAATCTGTCCCAGGCACATAATTGCGTAGCCCCTGGACATTTGATTTAGGTGCCCTGGAGTCTTAAATATTATTATTTTCACAGGGCAGACCATCTGTAGATCTGGTACTGGCTTCTTGGATACTCCCACCCTTATTTTCCCTTTTTACTGTGAATACTCCATATTTTTGCTAATACAGTAAGATTGCAACTTAATGTGGGGGTTACAGTCTAGGGATTTCGCCTCAAGCCAAAATAGTGTTTAGTCCAAACCCTTCGGATTCAGTGGGGGCTGGGATTGCCAAAGTCATTTTCCCCAGAACCCTGCCCCCTTTCTTCCCCTTTTGGTTTGTTTATTTTTTCTTTGGGATCATTTCCCAAAGAAAAGGATATATACTGTTGTCAGATTGTATGTAGCCACGGTCAGTTCTCTGCAGAAGGCCTGTGCAATCTAATTTCTCTTCGGTCGGATGTAGAATTGATGCCAACAATGTTTCTCATAAAAATAATTGATACCTTGCCATTAGTGCCTTGTAATTTGCAATATTAAATAGCCAGAGCCCCAGAAGAATTCTGTCTTCCTGCTAATCAGTCCACTTGCCTTCCCACTTTGTCAAAAGAAGTCATTATTTGTTGGCCCTTACGATGCCCTTGGGAGACCTTCACCCCACCACAAAATGAGGAGCTGGGTGAGTCGGGAGAAAAGGAAATGTCAGTTCCCTGCACTGGATACAGACTTTTGTGGTGTTGTCCTGTTGCTGGGCCCAATGTTGACTTTTCCTGGGTTCCCTTTTGAAACTTTCAGAATTCCTAGAAGAAAGGGATCAGCTACCCCTTTTGGAGCCAGTTTAATAGGGTCTGAATAGCATCTTTTATGTGTTGTGGAAGCAATGCCTGGATGCCAGTAACTGAATAATTTGCTTTATCAATGTGGAAATGGGAGTTGGATCTTATGGTTCCCAGCTCTGGTGACCTTGAGGGGTGGGACAGTTTAAGGCAGGGGTCTGCAACCTGTGGCTCCGGAGCCGCATGTGGCTCTTTTACATCTTTGCTGCGGCTCCGGGGCGGATACTAGCGAGGGGAGGAGGCGCATTGTGCGCCCCGACACTCCTCACCGTGGCGGGCGCTGTACTGGCTGTGACGTTGCATGGGGGCGGTGCGTGCGTTAGTCACGCACCGTCCCGACGTCACCTTCCCGCCCGCTGTCAGATCATGGCTCCGGAGATATATTTGTTTTAAATGTCGCAATGGTTTTGCGGCTCCCAGTTGTTGTTTTTTCTTCGGAAACGGGTCCAAGTGGCTCTTTTTGTCTTAAAGGTTGCAGACCCCTGGTTTAAGGGATAATCTTCACTTCTGGCCACAAAAGGATCTGACTTAACAAATGGTAATGTGTTGCATCACTGGCATGAGACAAATCTGTTTTGTGCTTACCCTGACTACTCATAAATTTATTGCTGGCAATCCAACTCTCTTGCATACTCTGAAGGAGAGGAACCTGAGGGCTGTGGATTTGATTTTTCATTGAGTATTTTTGCTTTCTTGTGATTTGTCTGGATGGTTTCACAAACCTTTGCTATTCAAATTCTTTTTATGTTTTATAAACTCAGCAGCCATCCTTTGGGAGAGCCCTTTTTTGAGGAACTGCTACAGCCCAGTTTGCACTTTCTTTGGGGGGGGGGCGGCGGCTATCGCCTTTGTACTGTCCCCAGTTGACAGCAGATGTTCAAGGATGCACTGCAGCAGCCTGGCTTTCGGAGACCATATCTTTATAACCCAAGGGCCAAACTACACATGACAAGAACATCCATGTTTGTTCACATCTGTTCAATTCATGTACAAAGTGCGGGAAAGTCTAATTCTTGCATGCAAGTGCCATTTGAGTCAGGGGAGCCAAACCCTCTGCCTTTTCTGCCTTACTGACCTGCAAACCTTACTGAGTTACAATAATTTCTTAACTTCTCACCAGCTTATCTCCTCTGATATGAGAAGTGATCGCTGGGCTTGTATGCTTTCAGTTAGGGTTACCAGATGGCCCCGTTTCCTGGGGACAGTCCCTGGATTTGAGAATAAGTCCCTGGGCAAATTCCATCCCCGGAATGTCCCTGGATTTCATCTAATGTCCCCAGGAAATGCAGCAGCGGCAGTCTCAGCAGCCCGGAGCAGTTGGCTCTGGTTAGCTTCAGGAGCTGCATAGAAGTCTCCATATGATGGTGGTGCAGAGGCTCTTAAGATGCAACTTCCAGGCTGCCTCCACCTTCCCTGACCCCAGCAACTAAGCTGTGAAGGGAGGCTTCATGCTGCCTATCGGAGCAGCCTCCCAACTCCTACTTTCGTGCAAGCAGAAGCAGGGCAGGGATCTCTCAGATGTTAAGGGAGGCTTCACACTGCCTATCAGAGCTTGCGTGCAAGCAGGAGGAGGCAGGGATCTCTCAGTTAGGCAACTGGGAAGCCTCCCTTTCCACCTGAGGGATCCCCGCCCCCTCCTGCTTGCACGCAAGTAGGAATAGGTTTGTGGCTGCTCCAATGGTAAGGGAGGCATCGTGCTGCCCAAGTCTCGCCGCCGCCACACTTGGCCCTCCTACTCTGCCTTCCATGCCTGGCGCACCGCACACCGCTTCCCCACCACCACCACTGAAGAACTAACAACTCGGGCTCCCAAGGCTTATGGGAAAAGGAGATAGAAGCCTCGGAGGAAGGGGAAATGTGGTGGTTGAGATCAAGGCAGCGGCTGCCCCTCTGCCACTGCCATTGCTGCAGCATCAACATCCCGAACGTGTAGTATTTGATTGATTGATTGATTGATTGATTGATTGATTGATTAAAGTGTGCCCAGATTCATTGAAAAAAATCTGGTAACCTTACTTTAAGTGAGGCTGGAAGAGAGAGAGGCCACCTAGTAGTGAGCTCACAGTAGAGATGAGAATCAAATTGAGACATGCTTTATTGTAGCCCGAGCTGTGGGGCACTGCACTACAGCAGGTTCAGTCACTGAAATAAGTTTAGATTGGCTGGTGAGTCACAGGACTGCATCCCTGTCTTGACAGGTGGTAGGCATATAGTGGAGTGTGCTTCATATCATTGATGTGGGTTTTGTAACATACTTTGCATTTCCAGAATTTCAGCTTTTTGAATCAAATGCAGGGAGTTCACCTGCTGGTATGCTCAAAGACTGTGGCTTCATATATTTCCACATGGTTGTCACAGTAGCTTCTTGCATTACATTATTGTGCAGTAGTTAGAAAACAGCCTGGGAGCAATCTTTTCCAACAAGGTGTCCTCCTGATGTTCTGGGCTGCAGCTTCCTTCAACCCAGCTAGTATGGCCATGCTGGCTAGGTCTGATGAGAGTTGTGGTCCAAAACATCTGGAGGGCACCAGGTTGGCAAAGGCTGGCCAAATGAAAAGGTGATCAGGAAAAAAAGAATTGAGAAAGAATTCTATGCCTGGTAATGTCACTCTTTGTATGTAAGGAATAAATAGTGGAATTGGTATTTTCATAACTAACTTTTTATGCTAATATTTTTTATTAAAGGGAGAGGTGAGTCAGGTGCACCAGTGTAACATGTTTTCCCCCTCATTCATGAAGTCAAAGGTTGCAATGTGATGAAAAATCAGCTTTCCTAACATTACTGGCACTGATCCTGCGCCCCTCCCCGTCCTTTCTGAATGGCATGGAATAGAGTTCTTGTTAACTGGCCACATCACACAGATTATGTAGAAGGGATGAGACTACCCACAGTGAAGAACATTTCTGGCTATATGCTTCATGGATTTTTCTTTTGGCACAGTCTTTACTGTTCTTCATGACTATAAATGTGATGATATGGTAGTAGGAGAGAGAAATGTTTGGTTTTTTTAATATGCTGAAGCATTTGTTGTGTTTTGCACCCAAATAGTGTACAACAGACCAAATGTATGATTTTGAGTAAACCAGCAGAATGTAGTAGATAGGTAGCCGTGTTGGTCTGCCATATTCCAGCAGAATGTGTGATTTATAGCAAACTAGATTATGAAAAAAAATTGCCTTGTGTTTTCCAGCTTCTTCAAGAATTTACTGACCTTGGAAGCAGTTTACTACATCATTTCAGAACAGGTTGACAAACTATTTTTCATGTATTGTTGAGCAGTCGTTCTTAAGGTTCTCCCCTTGAATTTGTTATGGTCTTACTATCTTTATTTCCTTTAACCCCATTTGGCAGGGGTGGGTGGAGAAATTCTCAAAAAATTCCATTATCCTCTAGAATGCTAGTCCACCACTGGGTTCCTTGGGCATTTCTAGTTTTGAGACCTATTTCCCAGGGATCCCTGTGCATGGAATGCTCTTGGCCCAGAGTCCTGCTGTCTAATTAAGACTTTGCAGCAGGATCTTTCTGGTGCAACATAGTAAGCCTAAACAAGGAAAGATAGAGCAGCATCAGTGAGGTAGGGACTGAGCCAGGCAAGCCCATTCTGAACTGGGCCTGACATTTAAGCAGAGATGGGGGTTTTCAGGGTCTGATTCAGAATTTACTTGAAGGCACCATAAAACGTAAATTCATAGTCCAAACCACTTTCTGAGCATTCCTAAATTTAACATTGTTACCACCTCATGTCATGAAGGAAGCATGATTTTGAGCAGATGTTAATTGACCAAGAAGTTTTGCTAGCCTTAGTGTTGATGGTAATTTGTATGTTAACTGATAGGGGTAGGGTTAGAGTTTTAAGGTAGAAGAGTCCATGATTCTTGGCTAGCAGGATTCTTCTTGACTACTATATAGCTCCATTCCACTTCTATGAAAGGGGAATGAAGAAGAAACGAAATTTGTACCCCAGAACACAGATAATGTGCATGCATGTATACTGTTTAAAGTAGTGATGTAAGCACTTGGAGATAATTGCGCTTTCATTTATTACATTGTTTTTGGTACTTTAAAGAAGCCAAATACAAAATTTTCCTGAGAGTTAGTGCCCATGTATCCAGATCTGTTCCCATAATTTAGGACAGCTAAATGTAGTTTTAATGTAATAGAAGAATCCATATTTCTTTGAGGGTTTCCCATAAAGCAGAGCAAAGAAATAAACCCTGAAATACAAGAAAGCACAAAGAAATGTGATATCCTCATTGACTGCACAATTATTTAATTCACAATACATAATCTAGTATTTTTTCCCAAGTTATCTAGTGTTCATTCATTTTTGATGCCTTTGGTCATACTGACTCTTATGTTGCAAGAGGTCGTCTAGCTTTCCCAGATGATGATGATGATTTCTGTAGCACTTTCAGTGTCCATGTCACTTTACAGAGTACAGAAGGGCATGTCCCCCTGCCCTTAGAGCTTTCAGTCTAAAATTTGAAATGTGGGGAAGGGTTGAAGGGAGGAAGTTATGTGATACAACTGGGTGTTATTGGGGAATAAAGACAGGAGCCAGCATAACTGGTAATTGTTTTAATAATTCCAGTCTAGACATGCACTCTTCACTACAGGATTCCTTTTCAAAGCTCTTTACAGCTTGCCTTTTCCCAATGAAGGCAGCCTGTTTCACCTACAGATACTATTTTAGCATTTTGCATTGGGCCTATTCAGAGACTACACAGTGACATGACCAGTAAGCCTGGTGGCCTGAGTTAGAAGAGATGTCTTGTCAGGACTCCAGAAAGGTGAAAACATTGGGGCACTTGAAGAAGAAGGCAACCAAGGGTTGCAAATTGGGAACAGCCTCCCTTCTCCCCTGCTGAGTGCAAGGGGCATTTGCTGCCTCAAGATAATAGTGATGGGCACTAGCTTGCATGGGTGTAAAATGGAATTAAGATAGATTCATTGAGAAACAGCTCGGTCAAAGGCATTTTAGTTGTGATGAAGCCTCCGCTTAAGAGTCAGCATGCCACTAAGTACCATTTGTTGGGGAGCAACAGCAGGGGATGTTTATTGTCATCATGCCCTGCTTGCAGCCTTCCTAAAAGCTCTGAGAAACAGGATGCTAGACTAGATGGACCCCTTACTTTGATCGAGCGGGGCTCTTTCTGTTTTCTTCATTCTTTTCCCTGTCCCTTAAGTGGGTGTAATGCTAAACCAGGATTGATGCTAAGCAGGTTTGAACCATATAACAGCAGTTTAAGGCAAACAAAAAGTGAAAGGGAGAAAATTCATGATGCTCATTTGCAAACTTATAGCTAGTAGGTAGCCTGGGTTAAATCTGCACTGTTCCCAAAGGTCTTAGTCAGTAGTTAAGACTGAGGCACAGTTAGTATGTGGTTCCCTAGACTGGGTGGATGGGAGTTTGCCTGCTCTTGATGGGGTTACGCTCCCTGTGAAGCAGGAGGCACACAGCTTGGAGGTTCTTCTGGATCCTTTGCTGTCACTTCAGGCTCAGGTAATCTCAGTGGTGAAGAGTACCTCCCGTCAGCTTTGGCTAGTGGCCCAGCTGTGCCCCTAAGTGGACAGGGATAGCCTAACTACTGTTGTCTATGCTCTGGTAACCTCTAGGTGAGATTACTGCAATGTGTGGTAGGTGGGGCTGCCTCTAAAAACAGTTTGGAAACTTCAGTTGGTGCAGAATTTGGTAGCCAGGTTACTCTCTGGCACAAGATGTTTTGAGCATATTACACCAATCCTTGCCCAACTACACTGGCTGCCAATTAATTTCCGGGCTCAATTCAAAGTGCTGATTTTGACCTATAAAGCCTTAAACAGCTCAGGAATTCAATATCTCAAGGACCACCTCTCCCCATATGAACCCACCTGGAGGCTGTGGCTGTATTTAAGGCCCTTCTCTGTGTGCCTCTTCCACAAGAGGTCCAGAGGGCAGCAACATGAGAACAGGCCTTTTCTGTGGTGGCTCACCACTTGTGCAATGCTCTCTCCAGGGGGGCTCATGTGACTCCTTCATTACATATCTTTAGGCACCAGGTGAAAACATGTCTTATGAACCAGGCCTTGGGCTGATTAACATTTTATGGCCTTTAAAATGTGTTTATGGGAGGGGGGCTATTAGTGGAGGTTTTTTGGTTTTATTATTTTGTGTTCTCATTTTGTATTTTTATGTTGTGAACTGCCCTGTGATCTTCAGATGAAAGGCAGTATACAAATTTAATAAGTAATAATAATAATAATAATAATAATGAATAATAATGGGTTGGGGCTCTTTCTAAAACAGAAATCCTTGAAAATTTTAACATAATTGCCCTTGAACTGCCAACAGGTGCTTTTTTCCCTTCTTCTTTTTGCATTAACACCATCATTATGCAACAACTGCAAGTCCAAACATCAAATCCATGCAGTATGCACATTTGAAACTTAACATTATGTATAGCAATAGACTCCTTGCATTTGGGGTGTGCCTACCAAAAATGATTTGAAGGCTTTGGGGCAAAGTATTCATAGCAGTCATTGCCAGGCAACAGTCTTGTCAGATGATGGCAGGCACTGGGCACTTCCTCATTGTATTAAATACATTCTTCATTCTTTTGCTACTAACCATCTCCAGTCAGTGGAAAGATAAATTTGACTCACTACCCAGGGAGGCATGCCCATCCTTCTTTATTGTGACTTGTTCTATGGGAGAATATGAATAGAATAATTTATTTGGGAAGAATGTAGTTAACAGGAAGATTCCTTAAAAGCTGATCCCCTGTAGTTCAAGGGAGCTGGGTTTCCTTTCCCTTTCCTGCCTCCATGTACAATCTTGATGCCTTTCGCATTCTCCACTGTATAAAAAAACTAAAATTTCCCAGGCTCATGGAAATGTATTAAACTTTGCCTTTCAACTCTGTTTCAGTTTTTGAATTGCAGTTTCCTTTCCTCACATGCACACCCTTCCAGGGTCGGTTGCCCCAAACACGCCTTTTCCTTTTAATGAAATGAAAATTTGCATATTTTTGCATTAATATGTTTGAAATATCTGTGCACAAGCTCATGGGCAACTTTCATGACTTAAACTAGGGGTTCCCAAACTGTGGTCCACAGACCAGCAGTGGTCAGTGAGCACCAAGCTTGTGGTTGCACAGTGTGACTCTGAAGAACAGCAGGACAAGGAGCTGCCCAATTGTTCTCATCACTTGAGAACCCCACTGGCTTCCTTCTCTCCTTTGTGGAGGGTGGAGAGGACACGGGTGTTGCTCTCTCTTCACTGGGGATGAAGGGAAAGAAGGAAGCCAGCGTCTGTTGCTCCTGTGGAAAGCCTTTGCTAGTCCCACCCACCCTTTGAGATTTGCAATCATATTAGGTTTAAAAGAAAAGTGGGGAGAATTCTCCCACCTACACATACAAATCGCTCGGTAAATTCCTCTCATTTCTGTTCTTTGCATACTTTCCTTAGAATTCTAAGGTTTGTCAGTTCTATTCAGGAAATATAACCTGAGTTTCCTGTCCAGCAGTTAAGATTTGAGTATCAGAACAATTTGTTTTCTAACAGATAGGAAAGGAGTGTGTACACACAATAGTATCTTTCTGTCTGTCAAGCATGTAGGCTTCCGGCGTTTTAGTGCTAATTAGCAAACAAACAAAAAAACAAAAAAAACAAACCCCTGTTTCCTAGGCTGGCTTATTTAAAAGTGCTGAAATACAGGTATTGTTTCCTGTTCAGCATGTGTACCCCTTGACTTTTATAATATTGGCTGTGCAACTAATGTCTGAAAAATTATTTTCTTGTCTAATATTTGGTGCATGTTACCCACTCTGCTTACTTGTACCTCTGCACCAGTCTTCCCCGACCTGCTGGCCTCCAGATATTTTGAACTGCAACTCACAGCCTACACTAGCATGGCCAGTGCCAGGCGATGATGGGAGTTGTGGTCCAAAGCGTCTGAGGGGCACCAGGTTGGGGAAGGCCGCTCCTCACTGTTGTTCCTGTATTTCCCGATTCTCATTTTAAGTGTCTTGTTATCCACGTTACATTGAGGGAAAGCGATTTCTTAACTTGCCATATATTATTTTTGCGAGAAAAATGCTAAGCGGTGCTTGGCTTGTCCACGAACTGCAGCATGATGACAGAGCAGCAGGTAGGCAACGTAGACAGGCAAGCAACCAGTGTAGGTTTTGTGGGGGGAGGCGGAAGAGCTGCAGCAGAACAGGTAGGTCAGGGAAGTCCATTAGCAATCAATGTGTTCTGCTTCCACTGTGCTCTGGACACAAACACCACCATTTCAGCCTCAGCAGCCTCGCAGGCCTAGAGAGCGACGATGAATCAAGGCAGTTGCTGGTAAGCTGCCCTGATAGACAAGTGGCCTCAGGGGCAAAGAGGAGGTAACTGGAAGTTGGTGGGCAGATCAACACAGGGTGAGCTTTGTAGGCTTTCCCACTCTCCTTTTATAAGGAGACTGTAACCAGTGGTGCCACCACTGGTTACAGAAGACAGGAGGGAAAATTGCAGCCATCCTTCTCTGGCTCCCCATGGTAGATGCAGCGGCAGCAGGTTAAGAGAGGGAAAGCTTGCAAAGGCTACTCCACTCTGGTCCAGCGCTTTTCCTTTCAGTCTACCCACTGGGGAAAAGGAAAGAAAGGTTTTGGCAAATACGTGTGGGGCAGAGGATGCATTTGGAGTGTTGTGTGAGAGAAGAGGATTTGGGGTGAGGTGTGTGGGGAGGGCACATAAAATAATGTGTTCTTGGATAGAGAGGGAGGAAAAGATGTGGGGGTAGAATATGTGCTCTTGGGGGAGAGATGAGGGTATGTGTGGTGGGGGGAGGGATGCTCTTGGGTAGAGAAAGAAGGATAGTAGGGGGAGGTCCTTTTGCAAGAAGAGAAGGGTAGAGATAGAGATGTGGGAGAAAGAAATGTTAGTTGGTCACGAGAGGAGGGGAGTGATGGATATGGAGCAAGATCAAAGATGCT
The DNA here is from genome assembly GCF_965112155.1 of Podarcis liolepis. Classification (NCBI taxonomy): domain Eukaryota; kingdom Metazoa; phylum Chordata; class Lepidosauria; order Squamata; family Lacertidae; genus Podarcis; species Podarcis liolepis. Next base: position 25,833,474 of record NC_139570.1, on the reverse strand, counting down.
GTTAGGTAGTGAGAAAATGATATTGGGGGAGCAGCTTGGGTTCGAAGGACACTGAGGGTCTAAGGAGAACTAGGAGTAGAATTGCAATGGGGTGATATGATCAGTGCATGACAAGATTTTACAAGCTTTTCTGTATTCCTCATTTCAACCTTTGGTATTATGATTTGGGCAACCCATGTGATTGACAGGTGGGCTGCCTTGTCCACTTATGGGAGCTAAAAATGTTCCCCACCACTGGTCTAAAGGTTTGTAGTGCAGGGAATGTGTGGGGGTGGTGGTTTGGAGAGTCATGGACTGTAGGTAGTGTTGGTGAGCAATGCAAGCAGTGGTATAGCGCTCTCTCTCTCTCTATTTGTGTGTGTGTGTGTGTCTGTCTGTCTGTCTCTCTTGCAGGTTCGATTTTATAGAACAAAAAACACTATTGCTGACTTACTAACAGCATTGTTTGTACATTATTATTTGCCTTTCTATGAAGGTGGTGTAGTCATAATTTAAATCCTCAGTACTTATTTCAATGTTTACAGATAAATAATGAATTTGTGCTGAGCACCTTCACATTTCAATGATAATTGTGGTGAACCTGCACCATTTAGATTTCAGGGTATGTGATATTATCACAGGTATTTTCATAGGTACTAACTATTCTTGGTTGTAATTCTGGTGCTTTGCTCTCCTAATCAACTCTGATTTTCAGGACAAGCAATCCTCGTTTTGTGCGGGGCTTATGTTCTGAACCCCCACATGCATGGGCAGAGTGCATGTAAACCCATTCTGCCCCCACCCTGTCTTGCCCCCACCCTGTCCTGCCCCTTTTCATGACATCTTTATGACATTTTGCGGCTACTTCCGGGTTTGGCGCCATGCACATGTGCACAATTGTGTGTCATTTGAACACACCTAAATAGGTTGTTGCCTGTACAGTGGTACCTCGGAACTCAAACGTTATCCATTCCGGAAGACTGTTCGACTTCCGAAATGTTTGAGTTCCAAGGCATGGCTTCTGATTGGCCAACAACTAGGTTTTTGCACAGCAGAAGCCGCGTTGGACGTTCATGTTCCGAGGAATGTTCCAAAACCAAAGCACTGACTTCTGGATTGTCTGTGTTCGGAAGCCAAAATGTTCGAGAACGGAGCCGTTCAAGTTCCGAGGTTCCACTGTATTGGTTTGCAGTGGGCGATTCTCTTCTTAGCCTTCCTTAGTCTTACTCCTGTGTGACATGGATAAAGACTTTAAAAATAGTATGATTTCACATGCTTCCTGAACAGTATAAAGCATAAAAGAGCTTTCCTAAAATGTAAACTGTTAGCACTTTACATAGTTCAGGGTCTTACTGGAGCCTATTATTAGGAAATTATTTCTACTATTTTTGAAAACATAATGCATAATCAAAAAGCTCTGGAATTATAACCCTAAATATTGACCATCTGGCATGTGCAATCATATTGATGTAGAAATAATGAGATATGAGATAATAATCAAACTGAGTAGTTCTGCTTTGGACTGCTGATTTGATTCTTTTGGGTACACTGCAGTAATATATTCCAACTTTTCAATACCAGTTGCTATGAACAATACAGAAAAACATTTCCTCCTGCTGCCTCAGAACTGGCTGTTTTTCTCACTTCTATATTGGTTTCTAATATTAGTTCACATAGCCCCTGTGGGACTGATTGGGGGTCACAGAGTGTAAGTCCACACATACAGGCTTTGTTGAGTCCAAAGCTACATCCTGTGCATATGCATCCTAATTTAAGCATCCCTTCAGTCCTTAGCCCTTTGGTTATGCTCTGAATTTTATTCAGGTGACATTGGGCCGTATCCCATCTTGTGTCTCCACTACTGCAAGGGTTCAGAAATGCTAATGATTAAGTGGTATATAAGTGTCTTAAATAAACAAGCAAAATAGACTTTTTAGAGCTGTGCAACAGAGGAATCCAACGCAGTATTTACCAATTCACCCCACATAAGTGGGGGACCTGTTGGGATGATCTGCCAGCAGAGATTTACAGACTCAAAAGGATGCTGCCAAGATGGCGTTGAGAAAGGTCGTTCTTGGCTGAGCTCCACAATCTGTTTTAATTATTTAATTGGGGTTTGTTTGTTTGCTTTTTATGTGATAGTGCTGTTGCTGGCTCAGCAGCTATCTAATTTATCAGGGGCTAGGACCTTTTCAGTGTTGTTTTGTTCTCTGAGGAGCCAAGAATCATTAACCAGGTTTAAAGGGAGTTCAGCAACTGCAGGTCTTCTGCCCCTTTGGTGTTCTTGCTGTTTTGTCTTTACAGGTTTTAAACTTTATTCTAAGGACTCAAAAGGGATGCTCTGAGGGATTTTCTAGTTGGTAGATCTGGTGATTTCCTGGGGCCCTTGACTTGCTATGGAATTTTGAGATTCAGAGGACTATAGATATAATTGTTTCTGAGCATACTCTCTGATCCAGTGGAGCACGTTCGGCTGCCTGGTGTACTTGGGAGTTACATGTGAGGAAACAAGTCAAGGACAGTTAGAGTGCAGTTAGTGCAGGGGTTGTTAACCTGGTTCCTACTGCCCACTGCTGGGCATTTCAGGATTCTAGGAGGGGGTTCTATGGCACAAGCTGAATCCTCCTTCCATTGAGCACTGGTGGGCGGTAAGGAAATTTTACTATCAAGAAAGATGGATTAGTGGGCGGTAGGTGAAAAAAGGTTGACAACCGCTGAGTTAGTGCAACAATGACTGGACATATGCTAGAGCATGATGGTGAAAACAGTGAAGAGGGCCTGCTTTGGTGCATCCTCGATCCCCAGAAGAATGTCAGGGTGGTCCATTAGCTGTTGACACCTACAGTATATCAGCAGATGGAGTCTGGGACACCCCAGAGACCATCCATGCTAAGCACTTTGAGGACAAAGACATTCTTCTCTTTAGCAAGCTAGATGCCATGACTGATGCGGTCCCAGAAGAGATTTCCAGCACCCCATCAAACCATGTTCTGAGGGATCAGTTTCAGTTTTTGCAACCTGATTACTTTGACATGGTGCTTGCATGCACCTAACAATGTGCCCTCTTCATCCTTCCTCTTCTTGGCTAATTAAAACTAGCTGGGGTGAAGCATGACTGGCTGAATTCAGGGGGTGGTACTGCCCACCTTGAAGAAGATAATATTGTGGCCACTCCTGGAAAAAACCCATCCTGCACCGAATGGTACTGAACAACTACCATCCTATTGCAAATACCCCTTTTGGAGCAAGGTACTTGAGAGGGCTGTGGTGACACAGCTGCAGGCATTCTTGGAGAGAAGTGGGTTCAGACCTTGCCTGTGATACATAATATACCGGTAAGTGCCTTTGCAAATCAACATGTACCAAATTGCAAAGTAAATTGCACCTGAATTAATAGTCGTGAAACTTTCAAAAGCTACTTCTGGCATGTAAGCCCAAAACTAGAAATGATGCAGTCTCAGATCGTGTTGAAAACATGTGGGTTTTTAAAAAAGAATTTAAGTGTTATGTAATTAAGGAGTGCTAAATTCTCTCTCTCTCTCTCTCTCTCTGCCCACTGCTTATCACCCCTCCACCAGGTGCTTTTCTCACTTTCAGTGTCAAGAGCCTGGTTGAGAAAAGGCATAGAGGATAGAGGTAATCTGTGGATTCAGCACCACTTCCCTATATGTCCCTTGCTCTTAAAATCAACCTTGTCCCCTGCTTCATCCATGATTGCAGTATATTTGTACTTATCAGAGTAGGTCAGCCACAATTATGACTCCACATGTCTTGGAAATAGTTCCTGTGTCTAGTGCATCAGGCTAAGGCCAAGGAAACCATGTAGACTAACTGTAATGGTTCTAGGGGTTGCTTGTGTGTAAATCAAAGCCACTCTTGGCTGGTTGTCTGAATGAACCCTTTCTGTCCGTGGCTGTCTCAATCGCTGGCAGAATCCGTTAGTGGGCATTTCTTGAACTTCTTCCAGCAAAGAAGCTCTTTGACGCTTAGTCTCCTCCTAGCCTCCCTGTGCGGAAGCCTTCTGCGCAGGGAGGGTGTGGGCATCGGATGACCCGTGCTCTCCCCACTGGTTCCCGGCGAAGAGTCTTGGAGCCACCTCGCCGATTCCCCCATCTGCCCCCCTTCTCCACTGGTGTTACGCTGATTTCCTTCCCCAGAAGATGTGCTGCTTCTTTCCCTCCCGGGACGCTCTCCGGAATCCCTCTGGAGCCCTCCCTCTCCCTCTGGCTCCGATGGCAGTTCCCTGACACTAACGAATTAAAGATGGGAGTGCAACAAAAAAGGTGAGAGGGGGAAGTTACCCATTACCTTAATGAAGTCCCCAACTCTTTGGAGACCTTCCCCCAAACACAGTATCAATATTCAGCAGATAACTTGGTAAAACTCAAATGGGCCAGCTGAGCTTATACACGTGCCCCTTTCTTTGGCAGCTCACTTAAGTGCCCCACTCCCCCTGATATTCCTCTTCTGCTTGTGGTTTAGCCTGGACAGTCCCCCATCAGGTTGGAGTGCAGCATGTTCTGTGGACTGGGGAGACCAAGTGCATTTACTGCTGCTGTGAAACCACTGTGCGTTAGGGATTGTCTGAGCTTGGATGCTCCCCCAGCAGTGACTTTGCAGGCTGCTGAAATAGTTGTCTTCCAGTGCAGGCAGTGGCCAGAAATATTGCTCCAGCACCACTTTTCTCAAACTCCCAGGGTGTCTGTGTTTGTGCTGAAGTGGACTTTCTAGGGATGGTGTCACGTGCTGGGTCTGTCTATGTAACTGCCTGCCAGATTCATTTGCAGGAATTTATAGACCACTTTTCAGCAACTGCTTCTAAAAAAAGCAATTCTATAAAACCTATTAAAAATGCACATTAAAATTTGCCACAGAGAACAGCCATTGGAACAGCAGGAAACCAACCAGGGGGGGACTGATTTCCAAAAGCAGAACAAAATAATGTCATCTTTACTTGCTTCCAGAATGCCTTGAGAGAGGGAGTCAAATGAACAGAGGAGTGTTTCAGAGCTCCGCTGGCCACTGGAAAGACCAGTATGCCTTCCTCATATGATGAAATTTGAACCAAGGCATCATTGACAGATCTTAAGCTTGGACTGGGGATACCCCATCAATTGACATAGGTACCCTCTTGTCTGTGTCTGGTGTTGCAACTTCATGCCCCAGCATACGAATCACCTTCTATGCTAGGAAAGGAGACAGCTTGTGCCTTATCTTAGATCCTGAGCTATTTTATCTGAGAATGTTGTATATTGTTTGAACGTTTATTTTGTGTACACTCAATAGAAAAGATTTGTTGTACTTAAAGCAAGATAAAGATAGAGGCAACCAAACAGCCCACACATCCTTTTCAAAGCTGCTTCTCAAACTGTGCTGTTCTCAGACTGCTAGAGTCTTGGCAGGTGAGGCACATTCTATTGCATTAGACCCGTGTTGAGGGGCGTCAAGCTCTCAGGTCCTTGGAACTCCTCCCCTCAACTCTTTGCAGGGCTGCAATCTCTTCATACAGTCCTTAAGGCATCTCTAGCTGGTCCTCAGACCTCACCATGGGTCACCCCCACTTGCTGGCCCTTCTTCACATCCCTAGTGTTTTGCCTGGCTGAACTACTGATTATGCCTCTTGCTTGTCTGGATGGAGGATAGAGAAGTGAGTTGCAGTGTCTGAGGCGAGTGAAAGGTTACATGATAGAAGTTTATGAAATTATGCATGGCCTGGAGCAAGTGGATAGAGAAAAGTTTTTCTCCTGTTCTCTTAGAGCTGGAACACATGGACATCCAATGAAGCTAAATGTTGGAAGATGCAGGACAGATAAAATAAAGTACTTCTTCATGAAATGAAGAATTAGACTATCGAACTTGTTGCACAGGCGGCACCAAACCAGATGGCTTTAAAAGAGGACAGGGCTATCAGTGGCTACTAGCCATTATAGCTATGCTCTACCTCCACAGTTTGAGGCAGTAATGCCAGTTGCTGGAAACCACCAGAGAGGAGAATGCTCTTGTGCTCAGGTCCTGCTTTCATGTTTCCCATAGGCAACTGGTTGGCCACTGTGAGAATAGGATGCTGGACTAGATTGGGCTGCTGGCCTGATCCAGCAGGCTCTTTTTATGTGTGTAAGTGTAAAAATTAACCTTCTGTACATAGGCAAATTTTGCATTTGTTGCTTCACCCACTTTAGACTCTGGCACCACCCACTACAAGCATGTGGCCCCTGGAAGGTTGCTCAGATGGGCATGTGGCCCTTGGTCTGTAAAAGGTTGCCCTCCTTGCTTTAGATCAACAGAAATACCAGGTATGTTATGCTGAAGTAGGTGTGGACAGTTTAGGCACTACAAGTATGAAAACACATCAGGTTACTCTTTTTGGGGGCTGCATGGGAAGTGGCTGGCAGATGAGTTTTCTAGGTAAAGCAGCTTTGGAGGAGGGAGAAAAAAATTCTCCTCTTTTAACTCAGTCCCTCCATTTGCCACAAACTCTCCCAGGATTCTTCAACTTGTCAGCTTCATAACTTTGGTGTATAAGAACTTTCTCCCTTGAGTGAAAGCAAAACAACATAAAATAAGCATAGCATAAAATGTCTAGGATGCTGGGGATGCATATTCTAAAAAATGTATTGGAAACTAGTAAATGCCTTTAAAACTTTCGAGAGGACTGAAAAAAGATTTCATGGAGAATTTCTTTTCACTCCTGTTCTTACCCAGGGCAAATATCCAGTTCTCTGTTGTACCATATCAGTTCCATGTGCTTTTTTATTTCTGTCCTCTGGTATGACCTCTGTCTCAGCTGGCAGCCTGTGTGATCTTAAAGCATTTTCCGGCTCAAAACAACAATACATAGGAAATTCAAGTGTAGGTTTTTTTATTTCCTTTCCTGCCTTCAGCAGTGTTCAGGATGTACACATAATTCACAGGTCTGGATTTAGGGCAGGGGTTGTTTTGCTGTCTAGTCTCAAGCATAGACACTGGCTATGTTGGCACATCACGTCTTGTGCTTGTGCTGGAAAGAAAGAACTGCTTGTTGCATCTTCTGGACCCATAATTGTTGTTAACATGAACCACAGTTAGTTTTGGCCAACCAGTTTCAAAAGCCATAGTTTGGAGTTGGATTGTTTGAACCTAACCATAGTTAATATTAACCACAGTTCATCACTCCCCATAATACAAAAACCTGTTGTTAACCAAACCAAAAAGCTTTCCAGACAACCCCTGGCAGCATAATAAGTGTGAGTGCATGAGACTAAGGCTTATTGCAGCTCATTCCTGCTCACACAAATTGCACTACACCATGGTTTAACATGATGTGTGAAAGCCGGCAGAGTTATTTCTCACCATTAACTTAGATTTTGGATTTCAAGTTTTCCTCTCAAAGGTGGGAAGGGGACTGCCTGAAAATGATCTCTCTCAAGCTTCTTTACAAAAACTGGAATGAGAATTTTGCCTGTTCTCTCAAGAGCAGTATTTCTCTTTATACTATCAGATGAAAGAAGCTGTTGGTTTGGCTGCTCTTTTGATAAAGCTAAATTATGCTTATTGCTGCTGGGGTTTCACTAGGAAAATATTGATTGTCAGTATAACAAGAATTCCCTCGCTGCCTGTTAGTGGCCTCAGCCAGCTAAAACCTGGCAATGGAAAAATCAATAGATGTTAACAAATTCCCTCTGTCTCTAAATTAATGCCTATCTTCATAATTCTCCTGGTTCCTGTCAAGGGAAATCCCAGGGAATAGGTATCCATGGTGGCTGTTTTGGAATAAGGGACAGATTTCAGGGAAAGCCCCACCACACCACACATTCCTTCACCCTGAGTCAAAGATCTGGGTAAACCGTGACCCATCTCAAGTTTCGTTTGCTTCCAGTTGGCTCTTCTATTTGCAGTGCCAGCACCACACCCATGATGGAGGACATGGGATGCGCTGGTAAATATTCAGTGCAGAATTTTGCTGGGAAATGCTTAGCGGTATCAGCAGCTGTGTGTGGGATTTCTTTCTTTTTCTTTTTTTTTTGTCAGGCCATCCACAAAGAGGCTGTGCCAAGACATTATGAATACCCTAAGCTTAGCTTCTCTGGGACATTTATAAATTCAACAAAACTAAAACTGTAAAGCTATGCCTGGACTGTATCACTTTAAGTGTAAGTGGAGGATTTTCACATTCAAATGCTGTCACATGTTGGGTGAGTGAGTTCCTTGCATATAAAAAAAAACTAACCCATCAGCAAGAAGGGTTTGGTTTGTCTTCTGAAGGATGCCTTCTTCCCTCTAATTGCTTCTTTGTCTCTGCTATTTAACCATCTGGCCTCATCTTCACCCTGGTGGTAGTTTTCTTGATGAGCAGTAGACCACCTAGGTGAGCTTTTAATAGTATGCTTTTGAACAACCCCAAGCATTCTGGTGAGACTATTTTCTTGAATTGGCCTTTCAGCTTCTTTCTTACCAATACCAAAGTCTCTTTTGAAGCCAAATATGACTGTGTTTGATTGACTTGGCCATTGGCCGCTTACACATACAGTTGTACCTTGGTTTTCGAACAGCTTAGTTCTTGAACGTTTTGGCTCCTGAATGCCGCAAACCCAGAAGTGACTGTTCAGGTTTGTGAACTATTTTTGGAAGCCGAATGTCTGACAGGGCTTCCACAGCTTCTGATTGGCTGCAGGAGCTTCCAGCCAATCAGAAGCTGCACTATGGTTTTCGAACATTTCGGAAGTCAAATGGACTTCCGGAACAGATTGCATTCAACTTCCAAAGTACGACTGTATGTTGAATTTGATCCCAGTTTATTCAGCAACACTTGCATCTTGAACCAGGTCCTGGGCAGCACTTAAGATCAAGTCAAATGTTGCCTCATCTCTGGTTGGCTACATGACAAATGTTTTAGGGTACAGTCATTTAAGGTATCTAGAAATCTTAACTTTGTCCTAACTGGAACAGTAACGTACACAACTATCTAAGGGTACTTGAAATAACCCACCATTACAGCATTTTCTCTTTTGAATGCCACCTTGATTTCATTTTCCATCTCAAGATTGCTCTGGCCATTTTGGTCAGGGGGACAATAGTGTCCCTCTAGTACTGAATTGCTCATAGGACCCGGTTTCACTTCCCACTGTTATGTAGTCTGCCGCTTTGGGGATTTCTAGCTCATTGGGCAAGATGTCTGATTCACTGTTCATTCTCTTAATCCTGATTCTCCACCAATTCACAGCCATAATAAACATCAGTTGACTTTTCCTCGCTCTTAAGAGTGGAACTAGTTTTACTTTAATGGTTCCCTCTGAAACTGGATTTAAGCTGCTTGCTATTGAACTCTTGGGGCATGGCAATATTTTGCATAGCTTGTGTTATAAAAAGGGAATGGGTGTGGGGAAGCAAGTAAAAAAGCAGGCAGGGAAGCCCTGACTCGTGAGTTCTATTCTTGGCTGTGTCACTGACTCATTGCAATCGGTTTGCTGAAATGTAATGTTGGACTTGCCCTCTGGCTGTTAAAAATAAAGTGGGAAAAGCTCTCTTTCTAGAGCTTTGCCACCACTCTGTAAATACTTTTTGTATGCTGTCAAACTGAAAAAAATCCTAGTTGACTTGACCATATTGAGTTTTAACTTTGGGTAATTAAATGGATTAAAATTCATTTGAAAAATGATAGTTCTAAGGAAAACAAACAAACATTGTTTTTCAGCTGATGCACACACATGTAGCAGTAGGCATTCCCTTTCAGAATAAGCATTCCCTCGTCTTCATTGGCGAAGGAGGGCTTTTTCGCTCTACATTTTTTATAAATACTTGTATTTTTTTAAAAAAGCAACAACGGGAATCCTTATTAAATCAGGAGTGTCTTTTTGTCAATCAAAATTATTTAATTGGTTTAATACACCTGATTAATCAATCAGACACTACTGCTCTACTTAAAAGTCTTGCCCTCACTCAGTAGCCTACTGAACTAGACTACTTCATGGAAGCTGTGTTGCCCAGGTGAAGGCAGCTGGTTTTCAGTCCAAATTCAGTAAACCAGTATTATATTTGCACAAAGAGGCATCCCTTTTTGCAGTGTGAATCTATATCATTAGTAAGGTTGGGAGAAAATACAGCTCTCTCCACAAGTATCAGCCCTACTTACGTATCTACATGCAGGTCCCGCTATCTGCCTGCTCGCTATCTGAAAATTCACTTAACCGCATTTAAAGAATTATGCACAAACCTTGCTATGTGTTCTGCAGATTCACTTATCCAAACAGCCGACTTCCTTACTTACTTCCTTGTTTGTTTCTGCTTTTCTTGTTGGCAGCAGCCATTTTCGGGCAGAAAATGCTCCTTCGGGGAGCAAGATTGGATACATCAGAGAGCAGGAGAGTTCAGACAAATCCGTTAGGGTTGGGTTTTGTTTTTGTTTGTCTTTGTCTTTCTTTTGTTGATTGCCTGCAGTCATTTCAGGAAGAAACCATGAAGAGAGTGGGGGAAAGCGTGTGGACAAATCCTGCATTATAAATATTTCTATAGGAAATAATGGAAATCATTGACTCGTTATGCAAATACACTCTCCTAACAAACGATTTCCAGGAAATACATTGTATTCGATAAACAGGACCTGCGTATCACTAAATCAACTATTCTTTTCAATTTTCCAACTACTGTCCATGACACTCTCTAGAATTACCTTTCCAAATCCGCAATCATAGTTTTCTCTGGTATATTCCAACCTACTCAATCCCACCCTCAGTTTGCTTCCCCAGACAAGTTATTTTTTAAAAGCCATTGTATTGCCAAGCATTGCATGCATCTTTTTTCTGGTATGCCATCTTGAGGGTGTTTTGTGTTTGGTTTTTTTAGATATTTATCACACATCTAAAATTAGGTGATGAACATTTAGCATCCTTTGCCTTTGTTCTATAATGTTCAGAACACATTTTGAATTCCTGACAAATGCCTCTCTCATGCTGTTGCTGATGCTCAATTAAAAATTATAAATAATTTATAAATAAATAACTGGGACTTGCAACAAAATGTGGAGTTTTCCTGATCAGGATTCCAAACACTTCACTCAATTTCATTCTCTTTCCCCTGGTTTGTGGTGTTCCTTCCTCTTAGAGTGTTCTTTTAAAACAACAACAACAACAAAAACCACCACCACCACCAAAGATTTTTTGAACTTCTCCAAAGCATGATGTTCCCCAAAGGCTGCTAAAACTTCTGCCCCTCTTGCGCATGGGTGGTGTGGTGTCTCTTTGGCTACGTGAGTGGCACTTAACAGTCTGAACATTAGAAATAGAGATGGTTGTGGTGGTGATGGCAGTGATGATGGCAGTGATTCACTCCAATCATGTTTTGCTGAAATGTCTTCTGTTAGCAAAGGAAGCAGAAGCTGTCACTCACCCTCACTTGGGTGTGAAACTTTCCTTATGTTATTGCCGGCGTACATCTTTGTGGGCACTTAAAAAAAATGCTTCACTCATGCCAGCTTCTACTCAGTTGCTAGTAGTGTCATGCCTCTTCCTGCCTTCTGCTCCAGGCAGCAAAGCCATGCCATTAGCACTCCTCCCCAATGGTTTTGGGCAAGTGCTCCACCACTGGCTTTGCACTGGAAAGTAGTACTAAGTAGGAGTACACTTCTCAAATCTATTCAGTGATGCTAGTATCACTGGGTTGTATACCACTGTATTGGCCATTTATTTTGTAGGGTAGCTTTCTAATTTTCATTTACCTTTATGTTTCTTAAAGCCTTACTCAGGCAGCCACATGCCTCCGAGCCCTGAAATGAGAGGCAGCTGCTGTCTCAAAACTTTTTGTTCGCATTTGGCAAGATCCCAAAATGGTGGTGGGGAACTGGTTTGGTATGCAGCGCTGGGTTGGAGGTATGTCCTGAACTGAGAACAGTATGTCACTGATGTATATTGGCGGCATGAAACACCATTTGCATATCATTTTCATAACTGAGGTCATGCTGTTATTTATGCAGTCCCTAAAAGTGTACTATTATGCTTAGTACTCTTAATCTAAAATCATTGCCACCAAAAGCACTGGGTTGTAGCCGTTATTCTCAGAGTTAGTCAGATTAGACTAACAACGGGTCTGCTGAAATCATAATTAAAGTTGTAGGTGGATCATTGTAGCACATACCAATGAAATGTCATGATTTCAAAAAGTGAGACCTTAAGCAGCAGTCAATCTTAACTATAGTTTATTGAAACAAGCCGTCTTCATAAATCACAGTTTGAAGTTGAACTGCAGTTAGCAAGAACAGAAAAGAAGGGAGTCTGTAAGCCTATGGCTCACCCAGTCCTGCTTATGTGATGCTAAGCCATAGTTCAGAATTGTGTCTGAACGTAGTTGTTATTGCTTTAACTTCATCCCAGTAACTAGGAATCACAAATGGGGAGAGTGCTGCGGTCGCACCCAGGTCCCGCTTGTGGGCTTCCCACAACCACCTGGTTGGCCACCTATTAATCCTAAAATAGGTGCTGTCCTGTAGCTTGTGGACCGAGATGACTACTTCTGCATTTTGCAGACTATCTTAAATATCAAATGTCAAAAGCTATCCATTTGGACTTTCTCTCATTGTTTGGAAGCCCTCAGAAACTAAAAGGTTTTTAAAACCATTTTGGCATTTTCACTGCTAAGGGTAAATCTTAAAATTAGAAAGGAAGAGGTATGTTAGCATAATCTTTGACCAGGCAAAGTATTGCAGTTTGTAGTTAACACACAACCACACTGCAATTCCAAATAAATATAAAGCTATTACTGTATTGTGGGGGGTTGGACTAGATAACCCTCAGCGCCTCTTTCAGCTTTTCATTTCTGTGATTCTATTTATTTATATTAATATTATAAGTTAATAGCTCAGTCTTAACTGGATTTACTTAGATTAGAAGAAGTTCTCACCGTGTTCAATCGGTCTTGGTGTTTTCAGGATTTCATCCTAAAAGTGTTACTTGGAAATGTCAGAAAGCACAATTGTTGCTTTGATGACATATTGATTCTGCCTCCTTCCTCTCTTCCTCCTCACACCGGATGCTGGGAAGTGGAGTTGTGGCCACACAAGGGAAGATGAATCCCAAAGCAAAGTGATGACCAAGGTCCCCTTCAGATTGTCGTTATTTTGCAGGCGGGAATCGGCTGCAACCTGGCAAATTTAGGACTTTTTGTGTTAAGGCAAGTGACAAAAAAATGCACTAGAAAGTGTGGGGAAACAATCAGTTGGCAAGTCATATAACCTCTGTGCAAGCAAATCTGAATGAATGCTCAATAACCAGGTTGCCAGGAAGCAACCTTGTGAACAGAAATTTCAGTTGGCACCAAGTTGACTTCTTCTTGCTGGTGGTCTTACTTGAATAAAAGGTGATATAGTTGGCCCAGCAGCCCTTGTTCCTCTGACTGGCAGCAGAGGCCAGAGTGTGCTTTGCCTCAACTTTCACAATCCCCAGGCAACTGCAGTTGGCAGGAGGAGGAGAGAGTTCTTCATCTTGGGGGCGACGGGGTAGAAAGAGGAGCAAGCTACTTGCAGCTGCTGCTTCTCTGATGGATGGGTCCAGGCTAGCGTTCCCTCGCTGTCATGTTCTTCCTGGGATAGTTTCATTTAAATCTCTGTCATTTAAATTCAGCAAAGAAATTTCTTCATCTTTCTCTGCCTGTGCCTCTGCATGTGTTGTCCAATAACATTGTTTTGTCTTCCTATAGTAATGGCTGACCACTCAGTTCAAACAGAACAAATGTTCCTGCAGCAAAATGTACACCTCTGAATTGTCCCAAGAAACTCACTGTCCTTTCAGCTCTTTTGCTGATGGCCAATTATCTAAATCAAACACGTAATTTACCATAGACGAAGGTTTCCACCCCAGAGAGATGTGGAAAAAAACTCCACCAAACGGCATTTTGTTTAGTCCAGATGGATCTGTGGTTACTTCACAGGCATTTCTGGGCTTCGGGAGCCTTGCTTTGTTACATTTTTGGTCACAGCTGTTAACAATGCTGTGGAGTTTATAATGTGGCTCATACCCAGGGAGGATTGCCCTGTGGAGAGCCCTGTGGTTGGTTTGCATCCAGCTGATTAGCACAGCTTCAACTTAATCAGAGTGCTTTTGTACTCCAGTGCAGCTAGAAGCCACTGAGGCAACAGGTAAAAAAAGAGCTAGGATCTTACTTGCACATGGCTGATCACTGTTTTGTAAAGTGGTGGTGGAGAACCAGTTAATGCAAGTTGAGATTTTGTGTTTAAAGATGCAGAGGGAGGAACAAGCTGTATCGGCAGAGTGGGATTGGGGTTTCACTCAGCAATATATCACTGGTGAAACTGCTACCACTCCTGGGTCCCTCTGCTAGCAACACTCGCTGGAGGAAGTCATTAGCAGACAAACTCGGGAGTGGTGGTGTTTCACCAGCGATATACTGCTGAATGAAGCCGACATCACAGTCTGCTCCTCATACTGCTCCTAGGCAATATATTGATATATAGCCCAGGCCTAGTGCTTATGTGGTCAGCTGCTATGTGGGATATGATGTCACACTCTATGGGTGTCTTTGGGAAATAAATGTAATAAATCAATAACATCAAATGTTGAAGTGCAGTATAACTGGGTATCAAATATGGATACAGTGGTACCTCGGGTTACATACAGTTCAGGTTACATACGCTTCAGGTTACAGACTCCACTAACCCAGAAATATTACCTCGGGTTAAGAACTTTGCTTCAGGATGAGAACAGAAATCATGCTCTGGTGGCACGGCAGCAGCAGGAGGCCCCATTAGCTAAAGTGGTGCTTCAGGTTAAGAACAGTTTCAGGTCAAGTACGGACCTCCGGAACGAATTAAGTACCACTGTATTGCACATTATGACAGTTTTTTATGTTCAGAGGCTAGCTGTTGTAATCAACATCACAATTTTCAAAGAAATATTTGGAGCAAACTTTCACCCCTAGGTAAAAGTGAGCACACATACAGATTTTCTCTGCTCTTCAGGTTTGTGCACTTGCCTCTTCCAAATATTGTACTCCGATGTTCTTTCAAATATTGTTTGAAATGTATTGTCATTAACGATTTCTCTCCAGTTTATCCCAGTTCTTCAATTAAATCTGTGATATGTCATACTTTGTACTCTCTAGTAGGAATATGGAGCAGTTGCGGATTATCTCAAGTTCACAACCTTCTCACTGATTAACCATTTCTCTGTTCCTCAAAACGCCTTGTGCTCCAGAGCTGCAATAGATGCCATTTGTTCTCTGCATACTGAAATTCTGATATCAAACTTGCACATCTATGTGACATATTTATCCTTAAAATATTAATCATTTACATCTAAAAGCTTTGTCAGTTCTGGACTTTGGTTAGCGCTGAGAGCTGTTTCCATAAGGTTTTTCTCCCATTTGGAGCATGGTCTTGTACACTTTCAGGGGATGAATTGCTTGATCCGTGGGTTGCTTCACTCTTGCTTAAGATGACTGGTGCTGGAATCAGAGTGGTTCAGGTCCACTTGGCCATGGAACTCACTGGGTGGCCTTGGGTTGGTCAGTGGCCTGGTTTACACGTAATATAGCACGTAGCATAGCACTGTGGTTTAGTGCTACATGAACAAGCTACAACGAGCTCAAAGCTGAGATTGCAGATTACAGCACAATCTGGTTAGTTAAATCAGTTTCATAACCCATGGTTTGAAGTTGGTTTGTCTGGAAACTGATCAGAGTTTGTTTCTCTGTTCATAACCACAAACCAGGATTTGTGTAAAGTAAAACTAAGCTCTGCAGAAGTCCTTCTGCGAGAGGAAGAGAAGGGAGAGCTTGTCAGCCTAAGACTTTGCTTAGGCTCAGTCCAGCTTGTGCACATACCACTAAACAATGGTTTAGTGCAGGGCTGGGGCCTGTGGCCCTTCAGATGTTATTGGAATCTAACCCTCATCAGTCCCACCCAGCTGACATCCAAGGATATTGGGAGTTTTAGTCCAGCAACATCTGGAGGGCTGCAAGTTCCCCGTTCTTGCTTGAAGGTTATGTGTGAACTTGGCCAGTTTCACTTGGCCTAATATAACTTGCAGTGTTCTTCTAAAGATACAGCTGGCAAGGAGGGAGAGAACCTTTATCCACCCACCATGAATTCCTTGAAGGAAAGGTGATGAATGTGACAAATAACTAAACATATGGTGGAAAGAACAGTTTTAGTGTCCAGAAGCTTTCCATTTACTGCTAATAATTTATTATTAAGGCTAAAAATATGTTCAGCTGTGCCATTTCAGTGCACATTTCTGTTTACAATAAGGTGCATCAAAATCATCCCCCGCTTTTCTTTTTTCTTTCGCAGTGCCCTTAAAGATAGCCGATTTCCCCCAATGACGAGGGATGAGCTGCCACGGCTTTTCTGCTCAGTGTCTCTACTTACTAATTTTGAAGATGTCTGTGATTACTTGGACTGGGAGGTAAGGATTCTCAATCTTTTATTCTCTCTGTGAAAAGAGTTGCTGCTTTGTTGAGCACAATTTCTCTGTCTTTGTTAAAACAAAATATGACTAGAGTACTTTAGCATAGTCACTTAGTACTGTCATCCTTCATTGGAGTTTGTTTTGCACTGCACTAGGGTAAACATGCACAGAGGAGATGGTTATAGACCTCTACTTAATCAAAGTAAACATATGATGCTCTTCTGGAACAGTGTGTCGCCTGGCAAATAAACTTTCAACATTGCATTTAACTACAAGGGCACAGAATTTCAATTTTTTCTTTTGACCAACCTTCACCCAGATCATACCTAGTCACAGTACTATCTCAGAGGCCCATTTCTCACTGAGACAGTATATATTTGTCTGGACTGTAGATTGCAGGTGAGGCCCATTTGATGGGATGCTTCTCCTTACAAGAAAATAACTCACACTTAATATAAATAGTTATCAGGACAGAGGGTTTTAAAGTATCGTTCCCAACATGATTGTTTTGTGTGAGTAGGAATCATTCCTGCCATGTGAAGTACTCCAGCCCAGTCACAGTGAGAACTAGGCCTAAGGAAGAAGTTCTGAGTAACTGAAATGAGCATCCTTGGACAAACACGGTGCAGGCCACACAGGAAGAACTACATAAATGTGCTTTTATCTCTTTTATTCCATAAATGTTATGGACGTGGCAGCACCTAAGTGAGCATTTGCCATTTAAAAACTGCATGTGGTTCTTTGCAGAACATGAAAGCTTGCAGGACAAGAGCATTTTCAGCATTTTTTACATCTCCTCATTGCAACAGCCAATTTATATAGGGTGCCTAGATAGGTTTCTGAAAATCATGTCACTTGCAACAATAATGGGCTCCTCGTGGTAATTGCAGAGTGCTACATAAAATTACAGCATTTTGCTTTAATATGCCTCAGATGAGTTCTAATGTAGGGTTTTGAGTGTTCCTGATTAAGTGACCATTAATGTTTCTTTTTCCCCTCTGTCATGCAGGTTTAAAATGTGTAATATCTGCCATGGTTGCTTTCACTGATAAGGCTGTAAATTACCTTTAGGGTTAGCCTGAGACAGAGTCACTTATACAACGCGGAAGAGGAGGAGAATGCACTTCACAGATGGAAAGGGCTTCTGATTGCCTGGGCCTTTATACCCCTTTTTGTTCTTGTTTTTTTAAAAAACAAAACCAAAAAAACAAAACCACCCTTGAATGTCAATATTCAGGCACAGCCTGATCTTTGTGGATGTATCTACAATGAGAAAAGGTTCCTCTCCCCTCTAGAAATTCTACTGGCTGTTTTATAAGCTGCAAAAATAGAAATGGAGTTCTTGGTTGTATCATGGTTTCAGATATTAATAACTATAATGATCCTTTGCATGCAACTTCGCAGACTGCCAGTTGGCTGCTTCGTGTGAATAACTTGTTGCTATTAACTGCAGTTCATTTAATTTTTGCACTCAGATAAAAATGTACAAAATTTCAACGACAGTAATTAGTAGCAGAAAACTGGGTATGGGTATGCTTAGAAACTACCGTTGTGACGTTCAGATAGCTAACATTTTAGAGCAATTGAGCTGTGAACGATGTAGTAAAGTACAGTAAAGTACTCTGTGAAGAGCATTAAGTTCTCTAAAGATGCACTTGAGGTTTCCTAATAGTCACAATATGGTTTTAGGTCTCTTCAAAGCAGCTATTGCATTCTGAAGCTAGCATTTAAATAAGCAAAAGGATACACAATTAAGACCAGTTCTTAGTGTCAAGTTTGGACTCTCTAGTTCATTCTAGTACATTGCCAAATGTCTATCCATTAATATAATCAAGTAGCGGAATGTCTTCTGGTTTCAATGGGCCGCAGAGCAAAGTCCCATAGGGTTTCACGGATTACTGTGTAGCACACACACACAAAAACCCCCCAACAATCTTCAGGTGACCTCGTTCATATGTAGCTCTAAGCCAAAATATGGCTTAATGGAACAAGCAAACATGTTGGGGTCCTGCTGTTTCGCTTAGTGTTATGTCTGAACCTAGGCTGCCGACACACCACAAACAGTAGTCAAAGGTTTGTTCTGTAGCTTGCCACTCATGTGTTTGGGGAGGTAAACCATGTGCAAACCTGCGGCTTAGCTCACAGCAGGGCTGGAGGAGGAGCAAAGTGGCCTCTTCTCTCTTGGACCCACACATTTGCTTATTCATGCTAAGCCATAGTTTGGCTTAGTGTTAAGTGTGAACTGGACCAGTTTGATCTGCAGTCCACAAGAGGCAGCGATGGCCACCAACTTGGATGGCTTTAAAAGAGAATTAGAGAGGTTCCTACAAGAGAGAGGTTATTAGGTTGCTAGCCATGATGGCTATACTTTGCCTCCACAGTCAGAGGTAGTAATGCTTCAGAAAACCAGTGGCTGGAAACTGCAGAAGGAGAGAGTGCTGTTCTGCTCAAGTCCTACTTGTGGGCTTCCCACGGGGGCATCTGGTTGGCCACTGTGAGAACAGGGTGCTGGACTAGATGGGCCACTGTCCTTCTCCAACAGGGCTCTTTTTACATTCTTAAGTGCAGAAAACTGTCTAAATTCTTACTGTTTTGTTGGGGAAGGGGCAGGTAGTCAGGGAACTTAGGGCTGAACTGCACATTACCTTGGCAAATCTGTACTCAGAAAATTATTCCTTCTCCCTTAGAAGTGCTCTCTCTGAAACCCCCATTTTCACCCACCCAACTTGCTCCCATTCTCTGAGCTTAGCTGATGGGGAGGATAGGCCAGTGGGATAAAAATGGCACTGAAGAACCTTTTCAGGAGGCAACCAACAGCTGTGGGAAAGTTTTAACCACCCTCTTCCACCAGGTGATTATTCTCTGCATGTGTTTCCCCACTACAATACTTTCCTCACAAAGAAAAACACGAGGTTAAGAGCATTTGGATTTCCTTACGCTGCATCATTCCACCATTTGAAAGAAATCATAAAGGAATATGGCTATGTTCATCCTCCAGCACCTGAGGCATTATGCCTCCAAGTGCCAGTTGTTGGGGGCACTGCTGTTGCACTCTTGCCCTGCTTGCAGGCTTTCAATAGGCATTTGATTGGGCACTTTGAGAACAGAATGCTGGACCAGATGGGCCTTTGGTCTAATACAGCAGGGCTTTTCTTATATTCTTATAGATACCATTCAGCATCAACAAAAGTAACCACTCATTCATTACCACTTAGAGGTGCCACATAATGTACTTAACCTTTGCTTGGTTAGGTACTCATTCTAAATTGCAACAGTTGGGAGAAAGAAGGAACGGATTTCCAGGAAGATTGGCAATCAGTACTTAAATGTCAGAGAGTAGGGACATCAGAAGTGGCTGGCTGGTTTTTTAATGTGTTTTCAAAATCTTGGCATTTATTTGAAGGGTCTTCACAATGGAAACTAATTGTTCAGTGGGACTTGGGGTGCCTTCCCCCCTTTATTTCCTAGTATCCTTTAGGCTGTGGTCTCCTGTATCATTGTAGGCAATGGTGAAAAACCATTTCAGTCTGAGGGTTGTATTGTCTCATGGGCAACTTTCTGGAAACAGCATGCTAGTGGTGGACAGCAGCACAGACAAAGTAGGTAGGGCAATGTTTGTGACATCTATCTTTGTGCAGTGGGCTACATTCCAGTCATACAAATGTTTGATAAGGGAAGGAGAGGACCCACTTGCACACTTTTCCGTGCAGGCAAACAAGAAACATTTAAGCCAGGCAAGGCTCTCAAGGAGGGTGAGGAGGAAGTGAGAAAGTGGCCAGAGAAAGGGGGCATGACCTTAGGAGTAGCCTAATGGCTGGACAAGGAAGTGTGGAGGGCAGCATTTGGTTCTCAGACCTGAGGTGTGTGTCTCTCTCCCTCCCCCCACCCCATTTTAAGCAAGATGGTAGCATCCTTTGAGAGAGAATTAATTTTATTGAAATATGGGACCTTAAAAGAATTATTCTCCTCTGACAGTGAGAGAGCGTAGATCACCCGTGTTTCTTTTAAGGAAGATGCAGTTATGCAATGTGAATGGCCAAAGGTCATTTCAAGATGGCTAGAATATGACCTTAAGAGAGAATGCAGGTCTTCCATCTGGCATAACTGAAAGGAGACCTTTCTTCTGTAGGTATGCTGTTAATGATATTGTGGGAGCTAATACAACAAATAGCTGACAGGTGCGAAGCTACTTCTAAATTTCAGGTGCTTAGATGATTGAATGTGGTGCTTTTTGTGGCAAGTGAAGCTAAGGATGTGACTCAGGGAGGCATCTGCACTTGGGTGCAGGCAGACAAAGGATCCCCCCCACTGGATAGTTTAATATTTTCCCTTGAGAAATACATACTTCTTCAGTGGGTAATGAGTGAATTGGCTGTCATTATCTCCCATATGTTGTATCCCCCCCCCCACCAAATTGCTGCCGTTCTACCTGTTGTTCAAGTATAATTTGCATGTTTTTCCAGCTATTTGCCAGAAGAGTCACTTGGGACCACAGTGTACAAATACAGGCATTTTCATTTGCCCCATTCATTCTTCCCTGGCATGGCTTTGTGGGACTCACCCTGCTCATCAGCTCCTGCTATCAGGAAACTGGGCATGTTGTTACATGCCTCTCAGAGCAAGGGCTTCCTACCCCACAAATTTTGCCAGTGTCTTCACACACAAAAAGTCAATGCATTACATAGGGTAAAAGAAATGCCAGTAGCTAAGGGTTGGTTCAAATGCAAACATACTATTCATCAAAGCAGTTTGACTGGCCCCAGGGACACAGACACATGGAAGAAGAAGTAAAGAGATCAGCTGGCCACTGGACCACAGCTCACTGGCAGAATACATGTTTTGCATGCAGACAGTCCAAAAAATTGATCCCCGGCATCTTGAGGTAGATCTGGTAAAGATTTCCTGCCTAAAACTTTGGAGAGCTATTGCCAGTCAGTATAATCAACTCTCAACTTAGGTGGATTTAACTTGCACAATTTCAACTTTATGCGCTTGGCAGCCAGCCAACTGAAATCACACAAACACACAGAAGGCAGAGAGCTTAAAAGCTCTTTCTGCACTATCTGTCATGCTTACTGTGCTCCAGAAAACTCTCTCATGGGCTCTGGAGGCCTTCTCAAGATCTCGCAAGATCTCTGATGGCCCTCAACATCTCATGCCAGCTCTGGAAGATAAGATTGTTCATACAGGGGTGGTTCCAAGGAGTTGTTTAGACTATTTGCAATTTTGGCTTAACGTGCTACCCCAAAGAACATAACCTCCATGCAAGATGCGATCCTACTCTATAGACAGGACTGAACTAGATGGACCAATGCTCCTGCTTGTTATTAGATTGCTTCCTATGGCTCCCTTTTACATGTGCTAAATCTTTGGATGTGCAGGGCCAAACACTGCTTCTTCCTCACATCTTGGTCCTGGAAACATTCGGGCTACTCGATGCAAAGCAGTTTCCTAACATCTGAACTGTATGCCAATAATGGGTCTGACCCTACTTTTATCACAGCAATAGACATATAGGACAACTGTTCTCATCTCCTTACCCTAGTTCTTGAAATTTCCTTTCCTCTAGTGACATTCCTAGTACCTTCTTTCCTCGACCACAGCTAGTCCCTTCCCAGAATAAAGAGTATTTGGGCTGCCTAGATGACAAGACCCCGCTCTCAGCCTCACTGATGTGGTCCAAAGGAAAGGAAAACAGTACATTTGGCACCAGCTTGGCTGAAGGTGTTGCTGGAAGGTGGCATACAAGCCACCATCCAACTGTCTCTGGGATTCTACTCCAGAGTTGTATAGCTTTTTCTTCTCCTAGAGATATCCCACAGGGCAGCAGAAGTTTAGGACCAGAGTTTTTCTTCTCTCAGAAGGGCTAGCTTTCTAGGTGGATGAGCCCCATCTGCCCCTCACTTTCCTCCACAGCATGTGCAGGAACTGCCTTCTTGACCATTGGTCCCACTATTGGTCTCAGCTGCTCAATCCGCAGGAGCCTTTATTCATGTGCATGGGAAGTCCCTAACATATCAAGGGTTTGAGAATCATTGGCTCCCCTCACCTCATTTAGCCAGCCAGTCGAAGCTGTTTTCAGGGTGTGGCAGCTGTCATATGCTGACAGCTTTAGGAGTCATAGATGAGAGCTAGGAGCATCTGCCTTAAGGGGGGACATGAGAGGAGCAAAGGAGACAAGAAACAGGAGAGAGAAGGAATGATAGCTTACATTTTCATTCAGCCTTTCCTTCAGATCACTTAAAGCAACTTAAATTTGTTAATCTAGTGATCCAATCAGGATCAGTGCACTGACATTCATTGGATTCAAATCAAGGTTTGATTTTGTCTCTCTTTAAATACCTTTACTGGATTCTTGTCTTCTCTTGGATCCTGCACACATTTCTTGATGTGGCCTTTAAAGCTCTCTCTGGCACTGCCGCCCCAAACCTGCTCTTAATATGCCAACATATTCCTGCCTTTGTTCATTCAGTTCTACCACCTTGACTGCTTGAAGGCTTCTGGCTCCCACAAAAGAGTCCTACCTCCCTTCTATTGTCTGGAACTAACTCCAAAATGTCCCTCTCTCTCCCTTTCTCTTTTTTCACTTTAAAATCCCTCTTCAAAATCAGCCTCTTCCATGAAGTAATTGACACAATTCCCTGTAAACTAAGCCTAGGCTTATGCAATTGTACTAATCACATAGCCTTGTTCTGTTGTCTCTCTCATGATTGATTTCTAGATTATACGACCTTTGCAACAGGTACTTGTTCTCTCATTCTTTGTGAAGCACCAATGCACATGTGCTCCCAAGAACACAGAATTTAGAGCTAGGAGCAGAGAACTGTAGTTGGAGGAAGAAGAAACGAGAAGAGAGATTATTTTCTTTTATTAAAAAATGCAGGAGGATTTAACATATTTCAAAGTGGAGGTGTAGGAGGGAAGGAGAAATAGAAGAGGGAGGGAGGGAAGAAAGAAAGCATGTTGTAGGGTTGATGACTCCCAGATCATGTCAACATTCTCTTGGTGAAGAGAGACTGCAGGATGCAAATTGCAGTTTGTGCAAGTGTGGCAATGAGAGAGCTTTTGAGATCAGGGTAGCACAGCTGTGCCCAAGAAGAATGCCAAACATGCATGCAGGAAGACTGGATAAATTGTCTCTCTTTCTCCATAAAAGCCAGAACATTCTGCCACAAGAGCCAGAGGCCAAGATGGAGCTAGGCAGAATTCTCACCAAAGACAGAGGGCAAATTTTGCTCTGTCCACATTGCTTGTTTGAGTGAAACTACCCTCCTTTTTTCCATGGAAAACTTAAGGAAGGAGAAAAGGGTGCAGGACTACTTTCCAATGGCGGTTTTGTTAAAATTCTCTGCAAAAGCCCAGATTATGGGCGGATACCCACCTTCCCTTTCCACCATGGACAATTGTGGGGAGGTAAGGGGAGGAGTTTTTTTGCAGAAGCCACAGCGAAGTGCAGGTTATATCTCCTTCAAAAGCCCAACACAAGGGCATACAGCTCTCTCTTCCCCCAAGTTCTCTGCATATGCTAGAG
This sequence comes from Podarcis liolepis, assembly GCF_965112155.1. Taxonomy (NCBI): domain Eukaryota; kingdom Metazoa; phylum Chordata; class Lepidosauria; order Squamata; family Lacertidae; genus Podarcis; species Podarcis liolepis. The sequence goes on along the minus strand of NC_139570.1, from coordinate 25,809,573 downwards.
AAGTTATGGAAGGAGACTACAAAATAATGGCCTGGTTAGTAAACCAGTGGTCTTACTGAACCTGAAACACCACATACATAGAGAATGCAGGCATATGGCAGTTACCAATTTCATGCCAATGATGATGGAGGGATTATAGTAGACAGGAACTGGGTGATCAGTGTCTGGTATTAGGCTTGTTCCAGTCCTAAACAATAAAGAAACTTCTTCATATTGTAACTTTTGTTCATCTTGTTATTCTTCAGATTTTTTTAGTCCTCTTGCAGTCATGCTGATGATTACAGTGTCATTCCCAAGCCCCACCCAGAAAGTCAAAATTGCAGAATAGGCAAATTGAAGGGAATAACAAAATCTTTAGGTTTAGTTGTTCCTCTGTTGAAGCCCTCCAGGAGTTTTACACTACAATTGTGTTGGCTGGGGCTTATTGGAGTTGTAATACAAAAACACCTGGAGAGCACCAGATTTAAGGTTCTCAGTTGTGTTATGAATCTCCACTGCAATACTCATACTTTAAAGCTGCCATTTTCAGGCAGGGTATGGTTCAAAATATTTTTCCATCCCTGATACGGCTTTAGGAAGGGATAGATAGATAGATGGATGTGCGTATAGTGAAACTCATAAGAGTAGATGTGATTACCGTATTTCTTTCAGTGTATTTGCTATGAACTGGATTCCTGTTGCAGCAAGCTCAAGAGCTGTGTGTACCTGTAGAACTCTTCCAAAGCTGTCATCAGAAAGAAAAACAGTATCAGAACTGGCTTGCCCCGTTGAGTGACTTCTGAGAATTAATTTCTCGTATGAAGTTTCATTATCTGGGCCTGTCAAATTTCCTTTTGATGTAGCTCATTGATGGTAGATGCTGGAAGTAATTAGGTTTTTTTTTTAATCTAGTTACATTTTCTGCATCCATTTGTCGTGTGTTTGAAATCCTTGTGGATAAGAGATCAATGATCTCTTCTTACTGCTGTAGTGGTGGTTGGTCCATTTGAGTCTTTGATTCCCACCTTTACTAGACTCAGCTTAACAAAATTATTTATCAGATCCAATGGGAGGTAATAGATGTCATTGTTACAGCTGCATTTGTGCTGGATGTCTCATTATCTGATGAGGTTTAGATTTGAAGCAGCCTCTAACTTCTAGAGGGGTGGGGGAACCTTTTAGGATGATCCACTCCCTGAGAATTATGGATCTCAATGCTCCCCTGGTGTCTCCTGGAGATTTTTCTGACTAATATGATTAACTGCCCAATCAATGCCCTGGTTGATCTCTAGAATTTGGAAGTAACATAGGCTGTCAACATAATTGCAACCATACGTCCTCTCCTGTCTTGTAGAGTTGGACCATCTCCTTGGTTTTCTGAGGAGTGGGTTCAGTGAAATGAGAAGGATGATGACTAGAGCATAAGTGACGAAAGACTTGGGCCAAATCCGACCATACACAGGTAAGAGCCTATTCTGTGACTGTGTTGGTGGCAAAAAACAAATCTTAACAATATCCACTCCTTATGTAGATGCCATAGTTATAGCAGAATAGTTTCTATGACTCTAGGACGCTGCCTACTCTGTTTCCTATGGATACTTTTCAGTTGGTAAAATCTAATACATGGACAAGATTCTGTTTACTTTTGACTTGTCCCCATCTTGTCTTTTTAAATCTGCCAGGACAAGGTTTGGAGTGTAGGTCACTGAGATGATAAATGCCTCATTAAGGGAGAGCAAAGTTCCAAACAACCATTAAGATGGTTGAAGTTAATTCCTTTCTACAAAAGCCATAGCTCAAATCATCCAATTTGAACAACTATTGCCTTGTCTTGGATCACAGTCTGTAGATGTGCCTTTTACCAATACCATCTTGTAGGCCAGCAGTGCCTTTCCTGGAAATGTTAGACCTAGGCTCAGTCATTGATACTCAAATCATGTTTTTAGGTTGGGTTACTGTAATTCATTATACATGGGATTGTCCTTGAAGATAGCCCAGAAACTTCAATTGGTGTAAAATATGGTCACCAGGTTACTGTCTAGGGCCAGGTCCTTTACCAGCCTGAATGTTTGCTAATTTATTTCCAGACTCAGAAAATGATCTGGGACCATGGCATCTTAGAAATTAGAATGGCATTCTACTTCAGCTATCAGATGTGGGTACAAAAGAGAGGGGTTTTTTCCTGTTTTTGGCACCCAGGATGTGAAGTAGTCTCCCAAGAGAGTTATAACAAGTCCTTTGACTGCACACCATTTGGCAGGCTTTGGAAACAGTCTGGGACATTTTCAGAACAAGACTTCATTTAGACTTCTTTTAGCCTACCACTGCTTTCAAATCTTTATTGTACTCAGTTGTTTTATTCTATTTGCATTATTTGTTATGTTGTTTTTATTGGCTTTTGCATTTTTTAAATTCCAGTATAGAAAGGTAGCCGTCAAGGGTTTGAGGATCAAGGGAATTTGGCCTCTCGATTTCAATATGCTGCCTGCCCCCAGGTCATAGTCCAAGCCTGATCCAGAATCCAGGTCTGTGGCTGTTGAAGGCAGAAGTTACTCTCAGCCCCAGGGTAAACCCTCAAAGGAAGTAAACTGCCCCCACTTTTTTGATTCACCCAGTTTGAGTCAGGAGATTCTCAAGTTGCATACCAGATGTCCCCAAGGAGCAAGAGTGAAAAGTACCACTCTCTGCTTCCTGAAGCCACAGGCAAAGTCAGCCAAATGCATAGTAGCAGAATGTGACCAAAGTGATCCAAGACACTGGTTTTCGAACCAAAGCCTTACCTAAATAACCATGCCTAATGAACCTTGTTACGGAGGGGTTTAGGAAACACGCACACAAATAACAAAACCTTGCCTAAACTGGATACATGACAAACACTCTTTGTCCCCTCAAAGAGGTGTGGCTTAAGGTTTTAGTCAGAAAGTTCAGAACCAAGATAGGGGACAAAGGAGTAATGTTAAGGAAATGTCTCATGCCCTCTAGCATAGTAACCTGCTTCTCAGCTGGAACTTTCCAAAACTCTTTGATGAACTCATGACAGCACAGTTGAAGAATGTTTGCCCCATTAACGGACTGGTCACTTTCGGCCTTGAGACGCTGGTACCAGATAACACAGGTGCAATAATTTTGCAACTGCTAACAGTTTGCTAAAAGAGAGAAAACTGCTTTCTCATAATTCCAGATCTTACTTCAAAAGTCTAAGCTTCTTGCTCAACTAAAGTTTTAAGAACTGAGCCAAAGTTTGGGCACAGAACTGGTACAACATCTCAATATCTTGACAGTATCAGAGGGGATTTTGTCCTTTCCTATACCGTTGCCAGTTTCCATGAGATGGTCTGCCTAGACACCTGGAACCCATTCTTAGTTAGGCTACCAATAAAGTGGTGGTTATCATCTCTGGACCCAGTTCTCAACTTAGTCGATCAGTTCCCAGTCCTATGCAATTCCTATCTTTTGTCTTGTTTTGAAAGCCTTCAAGACAAAAGATTCCACTGTGTCCCAAGGCACCTAATTCCAAAGTTGAAATGCTATTATATTTCAAAACGGTTATTCTCGCGTTTTGTGGCTTAAATCCATTGTTTCTTGTCCTATGGGGTGAGCAGAGGGGGTGAATTCTTCTGCATTCTCCGAGAATATGATATGCGAAAATTGTGATTGAAATGTAGCGGTTTCTCCCGGTCGTTCTCCACAGAATCCAGAGCAACAGGTGTGTGTTCCAATCAATGTTTGATAAAATATTTCTATATTTTCCATGTGTGTCTGATAGAAAGTGGTGGTGAAAGCTTCACAGGAAAATGTATAAACATCTGGTGGTTTCACACATAGAGCCCAAGCCATTGCACCTCGGTGCTACAGAAAGCCCCCCCCCCTAATAAAAAATGCCTCATGTTTCTAAGTCACAAACATTCTGCGATTCTGGATACTTCTGATCTTCCCATTTCACATGGGGCCATTTCTGTTGTACGTAGTGTTTGCTAATTGTCCTGCAGACATACAGTTTGCCCTTCTGTTTAGAAAGGGTCCATAAGTAAGAGATAAGCTCTTTTCCGGCTACCAGTCCACATGTCATTCCCTTTAAAAATGCTTTAAAAAGTTCTAGCCTACTGTCTCCAGTGCATATGCTACCACTGCATAAATCATTCAAAAATCTTTCCATGGAAGCCACCAATATTACTTCAGAAAGGGTTCATAATAATAATCCATATTTGTGAGCAGGAGCTGTTTATTTCTTCCATGCTCAACTTTAGCTATGCCTTCAATCTTGATTTTTCACATGGCATTAGTGTTTATATACTGATTTCCAGAAGAATCCTCTATTACACCCCCACTGTATTGTGTCAGCCTTCCATCTTGTGCATTGATATAGCACTGTTATCCAACCCTGATTACAAATAATTGGGGCATATAATAAAGCCAATCCACAGTAACCTTGATCTGATCAGGTGGTTGCTTTTGAAACATGCTTATCCTTTCACTAAAACAATTCTCAGGATTGCTAACAACTGCAATTAAACAGCACAGTAGTGATCCCTTCAGGAAATGCTAGGTGCTAATCTAAAAACCATTAAAAACTCTGGGAGTGCAAACAATTTAACCTGGCATCTAAAATATGCCAAATTTGGCACTAGGTGGAAGGGAGGATTCCATAGCTAAGATGCCACAACCAACAAATTCTGCCCCATCTCAGAAGGCACCCAGAACCCAGGCTTTCATGGTTATTTTAGTAAACAGGAAGGAATAAGTAGTCTTGGTCCCACAAGACTTAGAAAGATGAAAGGACTCACAGGTCATGTTTTGACATAATGCTAAACCATAACTTTAGTTCTTGGTCAGGGAATGGGAACCTACGACCCTCCAGGTGTTGCTCGACTCAAGCTCCCATCAGCTTCAACAAGTATGGTATTTGTAACCTCCTGGGAGGAAATGGATGTAGGTTTGTCAGGCAGGGAGTGTATGTGAAGATCTGCAACATCCATCTGCATCCCAAGTGGTTTCTTCTACTCCTCTTCAACCATCCAAATGTCAGCTCTTGGACTCTTCTACCTTTCCAGGCAAGCTAAGGTATCCAAGCACAGTGGCATGTCTTTAGCACAATTGTATCCTTGGATGGGTTGGTATGATTATTTTTTCCTAGGGGCTGTGAATATATAATGGGGAAACAGTGGAGGTCCCATTGGTGATTAGCTCCTCCTTGTGCAGTTCTGATTAGGTATCTAATAAACTGGATCATAGATCAGTTTTAAATTGAATCCTTCATCAGTCTTGGAATTAGTTAGTTTGCATAGTCACACCTGACTCTCCTTTTAAAACTGGTTGGTTAGCCTGCCTGTCTTTTGCCTCTCCGTGGCACGTTTCCCAGAGATGCTGTAGTTAACTTCAGAGCCAAGTGCAAATCTCCATTGCAAATTGTTGTTTCGCTAACTTTGGCTGTCCCAGCTTAGAAGTCTTAGGTTTGTGCAGAGAATAAAATGGCTGGCTTGCATGTATGAATTGTCATGAAATCATTTGCACTAGTCTTTGCTTATTCTTAAATGAATTTGTATTGGGAAGTTCAGTGTATATTAGTGTACTATAAGTTAGAGTTCTCAAGGGTTATGAACACAAATGCTACTTCCTTCTCCCATGACGATGTGAAAGTGAGAATAATATCGGTTTTGTATTGCATTCTGAAATATATCTGACTCTGCTAACTGGGTGGGCCTCCTTGAGCCTCAGTATTCCAGTGCACAAGTCTAAGCAGGCATGGGGAAGACTTCTGTTTGTGTGTAATTTTTATGAAAATACGGCTTTTGATGCCCAGCCAATTTATCAGTAATCTCAGTTTGACATAACTATTACTTCCACATGAAGACTACTCTAAAAAAGGGAATACAAATAGTTATATAATAGGGTTCAGTGTGACTTCCTTGAGACTGTGGGATCGACTTTTACACTTATCTTCTCTGAAGCAGCTGTAAAAAAATATTGCAAGTCTCTTGTGTCACCCCATTGAAGTCTTAGCTTGTATCAGTTCTGTATTTCTCTGTTTGGGGGCTTATGATTGCGTAAGCATTTAGATATCTCTCAAGCCACTTTGAATAAGTGAGATGCTTTGCCATGAAAAGGACTCAGAGGGCACCTTTCAGAGCCTTTAATTATTAAGCTATCTATTTGATCCGTTGAACTTCACCAAGCTGGTTGGCCATTTGTTAAAATGGAGTTAGTCCTATTGCTTTTGGTAAGTCTCTGCTATAAAATAGCTGCTTCACCTGGACATGGACAGTCACTTCAGCAGATGTATCGTATGTTGAGTATAGCAAGAATACTCCATCTCTTTTGAGAAGTGAGTGGGAGCAGATGTGCTCACATAGGAGACAGTAGGACTCAACTTCTGCCGACCTTTTATTGGCTTCAGTACGAGATGCTGATGGAGTCATTCGTATTCCATAGCATCCTAAGTGAAGGATATGTTTCTTTCTTCTCAGCTTCTCATTCAAGAGAGGCTAAATGTGACTTTAAAAAAAATACCCTGGAAGAGCAAACAAGGTCAAGACTTGGGATGACCTTTTTTAAAAAAAATGCAGAATTGACTCTTTGAGATTTATCTTTCTATCTCTTTGTTTTCAGTTTTCTTTTTTTCAATGTCCTAATAATGCTGTCCATTTCTTTCAGGTGGGTGTACATGGTATTAGAATAGAATTCATCAATGAAAAAGGATCAAAACGCACCGCCACCTACTTACCGGAGGTTGCAAAGGAGCAAGGTCATTGTTGCACTTTATCTCATATGCTCTGGTGAAGAATTTAAACATACCTAGGAACTTAAAATACAATATTTGACCTTGCGCTGATGTCAGATGATGGAGCAATACTTTAATTGTAAGGGATGACTCTTCTTTAAATGCCACTTATGTATCAATAGAAAGTAAAGGATTGTGTCCAACTAAGTCACACTCAGAGTAGACCCACTGAAACAAATAGACCAGTTAGCCACATCAGTTGATTTCAGTGGGTCTATAACTTACTTACTTGCATACAACCCTAAGTCCCTTTATTGGGAATCCTTCCATACATTGCAATGTTCTCTGAAACACAGTGATTGTTGGCACAGTCTACCAAGTACCACTACTGCACAGTCACCATTAAAAATGGGCAAAGGTTGATAAACAGTTGTTCGTGGTTAGATTGTTCTTCATTAAATAACATTGTTATTTTGTTCATTGCTATGGCACAGCATCTTTGATAAAGTGTAAGTTATGCATTTGCTGATCACCATTTTGTACTGAGATGTAAAATAGGGTTCATCTTAAGGAACTATGGGTTCATCTTAAGGAACTATGAAGTAGGTTACTTCTAAGCCATGGCTATTATCAGTTGCCCACCTGTAATATAAGCATGAAATAGGAACATAGTTCTGCTTCTGATTTTGATTTTTTTTTACAAAATGTTTATCCTGTTCTTCCTCCAGGGATCTCAGGGTGATACACATAATCCCCTCCCTCTATTTATTGTCAGCAATAACTCTGTCTCAGAAGGGTGGACAATGACTTAGGATCACCCAATGAACTTCAGAATTGGCTGAGGTTGTGAACCTGGGTCTCCACGTAGTCCAGCACTGTAGCTTGTAGGTGGAGGTCCTGTGGACCTCCAGATAGCTGTTGGACTGTAGCTCTCATCATCCCTCACCATTTGGCCAGGCTGGCTGGGGCTGATGGGAGTTGGAGTCCCAACAACATCTCAGAGGGTTCCCTAGCCTTGCCCTGTTTAGATGCTGCAGTTGAAGAGAGTGTGTGTCTGTTTTCCATAAATTTTTATTCATATTTGCACATATATACAGGAAAAACATTTATGGAAGAAAGAAAGAAAAAAGAGAGAGTGTGTCTGTTTTACCTTTTGTGGGGCCAAGATTTAACCAACATACATGCAATATTACCATTAGAAACTTCAATTGCAAATGACTTCATGTAGTTTTTTAGTGCAAACATGGCAGCAAATTTCTTGTTTGCTTATTACATACATATTAAAAACAGTTATATGAAGCTGCTCTTCCATATAAAACATCACAAGTAAGTATACAAACTAAAAGCATCAAATGTTTAAAAAATGAGCTCTAGAAAGCAGAATTGTGTGCGCCTTCTGACTTCCCACCCTTCTTCACAGGAAGAAATAGGTCAGATTTCTTCTTGCAAGGGCATTTTTCTAGGTGAGAGAATTTGCATGCTACATGGTTAGACCTGGCCCTGGCGTCTACACAATGTCTTCACTAGTTATGCCTTGCAATTTGGCTTTTGGTTTCTGTGTTCTAATAGTATTTTCCTCCCCTGATGATTCTCAACAGGATGGGACCATATTCAGACCATAGATTCCTTATTGAGAAAAGGAGGCTACAAGGCTCCAATTACAAATGATTTCAGGAAAACAATAAAACTGACCAGGTAGGAGTCCATTTTTCTCTATGCTTACAATCTGCATTTCATGGGCACGCCAGTTTTATTATTGGCAAAAAGTGAGCTGTTTCCTGCAGCATCTCTCCTGATAATGGCAGCAAAGATCTAATAATGACGCTTAATAGAATATTCTCCCCTTTCTTCTGCATCTGGATCTAATGGATTCTAGGAGTCTGGGCATATTAGGGTATTAGAGCTTTGCAAAGAGGAATTGATTATGATGATGAACAGATTGCAGTATAAGAGAGCAGAAGTCCTGAAGCTCTTCATTTAGAGGCTGAGGCAGTTGCTTTCAGGCTCTTAGCCCAAAGCAAATGTGACATTAAATGTATAACTGTATTAGCTGCAGGATTGAGACTGTCGGCAGAGGGGGCTTAACCCTTTCTCCCTGTACTGCACCCCTGCTGAAAATCCCCTGCTGCTTTTGTTAACTGGGAAATGTTTGTTTGTTTGTTTGTTTGTTTGGGAAAGTATTTGTATACCACCATTTCATGCAATACAACATGGAGGTGCACAGCAGCATATACCATAAAATGTAAAACACCACAAAACAGTATACAATTACTAAAATGACTGATGATAAAGAATAGACACATAGAGTGATTAAAAGTAGGCACATTGAATGAGTTCATGCATTTAACGTCAAAAGCTTTGGCCCTCACATCAGAGCACTGTGTCATGGCTGGACCAGCTTTTGTGCTGAACAGATCTAGGATCAGTTTTGAGCCCTTGAAAGCTATCATTGGACTTGGCCATTGTTCTGGGGTCTTAATTTTACCAATTTCTTGCAGAGCAGCTTCCCTCGTAGCTCTGTATTGGCACTTGGGTCAGCCTATAGCTTATGATCTATGCCAGAGCCTGTGACCATCCAGAGCTGGCTGCAGCTGATATTCCACCATGCCTCATTCTAACTCAGGCTCAGGAGAGTTGGGAGTCAAACATCTGGGTGGCCACAGGTTCCACATCCCTGATCTTTGCAAATTTGATGTATGGTCCTTTTAACTAGGCACTACTTCCCCAGTCCTGTACACATTGCCGAATGGGTGGACTTAATTAGACCCAGATTGCAACTGCTTCAATTTCAAGCCAGTTTAGCTTTTAAGGGAAACTTTAAACACAGCAGAACAATTCTGCCTTTTTTTCTCTTTAATGGCTAAATGTTTGCCGATCTGTGCTGTTTGTGTAATTAAACATCAAACTACCTTTAAAGGCAATTCCAGAACTATTCCAGATAAGTGCGTGTTGCTGATCATGGGCCAGATCCTGTGTTGGCAGCCACACCAAAATGCACATTCATCCTTAGTAGAACTTCTGGTTTAATTTACAATGCTTTTGTCCTCATGGGTCTTACCTCCCTTCCCATTTAGCCTCACTACTTCATCTTCTTTGGCGATTCATTTATTCTGATATATCAACAGTTGCACTTTTTAAATCATAAAGGTAAAGGGACCCCTGACCATTAGGTCCAGTCGTGGCCGACTCTGGGGTTGCGGCGCTCATCTTGCTTTATTGGCCGAGGGAGCTGGCATACAGCTTCTGGGCCATGTGGCCAGCATGACTAAGCCACTTCTGGTGAACCAGAGCAGCGCACAGAAATGCTGTTTACCTTCCTGCCGGAGCGGTACCTATTTATCTACTTGCACTTTGATGTGCTTTCAAACTGCTAGGTTGGCAGGAGCAGGGACCAAGCAACAGGAGCTCACCCCGTTGCAGGGATTCGAACCGCCATCCTTTTGATCAGGAAGTCCTAGGCTCTGTGGTTTAACCCACAGCGCCACCCGCGTCCCTTTTTAAAATCTTAGCAGTACATAAAACAGGTCCTGTGCGTGTGCTTAGAAGGCGATTGGGCCAGATCCGGCCCCCGGGCCTCAGTTTGCCTACCCATGTCCTAGGTCATTGGTGGATAATGGATCATAAAGGGGCGGGGAACCTGTGTGCGGACATATGTGTGTCTGGCCTCTATACGCAGACTGCAATGTGTGTGCATTGTGTCTGTTTCTTGATGTGTTGCTTTGGGAAATCCTGAACATTTCCTCCTTTTCTTTAAACCCTTCTGTCTCCGTTTTTCTCCCTCTCTGCCCCCATCCCCGGCCCCTGTAGGTACCGCAGTGAGAAGATGACCATGAGCTACACAGAATACCTTGCTCACCGTCAGCATCATCACTTCCAGAATGGCATTGGGCACCCCCTCCCACCATACAACCATTATTCCTGACACTGAGCCGCATGACCAGTCCCTGGACTTCTCTGCAGACCTCTTCCCAGGAGACCCCGCCCCCTCTTGGTCTAGCTATCTCTATTACTGTACAATTTTATGATGATAGTTTCCGTTGCCATGATGGCACTTCTCCACAGCAGGTTAAGTTCATCATGGCAACGGATGGAAACGCTGCATCATTACAAAGAGCCCCTTCACTCTCTTTTTACAAAATCCTTACTTTGGCTAGTATATAGACCTTTTGGGATTCTTTTCATATAAAACCTTAAAATTCTAACTTCATTAACATTGAATTATATCAGTCAAGTTTCTCTGTAAGACTGTGGATGGAAGGAAAGAGTATAATGCTTAAAGGGCTTGGATTAGAGAATACAAGCATGATTAGCTGCTCATAAAAACAAAATATACAAGATTTAGGTCAGAAACTTAGACTATGAAGGAGGCCTGAGTAGGACTAACTGTACAATCCTCAATGCTCCTATAAACTTGTTTTGATTTCGTGTAAGTAAATATGTGAGCCTCAGATTCTTCTGATAATCCTAGGAGAGGCAGATTTTGAGATGAATTGCTTGATTATGAATAGAAGGCAGCTATGGTTTTTGCGTGGTATACAATGATCATATAGGAAGAATTTTATTGCAAAGCCAGTTCAGGCTATATTGGCCAATGCATTTGCCATTTCAGTTGCTGCACATCTAGGAAGGCGGTGTGCCACCTTTTTACTCATGGGACTCAAGGCCTTCACAGGCCCCATGTATAGCAAGGTGGCTTGTGCATGAGTGACTGTTTGCACCAATGCCATTCTAAGACTTCAAGGATAGAAGCTGCTTTTGTGCTGAAGCCGTTGGCATGTAGCAGCTGTCGTATAAGGAAGTCAATGGATTTAGGTATTAGTGCCTTTGACAACGATGCAAGTTATCAAAATAATAGGGGGGGGCATAGGGATAAACTGGAGAAAAGATCGCTATATTGAACTCCTTTCTCTATTGAGAGTTGGTGAGGAATGAAATTAGTTCGAGAGCAGAAATCGGTTTTCTTCTCTCTCTTCCCAACATATTCCAGTTGCCTGGAGTTTGTTACAATCAACCAAACGCAATTACTGTTTTAAGTAGTCATGGTGGTGGATATGAAAAATGTGTTTGGATTTAATGAGTCATCTGAATGGTTCTGAGCCGGAGGGATCAGTCCTGTGGCAATGACTGTCTTTCTGTCCTATGTGAAAGGGGCTGAAAGAGTTATTGTCTTGATCAGACTCTAGCAATGAGGAAGAGAGACAGGGAAAAGGCGTTCATGAAGTTGGAAGCTGTTAGTAGTTTGGGACTCACCTTATTTAATGTACTGACAGAACTCTCGTGGACAGTGATGAAGTGTATATTCAAGGGGATAGGCTCTTTGCTAAACAGCCCTGTGATCTTAAGATGAAAAGTGAGATATAAATTTAATAAATAACAATAATAAATTTTGGAGGAACCAAATACATTTTCACAGGAATCCCAGCATATTTCATTCACTAGATGTGGAGTTCATATGCATACCTATAGGAGGATAGATGAGTGTGGGCAAAACCAAACACTATTAAATGTCAAGCAGCTGGTTAAGAATCCTCAAATGTACTCTTTATTCTCATACGTACAGAGAGGCAAGCAGAGGGTGGCTCTCACATTAACAGGGAAGCTAGCAGAGAAAGTTCTCACAGGGAATGCTGTCATTTCCTTCATCCACAGCATTTGATGTCCAAATATTAACTTTCTGTTTTAATGCCTTAATTTTAAGTGAGCAGAAGGCCTGAAAACACAAGTAGCCAACAGATGTCTGGCAGACATTGCAGGTCAGGAAAAGAACTGGCCATTGCTTCTGTTGAAGTTATGTGGGGACCCTTTCCATTTGGGTGTTGGAAAGCAGATTCACCTTGAAACAACAGGTATCAACAAGTGGCTTTCTGAATGCAACTTTTTCATTCTTGCCCTTTAAAGGGAAACTTGAGCACAAGCTGAAAAAAATATTATCTGCTGCAAAACATTTGAAAAATCAGCCATGGCCACCCAATCCCATCTTTCCTCTGTTATCTCATTACAGCTCATGCTTCTGGGTGAGCTCATTGTTAGAAGTTTTTTAAAAAGATCTATTATATATATATAAATATATGTGTATTTAAAGGTGCTAATCAACCTTGAGCAGGTCACGTGACTGGTCATGCGGACTCGGAAATCATATCAGATTTTTTTAGAGAAAAAAAATCCTCAATATATGCAGATGTTATACAGAATTTCTTACCAGTGTAATAATGAAATACTGATTTAAATAAAATATCCTGCAGGGTTTGAAGGACGAGGTCAGCAATACTTCCCACCATGGCTTGGGGGAGGAAAAAGGATCATTTTGTCTCCTTTTTTGTACACAGTGTAATGCACAATGCATATTTGTCTATGTTTCAGTAGCTGTTGCTTGGGAAATTAAAACTAGTTCAAAGGGTTATACAAACTGGAAAGGTGTGCTTTAAAAAAAACATGAAAAACCTCCAGACCCTTCTGAGCCTATCTTGCATATGTTCATTTAGGAAGAATTCTTGCTTGGCATGTTGTGCCAGAAGCTTCAGCAAATGTTCTGTTTTTACATATAGATGAATCTGTTTCTTGCTGACATTTTTTCCTGGCACTTACCTCTTGAGCATGGAAGTGCCAACGACACAAAGGATTATGTTTCTTATGTAATTGTAGGTTTATTCGTACAAAACATGATGTACTTCACAGGAACATAGTAGCTCTGTTTGCTGAAAACAAATCAAGGAAAAAACAAGGCTTGAAATATGCCTTGTGGTAGGTTCCTAAATATGCAAATTGAAATTGGAGCATTTTGTGTTGATTTTGAAAATCCCAGACAGATTTCTCACCTTCCTGTCAATATTGATCACTGAGCTTTGGGCAAGCATTGATCAGTTACTTTTGCCTTATTTCATTCCAAAAGGCGCTTTTGTTCTAGCTTTAAAAGTTTGCTTCCTGCACCCGTGTGGTATGAGGCAGTTCCAGAACAAGTCTCTCCGGTTATGCTGAAGGAGAGTTGCGTCCCTGAGCTGCACACACACAACATACACCGTTCCAGTAGCTGGAAGAGTCTTGTGCAGTGATGTGTCTTGCATCGTTGCCACTTTCCCGCCGGGGCCGCAGCAGGCTCCAGTGGGATGGGAGGTGCTTTGCACCAACCGCAACACAATTGTCAGCTGGAAGCACCGGGCCACACCACACCCCCTGATGCGTATGTATCTCAACCTTTTCACTTGTCTTCAACTGTGCAGGTTCTTGAAACTGTTGCCTGGAGTAGATTACATCTCTTGTGTGTTGGATCGAACCAAAGAATCCTCCAGCCAAGCCTAAATGCTGCTCCTAAAAATAAAAATAAAAAAGCCTGCCTTCCAGTCCTTCCAAAATCCCTGCAGGATGAAATGGGTTAACTTTTTTTTATTTTTGTACAGTTTCTTAACTGATTTTTTGCTAGTGATGTTAATTGAATTAAGTTTCGAGGAGCCTAAGCGACTCCTCCAATGAAATAAAACTGGTGACTTTTTGTGTTTTAAATAAAATAATATAGAAACCCGAAGTGTGCCTCTCAGATTTTAAGGGTTTCTGGTTACATTTATTAAGACCAGCAATGATTATTCTTTATATACAAAGATATGGTTTTTTTCCTTGTTTTTTTTATTACTGTTTCAGAAGAAGACTAAAAAAATGAATAAAAAAAAATACCTTCCTTTTGCTCTGGATCCAGTAACTTTGCTGGTACACAAATGCACTGAGAACAAAAGAACTTTTGTAACAACTTATGACTGTTTTGTATATCAAAGTTGATTCTTTTCAAAAGATTGGATCTAGTTTCTAAGTTATTTTCGTGTTTTATATGTTACAAGAATTAATGGTTCACCAGCATAATGAGTTCTTTAATGCAACAAGGTGACACAAATGGGCAAAAAAAGAAAAGCTGCCTGGAGTAGCTTAAAGGCCCCTATTTTTTTCCTTCCTTAGTAACTTGACTATTGATTACAATATTATCACAGATTACCACAAACCTCCTACCATTTAAACTAGATCCTTCCATGTTTATTTGCTATTAGTGTGAAGATACTGTTGAATAAAATGGGCATTTTTATAAGTATGGCTTAAAGGTAAAAATGAGGAAAAAGGAAAAAAAAAATCTAGAAGGTAATTTGTGGGTCTGTGAGATAATGGCTGTGGAAAGATATTGTAGTAGTTTTAACACTATTGTTATTACCTTTTAAATCATTTACCCAATAAAAATAAGCAGAAAAAGAAAATAATCACTGCTTGTATTTATGCTTTTCCTTCAAAGTGTTTTGGCCTGGTATATTTCAACCAGAATGTACTGCAGTCATCCAGATACGTTCAGCTGCCACCATTATGCAAGAAAATGGGAGATAGGGAGGCTTCAAGTTAACTTTGAAAATGCATTTTAGCTTTTCAGTATGTAAGCAGAGGGCTTTTCTTTGAAGTCCAGTAGGTACCCATGAAGGGGAAACCATACTGGGCATTCTCTGGTGAGCATCGTGTAAGATTTAAAGGTGTTTCTACCAATTGGCAACTTGTTAGCCAATTCATTGTACAGTGGTACTTCGGGTTACATACACTTCAGGTTACATACGCTTCAGGTTACAGACTCCGCTAACCCAGAAATAGTGCTTCAGGTTAAGAACTTTGCTTCAGGATGAGAACAGAAATCGTGCTCCGGCGGCGCGGCAGCAGCAGGAGGCCCCATTAGCTGAAGTGGTGCTTCAGGTTAAGAACAGTTTCAGGTTAAGAATGGATCTCCAGAACAAATTAAGTACTTAACCCGAAGTTTACAAACTTAATCCGTTCCTGAAGTCTGTTCTTAAACTGAAACCGTTCTTAAACCGAGGCACACTTTCCCTAACGAGGCCTCCTGTCGCTGATGCCCTTCCACCATTTGGATTCCATTCTTAGACCAAGGTAAAGTTTGCAAACTAAGACACTACTTCCGGCTTTGCGGAGTTCGTAAACAGAGTAGTTCGTAAACAGGACTGTTCGTAAACCGAGGTACCACTGTACTTGGTGTTCCTCTGTTGCATGTAAATTCAACCTCCTGAAGTGTTTCAGTGGACTTTTTCAACTTTTCGAAGTCCACTTGAAATAGGATTCCACAGCTCTTTCAAGTGTGATGTACGAGTTGCAGTTTGTGGCTGAATACCACTGTCCTTGCCACTCCTTTAACATTTTTTTCCAGCCTCCAATCAGCTGGCTTCAGTTGGAGCTACTGCTAGGCCCCTTCCATTATGTAAATGACCCATGTTTGTGTAAATCGTAAGGAAAGATCTCCCATGCTTTTTAATAAAAGCTACTTTGGGGGCATGCTTTCCACAAGCTCAGAATTTGAGCTGTGCTTTTCTTCCAGCTGCTTTTTAAAAAAACTTTAAAGGGCTGACTTTCCCTCCTCCCCTCCAGTTGGGTGTGTGATTGTGGAGTAGCAGAATGCCATGCCTATTAAGTATCTAGACCTCCTGGTCTTAAATTACTATTGATGCAGTAGTAATATGGTGACTTAAAACAGGGGGACTTTCAACGCTCCAAGTCAAATTACAGTTTACAAGTTCGCTTTCGCAATCTTAAGAGTCTTGTGGCACCAAATGTATTAAGAGCACAAGCTTTTTTGTGAACCACAGTTCACTGGGTCAGCAATGTAATCCATGAAATCTTATTGCCATCATATGCATTTTGATCTTTGAGGTGCAATAGGACCCTTTGTTCTTTTTGCTCCAGCTGGCTAACATAATTACCCCCCTTTGGCAATTCCACAATCCAGTTATTTTTAAAGGAAAAACTATTATGCCAGCTGTAGGCTGATATTGTGATATGTAGATCAATGGATTAAACTAGCTGATAGGCTCCAAAATTATTATATTTGGCTACACAACCACCAGCCTTATCCTTAATTTTTATCTATATGCTTTCCTAGAAATGTGCATAGCTCTCAGGTACCTACTAGCTGGTGCTCTTGCCGTCAGTAGCAACTATGAACTTCCTGCATCTCCATAGGACTTTTAGAGCAAAGGGTGGCTTTGTGTTTTTGCTCCAGGGTGGTCCAAGCCCTTTAGATTCTGGATGGACGTTTTAGCCACCATCCCACAAATGTCCAAAAGTGGAAGTTACCTTTAGCATAACTTGTTTTAATTCCTTTACACCACAACTGTGCTAATTGGATGTAGGAATATTTATTCCATTTAAATAAATGCAACCAACTTCCCCAGGAACAATATTTTATTAAGAGATAAAGAAAGTCATTTCAGACACAAATACAAATTCCCATAAATTCAAGTACGCGATATCTACTTTGTGTATTTGGAAAATGTTACCTAATGGGTTTTTACTACATTTTTTTAAAAAGGAGTAGTTTATAAAATTGAGCCTACTATAAGACACCTAGGATTCAGTGGAAGAGAGGAGGGCTTCAGGGTGGGTTATAGGTCAGTGGAGACACATACACATCCCACTGCCAGCTTTGATGATGGAATAAGCCTCTGCCCAACGGGTACCACTGA
The DNA here is from genome assembly GCF_965112155.1 of Podarcis liolepis. Lineage (NCBI taxonomy): Eukaryota > Metazoa > Chordata > Lepidosauria > Squamata > Lacertidae > Podarcis > Podarcis liolepis. The sequence continues at coordinate 25,792,389 of NC_139570.1, read as the reverse complement.
AAAGAAATTCAAAGTAACAAAAGTAATACAGTTTGGCCAAGAAAGGGAGAAAATGAGATGGCTGGTGTTTTTTTAAATTAACTGGCTGGAGATGCCTGCTACTGCAAGAGAATGGCAGCTTCAGATTAGTTGCCATAAAAAACTCATTTTTCCCATATTTATAAAGAGGCAAAAAAGGAATAGGAATTCCCCTGATCTTGATGGTGGCCCAAACAGCAAGGATAGGTTAGCTATCCTAAAGATACCTAATAAATCATTTATGGATCACAGTTCCTGCTTAAAAAATAAATACTTAATCATAGCTGCTGCAGAAATGTATCATATGTAGGTTAATCTTCACCTCCATCACACAACACAACCACAAATGTACAAGAAATCAGGGTATTTTGCCCTATAAAGACTACTGGCGTACAAACTCAAGTTCGTAATACATAGCAAAATAGTTCATTCTAAAAGAGGAGTAATGAATACGGCCTTTACAAAACACTGAATTAGCAATACAGAAAAATATCAAATTCTGATATATAGGCCACAGAAAAGATAGTCACAGCTACACTGAGGTACTCTAAAAATTGTCTTCCTCAACCAAGTGCCCTGCAGATGGGAGTTGTTCGAACCATCTGGTGGGCACCAGGTTGAGTAAGGCTGATCTCTAATGTTAAAGTGCACATCACAGCCACCCTTTCCAGGCCTTCCATCTCTGGCTTTCCAAAAGGACAGCTTCTGCTGAACAGAAGGCTACCCTGCAGCCCTAGGGAGTTCTACAGCCAGAAAGATTATACAAGAAGCTCCAAACACGAAAGCACTGAAACCCACGTCCATGCTGATCCAGCCATATAATCTAAGTGGATGAGTAAAAATCCACAATGCACAGCAACACAGGCATTCTAAGGTGCAGTGCTTTTTTCTAGGGGTCCTCAAGGGTACTCAGTACTGGCACCTCCCCCCCCCAAAAAAATGTTAAAAGTGTGGCACTTACTGTTAACAACTTCATAGTGCCAGCACCTTTATCTATTTTTTTTAAAAAAAGCACTGCTAAGGTGCAATAGACTTTGGCACCCCACTTATTCAAGAACCATATCCTAACAAAAGCTACACTTTGCCTTGCAACGCTATGCCTTGAAAACTAGCTAAAGAAGCAATGAAGACAGTCTTTTAGTTAGGGGTGGGGGAGGTATGAGGCCTTTAATGAAACTTACAAATTCCAGCCTCTGGCTCCTTAAGACAATTCACACACCCACCTTCAATGAACAGGACAGCATATAAAGGCAAAGTAGGTAGGGGGCCCAACTCACCTGGAAGTCAAGCACTGGACAAACACATCTCTCCAAGTGGATATTCTCCCCTGCTGTCACCTGTTACAAATTGTCCTGTCAGAAATGAAAAGCCCCTCTTGGCAAAGGATGCAATTCTTAAGTAGGTTAGGTTTTACCTATGGAGGTGGTGAAGAGCAGGGATGCAGAACCTATGGCCCTCCAGATGTTATTGGGCTCCCATTTCCATCAATCCCAACCAGCATGGGCATGAGCAGGCACTGTGGGAGTTGTAGTCCAGCAACATCTGGAGGGCCACAGTTTCCTCACCCCTGCTGTAGAATCTTCCCCAATGGTACAGAGGTAAGTGCATAACTCTGGACTAGTCATTAGAAATTTCAGGCTTTTACTTTAGAACCAATCAGGTTTTGGAAGTTCTTAACAGGGAAGGGGATTGTCCTGTCACTTAACCGAAACACCCAACCAAAAAAAGTTTATAAGAAGGGTCTTTTTGGCTTCAGGAGGTAAAACTCAGGAAAACCCAAGTTGTAGAATACTGACTCAGAAAGCAAGTTCTATTAGGTGAAGGTCCCTTTACTGAATGAGCTGGCCAACTTCTGCAACTACAAAGAGCAGACTTGGCAGCTCTTTGTCTGGAATGAAGCCAAACACACTTTTGTTCTATACTGACCAGCAGTCCTTTTATTTCAAGAATGCAGCCCAACTCACCAACATTCACAACTACAGACTGGAATATGCCACAGTGCCACACACCAGAGCCCTGAAGGGCATACTTGCATGAAGTGCCCCACACACTGATGCAGGCAGCCTCCCATTCATCAGTCATGAAAGTATGTGGCAAAAGTAACAGGCAGGTGATTATCCAGACCAGTAATGCTTTCACCGAAACTAGTAATGTATGTGTGTGTGTGTGTGTGTGTGTGTGTTTAACCCAGTCAAACTGATCATTAATGCAGTTTTGCTTACCTCAGAAGAGGAGGCGTGTCAGCCTTAGTGACAAGTTTGAAGTTGCTCAGCTATCTCCTCTGAAAGCAAAACTAAGTGGAACACTTGAAAGAGGGCAATGGGAGAAAACATGGCACTTTTTAAGAGTGGCAAGTCACTTCCAGGGAGAATCTGAAGCATGGACTAAGGTGATCAAGAAGCATCAACATGTTTGTTGAAAGGGGCTGGGAAAAGGTAAGGCTGAAGGATTAGGCCCCTTGTGGATGAGCAACATGGCACAGGGTTGAAAGATTTGGCCACTCTCAGTCAATTCAGAAGTTTCACTCAAAACCTAAAAAACAGCAGCTACTATTTCTGCTCCAGGGAGGGACTGATGGAACTGGAAACAAGTACAAAAAGGGTCATCACCAAGGGCTAGGTGGCTTCACTGCGATCAAAGAAAGAAACCTACTCAAAGTAATTCTAACAGATAGAAAGGTCAGGCACAATTGCTTACAATTTTCAAGATTTTATACTGCTGAATCCTACATTACTGTCTACTTGTCTATGATAAAGGATTACAGCTATGCTAGGAATTTCACTGTCTTATGCCTTTGTTTAAATATGCCACTTTGGGAGAGTAAACAACCTAGACATTAAGATTCACCACAGCAACTGCAAAGAGCAACCCTGGACAGGATTACTGAATATTATGCAAGACTCCCTCCTTCAATGCTCTGCCAGAAGCAGAAAATAGGCATATGAAAAGCAGGGCTGTGAAACAGGAACTCATCAATGAGCATCTTTGATAAAACTCATGGTAGTAAAGAGTATTCACAGTATAACATGTACAAAATTCCTCACACACTACAAAGATTCCCAAAACAAAAAGGTTTACAAAGACAAAAGTCCAGGATACTCTTCTTTGTATGCCAAATTGCAGTTAAATATTCAAGTTTTGGTCAACTGAAGTAAAATACTCAGTCGTGTCTTTTGCAGTTCCACAGCTCTACGAATCTCCATCCCACCATCTTCCCTTGGTTGAATGAAATGAGCTGCAATGTTGACCGTTAAGGCAACTTCTCTCTCCTTGAGGTATCAGTGACTGCAGAACGCATCCCGTTGGAGAAATATACCTGGAGGAAATATGGCAGTTGTCGTATCTTGCATTCCACAACTAAGGCAATGCAACCAGAAGAATGGGGGGGGGGGGAGAGAATGCTTAACACATTGCCACGACAGGACACTGTGTGACCATTAAGCAGAATAGTTCTTCAGAAGGTTACAGAGGAGCATTCTTCACCTTTCTCTTCAAATCTGGGCTAACACTGAAAAGGTAACACAAATCCATTCTACTTGTCACCAGCAATCACCTGCTTCCTAAAAAAATTCTGCACCTCTGCTCAGGCAAACCAACTAGTTCTTCATGGGTGTGGTTAAGTGAGACTAAACATAAACGCCATCAGGTGTGTTTAAGTAAACACCATCATTAATTTTAAATACTGTATGATTCAGTTTGCAGAAGGGTAAAATTGTAACCAACTCAAACTGACAGTGTCTCTTTGTAGAACAATTATTCCTACGCAGGCACTGCTTGCATCAAGAGCATAACACCCCACAATTCATTCCCTAAATTTATTACATACTTTCCCCCTTCTTCGTGTTTTTCACTTATCGGTATAGAAAACCAACCTATGAGCTGGAACCAAATACAATATGGTTGGATTTGAGCACACTGGGACAGAAATCCACTGTAGCTTGGAAAGTCTTTATTTCTTGTTTCTTTTAGTGGGTTGTTAATTGTTCCCCATGGTTTCAACCAGCTTAAACAGAACAGAACCTTGCTAATTTGTATTGAAGATCAGGGTATGCCAAACACCGTGATCAATTAATGATAAGTGAATCAAGTGAAATTGGCAGAAATAGGATACTACAAGATGCTCAGTGTCCACAGTACAAGATAAACTGCATTTTACTGGTAAATTTAAGAACCACCACTAGGACTGGTAGATATCTGGTTTTCAACATTCCAATCTATGTCTGAAACATGGAGGTTTGGGGAGAGTGAAGATCAGTCGAAGGAGCAGCCATGAGGGAGATCAGGTGAAGGAGCAGTGTGCTATGCGCACTGTAGATTCCTCCTATCGGAGGCAGGCAAGCCCTCACGTTTGGTGTGCAAATTCCTTCCACTCCTCCCTAGACAAAGGGAGAAGGGAGAAGAAGCCCACCCACGATTTCTGCAGTGTAGAGACACTGCAATTACAGTTACGGGGAGGTGCTGAGGCTGGGAGTGGAGTGTTCAGCCACTGGGAGGGGAAAGGGAAGGCAGGCACCCAGCTGCCAGAGGGCTCTCAATTATACTGCCCTCTGGAGTTGTGAAGTCTGTGCTTTGCAATACATTGCCAGCTCAATTATTCTGAAATAGTTCTCACAATGTGGTCTGCAAACTATGTATCAATACATTGCCCAGCCCTAAGCACCACCCTGTGTGATTATCTACTAAGAACTAGTGGATGCAGCGAGGACACCATATATCAAGATTTGGGAGACCCTGGAACACTTGAATCCAAAGTAGCAATATTCTGTTTTCTAAAGGATAGAAACTGCAGGGAATGAATGTCACCCTCTCAGTGGATAAGGCCACAAGTTTTGCCATTGGCTATGGGCAGTGAAAAATCAGTAGTCAGTTGGGAATGGGAGGGAACACCTTATTTTGTAACAAAAGGAACCATTAATCAACGGTGCTTTTTCCTCTTCCCCTTTTTCTGCAGCACAACCACCAGTCCTTTTATGCTTCCTATAAAAAAAACCACTTCCTTCCAAGAAGAAGCTTCAGTAGATTTTCTTAGCTGGGAGTCGAAGCAAATCCACACAGAACCTAAAGACAGGCACAGCACTGTAGTAGATGCCAATTATGAGTTTCCCATGAATCAAAGTCATGATCGTCTGGTGGCCGGAGGCCCAAAGTCTATACCAAGGGCCATAGAAAGGATCCGAGATGGCAGGGCACAGCATATTGTTCAAATTCACTTGTGTGGCCTAGGAGAAGGGAGAGAAAAGGATGGTTCAACAATCTTCACAGCAACTAATTTGTTTACCCAACTCCCTTAGCAACCCAGAAGCAGCAAGCTGGTCACTCCCTGAACCTGAACCTCCCATGGTGCTGTTAATAGGCTGGGCAACAGCAGTTGGCCAGATACAGCATCTGCAAAGAGAGGTGTGACTCGGAAGCACCTGTGCACAAAGCAACATTGCCTAGGTAAGTCACAGTAGCATTAAGCACATACACACAGTAATTGCTCTTTCAACTACTGGCAGGCATATATAGCAAACATTAATGTTCACTCACCAGTCCCAGAATTTGTAAAACGCTAAAGTGGTAGATAAACATCAGTCCAGTGGATAATAAAGCCCACCAGAAATTCCAAGATGGCTCAGGAGTGTAGACACCTATTAGAAACAGATGGAGAGAAAGGAAAAGTCAATGTTTCATTGATTGCTATAGTTCCCAAGTAACTAGTGCCTCTTTAATAAGGCACTAATTTTCACACCAAGATTACAAACTGTGGAGCACCATTTCTGGGTCTGCAACCATTAGGGTCTGCACCTTAGGTCCAAAAGACGAGGGATACCTCAGTTGAAAACCTTAACTTATGAACACAGTCACAATTTTATGCCGTGTATGTTTCCAAAGGCATCTGAACAACACACACATCGTTACAGATCCTGGAGCCTTTCAAACCAGACATTCTGAAGATGTAACCAGCAAAAGAAGGCTTCTGCTTCCACTACTGCCTCAGGCGTAGGATTCTGAGTTTGGAGAAAACAGTAGCATTAATGTGTAAGGTAAAGGTACCCCTGCCCGTACGGGCCAGTCGTGTCCAACTCTAGGGTTGCACGCTCATCTCGCTCAAGAGGCCATGAGCCGGAGCCGGCCGAAGACACTTCCGGGTCATGTGGCCAGCGTGACGAAGCTGCAGCTGGCGAGCCAGCACCAGCGCAGCACACGGAAATGCCGTCCGTTTACCTTCCCGCTATAAAGCGGTACCTATTTATCTACTTGCACTTAGGGGTGCTTTCGAACTGCTAGGTGGGCAGGAGCTGGGACCGAACGGCGGGAGCTCACCCCACTGCGGGGATTCAAACCACCGACCTTACGATCAGCAGGTCCTAGGCACTGAGGTTTTACCCACAGCGCCACCCGCCACAATGTGTAGTTGCTGCCAAAGTATTCTCCAAACCTGCTTCTCCTAACCTTCAGCCTCTAGTCCACTCTTGCTGTGTACAACAGATTTCTACTATCACCACCTGCAAAAACATGGTGAACTTTTTTTTTGTTTACCACACAGTAAACAAGACAATCTGATTCTGCACACTGATGCTCCCACACATGCAAGGGAAGCCACTTGCAAAGGAGCAGAAGCTGCTAAGTGGGAGGATCAGATCCTGTGCAGGTGGCAGGATCAGGAAGGAAAAGAGGTCTTGCAGTGCCGGAAAGGAGGAGAGGCCTGGTGGGAAAGGCATCTCTCCCCCCCCCCCACCCCACTTCATCCTGTGAAGATGCAGTTGGCCAGTAGTTCTTTCCATTTCAGTTTCCTCAGGCTTATCGCTCACGCCAGTGTCTCTTTCTTGCCTGACATCCTGCCTCTGACAGCCCCAGATGGCTCTGGGAATCTCAACCCAACCGGTCACTACCATGTATCACTATCTGGGGGTGCCTCAACCCAACTCGAACAAGGCACAGATCCCTTCAAAAAGGCCTGATTAGGCTCAGTAATTTGGGCTGTAGCTGAATCCAGTGCACAGCACAGCCCTGCCAATTAGGCAAAGCTGCCTGAATATTGTAGGAGTCGATGCCATTTACACAACCTTGGCATTCGTCACTGAGCACCTTGACTTCCCAGGAGAGGCGGTTACGTGCGCTTCCAGGGAAGGAAACAGCTTTCAGGCACAAAGCAGCTTATAAGCTTTCTTAGCCAGTGGGTGGCTAAAGGTCAGCACAAGCTTCGGGGGGGGGGGTGGATTTTGGAAAGCAGAGTGCCAGACTCCGTGGAGAATCCTTAGAAATCCCAGGAGTGAGCACATGCTCCTTCAGCAGAGACAGACAATGAGAGGAAAGCTTTACTGGGGAGAGGGGAGGCTGGTCGATGTGGCCTTTGAATGCACTTCTTTCTTCCCACCCACCCCCCATGTAAATAAATGGTTGCCTATAAAACAAAGGGCAACCATTTATTTATCTTGAAGACACTATTACAATAATGGCAAAGCCAATTAACATAGGAAGAACTTTCAATATATAGGAAGAACTTTCTGACAGCTAAGAGCTGTTTGGCAGTGGAGAAGACCACCTTAGAAGGTGGTGGACTCTCCTTCACTGGAGATTTTTAAGCAGAGATTGGGTGGCCATCTGTCAGGGGTTATTTAGCATTTATTCCTGCATTGCAGGGGATTGGACTAGATGACCATTTGGGTCCCTTCCAACCTTTCAATTTTATGCTTCTATGAATTCTGTACTGAAGGCAGCCTCTTACTGATGGGAGGGGTTTTATTCATGCAGCTAAAACAGACCCCTTCCCCTGGGGTTTCTGAAACATACAAGTTATCTTGAAATGCAAGCCTCACCGGTCTCAGTGCTAGAAGAGAACAGGGAGAAATTTATTTCAGCTTTTCTGAAATGTGTCTGCTTTTAGTGCACAAGATGCTGGACGGATACCCATGCCTGAACTGCTTTTTGTGTGGAAGCAGGATGATATGAACCTTCAGCCTTATCTACTAGGACATTTTATTGGTATAGACCGTATTTTTCACTCTATAAGATGCACTTTTTCCCCTCCAAAAATTAAGGGGAAGTGTGTGTGTGTCTTATGGAGCGAATGCAGGCTCCATGGCTTCAGGGATAGCCACATGAAGCCTCCAGAGGGCAGCGGGAGTTCCCGCTGTACTCTGGAGACTCCGCGTTGCTTTCGCTGAAGCCAGGAGAGCAAGACTCTCCTGGCTTCAGGGATAGCCGCCTGAAGCCAGGAGAGCGAGAGGGATCAGTGCGTACCAATCCCTCTTGCTCTCCTGGCTTTGCTTCGCTGGAGAGGCGCTGCGCAGCTTTCCCTCTCTGCACAGCGCCCCTTCAGCGAAGCGGGAGGAGAAATGGAAGGGGCTCCATTTCTCCTGCTGCTTCGCTGAAGGGGCACTGCACAGAGAGGGGGAGAATTTTTTTTTCTTGTTCTCCCCCTCTAAATCTAGGTGCATCCTATGGTCAGGTGCGTCCTATAGAGCGAAAAATACGGTAGTTCAGACCCACAAATAGCCACTAACAAATAGCCTGCACCTAGTAGAAACTGCCCCAGACGCTCCTGACTTACTCCTGGATTTCCAGCACAGGTATATCCCTACTTAAAATAAAAATAAAAATCCACAACATGCTCAGAATAGTTCCGAACAAATGGTGCATGTTTCAGCCAGCTGGAGAAGGAAGCAAAACATTGGAAGGCTTTCAAATGCAACTCACTCCCTTCTAGCCTTTCATCTTCAGTTTATGGTTGCTTATCTCCTTAATGAAATTCTCTCTCTGGATAGGGCTGAAACTTATTGTTTGCGGCTCCATTAGCAAGGTCGTGTATGGAAATACTGGTGATAAAAGCAGAGGGTGGGAGAGGAAGACAACTAAAATTAAGTTAGTTTTGCTCTCTCTCTTTTCATTGATTGATTGCACATATAGACCATTTTTCATCAGTCTTCAAAAGCAATTTCCCTGCTTCCTGGCTGCTCCTCCTGGCCTCTTATTAAGTTTAATTTCCTCCAACCTAGTCCTTCTCCCCCTTCCTCAAACTGCTTCACCACCACTGCTGTGTTCTTTGAACAACTGAAATACAGAAACAGAAGGAGCCATGTTATGCAAAACAAGCAAAACCGCACATTTGGATGCCTGGAATCTTCCAAGGGGCAAAATCCAAATTTATTTCAAGTTTAGAGCTAAATAAATAAAGGAATTTTGGAAGGAATTTTTTTATTTTGACTATGGCAGACCAACACGGCTACCTATCTGTAAATAAAGCATATCACTGCCATGAATTCCCTGTATATTACTCCCAACATGGATGCCTCAACACTGTTCAGCTGCTTCCAGAGCTTAGGAGACCATTAGGAAGCCGGTTTATTCCTTCACATTTCTAGGTGTGAGCAAAAGCAACATGCAACATTGGAAGCTTCATCCCAGACTGACTGTTTAAAATGCCATTTGCATCAGAAAAGAGATAACATGAGGTGACCCAACCCAGCCCAACAGGTAAAGGTAAAGGGACCCCTGACCATTAGGTCCAGTCGTGGCCGACTCTGGGGTTGCGTGCTCATCTTGTTCTATAGGCCGAGGGAACCGGGGTTTGTCCGTAGACAGCTTCCGGGTTATGTGGCCAGCATGACTAAGCTGCTTCTGGTGAACCAGAGCAGCACACGGAAATGCCGTTTACCTTCCCGCTGGAGCAGTGCCTATTTATCTACTTGCACTTTTATGTGCTTTCAAACTGCTAGGTTGGCAGGAGCAGGGACCGAGCAACGGGAGCTCACCCCGTCACGGGGATTCAAACCACTGACCTTCTGATCGACAAGTCCCAGGCTCTGTGGTTTAACCCACAGTGCCACCCGCGTCCTGCCACACCAGCTTAGTAAACAGATTTTGTCCAAGAATACAGCACGCACCTTATCATTACTACGAAGCTGCAGTTGAGAGGTCTCCTTGCACACTTCTTTTGCTGAATCAAGATTCATAGAACTGTAGTGTAAAAAGGGGCCCCAATGGTCACTGATTCCCACCCCCTGAAGTGGGGGTATCTCAACTAAAGCATCTCAGACAGAAGGCCATACAACCTCTGCTTAAAAAACTCCTATGAAGGAGATTCCACCACCTTCCAAAGTTGTCCATTTAACAGTCAAATAGCTTTTCTAATCTGAAACGTATTCCTGATGTTTAGTCAGAATCTTCTTTGTTGTAATCTGAATCCATTGCTTCAAGTCCTACCTTCCGGAGAAGGAGAAAACAAGTTTGCTCCATCTTCCATGTGGCAGCCCTTCAGATATTTGAAGATGGCTATCATATCTCCTCTCAGTCTCCTCTTATCCATGCTAAACATACCCAGCTCCTTCAACCATCCCTCATAAGCCAGGCATAGGCAAACTCGGCCCTCCGGATGTTTTGGGACTACAATTCCCATCATCCCTGACCACTGGTCCTGTTAAGCTAGGGATGATGGGAGTTGTAGTCCCAAAACATCTGGAAGGCCGGGTTTGCCTATGCCTGTCATAGGCCTTGGTTTCCAGAACCCAGATCAATTTGGCTGCTCTTATCTGCACACATTCCAGCTTCTCAATATCCCATTTAAATTGTGGTGTCCAGAACTAGACAGGCAGAATAGTGAGTTCTGTTTTGACTGTAATGATTTGTTTTTAACTGTATGTCACATTGTGGTAACTCACCCTGACAACAATTACTGGAAATATTAACAGTTTTTGTACATGTATTTCTTCTTTAAGAAAAAAAAATGTATTGTTTTATGGAACTGCTTTTAATTGTTTTTACACTTTCCCTATTTTAGTATTGTATATTTTATTGTTGCAGCCCACTGTGAGATTTTTATGGTAAAGGAAACACATAAGGAAACAAACAAACAAACAAACAAACAAACAAACCTAAGTATTTTACAAAGTAGGTTAAAAAGGTAAAGGGACCCCTGACAGTTAAGTCCAGTCGTAAACGACTCTGGGGTTGCAGCGCTCATCTCGCTTTACAGGCCGAGGGAGCCGGCGTCTGTCCGCTTCCGCAGTTTTTCTGGATCATGTGGCCAGCATGACTAAGCCGCTTCTGGCAAAACCAGAGCAGTGCACGGAAATGCCATTTACCTTCCTGCCAGAGCGGTACCTATTTATCTGCTTGCACTGAGTACTTTCAAACTGCTAGGTAGGCAAGAGCTGGGACCAAAGAACAGGAGCTCACCCCGTCATGGGGATTCGAACTGCCAACCTTACGATAGGCAAGTTCAAGCGGCACAGTGGTTTAAACTGCAGTGCCACCCGTGTCCTACAATGTACCGGTAGGTTAACACATCTTAAATAAAAGATGAATGCCAAAAATACCCACAACCCCCCATACACATTATACAAAACACAATTATAACTAAACACAGCTTCTTCCTCAGTGTCAGAATAAACATTATACATAAAAATCAGTCACAAAAATGCAAAGGGAGATTCTGCAGCATAAAACATAGGAAATAGCTAAATAAAGTATTATCTAGACATTAGGAAACAAAAGAGTATGAATTCCATATTTATACACATAATAGTGAATAACAAGACAAAAGAAAAATCAACTTGCTCTACGCAGTCAGCATAAGTTCATAGCCACAAACAAACAAAACTTAGTCTAACTGTGCTGAAGGGTGGTTAAGAAATAATGCTACACACCACCCCCAAATCTCCACAGCCCTGCAAGATTCCAGGCGCTTGTCAAGGGTCTGCGCTTCATTTTGGAAAAATGAGGCACCGCAGAGACTGTGGTGTCTTTATGGTATATGAATTATTTACACATACATACAACCTGAGCATACAAGGGAGAGGTCCACAGCATACATACCCCAAGAAGCTTCTTCTATAGCCACAGTAGCCCTTTAGACTTAAGCAGACCCCAACCACTGTTTTCAAACATTGCTCTCTCTCCAACCCACTACTTCCCAACATTGTTGCTTAACTCCTAACTGCCTTTCTAAACAAAACCTTTCCTTAAAACACTGGCATTGTCTTTTTAAACTAAATCCTCAGTTGAGGGACCAATAAAATCCACTGATTTGCAAATGGTGTATGCCCTTTTATCTTTTGGCTTGCTAATAGATCATTACCCCAAGCTAACACCTCAAAAGGAAATTATTTGACTTAATTTACTCTTAAAACATGTTGATTTCCTTAGAAATCACGTTAGAAGTATCTAACGTAAATATATGTATAAAATATAAGAATGAATTTAGAAAATAAATAAATAAGCAAGCAACGGGGTGGAGAAGTGTCTAATACACGATTCAGGCAGTTTGCCTTAGTTTTTTACACAGGCTAATTCCAAAGGGTTAAAGCAGGGGTAGGCAACCTAAGGCCCGGGAGCCAGATGCGGCCCAGTCGCCTTCTCAATCCAGCCCGCAGAAGGTTCGGGAATCAGTGTGTTTTTACATGAGCAGAATGTGTGCTTTTATTTAAAATGCATCTCTGGGTTATTTGTGGGGCATAGGAATTTGTTCATATATTTTTTTCAAAACTTAGTCCAGCCCACCACATGGTCTGAGGGACAGTGGACTGGCCCATGGCTCAAAAAGGTTGCTGACCCCTGGGTTAAAAGCTTCTAGCACACATCTTAATACACACTGTTATTGATAACTTTCTAACACTTGGGGGTCTGATAACACTCAATCCTTAATTAAATTCTAGCACCTACAACAAGCCTTTACAGTGGTACCTCTCTGAGCCTGGCTTCGGTTGGGGAGGGCGGGATATAAATAAAATTTTATTATTATTATTACCTCGGGTTACATACGCTTCAGGTTACATATGCTTCAGGTTATAGACTCTGCTAACCCAGAAATATTACCTCGGGTTAAGAACTTTGCTTCAGGATAAGAACAGAAATCGTGCTCCGGCGGTGCGGCAGAAGCAGGAGGTCCCATTAGCTAAAGTGGTGCTTCAGGTTAAGAATGGTTTCAGGTTAAGAACAAATAAAGTTCTTAACCCGAGGTACCACTGTATAGCAATATTATGCATGTGGCTCTCAACTCACACTGAGGTTATGTTCCAGGGATAGTGTGTAAATCCAAAATTGTGTTTAGTCAAAACACATTGAATGCAATGGTGGGTGGGATTGCCGAAGTATCCCCCCCCCCGGACACCTGTCCGCATTCTGCCCTCTTTCTAATTTTTAAAAATTGTTTTGCTAAGTGCGTAAAGCTGAACGTGCACAAGCTTAATATGTGTAAGTTGTGAGTTACCTGTACATGCATAATGTGTAATGCTACTGTGGGGAGGGGGAGGTTGCACCAGCCCTCTTGCTACTCTTGCACTCATGGGCTTCAGTATCTGTAAATGGTACTCTAAACAAATGGTGGCATCATGCTGAAAAAAGGCACCAAAAGGAGCAACCACATCCTCTTCGACAGAAGAGAGAGCTCTGGCTCCTCCTGCTGGGTGATGCAGGCCTCACACACAAGGTTTGAACTTAAAAGGAACTTTCCTAGACTGCAATCAAGCTACATATGAAAAGCACATGACTTCCCTCCAACAATCCTGGGAACTGTAGTTTGTCCAGGATGCTGGGAACTGCAGACCTGTAAAGGATAAACGATTGCTCCCAGGATTCTTTGGGAGGAGTAATGCACTTTAAATGTTCAGTGCTCGCAACCAGAGGCATGCAGGAGCTCTTGTGTGAGACAGGTTGTGATGCAATTGTAAGATAGCCTCAGTACTCATTTGCACCGCTGCTTTCCTGCACCAGCACATATCAGAAGACACAATTTAAATCTCACATGCGAAAATGTCCTAAGGCTGAGCAGCAAGCTATTTAATCAGCAGCAATGAGTGGTGAAACCATTGTTGGGCTGTACCACTTCAGCCTGCAAGTGAAGGATTGGATGTTTTGGTGCTGATACACACACACACACACACACACACACACACACACCAAAAAAACCAACCACCACCTCCCTATGTATACAGAGCTAGCAGGAAGAAAGCCAAGACAGAACCCCAGGGATCATTCACACATGCAACACCTTGTGTTAAGAGAGGCAGAGCCAAGCAATTGCAGAACCACGTGACTCCCTTGTGCAGCTTGCTTTTAAAGTCAAAAGGGGATGCAAAATGTGCAGCAATTGTCATTTTGTATCAGGATAGGGAGGGGGAGGGAGGGAGGGAGAGAGAGGGAGGGAGGGAGGGAGAAAGAGAGAGAGAGAAAGAGAGAGAGAGAGAGAGAGAGAATGTGCATGAGAGAGCAAAAGATTCTGGGATGCCTGAGGAATTTAAACTTTGCAAATTCCAATACAAACTGGCATCATCCACATGTTCTACTACACCAATATCAATGCAGTTATCCACTAGCATCTACACCTACCAAATGTTCCGGCATGGTTAGGACCATAGGAAGCTTCCTTATACAAAGCTAGACCATTGGTCTATCTAGCTCAGCACCAGCTGCACTGACTGGCAGAGGCTCTTAAGGGTTTCAGGCAGAGGACACTCCCAGCTCTATCAGGACATGCCAGGGATTGCACCACTGAGCAATGACACCTTTTGAACATTTCTCTGTTCAAAAGTGTATCTAGAGTACATTTGTGAATGCATATTCCCTCCAGGCCAGCATTCCAAGGGCCACATGGCAGTGGTGGTCAAGGCCAGAAAGAAAAGCTATAGATGCAAAATTTACCTCCAGACAGCAGGCAATCTTACACACATATTCCTTAATCCAGGCAACTGATGTGAGCTGGTCTTTGACCGTAATAAATTATCTATCTATCTATCTATCTATCTATCTATCTATCTATCTAATCCAGGCAACCAAGGGGCATTATCAAAGTCCGAGAACATACTGCAGCCAAGCAAAAGGAGTCAATTAGAGTAAGAGGCAGGGTCAGGAGCCAGGTGTTGCTCAGGTGAGCCCAAATGGCTAGTCAGAGTGGCTCAAAGGGCTAGGGAACAAAGATCTGCTGGGTTGTGGTGGGGGTGGGATGAGAAGGTTATAGAATCTTTTAGCCAATATATATAAACGAAGTTGAGAGAGTGCATAGAAGAAATGGTGAAAAATAAACACTAAGTTGCTGTGAATTGTGCTAGAGAATATTCTCCCTTTCTTGCAGTTCTGACTGCTTTCCAGTACGCTAATCAGGAATTCACACTTTCTAAGCAACCGTCCTACAAGGTCTGGCACTCGCCACACTCCTAGAACCCATGTAGGTGGAACAGATGCTGGCAACAGCTCCTGGATCTCATGTTGTCAAGGTACTGCTCACCAGCCTAGATCCCTCAATGGGCTTTTGTAATGCAAAGTTGGCCTCCCTCTACAACTTTGTGTATATCTCCAAGGCAACCAGGATTTTAGAAGGCAAGCTGGTCAACCTCTCGGGCCAGCACTAGAGGGCAGCAAATATCTGTAAACCAGCAAGAGGTACCTCTATCGTAATGCAAGGCAGCAGTCTTCAGATGGGAGTGTCACACACTTTGATCTTTGCTCAAAAAATCAGAGTGACCATGAAGAAATGTGAGGCTTTATATGGTTTGTCCCCTTCCTACGAACTCCCTAGGCTCCCAAATTAATTTTTTTCTGTGCCAGCAGGCTTTTAGCCTCACTGATTTCATGTTCTGCTTCCCAAGTATAACATGGAATAAATGTATCTAGGGATGGAGGTGGGGAAAGTCCTCATTTGGAAGCCTCAACTTCTATACAGATTGATAGATGTGCTCCAATTGGATTGTGCACCTCTCCAAACTTAGGGGACGAAGGCATATAAAATATGTATACAAAATGTGTACAATTTAAATGCAAAGTAGGGGGCCTTAAAAAAAGCCTTACACACTTACACACACACACACTACATACCTCTTTTATTCAGTAGATAGATGGGAACAATGTACAACATGACATGCTGAATGTAATAGACCTCCAATTCAAAAGGTAGCTGGGGAAAGAAGGAAAAGAAAGCAGTAAGTACTTTGCATAAATTAACATAAGACTATAGATGGATCAGGCAAAAGGCCCATCTAGTCCAGTACTCTGGTCTCACATTGGCCAACCAGATGTCTTTGGGAAGCCCACAAGGAGGACCTGAGGGCCATAGTGCTCTTCCCACCAGTGACTCTCAGCAGCTAGTATTCAGAAGCATCCTGCCATCATTTATTTACAGAACTGCATCTGAGAATAGCCATTCAGGCGATGTTTCAGCTCAACTTTCTATGCATTCGTAGAGCGTGTAAAAATTAACATGGCAGCCTCCTTCAGTTTTAAGAAATCACACAACAGGAAAATCTGAAATGCTTTCCAGTTCCAAAGCTTCACCAGTGCTCTTGGGTGACTAGTTCAAGGGTCACTGTGGACTCAAATCCTGGCACAAGAGAAGCAAAAGCTTTTGAGTCTTCAATCCCCAGCTGAGGATATAGATACTAATAGGTACTGGTTGTCAAGCCTTAGGGCAAACATCACACAATTATGGTCATGGGCTTATTCACTCACTTAACAGGTTGTGTGAGCCATGTAATATGTGAGATAATAACCCATATAATTACTGTGGTGTAAAGTACTGCTATCCCTAGTGCATTTCAGGTTCATCATTAACGTTTCCTGGTTGTCACTGGTACTAGAAAATGTTCGGAAGTGAGCAATTGTGACTCACAGCCTCTGATTTGCAGCACATAGCCCATAATGCATTTGGTCTTTTCTTCTTATTCTGAAAGTGCACTGAACAACTTCATCACAGCCTCCCACTAATTATGGAGCCAATTTTTCAAGCTTTGTTACCCTTAACTTTGGTTTGCAAGGAGTTCAGCTGTTTAGATTTCATGCTGAATTGACTGGTTAAATTGACATTTGCAAGAGCACCAGATGTTTACTTGCAAAGCTTTGCTTGTTTTTTCTTGGATCTTCAAGGTTTGTTCTTGACTTACCACTCCTGGTTTGTTTGAAGCAAAAGAAATCATGGGCTCAGGTTCAGATGTAATGCTTGAGCCAAACTATGGCTTAGCTCCTGGTACGGCTGAGTGATATATCAATATATTGTCAAAAACTGGTTTGAAGCCCATATCATTATATCAGTTTCATAATTTTTGACCTGGCAATGTATCACAAATCATGATGTATGTGTACATGTGTGCACGCTATGCAAAAATCACAACACAGGAAAAACCATGAAGCCACCGTCCTTATTTAAGACATTGTGATATATTGGTATATTGTAGTGTTTAGCTGGTGCAGGAGCAGGTTTAGGTGAAAGGACTGTGAGATCATTTCTAGTCCTAAAAATAAATGCCTTCTTTCTAAACGTACCGAGGCTCCCTATGCAAACATTTTGCACCTGGCTCTGATTGGTGACTCTCAAAGCTATAGGAAAAATCAAAGTACAGCCTGAAGTCTACCCACCCCTAAATTACACTACTTAGAAAGGGTCTTAAATAAACAGCAAATCCTCTCAAAAAACATAAAGAAATCTTCACAAACTGCTAAATATACACTTTGGCCAACTGTTTTAAAAAGTTTTATAAAAGTCCCCCATGGCAACATGGGGGCCTTTTATGACACTTGTTGTTAAGCAAGGTGACAATTTAATGCCACCAGAATCCCAGATGTCTTTCTGGAAAGATTAAAGACCACAACATTTGCTAGTTTAATCCTCATTGCTATCTTAGTCACATGTCTGTATTTAGATATTGTAAGTATATCTCCCAGTGATATTCTTAATATGCAGCTGACAGGTATTGTGTTCTGTTTGGATGTATTTTGTTACCTATTATTATTTATTAATGATAATGATGAAAAAACCTTGCACAGAAAACATTTTAAAACTGATTTTTTTTAACAGTTTTAGGTAAAAAACAAACACACAAAGTATTCATTTCTGACAGGGTTCCTCTACTGTTTTACATAACCACCACAAAGGGAACACTTCTGAAAAATGATTCTGCTGCAACAACATGCAGAACAAAAACAATCTTTCATAGAATGAGAATGGTTTGTTCTCCAGTTCGGCTAACAAAACAAGTATGTTTCCTGGTACACCGCCGGCATCTGTCTAAACAACATAATTAAAACAAGGAATAGCCAACACCCACTGTAATCTAAGATGAAAAAGGAAGAACATCACATCTATCAAATTAAACACAGCCATACAGAGTAAACAGTAGCACATTTATTTCATGTATTCATGACACCATGCGTGACAGGAAACAAGGGCACACATACCAGGGCACAAGGTCCTGAGTAGGCCCCTGATGAAGGAAGCCAAAGGCTCATCTACTCCAGAACTCTGTTCTGACAGTAGCCAATCACTAGGATTAATGCAACATCACTCTCCCCACTTGTGAATCCCAGGAAATTGTATTCGGCAGCAGTATCCTAGTTTAAGAACAAGTACCTGGGTTCACAAGAGCAAAAATTAATACACTCAGTTTCTTCTCCTACAGCCAGGGCTGGTGCACCCATGAGGCAAGGTGATATGCAATGACAGATGGGGGTTAGTTGAAACCCAGACTTGGATGCTTTCAATCAGCTGCTCAGGGCCACAGGAGTTTACATGCCAACCTAGCCATTATATTACAAAGCCATACTATCATTAATGCTACTAATGGTTTTGAGAGCACAAAGCACTTTGCCTACATTATCACAGTACTCCTTGCAACCTATTATGCTAAGCATTTCTGCCCCGTATAATGCAGCTGGGGAGATACTTGGGCTGAGAGAGAGAAAGGCTTGCGTAAAGCTGCCTAATAAGTTTATTACAAGATTAAAGCAAGATTTCAACTGGGGCTATTCCCATTCTTCACTCTTCGCCATATTTGACAATATTGTAAACAGCCTGTCAACCCTGAGGAGGGCCAAGAGGCAAACAAGGTAAGACAGGAGCAATCCCTGAGAATCTCTTAGCTATATGCATTATGTAGCAAGGATTGAAGGAAATGGTGAGTGCAGGGGGTGGGGGAAACCTGGGTGTTCTGGATTTTCCAGTGTTGATATTGCATCATCCTAAGAAGCACGGCCAGCCATCTAAGAGGAAGCCATGAATGTGCAGATCAGGAGCAGCTTAGTCAAAACCACAGTTGCTGTTTATTAGTCCAGGCACATTATTGCGCAAGTATGACTATTCTTACCAGTAAATTGTTACAAAACATTTTACTGTATAGTGAAGTGAACGCCATAGAAATCTTGGACACAAGAGTTGCATTGACTGATGACCAAGAAATAAACAAAATATGCCAAATCTGATCCCGTGGCCAGCAACTTTGTCAGACAATTACATACATGGCATTTGTCATTAAAAGATACATGTAGAGAGAAAGGGTGATAATTCAACTGTTATACCCGGAGTAAATCCACTTAATTCAATGGACTTACCCCTAAAGGCTGTTAACCTCACTTACCTGTGAATAAACCCCACTGAATTCAACAGGACATACTTCTGTGTAAATGTGGTTAGGGTTGTGCTGTAAGAGCCAAGCACTGAATGCATACATGCCAACATGTGAGAGAGAGAAGCTCCCAAACTGTGCATTTTATCTATCTATCTCTTATTTATTTAGAATATTTGTGATATGCTCTTCAGCCAAAAAGGCTCCCAAGAGTGCCTTACATACAGTCAAAGCAAGGCAGCCCCTACCTGAAGGCTTGCAATCTAAATACAAAATGAAATCCCAACACACATATGAAAAGGGACAGGGAAGAAAGAAGAAAATCGAAACCAAAACTCAGAGACCAATTCCTAAACAGTTCTTCCCAGCTAGCACAGGTCAGGGGCAGGAAGTGCCTGGAGGAGCTGGGCTACCAGCATCTTGTGATGCTTAAAAGTTAAACATGCTTTGATAGAGGAAGCACCCACAGTTTAACTACCATTTAAGTTTTACTACAGGCTCTAAAATGTGTTTCTTGGTTGAGACACAAAATTGGCATGCTGGCAACTCATCTACAACTAAAGACACTGAAAATTAATGACAAGAGGAGCTTTTATTACTCATCAACAGCTATTATACTCTACTCATATTTCCAAATATGAGTTTGGCACAGAACAGCACGTTACTGTTGCACTATTGGTGTATGCATCTGCCTCGAGAGACAATGGAGTGTGTGTGACTCCAGAGATGAAGCCAAACTGCAGTATTAGCAGCACAAAAGTCACACACACACACACACACACACACACACACACACACACACACACAAACACCCTGACGCAAGCCTGGGCAGTGTATATGGAAGTCCTGGGCTGCCTAGCCAACAAGACTCCCCTCTTGGCCTAGCCAACAAGACTCCCCTCTTGGCCTGCACTGTAACACCTCCCCCTATTTCCAGAATCCCTGTACACCATATCATTATCATCATCACTCTTAGCCTGATTTTCTGGGAATGATCCATTCAGTTGATGGATGGGGAGCCTGATGCTCTCCAGATGTTGCAGGACTACTATCCCCAACAACACCCAGAGGTCACTATGTTGGCTACTCCTGCAACTGTACCTGGAGGGACGCAGGTTCTTCTTCACTGACCTAGTTGTTCCAAAACAGTGCTTTTGCCATTCAGCCAGCAAATGTACTTGCAGATACAATGGCAGGTGGAGGTTGGGGGTGGAGCCAGAGTTATGAGCGGCCCTACTGTTTGGGAGGAAGCATTAGCTGCCGCTGCTAGGCTACCTCCCTTACATAAGAATCAAGCATTGTACAATGGAAGAGGCAGCACACAAACACACACTCCTCTCTATTCTCCACCTAGGTGAGAAACAGAGTTGAATTAACATATTCCAGCAAAGAGGGTGCACACAGTTGGCCTAGTGAGAGAGAATTCGCTGAGGAGGTGTGACCTGGGAAGAGGGATTCTGTACTAGTACTAGGAGAGTCCTGAGGCTCAAAGAGAGAGGATTGTGGAGGGTGCATTTGGCCCCTGGCAGGAGGTTCCCCACCTCTCCTCTATGCCAGTTTCACCATCGTTCTCTACACCCAAAGCCCTTTCAAAGTAAATTAGAAATCAATGCTTAGGTTCTACTTTATCTTTTGATTTCTAAAGTAAATGCCTCTTAAAATCACATGTGACACACAAATTAATGTGACAATTAACTGAGATCTACAGGACTAACTAACTAACTAACTAACTAAATACTAAAAGACCACGTGCAAAGCTCTTCAGAGTTACCAAGTTTTCTTCCTAGACTTCAACTTGAGTTACTTACTTCCACGACAAGCCCCTAAATCTAAATTACTTCTTAGAATAACCCTAGTCTAGGAGATATTTTTTGTGAGCTTCCCAGGGAACAGCTACAGGGTGGTCTATAAACTCTATGAATATACATATAAATTTTCCCCAGGTTACAAATGAAAAACCAATGCTGATGAATTCGAGTGCTTTGCCTGAAGCCATATAAAGAAGTCAGAGCCAAGGTGGAACCCAATCCAATCCCTACAGGCTTTGGGACACTACAGTAGTACCTTGGTTTACGAACGCAATCCGTTCCAGAAGTCCGTTCTTAAACAAAAGCGTTCTTAAACCGAGACACACTTTCCCTAGTGAGGCCTCCCGCTGCTGGTGCCCTTCCGCCGTTCTGCTTCCATTCGACTTCTGGAACACCTACTTCCGGTTTTGTAGAGTTCGTATCCCGAATAGTTCGTTAACAGGGCTGTTCATAGACTGAGGTACCACTGTACTTTTATCTGACAAACTGAATCAACGATGCAGAGCTTGTTTTTGATTTTTAAAAAAGTACATTGCCCCTGCTACCTATAATAATAATAATAATTTATTATTTATACCCCGCCCATCTGGCTGGGTTTCCCCAGCCACTCTGGGCGGCTTCCAAAAGAATATTAAAATACATCAAACATTAAAAGCTTCCCTAAACAGGGCTGCCTTCAGATGTCTTCTAAAAGCCTGGTAGTTGTTGTTCTCTTTGACATCTGGTGGGAGGGTGTTCCACAGGGAAGGCGCCATTACCGAGAAGGCCCTCTGCCTGGTTCCCTGTAACTTGGCTTCTCGCAGTGAGAGAACCGCCAGAAGGCCCTCGGTGCTGGACCTCAGTGTCCAGGTAGAACGATGGGGGTGGAGACGCTCCTTCAGATATACTGGACCAAGGCCGTTTAGGGCTTTAAAGGTCAGCACCAACACTTTGAATTGTGCTCGGAAACGTACTGGGAGCCAATGTAGGTCTTTCAAGACTGGTGTTATGTGGTCTCTGTGGCCGCTCCCAGTCACCAGTCTAGCTGCCGCATTCTGGATTAGTTGTAGTTTCCGGGTCACCTTCAAAGGTAGCCCCACGCATTGCAGTAATCCAAGCGGGAGATAACCAGAGCATGCACCACTCTGGCGAGGCAGTCCGAAGGCAGATAGGGTCTCAGCTTACGTACCAGATGGAGCTGGTAAACAGCTGTCCTGGACACAGATTTGACCTGTGCCTCCATGGACAGCTGTGAGTCCAAAATGACTCCTAGGCTGCGCACCTGGTCCTTCAGGGGCACAGTTATCCCATTCAGGACCAGGGAATCCTCCACACCTGCCCGCCTCCTGTCCCCCCAAAACAGTACTTCTGTCTTGTCAGGATTCAACCTCAATCTGTTAGCCGCCATCCAACCTCCAACTGCCTCCAGGCACTCACACAGGACCTTCACTGCCTTCACTGGTTCTGATTTGAAAGAGAGGTAGAGCTGGGTATCATCCGCATACTGATGAACACCCAGCCCAAATCCCCTGATGATCTCTCCCAGCGGCTTCATGTAGATGTTGAAAAGCATGGGGGAGAGGACAGAACCCTGAGGCATCCCACAAGTGAGAGCCCAGGGGTCTGAACACTCATCCCTCCCCACCACTTTCTGAACACAGCCCAGGAGGAAGGAGCGGAACCACTGTATAACAGTGCCCCCAGCTCCCAGCCCCTCAAGACGGTCCAGAAGGATGTTATGGTCGATGGTATCAAACGCCACTGAGAGATCCAGCAGAACTAGGAAACAGCTCTCACCTTTGTCCCTAGCCCGCCAGAGATCATCAACCAGTGCAACCAAGGCAGTTTCAGTCCCATGATGAGGCCTGAATCCCGAGTGGAAGGGATCCAAATGGTCCGCTTCTTCCAGGCGTGCCTGGAGTTGTTCAGCAACCACACGCTCAGTCACCTTGCCCAAGAATGGAAGATTTGAGACTGGACGATAGTTGGCCATTGTGGCCGCATCTAAAGATGTTTTTTTAAGAAGCGGTTTAATAACCGCCTCTTTCAGCGGGTCTGGGAAGGCTCCCTCATGGAGGGAAGCATTCACCACCTCACGAAGCCCATCGCCCAGCCCTTCCCGGCTAGCTTTTATAAGCCAGGATGGGCAAGGATCAAGGAGACAAGTGGTTGGTTTCACTCGTCCAAGTAGCCTGTCCACATCCTCGGGGGTAACAGATTGGAATTGATCCCACACAACTTGACTAGACAGGACTCTAGCACTCTCCCGCCCCGGCCCTGCTCCCACAGTGGAATCTACCTCTTCTCGAATCTGAGCGACTTTATCTGCAAAAAACTTTGCAAAGTCATTGCAGGAGATCATGTGGCCTGTACTGGGCCCTGATGGAGCAGGTGTTTACGCTAAATTGCGAACCACCTGAAAGAGTCTCCTGCTGCTGTTTTCCGCAGATGCAATAGAGGCGGTGAAGAATGTCTTCTTCGCCGTCACTATCGCCACTTGGTAGGCTCGACATTGAGCTCTAACCTGTGTCCGGTCAGATTCAGAATGGGTTATCCGCCACCGGCGCTCTAGCCGTCTCAACGATTGTTTCATTGCCCTCAGATCCGTGGAAAACCACGGGGCTCTCCGGGCTCCATGCAATCGGAGAGGGCGCTTTGGAGCCAAACAGTCAATAGCCCTGGTTAACGCCACATTCCAGCGGGCCACCAGGGAATCAGCTGAAAGGCCATCAACATGGGATAAAACATCCCCTACCACTCTCTGGAAATCATTTGGATCCATTAAGTGGCGGGGGCGGACCATCTGAATCGGTCCCACCTCCCTGCAGAGGGGGAAAGTCGCAGAGAAGTCCAGTTGCACCAGGAAGTGATCTGACCATGCCACTTCTTTGGTTTCGCTTTTACTTAGTGTCAGATCACCAACATCCATAGAGGTGAACACCAAGTCTAAGGCATGCCCGTGGCTATGAGTTGGGCCAGACTTATGGGACAGCCCCATGGAGGCCATGCTTTCCACGAAGTCCCGAGCGGCCCCTTGTAAGGTTGTGTCGGCATGGATGTTAAAATCCCCTAGGACAACCAAACTAGGTGTCTCCAGGAGGACATCCGACACGACCTGAAGCAGCTCGGGCAGGGAATCCTTGGTGCAGCGGGGAGGTCGGTACACCAATAGGAATCCTGTACTGCCCCTATTGCCCAACTTCCAGAACATGCACTCAGAGAACTGGGTCTTTCCAATAGGATGTCTGGTGCAAACTAATGACTTCCTAAAAATCACTGCAACCCCCCCCTCCCCGCCCACAAGGCCTGGGTTGCTGTGTGTAAGAGAAACCTGGTGGACAAGCAGCGGCAAGGACAGACCCATCTGCTTCATCCAACCAAGTTTCTGTTACACATGCCAGGTCAAATCCTCCATCCACGATCAAATCATGGATCACAATGGTTTTATGGATCATTGACCTGGCATTGCACAGCAGCACCTTCAGGTCATGTGGGTATCCCTTGCTGATTCCAGTATCCGTCCGGTCAGAACCAGACCTGGAGGCAGGGATAGTCCTCAGACAACGACTAAGCCTGCTTCCTCAGTAATGACATGGTCTGGTCTTAGCGTAACTCCTCCTCCTACCCATGATCACCGAGATCAGTTGTCCCAGTCCAACTTCCACTCTGCCTCTTCTTGCTTCCAGAATTCATAGGTCTATGTTTCCAGTTTCAAAGAGGCCTTATGAGGTAGCAGAACACCATTTGGAGGTTTGCCTTGGAAAAGGCAGCTGAGCAAAGCAACGTCGAAGCTTGATGTTGCCATAATCCCAGTCCCAAGAGGAGCTAGTTCTTCAGTGGTCTAAGTTTAGCATTCGTCATCCAGTTACACAGGCAGGATGCAAATGCAGTTAAGAATTTTACGAAAGCTGCAAATGTTTCCAGATTACACAGTTTATTTTACTAAGTTTGTTGTCTGGAACCCAAACAACTCAATGTTTTTCTCATGTGGTCTTTTATGAAGTTTAGATTTGATTCAATGCTAGTCTAATCCTTACTCGGCCATGGAGCTCAAAGGGCAAGCTTGGGCTAGTCACTGCCTCTCAGCCTAGCCTACCTCACAGAGTTATTGCAAGGGGAAGACGAACTATACTCCAAGCATATACCGTATTTTTCGCTCTATAACACGCACCAGACCATAAAACGCACGTAGTTTTTAGAGGAGGATAACAAGAAAAAAAATATTCTAAATGAAACAGTGGATGTATGATTTTTGTGGTTCATGCTGTGGCCACAGACACGTGATCTGACAGTGAGTTTGGAGTAGCCCAATGCAAAACTCCTGAGGATCCATGTGGATCCATGCTTTGTAACCACGTTTTTGCACCACTGCGACCCTAGGCAACAGTGGGTGCGTGATTTTTTTTGGTGCAAGATGTAGCCATGGACATGCTATGTGATCTGATGGTGAATTTGGGGTGACCCAATGCAAAACTCCTGAGGATCCATGTGGATCCGTGCTTTGTAACCACGTTTTTGCACCACTGTGGCCCCAGGGCACAGTGGGTGCGTGATTTTTTTGGTGCAGGCTGTAGCCATGGACATGCTATGTTATCTGATGGTGAATTTGGGGTGACCCAATGCAAAAATCCTGAGGATCCATGTGGATCCATGCTTTGTAACCACGTTTTTGCACCACTGCGACCCTAGGCAACAGTGGGTGCGTGATTTTTTTGGTGCAAGATGTAGCCATGGACATGCTATGTGATCTGATGGTGAATTTGGGGTGACCCAATGCAAAACTCCTGAGGATCCATGTGGATCCGTGCTTTGTAACCACGTTTTTGCACCACTGTGGCCCCAGGGCACAGTGGGTGCGTGATTTTTTTGGTGCAGGCTGTAGCCATGGACATGCTATGTTATCTGATGGTGAATTTGGGGTGACCCGGTGCAAAGATCCTGTGGATCCATGCTTTGTAACCACGTTTTTGCACCATTGCAGCCCCAGGCAACAGTGGGTGCGTGATTTTTTTGGTACAGACTGTAGCCATGGACATGTAATGTGATCTGATGGTGAATTTGGGGTGACCCAATGCAAAAATCCTGAGGATCCATGTGGATCCGTGCTTTGTCACCACATTTTAAATGGGGAGGGAAGGAAAAACACAGAAGGGACAAGGAGCACAAGAGGGGTGTGCGGAGAAGCAGCTGGCTAACAATGCAGGAGAGGGGTTTAACGGGGTGGGGAGGAGGAAAGGAAAGCAAAATTACCCCCCACCCACCCAAGCCAGCCCTCTCTCTCTCCCCCACCTGCATATTTTTCGGCTGCCTGCGAGTCCCTAGAGCACGGAGAGGAGGAGGTGGTGGGCTGGAGCCTGCACGCAGTGTGACTAGGAAAGAATTAGAAGGAAGGGCTCGATCCTTTCCTTAACCCTCTGCTTGCCAGGAGGGCAGGGGATTCCCTGATCTTTGTTGAGTTTGAGCAAACGCAGCAACAGAAGCAGGTGGGCAGTAAGACCCTGAGGCAGAATGCAGGAAAGCAGCAGCTTCCGCCTTCCCTCCGCCCGCCCGCCCGATCTTATTTTTGCCTGATTTTTGCCTATTTTTGCCCCTGCGCTCCGGCGAGTCAGCTCCAGGGACCACACATTCGCTCAATAACACGCACAGACATTTCCCCTTACTTTTTAGGAGAAAAAATCTGCGTGTTATAGAGCGAAATTTACGGTACCTGGAGGGCACTGACCACATTAAAGACATTAGGCAAAATGTATTGCAGGGCCTACTATATGATAGACCTAGCAGGAAATTTTTGCATCAGCTTTTGTCCTTACGTAGTCTGGTTTTAAAAGATATATTATTTGCACCTTCCTACCAGGCAGACAGGGACGCGGGTGACGCTGTGGGTTAAACCACAGAGCCTAGGGCTTGCCAATCAGAAGGTTGGTGGTTCGAATCCCCGCGACAGGGTGAGCTCCCGTTGCTTGGTCCCCGTTCCTGCCAACCTAGCAGTTCGAAGGCATGTCAAGTGCAAGTAGATAAATAGGTACCGCTCTGGCAGGAAGGTAAACGGCATTTCCGTGTGCTGCTCTGGTTCGCCAGAAGCGGCTTAGGCCACATAACCCGGAAGCTGTCTACGGACAAACGCCAGTTCCCTCGGCCTATAGAGCAAGATGAGCACACAACTCCAGATTTGTCTGCGACTGGACCTAATGGTCAGGGATCCCTTTACCTTTACCAGACAGATAGGGATTTCCAGACTGTGGCCCAAAGATTACAGGTCGCTTCTGAGATTCATTCAGGTGGGCTGTGACATGTCTGTGGATTTGTGGTTAAAGATGGGAGGCACCATATGCATTGCATTATATTATATCTACTGTTTTTTAATGACATGTTGCTGTTTATTTTATTTCTTATATTGTATTGCAATATCAATTCATGTGTGGTGTTGGACTAGGAATTGGGAGTTTCAGGTTCAAATCGATGCTCAGCCATAGGGCTCCCTGGAAAACCTTTGCTCAGTCACAGTCTCGGGCCTAATTTACCTCACAGGGTTATTGTGAGGATAAAACAGGGAGGAATTGAACCATATATGTCACCTTGAGCTCCTTGGGAAGAAAAGCAGGATGTAAATGAAATAAATAAAAGTTTAAAAATGGAAAACTGCAATACAAAATGAAAGAAGTGATTTTTTAAAAAAATGCAGTTAAAACCCACACAGCATCTAGCACAGTGCATTGCAATTGCTTCAACAGATAGAAAAATCATTAAGTGGTCCACAAGCAGTTATTTGCGGAGTTGGGAACTGCTGCTACAGTTAATAGTGAAAAAGCATGGGAGGGAAATGTATGTGGGAGAAGAGAAATTAGCCCATAGGCCCATGGGGGGCTCCAGGCTCTCTTTTCATTGGGGGTGGGGGCAGCAGTTCCAAACACTTAACCATGTTTGAGAAGTTGAGAGGGGAATACTGCCACATTTGCATGTAATGCTAAACCAGACTAGGGCTTAGTGTGTATGTGTAAACTCTCGGGAAGGAAACTGCAGCTGCTTTGTTCCTCCCCTCCCAGGTAATTTTAGCTCAGTGCAGCATTGCAATTAAGACAGAACTCTGATCAAAATGTCATCCAGGTCCTCTGGAACTCCCTCCCTAGAGAAGCTAGATTGGCTCCCTCCTTGTCCTTCCGCCAGCAGGTGAAAATGTTTTATTCTGGGATTTGGGAGACTGATGGGAGTTTTTTTGTTTTTTGTTTTTAAGGAAAGGGCTTTTAAATAGTGCTGTGCTCTTTTTATGATCTGCATCTTAAAATATTTGTTTTTATATTGTTTTAATTCTTAATTACTTTTCAACTATTATTTTTAATATGTTTTTAGCGTTTTGTATTTTATCAGTGCTGTTTTAATTTGTGTAAGCCGCCTTGAATCCTGGTCTGAGAAAAAGGCAGGATATTATTATTAAAAAAACACCATGATCTGCAGCCAGGAAGAAACCTGGGCTGTAGCTCATGGTTAGCAGAGAAGTATTACCCATGACCCTGGGTTTGAATGATACATTAAGCCAAACCCTGTCTTCAAGGCTGGCCTAATACATTTTGGCACCTGAGGCGAACAACAAAATGGGGTCTCCCTCTCCGCCAGGGAAGAAAAGGTTAGAGAAGAGCTACATCAGGAACAAGGGGGGAAATAAAGACCTACATCAGGATTTGCTGCCCCTGGGGATCCTGCCACCCGAGGCAGTTTGCCTCACCATGCCTCATTGGTGGGCCAGCACTGCTTGTCTGTGCTGCTCTACCACACACTATGATAAAAAGGACTGGAGAGGAACAAACTGGCTGTGATTTTCTCCCTAGGAATCAGTGCATTCACACGGTCTCAGTACACCATAGTTTCCTGCGAACCAGGCCATTATTATTTCTACATTTGGATTACCAAAGCCTGCTCTGGCAGAGAACCCTGGGCCTAAATTGCTGCTGTTCACTATGTGGCTAACACGGTCAGGCAGCAGGAACAAACACCCAAGTGCTAAAGTGGGGGCTTGGCAGATCTTTGAATTATAAATGTCAGCGAGCAGATTGTGAAACTGAGCACTGGAAGTACTTTGTTTGTACATCATGGGGGTTTCAATGACACCTTGTTTGTGTCAATCTGTTCAGCGGGTTCTAAGCTTTCCAACAAAAGCTGGGAAAACTACTCCTGCTGGTTATAAAGAAAGGTTTGGTGCTGTGCATATTAGAAATTACCGAACTGACTTTTGTAATTATGACAGCTGGCTTCTTATACACTCGCTTTCATGATATGCGACAATTTCCTCTCAGCCCTAATTAAAATGGTCCAACAGGAAAAGGGGGGTTAGTAAGGAAGGCCTGTAACAGATAAAAGTTGTGCTTTATTTCATTAGCTTTCTGAAGATTAAAGCATTTAAATGACTTGTTTAAAAAAAACTTTTCAAGAAGGAAACTGTATATCTTTTGCATTTCTTTTTAAAATTTGTGTTTAACTTCCCTGTTTTTGTTTGTTGTGTGTGTGTGTGTGTGTGTGTGTGTGTGTGTGTGTGTTTCAGGAAAGTTCCTATATTATAGAATGTCATGGACTGGCTGGATGCAAAGGAGTGGTGGGGGCACCAGCTGGGTAACCTGCAAGGGAAGAAGGCTCAGAGTCAGGGGATTGGTTGGTGGGATGACAATGAATGGTCAGAGGGAGAAGAGGGAGCAGGCTGGGAGGAGGGGGTGTCAGAAGCTGAAGAGGCAACAGGGTTTGGTAAGCAGGAAGAGTCCAGGGCAGAGAGCAGTCCAGAAGCAGAGGCAAAAGAGGAGGCTGGAGAGGAGAAGGGGCCACAGAGCAGAGATCAAACAGGCTGCTGAAGAAGCCAGGGAGTCTCCCCATCCTGCTGCAATCAGCTCCGCTGCCCTCCTGGATACAGGGGAGGGCAGAGCAAAGGGAGACAAGGCAATGAAGTCTCAGATTGATTGGGAAGGACCAGGGCAAAGAGTCATCTTAGGGTGCTGTGGGAAGGCAGGGACTTTCAGTCCTCATAACTGCCTAGTTGGGGCAAGATCTACTGTGGAGAGTTACTGGACTCATTAGGCCTGAATAAAGAGTTAACTTCACTGGCACTTTGTGAGTTCACTGCCCCTCGTATCTGTGTCTGACATAGAAATGGCTTGTCTTAATTCCTCTGCATTAATTCAGAGCAGATACTTATTTGTGACTCACCATGCCAAAGGCCTACAGCAAGCAAAAGTCATTATATCTGAATTTAGCATTTTGTAGGCAAAAGTTAGTGGAGGCAGGTGAACAAATATTTCAGAGGACTAGTGTGTGCTACCACCATCACTGCACCCAGTGACATCCTATACAAATGGAACAGTCTGAAACGGCCTCCCTCTAGGAACACCCACTTATGAGAGGCAAGCAAGTCTTGAACTGGCTTGTCCAAACACAGGGTATTGCTATGCTGCCTGCCTAGTTTTTACCAACAAGATAGATGCCATCTACCTGAGGCATCCCTTTCTCTGCACACTCAAGTTGGGCACTAAGGGGGGAAAGAATCAACAGTTTTTCTGACATGAGCAAGAATGGATAGATTAACCATGTCAGTTTCACTGGCATTCAATCATTCTGTTTTTAAAAATGTATAGGGAAGAGGAATCTGCATTTAATTTGTTTTGACCAGGTTGTATAGATTCTTCCTCGAAAATATGTGTTTTGTATGCTTTTCAGTATATTACCCCCAGAATGCACAGTTTTAAAATACATTTTAAAAGTGAAATTTGTATTTTGTGCACATTTGGGGAAATGGAAATGGCAGTGCAAAATCTGGAGAATGAAATCTGACTGAAAGTTGCATTCTGGTTTGCCAACAAGTTCACTTCTGCTCCTCTCAACTAAAGCCATGATAATCTTGATAATGAAGGTAATCATTAATCTGGTCTTAATCTTAATTAGGGATGCAGGTGGCACTGTGGGTTAAACCACAGAGCCTAGGACTTCCTGATCAGAAGGTTGGTGGGTCGAATCCCCGCGACAGGGTGAGCTCCCGTTGCTCGGTCCCTGCTCCTGACAACCCAGCAGTTTGAAAGCACCTCAAAGTACAAGTAGATAAATAGGTACCGCTCCGGCAGGAAGGTGAACGGCATTTCCGTGTGCTGCTCTGGTTCACCAGAAGCGGCTTAGTCATGCTGGCCACATGACCTGGAAGTTGTACGCTGGCTTCCTTGGCCAATAAAGCGAGATGAGTGCCGCAACCCCAAAGTCGGCCATGACTGGACCTAATGGTCAGGGGTCCCTTTACCTTTTAATTTAACCAGCTGTTGATTCATAAGACATCTCATTAAGATTCTCTGTTGGGAAGAACTGCTAAAGTATCGAAACAAGATTTGAGTTTGCTAACCCAATTCTTTTCAGTCACTGTCATCAAGACAGGACACCTGTTGTTCTAAAATGATAGGCTGGAGAACAAAATCTGGATAAATAAAAATATGCACAGCTCCATAGCTCATTCCAAAATATGAATACCTGGTTATTTTATTTTTGGAAAAGGTGAAGGGAGGCAGCAGTTATGAGTTAACTATCTTTGGAGTCACAACAGGTGCTGTGATTCTTCAGTGGTTTGACTTCACACCCAGAGGCCACTGGGGGTGAAGTCAAGACAGATCGGTGCAAACAACCAACAGTACACAAAATTGCACTCCGTGCATTCAGATTCTAGTCAAATAGTGTGGGGTTATCTTGCTTTAAGTGACCCACATAGTTATATAGCTATGTTTAATGATTGTTTAATTATTTGGTTTTAATTGCTGCATGATAAACATTCTTACCTGAAAAGGAGACATTAGCATAACCCGTACTTCCATTATTACAAATGTGTGTGGTCGAAGATCACTGTACTCTGTTAAAAATGAGAGCATTGCCTAAGTGGTACTGTGTGCTGACTTCCACGTTGGCCTTGCCTGGAATCCACTGCAAAGGTCAAGTGTCTTTCCAGGGAAAGAGTGTTGTTATGGAATGCAAGAGTAATATCTAGGAGAGAACACAGAGTCAAGAAAGGAGAGAGGCAGGTTTTGCTTACTCACCAATCGAGTGTTAACCACAGGAAACAGCAACGCCAAGAGTGCCCCATTAAGCATATGCATCTGCAACCTAAAAAAGGGAAAGTACAGGGTCACCTTTACAATGTAAGAACATACATTTTTTAACAGATGTTCCATATGACTGCATAAAATGTAAGAAGATTTTTTTTAAAAATACAAGAAAATTGCATTATCCATGCCTATCCATATTGGCATTCAGCTGGCTTCAGATGATGCACCTATATACAAGCATTCTCTTCAACTCCTGTTTTAATAACTGTGTTTGTTTTATTGCATATTTTAATTATAGATTGTGAGGGTTTGATTAGCTGCTTGTGCGTGAAAACGTGCTCCCTCAGAGTTTGTGCGACCCCACAAACCTCCGTGTGTGACGGAGCTCCTCAGACATGTCTGCTCTAGTCACTAGTAGAGTCCGACAGTGGCTGTCTGCGGAAGCGTTTCCAGCAAAGAAGTTCCTTAACGGAAACGCGTCTCCTGGACTCACGGCGTGACAGTTTCCTGCGAGGTGTGGGTCTCCCTATGGGAGACTCCGATACCTCCCCACTGTTCTCGCTGGAAGCCTCCCTGAGCCCTCCCTCCTGCTCGCATTCCCTCAGAGACCCACTCCTCCCCCTGCTGGTCCCTGCTTCAGCAGTTGAGTCTCTTTCATCCTGCCTGAGTCCCTCCACCACCTGATGCTCTGATGGCAGTTCCCTGACATCCACCTCCCCTCCAGGGCCCCCCTCACCCCCTCCCAATTCCTCCCCCCTGGGAGGTGAAGGGCTAAAACCCCGAAACGAATCTTCCTCATCTTCTGACGTCTCGAACAATTCTCTCCATCGATCGTCGTCCTGGCCAGCTGAATCCTCCTCCTCTTCAGAATCTGGGAACCCCTCCAACTCCTCTTCCTCGTCGGTGGTGGCAAAGTATTCCCTTCGGAACCTCGCTACAGGCTGAGGTTTACGTGGGAACCTCTGATGAAAAGTCTCTATTAAAACCTCGTCATTGACATCCTCTGCCCTAACCCAGGTGTTTTCCGACTCCGGTTCCCCTTCCCACATTACCAAATACTCTACTTGATCTCCCTTCCACCTGGAATCGAGGATCTCCGCTACATGGTAGCTGTGTTCCTTCTCCTCCATTGCTGGTCCCCTAGTGACCCTCCCCTCACTGTCTCCTCTATACGGTGACAGCAACGACCTGTGAAAAACTGGGTGCAGCTTCATGTGGTTCGGTAACCGGAGCCTGAAAGCCACTGGATTGACCTGCTGTATGACTTCAAACGGACCCAGCCTTTTGGGTCTTAATTTCTTACAACCTCCTTTGAATGGCAACCCTTGGGTTGACAGCCACACCTGGTCCCCCACCCTGATGCTTTCACCTTCCCTTCTGTTTTTGTCTGCCTGCCTCTTATTTCTCCTTAGCCCTGTTTAAGTTGAGTTGGAGCTGGCGATGGATCGCTTCCATTTCTTCCACGAACTGTTCTGCAGCTGGAACGCTCCAGTTCTCCCCCTCCCCCCCTGGGAAGGCTCTGGGATGGCACCCGTGATTAGCCAAAAAGGGGCTCATCCCCGTGGACACGTTCTCTGCATTGTTGTAGGCAAATTCTGCCAACGCCAACTTCTCCACCCAATCATTCTCTCTGTCATTAACATAACACCTCAAATATTGTTGGAGAACCCCATTTGCTCTTTCCGCCTGCCCGTTGGTTTCAGGATGACGGGCCGTCGAGAAATTAACCTCTACATGCAGTAAGCTCATGAGCTTCCTCCAGAACCTGGAAGTAAATTGTTTCCCTCGGTCTGAAACCACCCTCAAGGGGGCGCCATGCAACCTAAACACATTCTCTACAAACAATTTGGCGGTTTCTTCTGCTGTAACCGCATGTGAGCAGGCTATGAAGTGGGCCATTTTAGTTAACAGGTCTACTACAACCATGATGGCTGTTTTCCCTCTAGACCTTGGCAGATCAGTCATGAAATCTATTGCCACTGCTTCCCACGGTCTCTCAGGTGTGGGCAGTGGTTCTAATAAACCAGCCGGCGCCTGCCTCTCCCCCTTGGCTCTTTGGCATTGTTCACACCCTCTCACATACTCCCGCACATCTTCCCTGACCTTGGGCCACCAAAATTCCCTGGTAACCAGCCACATGGTTTTGTGTTGCCCAAAGTGCCCTGCTGTGGGACTATCGTGCAGCTGCTTGAGTACCTTCTCCCTCAATTCCCCTTCAGGTATATATAACGCTCCCTTATAATACAATGCCCCATTTCTCTCCTCAAAACCACCGGATTTGTCTTCCTCCCCTCTGAGATCCCTGAGTTTCCCCTGGGCGTATGCATCCTGCACCGTACCCTCTACCAATTCCCTTTGCCCCACCAAAGTCGCCCCACACACCCAGCGGTCCTCTGGAATGATATGGGTTTCTTCGGGTGCTCCCTCCCCCTCCAAATATTCAGGTTTGCGTGAGAGAGCGTCCGCCCTAACATTCTCTGGGCCTGGCACATAACAAATCTCAAAGTTAAATTTGGAGAACTCTTGGGCCCATCTCAACTGCCTTTGGTTGAGCACTCGCGCCGTTCTCCAGTACTCTAGATTTTTATGGTCCGTGCACACTTGCACTTTATGTTGTGCACCAACTAGCAGATGCCTCCATCTCCGGAACGCCTCATGAATAGCAAGCAGTTCTCGGTCGTACACCGTGTAGTTCCTCTCGGATTTGTTCAGCTTCCGCGAGAAGAAGGCACACGGACGCCACTCTGACTCCTCCTTCCCCGGCTGCAGAAGAAGCACCGCCCCTATGGCTCTGTCAGATGCGTCTGTTTCAACCCTTAGCTTCTTTCGTAAATCCACATGCAGAAGTTGTTCTTCAGAGGCGAAGGCCCTTTTCAGTTCCTCAAACGCTCGCTCCGCCTCCGCCGTCCATACAAACTTCTTTTTATTGCTGAGACAGTCAGTGATGGGCGCCGTCAGATGGGCGAAGTTGCGGATGAACTTACGATAAAAGTTTCCAAACCCTAGGAACCTCTGCACATCCTTCTTGGTTTTGGGTGTTTTCCATTCCAGCACTGCCTGTACCTTGCCGGGATCCATGGCCAATCCCTTGTCTGACAGGCGGTACCCCAGGAATTCCACCTCCTTGGTATGGAACCGACACTTCTCCAGTTTGACCCACAGCCTGTTGGCTTGCAGTCTGCTCAACACTTCTCTGACGTCTCTCACATGTTGCTCCTCATTCTCAGAATACACCAACACATCATCTAGAAAGGCAACGCAATTCTTGTAGAGCAAAGGGCCCAGCACGTGGTTCATAAAAGATTGAAAACACGCGGAGCCTGCTTGTAATCCAAATGGCATAACGAGGTATTCAAACGCCCCCAAAGGGGTAAACATGGTGGTTTTCCATTCATCCCCTTTCCTTATGCGTATCAGGTTGTACGCCCCCCTTAGATCCAGCTTTGTGAAAATCTTTCCCTTCCTCACCCTGGTCAAAATATCATCAATTCTGGGCATAGGGAACGCCACCGGTTCAGTCACTGCATTCAGCCGCCTAAAATCACATACAAGTCTCGGCTTGTCCGCATTTTTTTTGTCCACAAAGAACACTGGGCTCCCCCCTGCTGCTTTGGACTCTCTGATGAAGCCTCTCTTCAGGTTCTTGTCAATGAACCCTCGCAACTCCTGCATTTCCCTGTCTGACATGGCATACAACTTGCCCACGGGAAGCTGTGCTCCTGGGAGTAAATTGATCTGACAATCAAAGGGTCTATGAGGTGGTAGTTGGTCAGCTTCCTTCTCGCTGAACACGTCGCTGAGATCTGCATACTGTGGTGGTACCTTCACCTTCCCCATTACTTCAGTCCCTGCTAGGGTGGCTTGGGCCCCTGCTGAACCCTTCTCCCCTTTGCAGTGTTCTAGGCAATGTGCTGAACCAAAGGACACCACTCTTTGATGCCAGCCAACCAGCGGATCATGTAGAGCTAGCCAGCTCATTCCCAAAATAATGGGAGCGCCTCCCAGGGTGGCCACATTAAACGCTATCAGTTCTGTGTGCCTTGCCACCCTCATTATCATTGGGACAGTCTGCAAGCGGACTCCTCCTCCCAACAACTCCCTGCCATCAATCGTGGTCACCTGCAGGGGGTTGCTTAAAGGGATGGTCTGTATCTGGTGTTCAGCAGCAAACTCCTTGCTCATAAAATTGCAGGAGCTGCCTGAGTCCAATAGCGCCTTTATTTTTAGGGGGTGCCCATTCTGCAGCTCTAGCGACACTTCAATCACTAGAGCAGGTCGAGGAGCTTCTGGCACGGGCACTTTCACTGCTCTTTGGCCTGGCTGCAGTGCCCCAATTGTGGCAACCAGGCGTTGGCTTTTACCTGCTCCGCTCCCCCTTCTTCTCCCCCCTCAACAGCTCCCACCATCCCTTGCCATTCCTTCCTCTGGGGGCAGACTCTGGCAAAGTGGCCTGGCTGTTGGCAGAGATAGCATTTCCGGGGGCCCTTTCCCTCCTTCTTAGCTCCCTCGCTGGTTTTTGAAAATGC
Organism: Podarcis liolepis; assembly: GCF_965112155.1. Classification (NCBI taxonomy): domain Eukaryota; kingdom Metazoa; phylum Chordata; class Lepidosauria; order Squamata; family Lacertidae; genus Podarcis; species Podarcis liolepis. Next base: position 25,755,697 of record NC_139570.1, on the reverse strand, counting down.
GCGCGCGCGCGCTGTTCCGATTTCCATCGGCTCTGCCGGCGGGAAAGCTGGCTCAGGAATGTCTGGAATGCGGAACTCCTTCCAACGTTCCCCTCTCCCTTCCCGCCTCTCCAAGGCTCTTGCCTCCTGCCGCGCTCCTATGGTCAGCGCAGATTTGGTCAGCTGATCCATAGACTCCGCCCTGGGGCTCCGTGCCAGCTCGTCTTTCACCCCCGAAGAAAGACCTTCTTCAAATAGCATTTGAACGGGTGCCGCCGATAAATCCCAACTCAGTCTGTGAATCAGCATGGTAAACTCAGTCCAATATTCACGGACAGATCGACTTCCCTGCTTACAAGCCATTAGCTGTCTGCGCACCACCCCTTCCTCAATATCGCTGGAAAACATGATATCCATTGCACGAAAGAACTTCATTGTGTCCTTTAGTATGTCATTGTGCGTTGCCATTAGGGGTCGAACCCAGTCTCTAGCCCCTTTCTCAAGATGCCCAATTACAAAAGCAACTCGCGATTCCTCATCAGGGAACTCATCGAACTGCACATTAAGGGCATATTGCATCTCTGTCCTAAAAGCATGGTAGTCCTTGGGGTCCCCCCCAAATTTCTGCACCAATCCTGGTACCTTTCTGGGGAATTGCGTGGCTCTCCCCTTCTTGTCTGCATCCTGAGCCCTTCTCTCCTCCAACCTCGCCGTCTGCAGGGCCAGTTGAACCTCCAACGCTCGGTATCTATCTTCCAAGCTTGGATCAGCTCCAGCCCCTGCTCCTCCGGTTCCGGTTGGTTCGCTCATGATGCCTTCTCTTGCACAGGCAGCGTACAAAGACTGTCGGACTGCTGTGAGGGTTTGATTAGCTGCTTGTGCGTGAAAACGTGCTCCCTCAGAGTTTGTGCGACCCCACAAACCTCCGTGTGTGACGGAGCTCCTCAGACATGTCTGCTCTAGTCACTAGTAGAGTCCGACAGTGGCTGTCTGCGGAAGCGTTTCCAGCAAAGAAGTTCCTTAACGGAAACGCGTCTCCTGGACTCACGGCGTGACAGTTTCCTACGAGGTGTGGGTCTCCCTATGGGAGACTCCGATACCTCCCCACTGTTCTCGCTGGAAGCCTCCCTGAGCCCTCCCTCCTGCTCGCATTCCCTCAGAGACCCACTCCTCCCCCTGCTGGTCCCTGCTTCAGCAGTTGAGTCTCTTTCATCCTGCCTGAGTCCCTCCACCACCTGATGCTCTGATGGCAGTTCCCTGACATAGATGTTAGACAGATGAGAGATAGATAGATAGATAGATAGATAGATAGACAGACAGACAGATAGATAGATATAGATGTTTATATTTCAATGCTTATGTAATTGGTATATAATGATGCACATTTTCCCAGTTAGTGACACTTTCCAGTTAGTGACACAGCCAAAAGATGTGCATAACTGAATTTATCAGGCCCATACCTACTGATTTAAGTTTAAAATTATTTAATGTTTTCCTCATCTAATGCTTTTTATTTTCTGATATTTGTTATGTAACTATTACATGCTGCTCTAGGGTCATTATTGTATTGCCGGGTGAGCATTTTAGGAATCATGTAATGTACATTGTTTTAAATTTTCTGATTTTAAATTGATTTTATCTGTTTGTATTTTATCTTGCCAAGTCACCTTTTTAATGAAGTGACTAGCAATCACAGTAGGTTGTTTTTTCTCTGGCGTGTGGCCTAAAATATTTCACATAAAATTAAATGACATATGAAAGTTGATAAAAGTGTTACCTGAAGACAACCATTGCAAGATGACAGGGTGGGCAGGCAAGCAGAAAAATCTGAAATATTAACAAACAAATCACAATTATGTTTTTTATGCAGAGCATGATACAAATAGTTTGCTTCGTTGTTTTAAACTGCTCCATCAGCTTTTGCCAGATGTTTCCATTTATCAGACATTCCATCAAGAGTGCAAATATTCAGTCTCAACTTCTCAACTTCTCTCGGGATCTTTCTCCTTCTTTCAACAGTGACTACTATGACTCACCTGATATCAAAGTTCACTGCCAGTTCACATTAGCTCCACCAGCAGAACCTTAACTTATTGCTCAAGTGGAAGCACTGGTTACAATACCCTACCAAGAGCTACAGTTTCTAAGAACATAAGAAGAGCCTGCTGGGTCAGACCAATAGCCCACCTAGTCCGGGCATCTTGTTCTCACAGTGGCCAACCAGATGCCTGTAGGAACCCCTTAAGCAGGACTTGATCATGATCATTTCCCCTTCTGCAGCTTCCAGCAACTGGTAAAAGCAAACATCTTATCCCTGCTATTCATATAGCAACGGTGTGAGCTTATCAATCAGAATTTGGCTGTGGCCACATAAATAGGGTTGCCATATTTCAAGAAGTGAAAACAATTCAACACTTTTTCCGGTGTGGGCTGCCATACGCCCAGGTTTTCCTGGACATTTTAACCGGCTTTCAAAAATTCCGCCCAGATGCCATTTTTGACAGATTAATCCTGGCTATGTCCAAGAAACTCTAGACATATGTCATCCCAACACATAAAGCACAACAATGACCAAATAAGTTCATGTGATCTGTTAACTTTCAGGGGGGAGCAGAAGAGTAGCAGATTCAAGAGTACACTTGGTATCCAAGTGTTCTGTGACACTTGTGGGGCTTGCTCATCCAAAACTTTTGACAACAGTCAAGTAACATGAAGTACATTAATATCACTGGACATCTTGTCCATCCCTCTGCTCAGTGCAGGTAATCCAGAGCCAAAGCATCTCCAGCCTCTGGCCGAACCTCTCCCCAGCCCCTTAGGTTACTGGTTCCATTGGCCACTTGTTCCTGCCATCAGTAAATTTCAGATGTTCAACCAAAATGAACCCTACTGTAACATAAGCCCATTAGAAACAGTCCTGCCTCTGAGGCAGCAGAGAACCAAGCTACATTCACACCATAAAACATTGTGATACCATGTTGAACAGCAATGGCTCCCCCCCAAAATAATAATAATAATAATAATAATAATAATAATAATAATAATAATAATAATAGAAGCCATAGTTTGCTAAGGGCACTAAGAATTGGTAGGAAACACTGAGTTACTGTACAACTCTCATGAGTTCTCTGTGAAGAAGGAATGATTATTAAACCACTCTGGGGCTTGTAGCTCTGTAAGGGGAATGGGAGGTGGGCATTAATTTCAGTGGAGTGTGGCTAACATTGGATACAACCCTGAGATCCCATGAGGTTGCAGAGCTCATCCACAAGCATTCCCAGGAACCTCTACTGAAGATACTGAAGATCACTGGTAACCAGATCACTGAAAGGCTGACCCCACACAGGAGGGCAAAGAGTTAGACCACATTAATACCATATATTTAAAGCAGTATTATACCAAAGTCTTATTTGTGTTCACTGGAACATCTGGAAGAATGATGCAGCCCTCCCTCCCTGCAAGTGTTGATCAAGTGTTAGTCAGATGCTGAGTTTATGTTTTATTACATATTGCACTCTCCCCCATGTCCTTACTCATTGCTTTTCTAAAATAAACTCTCTTAACCTTTTTGAATACAGTAGGTAGGCTGGTTGTTATAGAACAATATGGTTCATCTCCCATAGGGAAGTTTAGGGAATATTAAAGATATGGATCAACTCTTGCACCCAGTGGAAGCTGGAAGGGAGTTGGCTGGCAGCTCCCCCAAATTCTAGGATAACAGCCCAAGGACTTATGGGGATCTTTGCTTCCCCACTAGTTTGGGCGCTTATAAGCACAGTGGCAGTGGCAGCAATATGGAAAGGTTGGTGCCATGGATGGCAGTTCTCTATGTTCTTTTGCACACTTTAAATTTATGAGTCCTTATATTCATATAATAATTACGAATTAAACCTGGGAGAAAACAGCTGCTATGGGATCTACACAACTATGCCTTATTGGGCAAACAACAAAGGAAAAGTTGGAGGAGTGATGAAACAGCAATGTGCAGAGCCGGCCCAAGACATTTTGGCACATGAAGAAAACAACAAAATGGAACCACACATCCCAGCCATGGGAGAAGAGGTAAGTGAAGATCTGCATGAAGAACAAGGGTGGAATGAAGATCTACATTGGGGCCAAGGGTCAGAGGAGACCAGTAGCACCACCACTGTAGGTGGCAGAACTGGAAGGAGCTGCTGAGGTGACATCAGATCTGGCCTCCAAGAACTGCACCCCAGCTGTTATCTCCACTATGGCAGCAACTGCAGCACTGGTCTACATATTTCTTGGAGGCCAAATCTGCTACCCCTGTGGATCCTGCAGACCAAGGCAGTCACCTCACCTTGCCTCATGGGTGGGCCAGCCCTGTCAACATGACAGTGGACAAAGATGGGTACACATGGTTGGAGCTCAGTAAGCAGACAGCAACATCATTATTCAGAAACTCACATTTCTAGATGGGGGGAAAGGGGGGGTGAAACACCATCCCCATAAATTTATCTAGAGCAATGCCAGTGAAAAGGTCGATATATCAAGATCTTTGCCAGCAACAATTCATGAAATTTGGACTGCATAACTGTGATTTATTTATTTTTTAATGTTGTCCTCTCGCACAGCTGTTAAACATCAAGTGATGAGTGGTTCTGTAATGTGACAGGCAAACCATTTATCTTTGGTGTATATCCCAATTGTGTTTATATTCTTTTTTTATACATAATTCAAGAAAATGCTTTGAATTTTTTTTTTTAATGTAAATATATGAGGGCCATTGTTTTAGTTGTTCCACACAAAACCCCTCTCTGCTTTCAAAGGTTCCCAAGTGTTTTGGACCCAATGTGAAATCTAACAAACTGTTGTGGACAGCACAAAATATAATTTCATAAAACAGCTGGCACTTAGGCACCCCTCTCCCCCAAAATTAGGACTCCCGGAAGGCTTTGGTTGGCACCAAGGGCCCCACAGTCACCATGGGAGCCCAGCAGTTTATCAGGCTTTAGGAGTGCCAGGAATCGATACATCGACCAATTTTCCCTGGGTCTTAATGTCTCTAATGACACCTAGTTTGTAACAAGACATCAACAAGCATGGAAATTGGAAAGGCCAATCCCTGCTTCATGTATGAAACAAAATACATTTGCCACTTCAGTGTTCAGACTCATAAATCACGAGTGACGCTTGTTTTAACAGCCGTCATATGCCAGAAGCCCTATCTGTCAGGGCTGTAAACATTATCCAAGCCACATCGGATCTGCTTAATTAACATCAGTGCTATTTCAACAGCAGGAACTCACGTAATTCCATAGTAATTACTGTCACCTTAACACATGTGCACTGCTAATGACACCAGCCTTGCTATATCCTATGTAACCTATTTGGTGAACTCATTTTTTATTTTGGTCCCTTACTCTGTGCTTAAAGCCGTATTTTTACATAGATAAAGAAGACAATCAATAATCCATTTCCAGCTTTCTCCAAATATCGAAGGCCATGATATGGCAGCTTGCATTATAACTGAGTGAGAACTCGCTCATCTCAAAAATTATTTATCTTATTTAGAAAATGTCTTAACTGCATTATAGTCAAAAGAATCCAAGAGTCAAAAACAAATCAGAACTCAAATACTCCAATACAATGTACTAATCATCAGATAAAAAGCTATTAAAATAGCATTATTCAATCAGTAACAGCCACCTGTGTCAGGCAGTACATAATCTCAGTGAGTCACTTTGTAGAGGGAAAGAGATCTTCCTCCATTCTGTGGCTGCTACTGAAAGGGACTGAAAATCAAACTGCTGATATTGTAATAGTGTTATACAGGTCTATGGTGAGACCACACTTGAAACACTGTGTAGAGTTTCAGTAACCTCGCCTCAAAAAAGGATATTGCAAGAAAAGGTTCAGGAAAAGGCAACCAAAATCATCAAGAACAAGTTCCCCATGCGGAAAGGTGACAACATTTGGGGCATTTTTAGCTTTGAAAGAAAGGTGAATCAGAAGATACATGACAGAAGTGTATAAAATTACACATTTCGCTTTCTCATAATACTAGAATTCAGGGCCTCCAAATGAAACTAAGTGCTGGAAGATTCCAGACAGACAAAAGAAAGCACTTCACCACACAGCAGATAGTTAAAACTGTGGAGTTTGCTCCCACAAGATATTGTGATGCCACCAGTTTGAATGGTTTTTTAAAGAGGATTGGACAAATTCATGGTAGGGGAGGAAGGCTATCAGTGGATACTGGCTTTGTTCTACCTCCATTGTGAAAGGCAGTATTTCTCTGAATACCTGTTGCTGTGAATCACTATTGGGGAGAGCACTGTTGAACCAGGGGCGTAGGAAGAGGGAGCGGGGGGTGCGGTCCGCCCCAGCTGTCATCCCTGAGGGGGTGACAAAATTGTGGGGGGTGGCACTTACCACGGGGCCTGGCCTGCAGCGTGCCCAAGCCACGCATCTCTCCTGGGAGTGACGCAGTGGCTCGGGGCCCCGCGCTGCCTGAAACAGCAGCATGGGTCTTGCGTTCGCCAGGCGGACTCAATGCACAGCTTGCTGCGGAGCCCCCCTGAGCAGATTGCCGCGGTGTGTCCCCCCCCCCAGTGCATCGTCACAGCAGCCCCCTGGGCGGCTCGCCCTGCCCTTGCCACTCTGGGTGCCGGAGCGGCTAGCTACGCTCCTGTGTTGAACTCAGGTTCTGATCACAAGCTTCCCATAGATACCTGGTTGCCCACTATAAGAACAGGATGCTGAACTAGATAGGCATTTGGCCTGATACACCCTCTCCCATCATGCAAATTCATTCCGAAAGATTTGGAAAGAACTTGGATCATTTCCTGAGCCAATCCAGAGTTTGGAAAGTCGCCAATACACATGCCTCAACTCCTAAGAACCCTCCTCTCTCCCTTTAGTCTCCTCAGTAGCAGCCCTAGGATTGGCAGGTTGCACGACAGAAGATCTGTCAATGTACTACTACATATTCAAAGGGCTACAATACCTTTCCTTTGGGTGCATTGCTATTGGCCAACTAAATGGAAGAATGTATGGGAAGGAAGCCAGGACCTGGACGGCGTTTATAAAACGCTTTTCCTTTGGAAGCATATTGCTACGGGCCTGGCTTGACAGAACTTGTGCTGACATAACTAGAGGTTATAATTGTTCTCTGAATTGAGTGGTTCCAGTGTGCTCCTTTGCAAGCAGCACATATAACATACAGAGACGACTTTTGCACGCTGTTTTGGCAAAAATAAAAGCTAGGTGAGGATGCTTTCCCTGCCCCAAAGCCATGCTTGCCTAGCCTCCAGCCCCACACACAGGAGCTGGGTTTCAGCATTTGCTATTTGGGGGGTGGCCTCCAATGGCTGGATAAATATAAAAATCATGAAAGGCAATATCCACTAACTGTTATTGCAAACAAACAAACAAACAAAAAACCAGCACTGCAGATACAAAATTCATAGCCTTCCCAGATTTTTCAAGGCTTTCGCACAAAACATTCATCAACTATTTAAAAATAAAATAACAAGAAGAAAGCAATTTGTAGTCTTCTTCCTTGGTTTGATGGCTTAAATCACCAAAGGTGTGAACTAAAACCATACAATAAACTATGTGGAACTTGTTATATTTTAAACTACAGAAAGTTGTTTCAAACACCATTTAGAAGAGGGCAGCCCAACATACAGCCCTGAGGTCTTTTTGGGCACTCTACATCCTAGAGACCTCCCGCCTTCTTCCCAAAGCACAGTTAGCACTTTTCCAGCTTTGGAAAAGGGGGGCTCTAGGACCCTGTAAGAGCCATATGACTCTTTCCCAAAACCTTAGCTGTTTTTATAGCTGGGGAGGTGTTAAATTTGGGCCTTGCTCTCCTCTCCCATACAACAAGGCAGTGTGAGGCCCACAGGTTCCATATTGTCAAAGTGCTCTCACGGCCCACTTGGTATAAAAAGTTGGACCACCCTGACTTAGAAGCACACGTTACCTGTGCTTACCTTTATACAGTTACAGATAGGTAGCCGTGTTGGTCTGCCATAGTCAAAATAAAAAAATTCCTTCCAGTAGCACCTTAAAGACCAACTAAGTTAGTTCTTGGTATGAGCTTTCGTGTGCATGCACACTTCTTCAGATACCTGAAGAAGTGTTCATGCACACGAAAGCTCATACCAACAACTAACTTAGTTGGTCTTTAAGGTGCTACTGGAAGGAATTTTTTTATTTTACCTTTATACAGTTAGTGTTTTCTTGAGTATTTGTTTTGATAGCAAGTTCATGTCCTTTTGACTTCAGTGGGCCTACACTCAGTATGAGTAACCTTGGATGTTATCCAATGTCCCTCCCTCATCAAACAACATCATGGCTACAATTGTGCTTGGCTCTGGTTGCAAGCAAGATTGGCAAGGGTCCAACAAAACATAGCACTTGAAATTTATGGTGTGAATGTAGCCTTATATTCTGCTTTTGTTCCATGATGGATGTCAAAGCAGCACACATGGGGATGCCACGCAGCCCTCCTCCCAGACAATTATTGGACCTAGATCTGTTTATCTTCATCAAGATTGCTGCAACTATGTACCTTCGGATCATGCTCCAAGAAGACGGCAGCCTTCACTGATGGCAATACTTGTCACCACCCTAGAAAGGCAGCCTCCTTGGAAACCAGTCTCCATCTGTCTATTTATGAGAGCCACCCACCTCTGTGATAAAGGCTAGGCACCAGCAGTCAACACCACCCACAAGTCGCATCATCATATCCCTATAAACGCCTTCAGACCTCCAGTGTGCTGGTCACAGCCTCACTATGCTTTCCCCCCATCTAGAAAGGTATGATAGTTTCCCTGATCCTCTCATTCCTGGTACACAGAGCACATGTGCATGGAGATTGCAGCTTCAGCAGTGTTTTCAACCATTTTTCAGAGAGAAACTGCAGAAGAATAGAAATGACTCTCATGCTTTTCCCTGCCAAGGAAAGAGAGGAGCACACAGAGTCATCTGCCAATAAGGGAGGCAAAAAGCTCAGCACAGTTTCCTTAACTGAGAAAATTCAGTGTTGCAAGCAAAGCCAAATTTATTTTGCAACAAAATAATTGCTCTGACAAAACCAGAATTTCCTGTGCATTATTCAAGGTTCAGGCATTAACCAATGCTAAGAACTGAAGAATACCAGATCAAGGAAGATCGTACCCTGTTCACTCACTGAACCTTTCAAAGACATCCATAAGCCTAATTGCAAGTATTATCTAGACAAGCTGGCTGCATTTGGGTTATGCTCTTTGTAAAACCTGCTTTTAATCTAAATAGTGCACTCAGTAGATACTCCATTCCACGAAACTCTTTCAGAGCAAACAAGTCTTGGAAACATGATCACTACAATGGAAACACCATTCAGCTTACAGTAAATTAAGAGCGAATGGATGAACACAAAATCAGTGCAAGGAAAGTCTTGGGGAGAAATGGTTGAAAGAAAGACCATTAGACACAAAAAGATAAGTTAGGTTCATGGGCATAGCCATGGCGGGAAGGGGGAAGGGGAAGGGCAGGGGGAAGGTTCTCCCCAAATCAAGTAAATCAATGGGGGGGGATTCTTAACTGAGGTTCTGCCCCCACTAGCAAAAAGTCTGCCCCCTCCCCCAACATAAATCCTGGCTACACCCAAGGTTAGGTTTAGTGATGCACATCACTCCTTTTAAAAACGTATCTGTTCTAAGTGCAACTCTAGTTTATGAAGTCTGATAAAACAGCCATGAAAATGAAAAGGGGAGGTGTTATTAGGAAGGCACAAATGCCGGAAAATATTGTTTACCAACTCAATTGAGCCTTCAGTGATTTTTCAACTCTCCACTTGCAGTCTTGCTCCACAGCAGGCAATCGCCTAGAGCAGGATAATAAACAAGTCCAGACTAGTGTGGCATCACTTAGAAACGGACCACTCAGGAGCATGCTCAAACAGCTTTGCAAATCATGTTGAGGGGGAAACTACTCCGCTCCATGCCAAAATTGGTTAAGGCATGTTGGAGGTCCCTGGTGCCCTGCCCAATGACAGCTTGCAAGATCAATTTCAGTTGCCTCAGCCCAAAAATGTCGACAGGACACTTGCAGTGGTGAGGCTGACTATGTCCCCTGTTGATCCCTTCATGTATGGCAACATCTCACAGAACCGGAATGACTGGATGAGTTCAGATCAATGCCATACCACAGGAGGGAGTTGTGGCCTCTTCCCTGAAAGAGGTGATGTGAAAACCAGAGATTCTAAATGACACTACCAACCAGTCCCTAATATTCCCTCCCTAGGCAAGGTGATTGTGAGGGTGGTGCCTAGCCAGTTTCTGGGGTGCTTGGAAGGAAGCAGATTCTTCAGATGATTCCAGTCTGGTTTCACGCCCAGTTTTAGAAGCACAACACCCTTAATTACCCCTGACTGATAACTGCTATCAAGATTGGGGGAGTGTGACCCTGATGGGTTCTCCTTGACTTTTCAGTGGCTTTTATTTATTTATTTCATAAAATTTATACACTGCTTCATTGTAAAAACAAAAAACCCAACAACATCAAAGCAGTTTACAGTACAAAAGATAACAGTAAAATCAAGAAAAATGATTTAAAACATGTTAGAATACTAAAGCATGCTAACACTTTTGACACCATTGACCATGGTGGTGGGGGCAGCCCGGTTGGAAATGACCTGGTCAGGGCCTTTTCAGAGGCAGTCCCTCATTTTTTGAATGCCTTCCCTAATAAGGTGTATCTGTCCCCCTCATCACTGACTTTCAGTAGAAATTTGAAAATACTTCTCTTTACCTAGGCATTTGATTGCTAAAAGACACTGTTCCTGGCACACCTCAGATCACTGATCGATATTTCTTTTAACTGTTTAGAGGAGGGGTGTTAGAAACAGTCTTAGCTGTTATTGTTCTTTTTCATATTTTATCTTTGCTGTGTCTGCAACCCTGGACTCCTTCAAAAGGAAGGGCAGGATACAAATTGAATTAGTCAAACAATCAATCAATCAATCTGCCATCACTTGTTCAACAAATGATGAGTAAACGAGCTAGAAGTTGTTCCTCCAAAATTTGGCGTGTTTTCCAGCTGCTCCCATTACTTTGTAGCTTGAGCAAGCATCAAGGGTAGAACAATCAAACAAACTATGATTAAGCACGCTTGCGACATTCAAATAAAACACCATCATTTTAAAAACCCATAGTTCATAATCTAGCAAAAACCATGGGTTCTCACCAGGGCTGTCTTAAGCATATGCGGCGCCGGGGTGTAAAGATCCGCCCGGCGCCCTCCGCAGGTAGCCTAGTCCCAGGTGCGCAGGAGGGCAGAGCCAGCCGGCCACCTCAGCATCTTGCTAGCTCAGTCACCCCCAAACTCAAGTCGCAGAGCCGCCCACAGCTGAAGAACCCGCTGTGGCGCTCCGACTGACGGGCAGGCTCTTCCCCTGACTCAACTCTTGGGCCCCAGAGTCTTAGCCTGGCGCCCCTGAGAGCCCCACACCACTAGCACCTATGGATCTCACTTTGCCTAAACAAATCATGTTTTAATCATAACATGTAAACCAGGCCATTGAGTAGCTCAACAAAAATGTTAACAGTACAAATTGTTACAAATTTGATGCTCCAGTTTTTCAAGTTGATAGAACCACAATTAACAGAGTTATGACAGGCAATTACAATGAACTGGAATCCACAAAACCTTACCCCTAATTCAAGGAGCTGTTATTCCACCAACCCAAACCTTGGTAAAGAAACATTATTAGACAAAGGATTTTTTGACCAATTTCTACAGGTAAGTACCTTCTGAGTTTTTTAAAAGTAGTTAACTAAATGTGAATCCAACTGTAGACAGTAACGTGTAGCACTAAACAGCCTTCAGGAGTGCAGTATTTCTGGCCAATCCACCAAGCAAATAATTTCTGTTTGCTAAGTGGAGCGTGGGAAATGTAACCTTTTCAAAAGGAAAAAAGGATCAAAAAAGAAAAGGTTAGGTTTGTATGCTAGAAGTGACAAACTTCCAGCCATTTGGGTGCTGAGTGTTACATCAAGGTGGGAGCATATTACTCCAGTTCTATTTATTATTATTATTATTATTATTATTATTATTATTATTATTATTATTATTATTATTATTTCTATACAGCCCTTCATCCAAGGATCACAGGGTGGTTTACAATATAAAAACACAAAAATATATACCATAATAACTAATAAAAAGAATAAACCCACCCACAGTTTAAAAGGCCATCCATTATTTACCGTATTTTTTGCTCTATAAGACTCACTTTTTCCCTCCTAAAAAGTAAGGGGAAATGTGTGTGCGTCTTATTGGGCGAATGCAGGCTGCGCAGCTATCCCAGAAGCCAGAATAGGAAGAGGGATTGCTGCTTTCGCTGCGCAGCGATCCCTCTTGCTGTTCTGGCTTCTGAGATTCAGAATATTTTTTTTCTTGTTTTCCTCCTCCAAAAACCAGGTGCGTCTTGTGGTCTGATGCATCTTATAGAGCGAAAAATACGGTAACTACCCAAAGCTAGGACATTTATCATTTACACTGCCTACCTATATTCTTCCAGGCCCAATTCAAGATGGTGAATTACAACAGCCTGAATGACTTGGGCCCAGATATTTGAAGATGACTCACTCTATCTGTGACCATCGTTTTTCAGTTTTGGGCCTGAAAACTGCATTAGCCCACAGGAAGCTGCCAGAGACTATAGTCCAGGTGCGAGAGGGGCTATAATCACACACCTTTCACACACCATATCACACACAGAAAGAGAGAAAGCCATTTTCCATGAAAACAGAACCAAATTTTTAATTCTAATTCCAATTCTTCTTAATATCTGTATTAATATTATTGATTCAAACACTTAATTCTAATTTTAATGATGTTCAGGTTTCCCTTTTATATTTTCTTCGAAGACCTTTCCCTTTGTGAATAAATTTGTGAATAAATAAAAACTCTCCTGCTGTATGCTCTTTATCTGTCCAAAGTGTGGAAAAGGCAAAATCCTCAGTAATCCCAGAAAATGTAACTAATGCAAACCTGAACTTCACAGCTATTTAAAACCTCTGATTTCAACTTGTGTTTGCAAGAGCAACAATAGCAACAAACTGCATGGGCTGCTTCTTCTATATTTCCAGGGAACACAAGCCTGCTGAGACTATCTTCTTGCAGAGGAAGCAGCTACAACTGCACAATTTGAAAAAATCCAAAAGCCCTTTCCCTTCAGAGGGAATTAAATCTGGCTGTCAAGAGATTCACCACACCTGGTCTGCGCCATATTGATTTAAACCTGATAGATATCCATAGGCTTATGCTATATGCAAAGCCATGCCTTTTGTAGTTGTTCTGCTTCCGTTTCTATTAAATAGTGGGTGGTCATAGCAGACGACACAGAGATTTCTCCAATTAGTTCTTTATAAGTAAGCTGGAACTGAACTAAACAGCTCAGCCGGCCTGCTTTTATAGGCAGCTGGCTGTCAACATTGTCACAACCCAGGGTTTCCCGCCTTAATAATAATAATAATAATAATAATAATAATAAATTATTTATATCCCGCCCTCCCCAGCCGAAGCCGGGCTCAGGGCAGCTAACAACAATAAAACAGTACAGCAGTACAACACAACACAACACTCTAAAATCATTCATTATAAAATTAATTCAAATCAAACCAATGGCAACCATTGGGCCAGAGCTCCGCGAAGATTGCCGAAGGTGGGAGTCAGGCTGTGCCCTGGCCAAAGGCCTGGTGGAACAACTCTGTCTTGCAGGCCCTGCGGAAAGATGTCAAGTCCCGCAGGGCCCTAGTCTCTTGTGACAGAGTGTTCCACCAGATCGGAGCCACAGCCGAAAAAGCCCTGGCTCTAGTTGAGGCCAGCCTAACCTCTCTGTGGCCTGGGACCTTCAAGATGTTTTTATTTGAAGACCGTAAGTTTCTCTGTGGGACATACCAGGAGAGGCAGTCCCATAGGTACAAGGGTCCTAGGCCGTATAGGGCTTTAAAGGTTAAAACCAGCACCTTAAACCTGATCCTGTACTCCACCGGGAGCCAGTGCAACTGGTATAGCACCGGGTGAATGTGATCTCGCAGCGAGGACCCCGTAAGGAGGTAAATTAACTGACGTGGACCTGAGTGAAACTATATACAGTGGTACCGTGGGTTAAGTACTTAATTCGTTCTGGAGGTCCGTTCTTAACCTGAAACTGTTCTTAACCTGAAGCACCACTTTAGCTAAAGGGGCCTCCTGCTGCTGCCACGCCGCCGGAGCACAATTTCTGTTCTCATCCTGAAGCAAAGTTCTTAACCCAAGGTACTATTTCTGGGTTAGCGGAGTCTGTAACCTGAAGCGTATGTAACCTGAAGCGTATGTAACCTGAGGTACCACTGTACACCATACCCCTGGTGGCCAGGGTGAAAACTTCAATACATAACAGTTTCTCCCCATGTGGTTGACACAGCCACCTCAGAAATTAAATGTAAAATATTAATATCAGTATCTTCCTACCTCCCAAGGACAGTCACACAATTGCCTCTGTCCTTCCAACGGCATCACTGGCTGGTCCTTGGAGACATTTAATACTGCTTTGGTTACCTAGACAACTCACTCCTGGACATTAATTCAAGAGGGAAGAAAATTCCTCAGCCTGAGAGCCTAGTGGGTAACCTTCCAGAGTTCACATGCCTGTGATGGGTAGGTAAATGGATCATGGAATCACAGAGCTGAAAGGGACCATGAGGTTCATCTATTTTAACCCCCTGCAATGCAGGAATCTTGTGACTCTCTCTGTATGTACAGGAGGCTACCATCCAGCTATGGAAAAGTAAGAGGTATTCATCCAGGCAACCAAGAGGCATTATTACAGTTCAATAACATGTCTGCCAGCTTGGCAAAACAACTAGAGGAAAATGTGGAGCAGTGTCAGTAGAGGGGATGGGAGGAAAGCATGTGGAGATTCCTGGGGGCTGTACAGAGAGGCCGAGGGGGGGCACATTTGGCCCCAAGGCCCAAAGCCCCTGACTCTTGCTTTAAATACTGTCAAAGGTCAAGCTGAAACGCCCACTGCACATGCCTATTCCATGTTCTCTTCGCTTGCAAGATCAGTTTGAAGACTGCAGCGTCATTTAAGGTTCTGCAGTATTTCTAGTTCCAAATCGGGGGCATCATTTGTACATTAAGTTATGGAGGAGAGGGACAAAAGCAAAAGAAGTGACACTGCCATTCAGGTACATTAAGCCGGTGCATTTCCGCTCACCTGCAAATGTCAGGGGCAAGGTGTCTGCAAGGTTTACCCTGAAGCTCTGCCTAGAACAGGTGCCGTCTCCAGCCCAAAAGGCAGCAGCAGCAGCAAAGAACAAAATGCTCAGTTTGCCCCACACGGCATTCCAAAATAGCACAAGGATCAGCACTTCTCAGTGTGCCAAAATCTTCTCTGTGCATTAATTAAAAGGCAACTGCTCTTTCATTGAGGACAACCTGCTCTTCTCAAACTCCAAAACGTAGCCAAATTCAGCAGAACTAAGACCTTTTGCAAAAGCATCTAGGTCTGCTAAATTTGAAATACATTAGGCACTTTGAAGGCAAAAAACCTTTTTGACTGAGAGAGGGCCATATTTAAGCAGTGAGAAGCCGTTGTTGTTTTCCGATATTTGAGCAGATAGCTGATAATTGTGTTTATGCAAGCTATTCGTTTCTTGCTCATTTGTTTCCAAACTAGAACACATGTGGGAGATACCTCACTATAAAAATAGTAATCCTACTCATTAAGTTTTCACACATAAGCTGTTGCTTGAAGTTATACTAGAGGAAGCCAGAGTTTGACCTAATTTAGACCGATAGCTACAAGACCATGCAAAATTACAACTGCAAATAATATTTTTGCTAAATAACAAACCAAGACTGATCCTGTTTGAAACTGGTGGATTGGGAGTACTAATATTTTTTTCCCTTTTTAATAAATATTTTATTAAGTCTTATAATAAAATGACATTACCTCTAACAAAACCTACAGAGGGTTACATGCATAACTCAGTTACAAGCAGAAAAATGGAGCAGGGACACTGTCTATCAACTAAATCACTGAATGAATCGCCAAGGCTTGAACTATCCATGACACAGCCTCTCCATGACGAAGTATGTGTAGCTGGCGGTCTTGCGTTAACATCGCTTCTGCTTTCAGAGCTGATATAGGGGAACCATACTTTGTCAAAATGCTCTTGTTTGGTTTGGCCTCTCACGACTCTTCTCCTTCTGTGCGACATTAAATGCTCAGGAAAAGTCAGATCCCAAACTTGGTTTTGGGATCAGTGATAATGATTATTTCTTTAAATGTTTGGGGGGAACAGAATTTGTAGGAACATTATTATTCTTTCATTAGTATCTATGTAGACCAGCTGCTTTGTATTAATGTAGGCCCTGACATGCACAAACCAGTAAGTAGCCTGGGTACAAATACTCTAGACAGACAGACAAGGAGAGAAGAGGGAAACTGGAAAAGTGGGAGATGAGTTAGAGATAAGAACAGCTAAAGAGTATGTTGGACTAGGGCCTGGAAAACCAGGATTCAAATCCCCACTCAGCTATGAAGCTTTGGTCAGAGACTCTCTCTTAGCCCAACCTACCTCAGAGGGTTGTTGTGAGAATAAAATGGGGAGGGAGAAATCCACGTATGCCAACCTGAGCACCCTAAAGAAAAGGTGGGCTATAAATGTGTTAATAAAGAACAAAGTAAGTGTGAGCAAGAGAACAAATGCAACACAATTGAATACAGTGGTGCCCCGCAAGACGAATGCCTCGCAAGACGGAAAACTCGCTAGACGAAAGAGTTTTCCGTTTTGGAGGTGCTTCGCAAAACGAATCTCCTATGGGCTTGCTTCGCAAGACGAAAATGTCTTGCGAGTTCCTGCGGGTTTTTTTTTCTCCCCCCACCTTTTCTAAGCCGCTAAGCCGCTTATCAGCTGATCCGATAAACCGATAAGCCGCTAAAAGCCGCCAATAGCGCTAATAGCGCTAATCCGCTAATCCGTCAATGGGCTTGCTTCGCAAGACGAAAAAACCGCTAGACGAAGAGAATCACAGAATGGATTCTTTTCGCCTTGCGAGGCACCACTGTATGTAAACTGAGCTAGAAGTGAATGAGGTTGCATGATCAGGGAGTCAAGAAACAGAGTTTCAGTTGACAGCACCTTCTTTTCAGAATTTTATTTCATCCTTTTCTTTTTCTTGTTTAAAGCTGCAATTATTTAAAAATAAAAATAAAATAAAATAAAATAAGGAGTGTGTCCAGCCGAAAAGGGGTCTGAATGGAATTTAATGAAACTCCCTGGACTGAAAAGGCTTATTAGACTCCCATTTAAAATTATGTAAGAGGACAAAACAAAGTGTCATGTCCCAAATCCCACTGTGATGCATGCACCCAAATAGTAATTCCAGTTTAACTGCCACTTTCTACAGTCTTGTGTAAATCAAGTGATTCTGTGTACATAGCAGTTCTCCAAATAAGTCTCTCAAGCCATTCTTCTTTTAAAAGGTACTCAGTCACTGTACAAATAAATACACCTACTTTTCCTTACATGATTTCCAGCCACTTTTTTTTTGACAAATACCCAAACGTACTTGAAAAATGGGACCTTAAGTTGAGCTCTTGAACAGTTAGATTTGTGCAACCACCTCCCACACAGACTACAGCCTAAAAGACGTCAAAAAAGTTACCGGTAAGCTTCAGGTGACAGGTTAGGGAATGCTTTAGAAATGTCTCTTTCAAGCATTGTGACAAAACTGTTTATAAAGTGGTGGTTTGAATGTTTACATGTAAGGAGCTATGAAGCAACCTGCTTTGCTAAGTGCATTTTATAGAACACTGTTTGTGCAGAAAAAGAAATTCACTGCAGGTGCCTGCAAACAAAGAGATTTTAAGCTCTTTCTTCTCTTTCCTTTGTTGTTTCCATGTGACTAATTCTAGACTGTAAGCCCCTCAGGGCAGGGATCTGTCCCTTTGTACTCTGCAAAGTGCCACGTACATGGCTGATACCACAGCAAAACCAAAAAACACTTCTGCACAGGGGTGACTAAGTTCTGGCCCTCCAGATGCCGTTGGGACTCAAACCCCATCATCCCCCAACAATAGGGTGTGTGGACCGTGGCTGAAAGGAGCAACATTTGGAGAACCAAGGACTTAGCCATCTTTGTTTCAAAGGACTTCAAGGCTTGAAAGATGTATGTGCCGCCCCATACACTCCACTTAGCATCAGAGGAACATTTAGGGGAAGGGTTGGAACTCAATGGTAAAGCATCTGTTTTGAATGCAGAAGGTCCCTGGTTCACTCCTGGCATCCTAGGCAGGGCTCCTGAATAAAACCCCAGAGAGCAGTCAGTGTTAGAAACTTAGCTATGAAAGCTAGGAGCTAAACAGAACCTTAAACTTTAAACCTAAAGTTATGGGTGCAACAACGAAATGTCTGGGCGTTGGTTTTTTTTATAACAAGAATACAAAGCTGAAAATGAATGAACTGCAGGTAAAATATCGTGTCCATTTTTCACACGGTCTAGTTCTTCCCCTGACCATCACCCCCAATATTCTTAAGAGCAGGGGTAGGCAACCTAAGGTCCATGGGCCGGATGCGGCCCAGTCGCCTTCTAAATCCAACCCACAGACGGTCCGGGAATCAGTGTGTTTTTACATGAGTAGAATGTGTGCTTTTATTTAAAATGCATCTCTGGGTTATTTGTGGGGCATAGGAATTTGTTCGTTATTGTTTTTCAAAATATAATCCAGCCCACCACATGGTCTGAGGGATGGTGGACCAGCCCACGCCTGAAAAAGGTTGCCGACCCCTGCTTAAGAGGGTCTCTTCTCCAGTCTTCAGAGAACAGCTGGAAGTGGGGAGGCAGTTTTAATCTGAAATCTTAGGCGCAGTACTACGCCCAGAGCTCAGAAACTGCTTGCACTAATGAAATTCCCTGTTGCAAAACACACCTAGAACAATGGGAGCTTCAAACACTGAGAGCAATGTAGGTTGAGCTGGATGGATCAGTGGTCTAACACAGTAAAAGGCAGCTTTCTATGTTTGAAGAAGGACTACAGCTCAGTGGTAAACCCTCTGCTTTCCATGCAGAAGGCCCTGCGTTCAACCCTCGGCCTCTCCAGGCAGAGTTGGGAGAAAGCCTGATTTGAAATCCTGGAGAGCAGCTTCTTATGTTCCAGGTGCCTTGTTCCAGGCACCTCTGCCAAATAAAGTTTGGCACATGTCTATTAGAAGTAAGTAGGTGCCAAACTAAATCTTGGGTTTTACAGACAGGTTTTGGACTAAACCGAATTTGTATCTGATTTTGGTTTGGGCCTTTTGTTTTTGTCCTGCTTTTTTGTTTGTTCGTTTTTCTTCCCATTATCTGCCCTTCTTTGCTTTTTTGTGTGCTGTATTTTTTCTGCTGGTTTTAGTGCGGTTGTTTTATTTATTAATGTAATCAAATTTTCTGATGACTTGTTTTATTTGGTGATGGAAGCTGCCTTACGTCACTATTGTTTTAAATAAGATGGGAGGATTCAAGCTTTTAGGTAAAAAATTTCACAGCTTCTTTCTGGCAATGAATGAGCCACATGTAACTAGAATGTAACTAGGGACGCGAGTGGCGGTGTGGGTTAAACCACAGAGCCTAGGACTTAACAATCAGAAGGGGGGCGGTTCGAATCCCCGTGACAGGGTGAGCTCCCATTGCTCAGTCCCTGCTCCTGTCAACCTAGCAGTTTGAAAGCACGTCAAAGTGCAAGTAGATAAATAGATACCGCTCCAGTGGGAAAGTAAACGGCGTTTCCGTGTGCTGCTCTGGTTCGCCAGAAGCGGCTTAGTCATGCTGACCACATGACCTGGAAGCTGTACACTGGCTCCCTTGGCCAATAAAGAAAGATGAGTGCCACAACCCCAGAGTCGGCCACGACTGGACCTAATGGTCAGGGGTCCCTTTACCCTTAACTAGAACGCTAATAATTTCTTGCGATGTTTGAAATGATGCTACAACCCTGAATAAGGATGAGTACAGTAAAATCACTTTCTTCCCCCCCAGGAGCTTTGGGATGACATCTTAAGTGGGTATCTCCTTTGCTGCAAGAAATGCACTGCAAATCTCGACCTGGGGTAAATGTAAAGGTAAAGGGACCCCTGACAACTAAGTCCAGTCACGAACAACTCTGGGGTTGCAGCACTCATCTCGCTTTACAAGCTGAGGGAGCCAGCGTTTGTCTGCTCCGCACACAGTTTTTCCAGGTCATGTGGTCAGCATGACTAAGCCGCTTCTGCCGAACCAGAGCAGCGCACAGAAACACCATTTACCTTCCCGCTGGAGTGGTACCTATTTATCTACTTGCATTCTGACTTGCTTTCAAACTGCTAGGTTGCCAGGAGCTGGGACCGAGCAACGGCAGCTCACCCCGTCGCAGGGATTTGAACTGCCGACCTTTCAATTGACAAGCCCAAGCGGCACAGTGGTTTAACCCACAGCACCACCCGCGTCCCTATTGCAAATGATGCACCCACTTTAGCTTCCATGCATATGACATCTTTTGCCACAGTAGCTGCATGGGCAAGAGTGGGAATAGCCCACATGCTGCCTTCAGATGCTGTGAGTTCCCATTATCCTTGACCATTGCCCATGGTGACTTGGGGATGACAGTAGTACATAATATCTGGAGGGCACTACATTTGCTATCCCTGGGCAAGAGTCTGGGAAGGGCTCTGCAGAAACCTTTTCCACTGAAATTAGTTTCAGTCCAAAGTATGCAACCAAACCATTCAGCTTAATTATCCAGGCCAATGACTAGCCTAGGATTGGATTTCCAGACCATGTGAGACCCCATGAAAATTATGGATTGAAGTGACAATGTCTATTCAACATACTGTCAGGTAGAGACAGCAACTGACCTAAGCACACTTAGCTAGGAGTAAGCCCCACTGAACCTAGTGTGGCTTACTTCTAAGCCGACATGCAAAGGATTGCACTGTTATTTTTTTTACTCAGCATTACAAATAGGTCCACAGTTATTAGGCCACCAGCACATACAAACACATATGTAATACATGAAGGGATAGAGAAAAAGACAGCTAAGTATTTAAATCTGTAACTCCTTGTTACCTTGCCTTGTTACTTGAAGGCAATTCTCACCCAGTGAAGGCAAATGGATATTGACAAGACTACATTAAATCTATGGTATTTATACTTATCACTTCAACCTGACTGAAGCTGCAGTCACAACACAACATATATACCGTATTTTTCGCCCCATAGGACGCACCGGCCCATAGGACGCATCAAGTTTTTTTGGGGGGGAAATAAAGAGAGGAAAAAAATATTCCCCCCCAGGCGCTTGTGGGGCAGGCAGCGGGGAGAAGCGCTCTTCTCCCCGTCGCCCACCTTGAGATCAGGTCCAGGGACAGCGGGAAGACGCGCTGCATCTCCCAGCTGTCCCTGGAGCTTGTGGGGCAGGCAGCGGGGAGAAGCGCTCTTGTCCCTGCCGCCCGCCTTCAGATCAGGTCCGGGGACAGCAGGAAGATGCGCTGCGTCTCCCAGCTGTCCCTGGAGCTTGTGGGGCAGGCAGTGGGGAGAAGCGCCACCGTCAGTCTCCAAACCACTTCGGGAGACAGCGGGATGGCGGCGTTCCGCCTCCCTCTGTCCCCCGACCTTGTGGGGCTGGCGCTGGGGCTCTCCTGAAGCCTGGAGAGCGAGAGGGGTCGGTGCGCACTGACCCCTCTCGCTCTCCAGGCTTCAGTGAAAGCCTCCATTCACCCCATAGGACGCACACACATTTCCCCTTCATTTTTGGAGGGGAAAAAGTGCGTCCTATATGGCGAAAAATACGGTAGTTGCTTATAGAGCCATAACTGCTGGTTTTCGTATTTCCAAATGCAAAACTAAATGGTTTGTATCCAGTGTAAATCATACTCAAAGTAGACCTATTGAAATTAATGGTCATGACTAACTTAGGTCCATTAAGTTCAATGGTTCTACTCAGAGCAGAACTCAGTTAGAGACAACCTAAGTGTTTCCTTCTCTGTCCTTGCATCATCTTTGCTACCAAATGTCTTTTGCATTAAGGCACAATTCCAAACTCATTAATCAGTTCCTTTAATCACCAACTTAAGACTGAAACAAACTGTAGAGAATGTTTTACATCATGCCCTCTTTTTACCCATATTTCTCTCCCCCCCCCCCCCCGCATCCTGTTCCATTTGCTTTTAAACATCCAGCATGAGGAAGAACGTCTATGTATCTCGAAAGCTCAATTACCACAATGTGAACTTTGGCTGGCCCTAATTGAAAGTATTTTGCTACCGCTCTTGTTTCAAAGATTCCTGCCTGGAAATCAGAAGCAGAGAGCTGAATGAAACAGCTACTAATAAAATATAAAGGAAAAGAAATTGCATAGCCCCCCCCCAAGACATACACAGCTGAAAAGTCCACTGCTGCCTGAAAGCTGCTCCCACACACACTCTTCCTCTGTAAGAACTAATTTGTCTGATTTCAGTGTTGTCAACATAGATCATTTAGTCCAAGATACAGTATCACAACCGGCCGTCTTTAAGATATGGGGGCAGTTCCCTTTGTAGTAAAGGCAGAAGCTATGTTTTTCTTGGCTACTTTAGGCTCAGTAAGCAGCTGTGGTTGGCAGCAACTCAAGCTTTATTTGCTTATCAGGAGTTTGGCGATAGTCCCATTGATGCAATTAGAATTGTAATTAGTGAGACCCATAAACTAGTAACATAAACACTTCACCACACAGCCTAGCCTAGAAATGCCCACCTCACATTCATAGGGTATTATTTTAGCTAGAAGTCAACCATTCCCAATTCTTTTCCCCCCTATGGAAAAATCTAAGCTTCTGCATGTTCAAAACTAAATATTTCCCTGCCCAGGAAAGCCCCCATGATGCCAGTCTTATCTTTGGGGTAACAAATATGGCTCTGCCAGGGTTTTGAATATAATCTTATTGCATGCCACCATTTATTATACATTAGCTATTTATTTTATCTTGATGCTCTCTTTTTTTGTAAAGTACCCTAGAAGCTTTACTGAAGGGAGGTAATATATAACATAAAATAATGTTTGCAGTAAGAAGAGCCCTGATGGATCAGCATTCCATTTCCTAGAGTGCTTAACTAGATAGTTACACGAAGCCAAATAGCAAAACTTGAGTGCGATGATGCTTTCCTCCTGGTCACACTCAGCATCTGTTATTCAGAGCTGGCATACTGACTCCGATCCTAGAAAACACAACACCGCTAAGCAGGATAATTTCAAAGGAGTTCATTGCCAAAAACGAAACCTTATCCAATCAGGGGTGCCAACTTGAATAAAATATTGGGAGGGGCAGGTAAGCCTTCACCACACAATCATTCACAAGACACACACACACACCATTTGAATGGCAATACCCATTAACTTGGGGGTAGGGGCCTCAAATATTTTAGGAGAGGGCTGAAGGGACCTTGGCCCCTAGGAGTTGGTTCCTTTGATCTCCATATCTGGAATGAATGCCTATTATGCTAATGAGATGTTATACCATCTATTCTTATCCCTGAAAACAGACAGATATTTCTAGGAAGATTCTGTTTCCAGTGTGACTAAATGAAAGGGGTCCAAAGGCTTTTTTTTTTTTTTTTGGAACAGTATTCCTCACCTGCATCATCGTAACTACGTGGCAGGGATTCAGCAAGTAGATGACGGTCTTGGAAGCAAACTTGAATCCCACTTCCAATCCAAAAGTGAGGCAGAAGAACACCAGCAACAGGTTCTTCCCTATGCTCTCCTCTTTCTTCCGAGACTGAGCAAGCAGGTCCACCACCTCCTTGGAATGGGTTCGCCTGATCTTCTTCAGGGAGACCACCACCTCCAGAACTCCCACGCATAAGAAGATCAGGGTCTCTACCAGGCGCTGTTGCCAGGGGAGGAAGGCAGCACACTCAGGACCCCCGTTGCCTTCAAAGCTTGGGTCCACCCCACCGTACATCCAGTCCAGAAGATTGGAGAAGCTGTAACGACTCATGGCAAACCCCTTCTGTTCCTCTTCTGCTTGGCCGTCCTGGAGAAGGTGGGCGCTTGATGAGATCAAAGCTAATATGCTGTTTGGGTGACGAAACATGAAACAGAGAAGAGTCCTTATCAGCAATTCCTCTCCCTTCCACTTGTGAGACACAGAAAGGAACTAGACAGGTGATCCTCAGCTCTCACTCTAGGGTGCTCAGGTAAGAAGCTAAACAAACCTGTGGGGAGGATAGGAAGTGAAACACAACTTAATTATCAAACCAGAAAACAGGATAAAGAAAGGACGCATAACAGAACCAAGCTCCCTGCTCTCTCTTCCAGCAGAAGGCCCAGTCAGCAAACTGTTGCTTTATGACCCTAAAAGAGCTTTGGCAACCTGTCACAATCCAGATGTTTTGATCTACAATTCTCAAGCCCAGCCAGCAAGGCCTCTGGAGGCCACCCGGCTGGCAAAACCTGCCTGAAAACCCCAGGCACTATGTAACCGGCACACTGTGTACAAACACACACCAGGTATAAACAAACACACAGTGTGCCGGTTACATTGTGTCTGGTTGCCCAGGTTTCTAAAGAAGCATGGCTGGTAGTACCTGGGTATATAAAATAACCACACAAAAACAGCAGTGAGGGATATATATATATATATATATATACCCATACTCCCCCTCTCTCTCCTGCATAAATGATTTCCGACTCTTATTTCTCCTTTTGAAATATTTCACAGCCACTCTTCATCCAATGGAATCCGGCGCATCTGCTACAACAGGCACTACAATACACAAAGCAATGCAATAAAACAACATCCTTCCCAGTAAATTTGTGGAGGGAGAGGCAACAAAAGGCCACAGAAACTAAAAGTAAACAGAAGCAACATTACCTTCTTTTTTTAAAGAGCCACGGCAGGTTTTGGGGTTTTTTTAACCTCTTTAACTCGGCACGGCTCCTTTCTCCCTCAACCCGGGTAAGCTCCCCACGCAAAAAAAAGAAAAAGGCGCTTCGCCAACGCGATGTGGTTGCCGAACGAGATCGTGAGCAACCACAACCCTTGAAGGTAGGCCTGCTCGCTTAATCACCACACTTTCACCAAATTCCCGCGAAAGAGGGAAGCGGAAAGGGGGCGAAGAGAGGGAGGAGGGAGCAAGAGGTGAGCAATTTATTTATTGAATTGAAGAGTTGGAAGGGACCCCTAGCCTCATCTAGTCCATTTATTTCCCTCCCCCTCACTGGCGCCACGCTCCGCCTTCCCCCACTTCCTCACAATACCATTCGCGCGCGCGCGCCCCCCTACCTTCCATGGAAGTCCCCCCGCAACTCTTTCTGCCTCTGGAAGGGACTAGCTATAATCTCCCCTCCCCGGAAAAAAGCTGTGCTTTCTGGTCCTCTGCCTCCTCCAGCGAGACTTCCCAGCGACGTGGTGCACCCCTTCCCTCCCAGTACTTCAAGGGAAGGCGGGAGCGAGGGAGGGGGCGGGTCGTGGCGGTACTGCAGGCCCTCCCTCAGCTCTTGCCGGGGCAGGAGCTACATGAGGAAGCCCAACAGCCCGGCTCTGGGTTGCAGACCGGAGGAGGAGGAGGAGGAGGAGGAAGCGCAGCGGCAGCAGAAGTGGCGGCCAGCGCTTTTCGGCTCCCCTTCCTCAGGTGTAGCCCGGAACGCAGCTGGGGAGCAATCTGCGCTCTGGACGCCGCTGCTGCTGCTACTCTCTGCTCGCCTCTTCCAGGAGAAGACCACCACGCCGCCCCCACCACAGCATCACCCCACCGACGTGCTCAACTAAGGCTAAAAAATGGAAGGTGCACCCCGGATTGGTTGCGCGGGTCTTCCCGCTCCGCCTCTTAGAAGGCGGCTCCTGTGTTTCCGCGCCGCTGTTGCTGCCCCCTTTTCTTCTTCCTCCGCCTCGCTTCCACTTGTCGCCTCAGTCAGCCCGTCACTACAGCGTAAGGAAAAAAGGCGGAGAGGCGCGCTTTGCCGCGCTTGCTCCGCGGGCTCGCTTTCTGCCCAGTCTTTGCCTCTCCGCTGCGCCACTTGCGAGCGCAAACGCAAACAGTTCCTCTGGAGTGTGTTGTGTTCAACTGCCTTCAGTGGGGCTTAACCTCTGGTAAATGTGTGTAGGTGACAGCAGCCTCAGTGTTCCTCTGTGCTTTCCGCAAAGTGTTTTTAAAAAGAAAAACTAAAAACCTCCCCAGAAACAGCTAGCACCAAATCGGTGGCCCTCGAGATATTGCTAGGCTCCAACTCCGATCGCTTCTGACCGTTGGTCATGCTGGTTGGGGATGGTGGGAGTTGAAGCCCCAAGGACATCTGGTGAGCCACAGGATCCTTTCCCCTGAAACTGCATTTCATGGAAAGGGGTTCTAGCCCAGCCTTCCACCTAACATGCTGGATTTCTAACTGCAGGGCTGGTGAGGGTTTTTGTTTTGGTTTTTTTGAAAAGCAGGCACATACCTAGGGGTTGGCCAGGTTGCCCCCTACTAAAAGTGCAGGCCAAGGATGTGTGTGCAAAAATTACACCTGTCCGCTCTGGCTCAGAGTGCCAGTGGTGCAAGGGATGCGGGGGGAGGGGGCGCTGATACAGCTCCTTGCCAAGGGCACAAGGGAGCCTAGAATTTCATCACATCAGCCCTCTGTACATAGGAACCTAGCATGTACAGTGCTTAGAAATGCAGGTGACTAAGTGGTATATAAATGTCTTGAATAAATAATTAAATTACCAGCATAACAGGGGGAGGGATAGCCTTCTTTCTTTCAGCAAGGCAGAGAGGGGAATCTTCATCAACTGTGCAGCCCAGGAACTCCATACACACTGCCCAGGCATGTGCCCCAGGGAGGTCACTTAGGTGCTGCTAATGCAGTGTCTTGGTTTCACTCCAGGAGGCACACCCTCCATTGTCTCTGTGACAGACAAGTGCCAACAACGCTCCACTCCTGCCTTGGGTGGGGCATATGAGTAAGAACCTCTAAGGAAGAAGAGCACAGGATCTGGACTACTTATGCAGGCAGGTAGCTAGCCCACTGGGCCACAAACAGCTTTTTTCTTCTATTGCTGTAGGAGGCAGTAATCTCAGCCCCAAAGTTTTGAGATTTAGCCACAAATCAAGCTTGCCTGCTAAGCCTCCTTCTAAAAGTTCTTAGCTCCATAGTAGAAAGGAAAAGCAACAGACTTGCCAGTAGATTTTTTATAAAATAAAAAAAGGTGTAGAGGCTGGATGGCTTAAATCTCCCTACCCTACATGTACACAACCAGCAGCTACAGAAACTCCCAGTGATACCAGTGAGGCCTGCAGCCTAGGAAGAGTTCCAAGGACTAGACAGGAGGGTTGATGGGCCATCTTCAAGCGGAGGTTTTCCACCCCGACACACAGGACCTAACCTAGCACAGTTGCATGGTCAACAGTGTACTTTAAATCCTGCGGAGAAGAGCTTAGACTTAGCATCAAGATAACTGGAAACCTAATATAATGGTCATTAGGAGCCTCAGAAAGAAGGTATCCACAGAGAAAACATCCGTAGTGATAAACAATATTGTTTTATCACTAACAGAGCGACTTTACAGCATCAGATATCACTAATGATATGAATAACACTTGAGGCAGGCTCCGTGTATCCAGTCTTGTACTACAGTGAAAGGCTGGCTGCTATTTCAGCTAAATACAAAAGATGGCACATGTTCCAGCTATCACTTTTCGCCAGGAATGCCCCCTATTTTCATGTATCTTTCTCTATTGAATTGCCGCCCCAGTGCCACAGTCACTGAGCTACATTCACATCTGAGCCTTCACCTGAGTACACCCTTGCAGCCTTCTTAGAACCAAATGGGCACCCCTACACCCAAATCTGGATTTTTTCACCATATCATTCTTAAGGTCAAGGTGGCCAAGAGGAGAAATGCGAATCAAGGCACAGCTGGGGTTGCAGTGGAATGGATTATCAGGGGGGCTGTGGCGGGAACACTTCAGGCTGCCTTTGGAATTTCTAAATTGTATGGGGTTCCTTGCAAGGCCCCCTGCTTCTTCCTCAAAGGTGATCTCCAGAACATCCGGGTTGGGTGGGATCCTAGCAGAAATTAAGGAAGACCCACAGTGCATAACTGTTATTAGAGTAATTGGCCGGGGGCAAAACCAGAGGTGGATGGCTCTGCCTACTGTTGCTTTCTCCACCTACCATTGGCCACCCTGCCATCCAGTGGCACCAACTGCTATTACTCTTTCGCAGGCTAGGTTTGCTTTCAGACTACCGGTATTAATCTTTGTGGGCTTATTTTTCAAGGATGGCGTTCTTGCCACAGTACTCTGCTAAGGAATTATTACTCTTAAAGACTTGTGGAGCTGCTTGCAGTTTAACAAAAGCGCTCCTGACTCTTGCTGCTACATTCAGAGCCAAGTTGCTGTTCCCTATTTGAAAAGCTTTTCTCCTCATTGGTTAATCTGCAACCTTCCTATGAACCTGAGTAAACATCCATATCTTGTGTTAACAGCAGAACAGACCTCCGAAGGCAATAGATTCCCTGGATATGAGATACTTTAACTCTTCACTTTTCCTTTTATTTGACCTCAGATGGCCTCTCTTCATCCTGTTGGCTTTCTGAAATGGTGGCAGTGCCATTGTTGATTGAGAGCAAGTAGGCACATTCATTTTAATATCATCCATTGAACCCAGAAGGCTTTAGAGGAAGTCCAGTGGCATTTCCTAAAGGTGACACACTGTTGTTGTTGTTGTTGTTGTTGCTGCTGCTGCTGCTGCTGTTGGCATCTGTATGTCTCAAGAAAAAATGGAGTGCACCTCCAGGGGTGAAGTCAAACTGCTGTGTTAGCCACACCTAAGTGGCCTTTCTGGGGCACAAGCCAAGGAAGGGTGTATGGAGGTTCTGGGCTATCTAGATCAGTGTTTCCCAACCGGTGTTCCGCGGCACACGAGTGTGCCGTGAGACATCGGCTGGTGTGCCGCGAGATGCCTGGAGGGAGGCAGGCGAGTCGGGCGGCGAGAGGCGGGGCGGCAGCGGCGAGGAGAGGCCGCGCCTCCTGCTGCTGCCTGGCGCTCCTCCTCGCAGCCGGCAGCGCTGCCTGGGCGCCTCCGCGCGACTCTGCCTCGCTGGGTTTGGTCTCCCAGCAGAGACGGGTCACACGCGCCCCTCCCTCCCTCAGCCTGCGCGGAGAGCCAGAGAGAGGCATCGCTCCTGCGCTCCGAGGCGGATTGAGCGCAGCTGAGAGGAGCTGCCGAGGGAAAAAACTTTCACTTTTGTGCGTCCCTCCCGGCGTGACGCTGCGCGCTGACGTCACGGGGCGGGGCTTTAATGGTGGTGTGCCGCGAGATTTTTTTTCAGTAAACAGGTGTGCCGTTGCCCAAAAACGTTTGGGAAACACTGATCTAGATGACAAGACACACACCCTTCAGCCTTGCTAATGTAGTCCAAAGGAAAACAGGGCAATACATTTGGCACGAGCTTGGCTGCAGGGGTTGCTTGAAAGAGACATACAAGCCTAAAAGCACCATCCAACCCTAACCCTTCTCTTCTCCCAAAGATATCCTGCAGAGCAGTAGAGGCTTAGGGGCAGAGATGGGCTATCTTCCCAGGTTGATGAGCCCCATCTGCAACTCACTTCCCTCTACAGCAGGCATGTCCAAAGTCCATTTTGGGGGCCTAATCTGGCCCACGGTTCGGTTTAATCCGGCCCCTGTGGCAGTTTATTTCCTGGGGCAAAATCCTAAAAGCTCAACAACTTCAATCTTTGGGGTAAAATCATAAAAAAAAAGCTGAACAACTTCAATCCTAAAAAAGTCAACTACTTTGGTCGGCCATTTGGTTGGCCCCCGCGGCCCTTCACTTCATCAGATCTGGCCCTATTTGAAAAAAGTTTGGACCCCACTGCTCTATAGCATGTGCAGAAACTTCCTCCTTGACCATTGGACTCACTATTGGTCTCACCTGCTTAATGTGCCAGAGCCTGTCTTCACATGCAGAGGAAGTCCCTAACTCACCAAGAGTTTGAGACCCATTAGCCACCCTCATCTGGCTTAGCTGGCCCTTTAAAGCTATTTCCTGAGGTTTGGCTGCTATTGCATGCTGACAGCTTCTAGGAGACACAGATGAGAACTGAGTGCAGGGTGGGGACCAAAGATGGACCAACTACCCCAAAAGAAGCAAGACATGTGCCCTACCAGAGGTACCACCCCTCCACTAACACCTCATACAGCAAGAACGCTTTAGAGGAAGTCCACATGCATTTCTTAAAGGTGACACAGTACTTGTCATGGAATCATCCTGCCAAAATCAGGATGGCTCCCCAAGTAAAGCCCTTTTCAACAGTGTGCTTGGGAATGTCACTGCACTGCAGGGACCAAGCGCGGTCTGAGGGCCTACAAATCAGAGGTTAAGCAGGCCTAAATATGGTCTGTGCCCTTGAGTTCCATCGTGGAAAGATGTCGAATATAAATGTAGGAAGAATAAGAATTTTCAAAATATCTAAATTATATACTGAAGGTGGTATAACAGAAAAAGTATAGCTTGAATGGAAGCTAAGGGCTACAACCAACATGCCTTCAATCAAGGTTTCAGCAAAGCTGTCACGGTTAAAGTCTGTTTTCAAACATGAAACTTTTCAGGTAATGCTGTGTCACAGGAACACACCCACACATTAGCTAATTCTGGTTTGTGCACACAGAGGCCTCCTGCTAGGATGGTTCCATCTTCTTCTCTTTCCTTTGTTATTTCCCCTGCACCAGATTGTATGCTTGTCTGGGCCAGAAGACCTATCTTTGGCCACATCTGCACCTTACATTTAAATCAGGAGCATGCCACCTTAATAGCAATGGCTTCCCCCAAAGAATCCTGGGAACTGGAGCTTGCTAGAGGTATTGAGAGTGATTAGGAGATCCCCTGTTCCCTTCACAGAACTACAATTCCCAGAATGGTTTAACAGTCAGTCCTTCCTAGCAAATTCTGAGCAGGTGGTGCCTGGTGGAGCTGGGCCTCCAGGAGACCTGATGGAGTGAGCCCTACTTCTTATACAATGGTACCTCGGGTTAAGAACTTAATTTGTTCTGGAGGTCTGTTCTTAACCTGAAACTGTTCTTAACCTGAAGCACCACTTTAGCTAATGGGGCCTCCAGCTGCTGCCACGCTGCCAGAGCACGATTTCTGTTCTCATCCTGAAGCAAAGTTATTAACCCGAGGTACTATTTCTGGGTTAGCGGAGTCTGTAACCGGAAGTGTCTGTAACCCGAGGTACCACTGTATCTCCCATTGAGTCAGTCTGGAGGAATAGCTGCCCCAGGTGACGGACAAATGAGGGGAGAGATGGCCTGATGGAGCTGGCCTGCCACAGCATAGTCGATGGAGTGAACTCCGCTTCTCAGCTCTCCCACTGATGGAGGCGGATGTAATTAGGAAAAGAAACAAATATTTAGTTAGAAATAAAAGATGACAAATGGAATTTGACAAATCTATGCAGCACAGTGAAGCTGGGTGGGACCTGCAAGGGTGAACATCACCCTCCATGCGCCCTATCCTTTAAGCGCCACAGCCCCTCTCTGACCAGAGACAGAGCAGCCATGGCTGGGGGCCTTGAGTGCTACAGCCCCTCTCCACCCCTCAGGTCAGACTTGACCCAAGGATGGAGCAGCCGTGGCCGGCCGCCTACAGCCAGCAGCCTCCTTCCTCTGTGGAGGAGCTGCATGTGGTGCAGCCCAGTTGAGGAGAGGGGTGGCAGCTCTCTGCCACCAACTCTCCAGTCCAAGGAAGCTCTCACATGCCAATAGGAGCCTGTTGTGGGGAGGGCGCCTGGTTGCCCCCTCCAGAAAACGCGCCCAGTGGATTGCGGGCTGAGTGGGTCTGGCTGGTTTGGGGAGTGTCATGCATGTGATGTCATGCACACATGATGTGCCCCCCCCCAACGTTGGGCAAAACTCGGCGCACCTGCTTGGGGAAGAAGAAAAGGCCCAACATTATCATGTACTTTTGTGAAGTTTGTAGCTAATGAAAGGTAAAGGACGCCTGGACCCCTTTTACTGTAGTTAATAGCAACAGCTGGGGAGAGAACATCATAATCTCAGGTCTCACAATTGTGGGTGTACCTCAGTAGTGATTTATTTGTCTGGTTTGTTTATTATTAAAAATATGTACACACCAAACTTCATCTGCACTGATACCAGGCACACCATACAACTGTTGGAATTTTTATTAGCACAAGGGCCTGCATTCCCCTGTAGGGATGACACCCCGCCCCCCGGAACTGCATGCCAGTGGTACATGGCGCTCAGAGGCAAAGGGGAGGGTAGCAGATAATGTGGCTCTTATCTTTGTACTGTAGGCTCTATTCCAGCTATGCAAAAGCCAGAGGTTTCTATGCCTGCTCTCAAATATTTCAGTCCACTTAAGATGCATTATCACAGTTAAAGGAAACATTCCAACAAAGGCAAAAGGCACTTGAAATGTGGAGTACAGCTGGAGAGGAGGATGATCTGGGGAAATATGAGGGTAAGATGCACTTGACTTGCGGGCTGGAGGTTCCCTGCCCCTGTCATAGAACCCAAGGGTTATATCCAACCTTAGCTCGATTAGCTTGGCTCCTGCTAGTCCTCTTCACATGCTCTGCTTGCTTTTGCAGCCCTGCCCCTTATGCCAGGTGAATACTGCACTCATAACGCCCTCTTGCCCATCTGGAGAACGAAGCCCTCCTCTGCCAACTGGGGGTGATGGGGCAAGCCTGGAGACTTCAGGTCAGCTCAGGGGGCGGGGGGTCTGGCAACACTAGTTCCAATTCCCAGCAGCCCTTAAGAAACTACAGTGTCTAGTCTTTCTGTGAGCAAGGACCGCAGGTGCCTTTTTTCAGCTGATGGAGGTCATGCTTGCCCCATTTTTGTCCTAGTCTGAATATGTATTGCATATGTATTGCATCTGAACTTGTGTGTGTGTGTGTGTGTGTGTGTGTGTGTGTGTGAAGTTGTTTAATTTATTGATTAATTAAATTCACATACCACCATTCATCCGAGGTTTACAGTATAAGAATACAAGAATACACAACTTAACAACAAACAGAACAATAACCTGCATTGTTCATTGGTTTGATGAATAAAATGGCATTATATATGTTCTTTGTTAAATCAGTTTGAGATATTTTATAGGAAGCAATTCATAAATGGAATGAAATGAACAATTTTATGGTGCTGTCATTTTTTCTTCTCTTTTAGAGGTAGCAGCTATTTGTGCCACAGGACAGTCGTCTTCTGACTAGCATCCATGACATTTTCTCATAATTCCAATGGCAACTCCCCCCCCCCAAAAAAATATATTATTTTGAGTCAGAGTTCACTGAGTTCATTGAGTTCACTACAGTATATACGGCTTTATCTGTGATGTAAATGCCATACCCTCCAAGTGCCCCTTTTTTCCCAGGGACAGTCCTGGAATTACAAAAGCCACCCTGGCTTCTGAATTGATCCCAAAATGTCCCTATTTCTCCTGCCAGTGCTGCTGCCGCCAAGCCTAGGGAGGAGGATGAGCCGCCACTTGTCCTGAGCAGCAGCAGCGGCAGTGGTGACTGTGAGAGAACACCCTGTTACCTCTCCATAGCTTCTCCATGGCCACCTCTACTGACCTCAGCTCATAGTGGCTGCTCACATGATGCGTTGGCTCTTAGGCGCAGGTAGAGAAAAGGGCAGCCCTGGGTGGGAAGGAAGGGGGAATGGAGTGGAGTGCATGGAATATTGATTTGATTTTATTGGTGTATCCGTGTTTAATCTTGCCCCTTTTTGAAGGGTTAAGATCATGGTGTGAGATCACAGCACCCAAAACGGCTGCTGTGCTCTTGTGTGAAAAAATAGGATGTCCTGGTTTTCCCAAGACAGGGGCAGGGAACCTCCAGCCCTCAAGCCAAGTGCATCTTACCCTCATATTTCCCCAGATAATGCTCCTCTCCAGCTGTACTCCACATTTCAAGTGCCTTTTGCCTTTATTGAAATGTTTCCTTTAACTGTGTTAATGCATCTTAAGTGGACTGAAATATTCAATGAGTGAATGGTCCACTTAGCGTTTCACATAGGACTTCTTAGGTTACTATGACCAGGTTCAACCCTGAAATCTCCAGCCAAGGGTGAGAAAGATTCCTGTCTGAAAACCCTGGAGAACCACTGCCAGTCAGTGCAAATAGGCCAGGAGTATGGGGAATGTTTTTTTCTGCTGTGGACTGCACTCCTTGGAGTGGGGGTAATTTTTCATGGGTGCATGCTGGTGAGCCCAAAGTCACTGCAGACAGTAAACTAACAGAATCCCTAATCTATTTCAATTGTGCCGCTCTAGTCTTCCCCACAACAAAAATAGAGCATGGGGGAATTCTATAGACTACCCCTTGACCCTCAAGTGTGCCCTGATTCTGCACTGAGTACCAGGTGGTCACAACTGGGTGAAACCAACTCCACTCGGCTCACCTACCCAGCTCTCAGTGATACAGACCAGATCAACTTCCTCAGCCACAATCTGATAATGGAGGTAAAGGTAAAGGGACCCCTGACCATTAGGTCCAGTCGTGGCCGACTCTGGGGTTACAGCACTCATCTCGCTTTATTGGCCGAGGGAGCCGGCGTACAGCTTCCGGGTCATGTGGCCAGCATGAGCAGCGCACGGAAACGCCGTTTACCTTCCCGCCAGAGCGGTACCTATTTATCTACTTGCACTTTGACGTGCTTTCAAACTGCTAGGTGGGCAGGAGCTGGGACTGAGCGACGGAAGCTCACCCCGTTGCGGGGATTCGAACCGCCAACCTTCTGATCGGCAAGTCCTAGGCTCTGTGGTTTAACCCACATCACCACCCGCGTCCCCTGATAATGGATGAGAGAGGTCTTATTCAGAGCCACCCTGGCATTCAGTAACAGCAGACTTGAGGCCTGGCTGACAGGACAATCGCATTGGAGGAGGGGCTGGCACATGGCACAGTTACTAACTGTGCCCCTTACCTGAGCTGTCCCACCTCACACATCATACTTCCTCCTACACAGAGCCACTGCAATTGGCAGTCTCCTGCTGTCCAGACGCATGTCCCCTCCGCCAATAAAAACAAACGGGGGGGGGGTACCCTCACACATATTAAAAACTATTAAAGCAATTGTAGCACATTCCCATATTCTGCATTGTTAGATCATGGGGAAGTGGGGTGTGGGAATGACACTGGGCCCATCTTACTACTTGCCTGCTCAAAGGATTCTTAAGTGGACACACAGTTCTCCTGCATGTGATGCCACTCAAGAATTCTATGCCAATGCCCCCACTTTGAAGAGTAGTACTTGGCCCTTTGAAGTGTGACTGAATAGCTGCTGTTATAACACTAGGAACAGTTTTGCAATGCTGCGGTCTGCAGACAATCCTTTATTCAGAAGGCCTGTATCTGTCACCCTTGTTCATAGCATCCAGTTCTGGTTATTTAGAGAGTCTTCAGAGGGCTCTTTAGACACACAACAATTTTCTTGGGCCCTGCATTACAGTAACAAATTTTAATCAACGTGAGGTAAAAGGTGTACTGGTGCACTTCTTTTTTTAAGGGGTGGGGTAGGGTTCAGAACTTGCAAGACATAAAAGGGTTTTTGAATGTTCATGTTGCATCACTCCTTGTGATTTGAATGTGAAGCCCAAGGCACTGATCCAAACAAACATTTCCCCTAACTATGAAGCCTTATGCTAGAGTTTAAACACTCTGCAGAGGCTCCTTTTTGTATGCCAATTTATATTTCTAGCCCGCAGATCAGCATTTGGAGAGTGGGTTACCCCTGGAAATATGAAAGTCAGTGATCTCTCACCAAGAAAGTTGGAAACAGATGTCAGGGTCACAACATCATCTCTGCACTCCTGACGAAATGCAACTAGTAGAAGCCAAGAATGGACAGCACTGGGAGAAGCAGACTTAATCTAATTACTAAACTTCCTTAGACTCCACTTGCAATTTCTAAACTGGCATAACGGGTACGGTACATTAGTAAAGCATTATGTGTGCATGGTGGTTAAAGTGTGTGTTAATATTGGTTTCTCCCTGTTATTAATAGTTCATTCATGAGATGGCTTTGCTCACCAATTTCTTCACTGTATGCAAAGGTAAGCATTCAGTCTTGGAAGCCAGATGGGTGCAAGCAAAGTTGCGCCATAAATCTCCATCACTTTCTGTCAGTTTATTTTTGGGGATCTAATTTAGCAGGAATATTCTGCCAGAGAGTGCAGAATAAGCTGTCAGCTTTGAGTGCATAAAGTAGAAGCATATAAATAAAAGGCGCACTGTGGTTTCATGATTTTTAATCTGAACAGCTGCATGTTTTAATTACAATGTAGCAAGTGGAATGGCTTAGATCACATATCTGCCAGCTTTCAGGGCAATTACTTGTGCCGTTTCTCTCTTTTTTTGCAGCAGCTGGTTTTCTTTTTTCACAAGGCAAAAAAATTTAAAATTAGAAATTAGAAACACTTGCCTGTGGGAGACGAAGGTGGGTGAAAAGCAGGAGTGAGAAATGGAATAATATCTGTTAGCTTTAGGTTCCGCCCCCCTCCCCAGCCCCAGATATAAAAAGCTCAAAGCCTTGATTTGCTCTGCAGTGAATCTGTTCTATCCATGTTAGATCAAAGGAGCCCCGTTTACCTCTCAAGGTGATGTTGAATCAAGAGACCTTTTGACAACATCCGGTCCAGAAGAAAAGGTGGATAGGAAGAGGCCTGGCAAATGAACTTAACAAATGCCCTGAATGTGTCACCAAAGTATCATCGCTTTCCTGAGAGAATATAATAGGATTTGAAATGAAGCTTCTGCTGCAAGAGATACTAGATTCCAATGCATTTCTGAAACGACTGTCAGAAATGTTTTCTTGTATGCAAGTTAAAGAGACTGCTTCTGCTGTGGGTCCCAGTTAGTTTTCCTGTGGATTCCTTGACTACTGTCCTGCAACAGCCTATACAGTCATACCTCGGGTTAAATTTGCTTCAAGTTGAGCATGTTCGAGTTGCGCTCTGTGGCAACTTGGAAGGAACGGAGCACGTTACTTCCGGATTTTGCCGCTTGCGCATGCGCAGATGCTCAAAATGATGTCACATGCATGTGCAGAAGCTGCGAAAAGCGACACGTGCGTGCGCAGACGTGCCGTCGCTAGATACGTTTACCTCTAGATGCAAACGGGGCTCCAGAACAGATCCCGTTCATATCTAGAGGTACCACTGTATAGGCAACAGCTTGGACCCTGGGGGAAGTGGCAGAAGAAGGGGTGTGGGGGGATGCGGTCTGCCCCAGGTGTCATCACTGAGGGGTATGTGACAAAATGAGTTTTGTTTTTTTCACAATTTTTTTTGGAGTGATATGGTG
Source organism: Podarcis liolepis (assembly GCF_965112155.1). Classification (NCBI taxonomy): domain Eukaryota; kingdom Metazoa; phylum Chordata; class Lepidosauria; order Squamata; family Lacertidae; genus Podarcis; species Podarcis liolepis. The sequence goes on along the minus strand of NC_139570.1, from coordinate 25,718,399 downwards.
ACTTGGGCGCCTGCAGGATCTATGCTGCCTAAAATGGCAGCGTGGGACTTGCGTCTGCCAACTGCCTCTTCTCAGCTGCCCTACAGGTGAGGGGGAGGCGGTGGAGAGGCACCAAGCAGTGGAGAGGCTCACCCCGCCCCACGGGCAGCTCGCCCCACCCCCAGCTGCTGGACATGCCCCCGCACCAGGCACCCATGTGGCTAGCTACGCTGCTGCCTGGGGGAGAAGATGGTGAAGGGGCAAGGCGCGAATTCCCCTCCATCTGCACGTTCACCCTTGCCCTCACCTTTTCCCATCTACCGCTTTGACTCCTTACCCCAATCTCCAAATGCATACAGATCACATATAGCATATGCTGAGATAAGTTTAACTTCACAATCCAAAGGTGACCTAGATACACATAGGAGTCACAGATAAAAGAAATGACATATTAGAAACATTAACTGATCACATACTGATCACATGTTAGGGGAAGAGATGAATAGAAGTGCTGATGTGCAGTTTTCACATTTCCTTGATTGCCAATTACTGGCAGTTGCAAGTTTAATGGCAAGATGTCTGCAGTGGGCTGTGAATGAATGCCAAGTGTATAAATAAGTTCTTTGTTTCGTACAGAAATCTATATTTGGGAAGAACATCAGTCTTCTACATGTTGCAATCCTTTTAATATATATATATTTCTTTTCAGGGTAGGTAAGCCGATCAGAGTAGCTTCACAGTCAGCTAACACTGTTCACACTTCATTAGCTCCTCTGAGGATTTTGACACTCTGAAGTTTATGTAAGTGCTGTTCTCAGAAGAGAAACACTGAGTTGGGGGCAGGGTTCCTTTCCCAGACCCTCCAAGTGTCCCTATTTTCCAGGGACATCCCTGATTTAGAGAAGCCATCCCAGTTTCTGATTTGATTCCAGTCCCACTTTTCCTTAGGACATCCCTATTTGCATTGGAAAAATGTTGGAGGGTATGGAGTTATCTGACCCCCCTGAGCCATCAGAAGGCAATCCTATATAGTGGTACCTCGGGATGGGAACGGGATCCGTTCAGGAGCCCCGTTCGCATCATGAATGGAACGTAAGACGCGACGGCGCATCTGCGCATGCGCGGTTCATGTTTCTCCGCTTCCGTGCATGCGTGTGATGTCATTTTGAGTGTCTGCACATGTGCGAGTGGCAAAACCCGGAAGTAACACGCTCCGTTACTTCTGGGTTGCTGCGGAGCACAACCCGAAAGTGCTCAACCTGAAGCACATTCAACTCGAGGTTTGACTGTATTTTGTTGTTTAGTCGTGTCCGACTCTTCGTGACCCCATGGACCAGACCACGCCAGGCACTTCTGTCTTCCACTGCCTCCCGCAGTTTGGTCAGACTCATGTTGGTAGCTTCGAGAACACTGTCCAACCATCTCGTCCTCTGTCGTCCCCTTCTCCTTGTGCCCTCCATCTTTCCCAACATCAGGGTCTTTTCCAGGGAGTCTTCTCATCTCATGAGGTGACCAAAGTATTGGAGCCTCAGCTTCACAATCTGTCCTTCTTGACTGTATAGGGAAGTTTTTTTAAAAAAAATGTTTAATGTCTTATTATGTTTTTATATATGTTGGAAGCTGCCCAGAGTGCTGGAGCAACCCAGTAAGATGTATGGGATATAAATAGTAAAATTATCATTATGGAATGGGACATCCCTATTTTCATCAGTGAAATGTTGGAGGCTATGCTTTGCTTTCCACCAGTCATTGTTATTTGTTTCAAACTATAGGAATCTTGGAAGAGAAAATGTAGAGCTTGATGGCCTTTAGACTCTCCCAGCAATGTGACTCCTTTAGAGTGTGAACACACTGTCAGGCAGTGTGCATTTGGTGGGGGGCAGGGCATCTTTCCACCATGCTGTACACATGATGTCACCCCCCATGCTTCCCAAAGTGGGCAATTCTGCCCCCTGGGGGGCGCTGGAACGATCCAGTGGGGCAGTAATAGACTTAGGTGTAATTGGGGGGCATTGAATAAAAATAAGGGGACGGTATTCTGCGAGGTTGGCAGGAGCAGGGACCGAGCAATGGGAGCTCACCCCGTTGCGGGGATTCGAACCACCCCGTGACGGGGTGAGCTCCCATTGCTCGGTCCCTGCTCCTGACAACCTAGCAGTTCGAAAGCACGTCAAAGTGCAAGTAGATAAATAGGTACCGCTCCAGTGGGAAGGTAAATGGTGTTTCCATGTGCTGTTCTGGTTCACCAGAAGCGGCTTAGTCATGCTGGCCACATGACCCAGAAGCTGTACACTGGCTCCTTCGGCCAATAAAGCGAGATGAGCGCCGCAATCCCAAAGTCGGTCACGACTGGACCTAATGATCAGGGGTCCCTTTACCTTTTATAAACATAAAGAAGAGAAGAAAAAAATGAAAAACTATTTGCACACGTTTCACCTGTCGTGTAATGCTGCATCCTGTAAGGTTGGGGCCCATTGCGGGATGGCGACAATGCCTCCTCTGGATCTGGCAGTCGTGCTAGAGGCAAGGGGTTTTCACGGGCTTGAGTGAACCCTTTTCAGCTTCATCCAGGCCCAGAAAGTAGATCACAGCTTGCCTGCCTATTTGGCCAATGGCAGGCGGCCCGCAGGGGCCAGCCCTGCCCCTGGGACAGATCGGACTGAGCCAGCAGGCTTCACTCCAGTCCACCCTATGGGTTTTTAATCCCAGGGCCTAGCTCACCTCCTCGTCCAGTTGTAGGACGTAGGTAGACATATAGATAAATGAAAGAATGCAAAATGGTCACCACATCCTTCTGTTTGTTCACTTAAAGGAGCTAGATTTCCAGGGGAGTGCTGAGTAATTTTTTTTTCCTGGAAAGGAGGTAGTAGGCCAAATAAGTTTGGGAACCACTGCCAAAATATAAAATGCATAAATATAAAATGCATTCTGTTGGAATTGTTATAATTTGTTTTGTGCCAAGAATGCACTTCTCAAGTGCTTGCTGCCTACATGTGCACACCAGTAGTGCTTTCTTGGGTTTCAAAGGGGAGGCATGTACACATCTATAGAAGAAAAAGTGCCAGCAGTCTGTGTTTTATTCCAGTGGTAGGCAGCCTATGGTCCTCCAGATGTTGTTGGACTTCAGTTCCCATCAGTCCCAGCCAGCGTGATCAATAGTCAAGAAGACTGGAAGATGTGGGCCAACAACCTCTGGAGGGTCAACCACAGAGGCATTAATATTATTTGTAATCGAGGCATGCACACCTGGTGTTGGTTCACGGTTCAGTTGCTTTAGATGCTAGTGTCCCAAAGTGGAGAGGACGAAAGAATCCTTCCCAGATTCCCATTGCTGGAAGATACTAATTCCCACTTATCTCCCTCTAAGGATAGTACTGAATTTGAATGCACAACCACCACAGAAATACAGACATGGTTAAACAGGTAATACGGGGGGGGGGGGGAGTACTTGATCCCCTGACTTTTGTCTTCTGGGATTCTGGGAGTTTTCCTGTTGTTATTCTGTCTTTCACAGCTACAATAAACCTGCCATTAAAATTATGGACTGGTCATTTCTTCGTCAGAGGGCAAACGGGCAATTTTAGCAGGGGATCAAATACTTTCCCCCCTTACTGTACTTTTACTTTATTTTACTCGACCCTTAACAAATGATAGAAAAGGAGAAAGCACTAAGACGGCAGATGCTATTTGGAATTTTGCAAATGCTTTCATTTGGTTTAGAAAGCCCATTTTCACAGTAAATGACGCTGGCACTGAACTTGTAGCATCTTGATTTTGTCTGTGATTATGTGGTTTGGGCTAATGAGAAGGCTTGGTTACAGACTCCATATATGGCATTGGAACAAAGTCCTGATTATACCTCACATGCCAAAGAATAATGGGCATCTGCAACATAAAATGTTCACTAGAAGACTTTTAGTAAACATGGTTAGGGAAGTGGAAGAAATTATGGCAGGATTGTCAAGTGGGACAGATGCCGAGACACTGTGGAATGCTCTCCCCATAGGTGTTCATTTGGTATCTACCTTATAGTCTTTGTCAACAGGAACAGGTCATTTTCTTGTCCTTTTAAGATACAATTTTAATCTACTTGTCTTGTGCTGCTTTTATTATTTGTTTATTTTATTTTTTGCAATATCTGTCCATTAAGGCTCTCCACTGGGGACTCAGCTACATTAGTACAGTGGTGCCCCGCAAGACAAATGCCTCGCAAGACGAAAAACTCGCTAGACGAAAGGGTTTTCCATTTTTGCGTTGCTTCGCTAGACAAATTTCCCTATGGGCTTGCTTTGCAAGACGAAAATGTCTTGCGCTTTTTTTTTAAAGCCGCTTGAAGAGGCGCAGTTGCGGTGGACCGTGCTTTGCAAGACGAAAAACATCGCAAGACGAAAAGACTCGCGGAACAAATTCTTTTCGTCTTGCGAGCCACCACTGTAAAGAAAAGGCACTTTATATGTGTTTTTATAACACTGTGACACCAGGTAGCGCTGTGGAGTCCTCTCTTTCACCAATGTGATTTCCCTTTATGAAGTTTACAACACATTTTCCTGCAACTTTTTTTGATGTGTCTAGATCCAGCCTGGATTTGGCCAAATCCCAAATTCTGAGGCAAAGCCTGCTGATTTGGGGGGCTGAAGATAGCCATGGGTGGGATCTGGCTGCTTGGATAGTTCATTCACAGGTAACACAATTGTGAAGCAGCACTCAGCAGGATTTGGCCCTCTTGCTCACAGTATGCTACATGAGGAAGGTGCAGCATTTCTTTCTTCCTCACCCCCTCCCAAACATATGTTTAATTTGGGTTTAAAAGGTAAAGGTAAAGGTACCCCTGCCCGTACGGGCCAGTCATGTCCGACTCTAGGGTTGTGCGCCCATCCCACTTAAGAGGCCGGGGGCCAGCGCTGTCCGGAGACACTTCCAGGTCACGTGGCCAGTGTGACGAAGCTGCTCTGGCGAGCCAGCACCAGCGCAGCACACGGAAACGCCGTTTACCTTCCCGCTATAAAGCGGTACCTATTTATCTACTTGCACTTAAGGGTGCTTTCAAACTGCTAGGTGGGCAGGAGCTGGGACCGAATGACGGGAGCTCACCCCGCCGCGGGGATTCGAACCGCCGACCATGCGATCGGCAAGCCCTAGGCACTTAGGTTTTACCCACAGCGCCACCCACGTCCCGAATTTGGGTTTAAAGAGTCCTAATTAAACATTAGTCCTGTCCCTCAGATCTCAGATTGGTGTACCCAAGGTCAGCCCAATTTGGGTAGGAGTTACGCAGTCTGTCTGTGTGTATCTTTCTATCATTATACATACATATGAACATTTTCATAGTCGTTTGCTTGTTTTGAAAACCACTCGGGGAATATTATTGAAGGGTAGATTAAAAAGACATGCAGTACAGTAGATAAATAAATATATTCGTTTAAGGCTGCATCCCTAATACACACTTACTAGAGAGCAACTCTTACAGAATTCCATTCCATTATGAGTAAACATGCTTAGGATCATGCTACACACTTAGTAGTATGACCAATCCCAAAGGATCAAAGTAACGATTTTTTTTCTTGTATTTTCATTGAACTTAACATCTCCTGTTAAAATGGAACAGATCTGCAGGTGCTCTTTATCCGTCACTGCAGCTTCCCAGATGATAATATCTGTCATTGTTACAGCTCAATAAACTATTCATGTTGACATCCATCGCTATTTCTCTTTTATATCTGAGTCAGGTAAAAAAACAACAACAATGGGTGCGCTAAGCTGGTGCCATAAACTGGTAATGGACTGGATGAGAGCCAATAACTTGAAGCTCACTCCAGACAAGTTGGAAGTACTGTTGATAGGTAGCTCATTTAACCAGGAAGGTGGAGTTCAACTTCTTTCTCTAGGACGGTTGTATCTGCCCTTACAAGTCAATCTTGGATGGCACTGGTGTTTTGGAATGCCTTTCACCAGCTCTGTCTAGAGCAGGTTTGGAGAATCTTCTGCCTTCCAGATGTTGCTGAATTGCAGCTCCCAACAGCCCCAGTAAGTGTATTCAGTAGCCAGGAATGGTGGGAGCTTGGGACTCAGCTACATTGGCAAAGAAAGAACGCTTTATATGTGTTGTTTATGCATTCTAACACTGTGATACCAGATGGCGCTGTGGAGTTCCATACTGTATTTGCTAACCCAATTTCTCATACAGTGGTACCTCGGGTTACATACACTTCAGGTTACATATGCTTCAGGTTACAGACTTCCCTAACCCAGAAATAGTACCTCCGGTTAAGAACTTTGCTTCAGGATGAAAACATAAATCGTGCTCCGGCAGCATGGTGGCAGCGGGAGGCCCCATTAGCTAAAGTGGTGCTTCAGGTTAAGAACAGTTTCAGGTTAAGAACAGACCTCTGGAAAGAATTAAGTACTTAACCTGAGGTACCACTGTACAAAGTTTGAAACACATTTAACTGAAACTCTTCTTTGATGTGTCTAGATCCAGCCTTAGAGATACCTTGCCCACAATTATCTACTATGATAACCTCTAATTTACAGCAATGTGTAAATGAGCTACTTTTGAAGACCCTTCAGAATCTTCAGTTACTGCAAAATACAGCGGCAAGACTTGATCAAGACCAATTAGTCAGAGGCAGACTTTGGTAATATGGCACCCTAAGCAAGGACAAAATTTGCCCCCCCCCCCAATAATTCTTATTATCACAATGATTCTTTTTCATACAGTTTCTTAATGGATCTTCTCAATATTATATATTTTGTGCCTCCTTGGCTCGGCACCCTAACCGGGGGAACTGCCCGCACTGCCCTATATCCAGCGCTGAATTAGTTGGAGCACATATCACATATTCTTAAATATTCCTACTGGCTATTGGCTGATTTCTGAGTAGCACATTAGTGCTGATACACTGAGATACCTACACAACTTGGGATCAGTGTACTTGAAGGAACCTCTGTATCAGCCTGTCTGCGTGCTGACATCATTACCTTAGACACCCCTCCAAATCTCCCCATCATCAAATGGCAGGTGGGTGGCCTGCACAGTGGTGGCTCCCCACTTATGGAATTTTCTGCCCAGGAAGGCTAGCCTGGTGCCTTCTTTACACAATAGGCATGTTTATTTCCCCAGGCTGTTAACTGCTAATTTGTGTAGACTTGCTGCTGCTGCTAGTTTTTATTCATTGTTTTAAATGTCCTGGTTAGTAGTTGTTCTGGGGTTATGCCACCTGTTCTTTTTTTAATATAATTTTATTAACAAACCAATCAAATCACATTAATTCCAAATTACAAAGCCAAATTTTTAAATTTTTGTTGGGGGTACCCATGCTTCGAGCTCTGAAAGGGATCCAAACATCTCTCTTGCTGCTGCTTTAACTGATTCCCAGTTCTGTCCAAATAGTATTCACAGTTCTGTCCAATCTTCTCTTTATTATTATCCTCATCTTCTTGTTGTTATCATACATTCCTTTCTTTGTGACCTCTGATAGTCTCCACAAGCGGGTTAAAAACAAACGTTGTTATATCCTGTGTGGATTTTCCATTCCTCCAAGAGCCATATTCAAACAGACAGATGCCATTTCAACACTTCTGTACAAAACATTCTTAAAGTCTGCCCATTAGTCCTCGCAGGCCTGTCATTCTCTCCTCTATCTTCTTAGGGGGTTCTGCCAGGTCAAACTCACATATAATAACAAAGCCATGGTCTCCTCCCCCTCGATTGTAAATCCTGCAACCAGGCCTGCTTCCTAACGAGTCTCTTTTTATAACTGCGTCATTCCAAAGGCCTTTCATTCCTTTCCAGATATTCCACAAGCCATGTCTTTGATTAGTAATTCATTTCACACAGTTCTTAATCATCCCGCTTATAATCAGTAATTGCAACGATTCTTCCTGGGGGGGCGGGATTGTTAGGTAATCACATAAGATAAAAAAAGAAAAGTCCCCCCCCCATTCCATCCCATTCCGACATACTGACCCTTTGATGTGTCTTCTTCTTGATATATTCCTGTTGCATCCAGCCCGTCGCTTCACTTCACAGAGGTCACTTCAATTAGCAGTCTTAACTCCCGTTCTTCACTCGAAATATGTGCATTTGCTTCTCTCTAATTGTTTATTTTGAGCTGCTGCAACCAGGCCGCATGATCAGAGACAGCGTCCGGGAGAGCCATCCCACACGAGTGCTGTGCGCCTTGTGCCCTCATCCCCTTCTTTCGAACTCGGGGGTGATTTATGGCAACCGCAGGCGAGGCAGTGTTCCCCATTCCCGTGGGGTAACAAGGGAGGCTGCATACTCCCATGTCAGCCTCTTAATTACCTCGTGTGAGACGGAGAGATGGTATTGTCGGCCATCTTCCAATGCACCCCTAGCGGCCCCCCGCTGCTGGAAATCATAAATCATGATTCATAATTCATGATTCATAATTCATAAATATCGTGAATTGTAAATCATAATTCATAAATATGAATCGCAATTCATAATTCATAAATATCGTGAATCCTAAATCATAATTCATAAATATCACGAATTGCGAATCATGAATCGTAAATCATAATTCATGATTCATGATTCATAAATATCATGAATCGTAAATCTTGTTGATTCTTTTATTGCTGTGAGCCACCCTAAGAATATTTATATTGGTGCTTGGAATAGAAAACAAATAAATAAATTATAGAATATAGCTTTCCCACCTCCACCCCTCCCTTGGTTTATTAAAGAAGAAGAAAATTATACAGTCCTTCCTAGAATTCTGTGGTGGAAAACACAAAGAGAATGTCACTTTTTAAAAAGACAAAGGCATGTAGTATACCTTTTGAACTCAGCTTGTATTTTAATTCCGTCAGCTCCTTAATTATACTTTGTGGAGTGTGATGCCTCCTGGTGGTTGTCTGCTGTTTTAAAATGTGCATACTCTCTCATTTCAGTCCTGCTGAAGGGGGGTGCAGATCAGTTCACTTCTCTTGTAAGATTTGTGGTTATTGCTTTTCATGTCTTCTAAACTGAAATATTGCTATAGTTGTACAACCAATAATAAACAAACACTGCAGTTCATTGCACTTGAGGCAAACAGGTCTGCCATAAGTGGAAAACAAGGCTGTGGTAATACCTGCATTTTCTTTTAATAGGCATGAATTCATTCAGAATCAATAAAATCTTAGGCGCCCTTCTGCCAATGGCTACAGGTGAGAGTTGCCAAAATGCAATTAACTCTTCAAGTTCACTTCGTTGCTTAAATTTTAATTCCCTATTGGTATATCTATGTGTGTTTTGTTTTCAGAAGGGTGACTTTCACATATATTGACAACATTGCTGCAGTTGTAATGATATCTTTAAAAGTTACTGCAATAAGTCAGGGTCTGTAAATGTACTTACCGGCTTGCCAATAAAGAGCTTTTAAAAATTATTGTTAAATGCTACTCCAGTCTCCAAGAGGTAAGAGATGCCAGGGATTCTAGCATTTGCCCTGAGTTCAATTTCCTTGGAATGAAGGTCAGCAGACACTGTTGTGTCATTAGCATCTATAGATTTATTTACACATATAAACAACCTGAGCATAGGATGGAGATGCTCACAGTATTAACACCCCCAAATATATTGAATCTCCATGAGCCACAACTTTGGATCCAGCACTTAGAGAGCATGTCTCTGTGTCTCCTGCTACCAGCCCACTTCCAGCTCAACTCATGTACAACATTGGCTATTGTTCTCCTACAAATATGGGGGGGGGGGGGAGGCCCACCCATTTGTTCTATGGCACAGAGCAACTCCTTTGGTTATGCAAATCATGGTGCTTAATTAATCAGCCAAAGACAGTACCTAAACAAAGGAACTGGTTTGGCAAACTTGCTCTCAAACATTCTAGCCCCTCAGATACAGGATCCCAAGAATTGGGAGGAATTCAGGGCATCATCCAGGCTGATCCTCCAAATTCATAACAGTATTCATTCTGATGAGTCCTTTGTCCCTCTTCTGAGCTGACAAGCACCAAACATCTTGCTGCCTTCCACAGCTGCTTCCACACTTTGCATTTAGTGTGGAATAACCGTGCTTCATTTAGTTGGTCAATTTATATACCTCTTAATGCCAAAATAGGCATTAAGGAGACTCTGGTCAGAAGAACATGGAAATGCCTATGTAAACTTGCTGTGTTTTTTTAACACAGCATCTATTTAGTGTCATCAAATCACTGTTCCCCTCTGTGTTCCTTGTGTTATTTCCACCTTTTCTCAAAGTACAGAACACAATATCTGCCAGGTGTAGATGGCCTTAGCACAGCCTTCACCCACCTGGTGCTGCTCCCCCAGGACTTTGGACAGCAATTCCCATTGACCCAAGTCAGGTGGCTGCCTTCATGTTACACTTCTTTCTTTAAAAGACACCTGGTTGTGCTACATGTAGTGATGTGCTGAGTGGTTGAGCCTATTTCCATGCAGCTATATCTCTGAACACTGTCTGTTTCATCTTTTCAGTAGATGCCATTGTAGCCACATATTTTTTTCAGTATTTTAATTCATGCTTTTTTAATTATTAAAACACTGTGCAATAGTGTTTAAAGGGGGGGGGGGAGTTTTAACAGAAATATTAAAATTGAACATAAATAACCACTTTGCCTTTAAAAAAAATATTTGCAGTTAGTGCTGTTTTATCAACTGCTTAATTTTTTTATTTTGCTAAACATTAACAGAATATGTTCAATAACTGGCCTTTAAAAAGGCTTCAGTTCAGATTTGATAAAGACTGGGGAAGGTCCCAGGGGAAGACCTAATCCCACCAGAGGACCTTAAAAACAATATGGACTTTTGGGCCCCTACTCTGGCCTCACTCTTCACTTGCATTGACACCCATGGCCAAGCCCCCAAGGACTGAGGGCTTGCAATTATTGCCCCTATAAAAATTATTTAAAAAAATTAGTTTCAAATGGTTTAAAAAATGATGAACCATCTCTTCCTTGCCTTGCCTACTCAGCTGCTGTTCCCAGAACACTTTGGGATAGTGGCCTGCTTCATACATAACACCAACTCACAATTAAAGCAAACCAAGGTTCATAAGCTACACAGACTATGGTTAAGATTCTGGTGGTTGGCAATAAATAAACCATGGTTAACCTGCTGGGCAGGGTGTACACATAACACTAAGCCATGGTTAGGGTTTCAGGCACGAATATTTCCCAGTCCTGCTTGGAAATGCCAGGACTTGAACTTGGGGTTTTCTTCATGCATGGTGGATGCTTTGCCACCTACTGCCCTGTTCCCCACCTCACTGGCCAGTGGCCACCACTGAAACTTCAAACGTGCTTCACAATACCTGTTCATTCCAGCAGGGCTTGTACAGAAGTACTTCCTAGTAGGCTGTGCCCTACGGTAAGTTGTAGGAGAAACCACCTGGATTTGCATCTTCAGGCACCAAAACATATTGGGCAAAACCATACACAGCAAAATAAATAAACCCAAGGCTGAAGGCTGTGGAGGAGGGACATCAGATGGAAAAGGACAGGACTTGTCAGAAGTGGTAAGCAGAGCAAGGAGGGACTCAGTTGTGACTAGCTGGGTGGAGACCTTGAAAGTAAGCCAAGGCTGGATAGGTGGATACCAATAAATTGCAGGTACTGGAGCAGGATCTTCAGCATCTGAAGAATGGATGTGATGAGCCAGGAAAGCAATTCCACCACACTGGAGAGGAGAAGCGCACAGGCAGCCAGGAAGGAAGCCTCTTTCACATGCTGAAGGTGAGAAAAGAAAGCAGGTGGAGGAGGTTTGTGTTATTATGCTGCAGGCCAGCTTGAGAGCTGTAAACGTTATAATGATCATAGCATCAAACTGAGTTATTTGTTGGGATTGTTATGTTTTGAAATGATGTGATATTTTATTGTTATTGTAATGGTGTATCCGTCTGCATTTTTTTGTTCTGTCATGAAATGCTTTGAGCATACACATTTAAATACTAAACTAAGCAAGTAAGGTGATCTGTAGGTGCCACTGTTGAATAGCAGCTGAAACAAGAGTACAGGTAAGCAGCAGGCAGGCAAGTCTATGAGTAAATAAGGAGCCTGGCAGATTGGGAAAGCAGTAGGTAACATGAATTTGGGGTGATGACCGCTGTCTTTTAAAAAGGTGTTGGGCAAATGCTTAGAGAAGTATGGGTCTGTCAGTGACCACAAGCCATGACCACTAACTGCTACATTCTGAGTCACTGTTAACACATAATACTGGTTACTAAAGGAGAGCAGGACTATTGCCTTGAAACCCTTTTTGTGGTCTTCTCAGAGGTATCTGGTTAGTCACTGCAGGAAGCACCATGCTGGACTAGGTACCCACGTGGCCAGATCCAGTGGGGCTTTTCTTTTGTTCTTAAGATGAGAGAGGTGGGGAGAGCAGGCAGATACCTGGTGCAAGAGAAGGGAGACGTAGGGAAGACAGGCTCCTGGACAAAGGCCCAGACCTGAAAGCAACAGTTCCTCTTCTTCTTTTGAAGTGCATTTTCAAAGGAATAATCTAACCCTGTGGAGCCTGCCCTGCATACGTCCATGTAGCGCTAATTAGGTTAATAATGAGGATATGTTCTCTTAAAAAAAGTCCTCTTGGTTCCTGGAAGCATCCAATTGCCTCAGCACAAAATGTTCCACCTGTTATTTGCCTTGAAATAAAAGAATAGGGAGGCATTTCCTTTAAATGCAAATAGCAGGCAGGGCGGGCTCAGCCCAAATTGGGATCATAGCATAGGGGGCAAAGGGTTAGAGCCTGCCTCTCTGCCCAGCACACCAGGGTCCTAATCTAGATTTGGGCTTCCTGTGCTTGCTACTTCTACTTCAAATGCCTTTCACACATTTTCTAATTTTGTGTATAGTGTTTTGCTGCCTTGGCCCTGATGCACTTGGGGTGGGTCTGCCTATCGTTGGCTCTGGCTCCATGTACTTTTGGTCTCCCTGCCTTTAACCGTACCAGTCCCAAGAGGAACAAACCACCACTGGGAATGTCCTGCTGCTTCCTTGTGTTGTGATGCAGTGGTCAGCTGGCAGTTTGTCCTGGAGATTCATTTCACTGGCTGCCACTGCTCTCTGCCTCTTGTCTTGCTGCTTTTCCAGCCAAATTCATGCAAATGCTCCTGAATGGACAGGAGGGTGCTGTGGCTCACATCCAAAGCCACATGTGGCCAACCATACATCAGTAAACTGGCATCTGACCATATTGCATTGGCATGCTCTGATAAGTAAGGATGAGGGATTCGGGTAGGAGAGGCAAGGAGGGTTAGAATCCTATGGTTATTTTTCCTACACCCTAAAAGCCAGAGCTAGAGCACAGCATTCCTGTGTCCCATAGAGTCATATTCATACATTTCTCATCACTCGGAGACTCCCCGGAATTTTTCCTGTCCAGCTCTCCAGGTATAAGGTATAAAATTTGAACTCAGCCATTGCACTAGTAGAAGCCAGCACAAATCCTGCTAGCGTAATGGGGATTTCACCCTCTCCTCCCCCATGTGCCCTCCCCAAATCAACTCTGGCTTGTTGAGAAAATCCTCAGAACAGTACATTGTAGGAGAAGGCAGGAGATCCTTTAATCTGGCAAGCAGAAATGCTTGCCCGGATGGAATGAACATAATAGTATGGTGTTGCATTCCTCCAGAGGCATCCAACTTGTTGCTGGTTTGGTCTTAAGTATCTGGTGCTTGTTTTTGAACATTGCTTAAGTGTCCACTATATTTCTGAAATGCAGGAGGATGGGAAGTAAACAAGTAAGATGAGTATCTCTTTTGACTTTTGGGCTCTACTGCCCATTAGCTGCCTTGCCCACTGCCTCACCAGCTCCAGTAGTCATCAGCCACTACAGTGGTACCTCAGGTTACATATGCTTCAGCTTACAGACTCTGCTAACCCAGAAATATTACCTCGGGTTAAGAACTTTGCTTCAGGATGAGAACAGAAATCATGCAGCAGCGGCAGGGCGGCAGCAGGAGGCCCCATTAGCTAAAGTGGTGCTTCAGGTTAAGAACAGTTTCAGGTTAAGAACAGACCTCCAGAATGAATTAAGTTCTTAACCCAATGTACCACTGTACTTGATTAAAGAGACAAATGATTCATATGAGTTGACTTAACATTTTGGGGTTGAAGCAGGCTGGGCAACTTTGGGAAATTATTACTATGCAGGCAGACAGCAAGACTGTGACCATTGTTGTCCATGCATTAAAGTATCTGCCTTATATCAAGTCAGAACATTGGTCTGTTTGGCTCAGCATTGCCTACACTGAATCACAGCATTTCTCCAGGGATTCAGACAGGGGTGTTTCTGAGTCCTGCCTGGAGATGCTGGGGGGGGGTGAACCTGGTACCTTCTGCATGCAAGGCAGGTGCTCTGCTGCTTCCCCAACACCCAAGTGTTTTTCTGGCAGGGTTTCTACTGCAGGTATGCAGCCATGAAAAAAATAAAAGGTGAGTGGGTGTGTACCGCTCTCTGCCGAAAGTGATCAAGGTGTTCTAATTGGCCTTGGTATCAGGAGATGCAGCCTGAAGTTGTTGGCACTCTGGTTGGGCAAGCACATCTTGGGAGTTACATGACTCCCCTTTCAGAAGTTACTGCGTAGAGCTGCTCTGAGACATGTGGCCATCTCACCCCACAAGTGGCTACTCTGTGGAATATAGATTGTTTAGGCACATGAGGCTGCCACCTGGAGTCCAGCCATTGCCTGAAAGGGTCTGACTTCATGGTGGTCACATGTATCCTGCCTTGGGATCCATGATGGAAGAAAGGTGGAATACAGAAGACAAGATAGTTAAATAATTAATTCCCTGATGGACACTGTGTTGGATGGTTGCACTCTTGCCTCCACAGTCACAAGTGATATGCCTCTGAATTCTAGCTGTTGGAAGCCAAAAGAGGAGAGAGTGCTGTTGCACTCAGGTCTTGCTTGCAGGCTTCTTATTGGGGCATTTGGTTGCCCACTTTGAGAACAGAGTGCTGGACTAGATGGACCACAAGCCTGCTCCAGCTACAGGGTTCTTCTTATTGGGCAACTCTCATTTCCCACTGGAAAAGCTTCCTGGTAGCAGTGAAGGGTGCTAAATGCAAGGTGGTTGAATTGAGTAGTCTCCCATTTTCTGGTGTTAAGGAACAGCAGGGGGCACACCCTGCCTCTTACACTCCTTTTCAGCCTTTTGGCTGACAAAAAGTGTGGAAGGCCTGCTCCTGTGGTGGCCTGATCACCAAGAAATGGGACAACAGCTCAGAGGTTCCATAACCTGTTGCCCTCCAGTAGTTTTGAACTAGAACTCACATCAGTCAATGGATAGGAATGATGAGAATTTTAGTGCAAAACATCTGGAAGGCACCAGGTTGGTGAAGGCTGCTGTACAGCTTGGGTGGAAAGCCTGTGACTCTTCACGTGTTGTACCACTATTCCTATCACCCCTGATGTTGGCTGGGGCTGATTGGATCTGGAGTCCTATAGCTGTTGGGTGGTCACAGGTTCCTCGCCCTCTTCTCTATGTCAGTCTCCTATTCCTGGTAAGCAAAGTGCTTCCTTTTGGCCCCGATTAAAAAGAAAAGTTGCTGGAGAAAAGTAACTGTAATGCATAGGGCATGAGGAATGGTGCCTCTATCAGTGCACAACTTACAGGGGGAAGGGAGAGGAGACTTAAATGAAGTCTACCAGCCCCACCCAACCCTTCCCAATTTTAGCCAAATCAAGCTCCCTTCTAAAAACAGTTGTTCATCCTGTTGCTAGGAGACTTTCCTCTTCCCCCCTTCCAAAAATCTCTCTGTTCCTGTCGTGTTTCTCCTGTAACATAACATCAACTTCTGTTTGTTTCCACATCTGTTATTTCTCCACATAAACACGTCATCATGACTAGCGATGAGGCAGCTGACACCAGCTGCTGTCCAGCCTTATTCCTGCTATTTTTATGACTTATCTGACCACAAGTGGGGGCTGAGAGCTAAGTCAGCCTGTTGTCTTCAGCTCTAACACTCTGCATGTTGAAATGAAGGTCAGATAATATGTGATGCAGGAGACACATAGTGCTAGCCCAAACGTACGTACTCAGAAATGGGGCTGACTCTTAGTAATTCTAGAGGATTGCATCTTCAACCACCTATTAAAATAAGGCATAGGGACTCTCAGTTTGATTGGAGCCATGATGTCAGAGGTGGGGGTGTTCGCACATAACTCGGTGAAACACACAGGAATGAACTACTTTCACTGACAGGGAGGAAATGCAGGGGCTTTTGTTGTATTTCCCCCCACCCCAAAGGGACAGATATCAGATTTGTAGCAGGAGGGTGCACTAGACTCGGGGGGGCGGCGGGGGGAGAAGGTGTAGTGGGAAGGTTTGAAAGCCTTCAAAATACAGAGCCTTCTTTTAAAACAGTTGAGATACCTGATCATTAATCTTCTATATCAGTGTTCTGCAGGTGTTTTAAAACTGTGGGGTGTTTAAAAGGACAGTGAACCTTTTTAGCTCCACGGGCCAGATCCTTATCAGGATCAGCCTCACTGGCCAAATTTGACCGGTCAGCAGGGCTACCCACTTGTCAGTTGCATGGCATTACCAGATCACATGATTAACAGACACTGACCACCTGAAAATATTTTGCTGGAGTGATGTTAAAGATGGGGAGGCAAACCACTCTCTAAAGCACCCCCCCCCATTAAAGGTTGCTCCAGTGAGCTTTAATAAAGGGAGGTCTCTCCAGTAAAAAGGTAAAGGGATCCCTGACAACTAAGTCCAGTTGTGAAAGACTCTGGGGTTGTGGCGCTCATCTTGCTTTAAAGGCCGAGGGAGCCGGTGTTTGTCCACTTCCGCAGACAGTTTTTCCAGGTTTCCAGGTCATGTGACCAGCATGACTAAGCCGCTTCTGGCGAAACCAGAGCAGCGCACGGAAACGCCGTTTACCTTCCTGCTGGAGCAGTACCTATTTACCGGTATCTACTTGCACTTTGACATGCTTTCAAACTACTAGGTTGGCTGGAGCAGGGAGCGAGCAACGGGAGCTCACCCCATCGCAGGGATTCAAACCGCCAACCTTTCAATTGGCAAGCCCAAGCAGCACAGTGGCTTAACCCACTCTCCAGCAGGATGTCCAATATGATGCCTGGTGCAGGGTAGGCAGGCACAGGTTGACCCAAACAGCCTAGTGGGCCAAATTGGTGAGGCCAACAGGCCAACACTGGCTCACATGCCAAAAGTTCCCCACCCCTGTTTTAAAAGTGGAAGGTAGAAGCTGGGGGGACATCTAGAAGACATCAGATTGGCAAAGGTTTCTTTCCAACTGGCCAGGACCCCTCAGATTATAGTGGTGTTAAGGAGCCAGACTTTTTCAGTGGTCCATTTGGGTCTGGAGTGCAATGATGTATGGTTTCTGGGAGTATATAAGTATGTTCAAGTAGAAAGGAAGCATTCTAGAAATCTGAATACAAGTCCACAGAAACAGGTTCTGCAAAACAGGTCCAGAAGAATGTATGGCCCAGCTGCAGTTTCTGCAATCGTTTCTCAGCTACTGCAAGCACTAAACACAGAAACCCAACTATACCTGTGGGTGGGTTGGTTCACCAATTACATCCAGCATTCCCATATTACACATTGTGGCTGGTTGCTGTTTTATCAGCGAAAGCCTGCCTGCTCTCACATTCCTAGCCTGGCCGCAGGAGCATATGAGCCACACCACACCACACCACACCAGGCTTCTTCCGTAGTCTTATGTATTTGAAGTGGGTAATGGGGCCCCCTTGGACATAATGCTGATTACAATGATCACCCTCAACAGTTATTTTATTTATTTCATAGAATTTATGCACCGCTTGCTTGTTTCACACAAATACAGAGCAGTTTACAAAAAGAATAAAGCAGTGATATTATCAGTAAAAGCAACATTTTAAAACAATCAAAAGCAGATTGGCACCCAAATCAGTATTCTAGATATCTGGGTAGGCTTGTCTAAACAAAAATGTTTTTAGAAGGTGCCAAAAAGGGCGAAGGAACCTGCCTGGTGTCAAAAGGCAGGGAGTTCCAAAGTGTAGGTGCTGCCATTAAAAGTTCGGTTATTATAAATGTGAAATGAGTAACAGTGCAGTGCCACAGATCAAAGTGGTTGAGTGTGCATATATGAGGTATAAAGCGAGGTATAAAGCGTATAATGTATTTCATTGGTAAAGCATGGGTTTTCCCAGGGGAAGTGCCAGGACCAAAAGAAAAATGGGGGAAAAGAAACCACCTGGACAGGGGTCTGGAAAACACAGACCTATGCCTAGAAAGTGCGGAGCAAAGTGTGAATGAGCCCTTAGTATATTTTCTCTCTCTTTATGGTCTAGGCTAATACAGAAAAGGGTTGGTGTGTAGCTAAAGATTTGTTCAACACTAACGAGCGAGATTTACAAGATTATCAAGCTCAATTAGCATTAGTGTCGCCCTCCAAAGGTGCTTAGTATGGCTTTCTTGCACTAAACTTTTAAATCTGGTATTATGGAGAATAGCTTTTAAAATTACATTATGAAACAATTAGTTTCAAGTTAAGACTCTAATGATCAGGATAAACCTTTTCTTTATCCCAAACTCTCCATGTGCGTCCTAAACCACTGTACTCTGGTGCCAAGAATCTGTACCTTACAAGCTAATGCTGCGAGGTTTTTCTGCAGATCCACTTCCTACATGGGATCAGTTCTGGTTTTTGAGGCCTACAGATCTGGACAAGGTGCTTGCGGCTGTCTATCTGACTTCCTTCTTGGATCTTGCCCAACATAGCTCTTTTGGGCAAGGCAATGGAGAAGTAACCGAATGAGTCCAGAGCATGAGGAATACATCTTTATTAAGTTAATATTTTGATTTGTGCCCAGAAACACACTCGGAGCCACACTGGATGTGATCCTTCCATTCACCCAAACCTCCAGGCTTCCTAGTATGTATCACTCCTATGTCTATTTATTCAGATGACAGGAGGGCTGGCAGGACTGACATATGCTGAGCTGTCCCCATAATACAAGAGGTGATATTGGGCACACCATCCTTACACTATCTGATGGCACACTCCAATTTGGGTTGCTTTGTCCAGGCTTCCAGTTGTGCAGCTTTCAAAAAATGAAAACAGAAGTGACAGACCCAACATATTTTTGGCTTGTCTGCTGTTATTGTGTTGTTGTTGTTGTTGTTGCTGCTGCTGCTGCTGCTGCTTGGGTGTGTCTTTCAACTACTTTGCAAGGGCTGGGCTGTGCAAATGACAGCTGTTATTTCTATTTGTAGCACCAAAAATAATGCACTCTTCTCCAATGAACATAAAACAGTAATTTGCATTGCCTTGAAATGACTCCAAAGGCTTCAGAAACAAATAACTTTTTTGCCAATTAAGTAATGAGTAAGCTTTCTTAGAGTCACTAATAGCAATGTAATTATTGTAATTCTTAGTATTTCAAATTGTAGTTTCCTTTAATACTGAAACAACACTATGCTATGCTTCTATTTTTACTGTGATTCAGGAGCCCTCAGAGAATGTTTCCTGAGATGATTTCTGCTATATTAATTACTAAAATTGCCTGAAGGTATTATATATTTTATTTTATTTTCGTCCTGGTTTTTGATCCAGAAGGATCCTCAAGGCAGCTTACCTAAAATTACTAACATATAATTACGTTGTTGTTGCTTCTCTCTCCTCCAACACTTAATGTACCTTGGAAGCAGCATCTCTCTCCCCTGCCTCCGTTAACATTAGGTCGTTGTGGCAGCTCCCATTGCCTTTCATCCTAGCTCATCCCCCAGCTGCAGCGACTGTGTGGTCCTCTGTCAGGTGATGTGCTTTTTTACTCTTGTTGTCCTCCATGGACTGATGCTGTTTTACTATACAATGGCCAAAAAGAAGGAGTCAAGTGCAGCTGTTGTGCCTCAGGTCAATTTGTAGTTGATGGCATTTGGATGGTAAATCCTTAAAATAGATCTGGTACATCACGTATACAATCCAGCCAAACTTGCAGTGAAATGTTAAGCATGTTTACCAGGGCTCATCAACCTGGAAAGGGAGCTCATCAACCTGGAAAGGGAGCCCATATAGAAGAAGAAAAACTCTGATCCTAAACCTTTGCTGCCTTGCAGAATATCTTCAGGACAAGAAAAGGCAAAGGAGTAAACCCTACACAAATCAGAGTGGAGTCCCTAAGAGTGGGTGGCACATTGTACGTCTCCTTCAAGCAACTCCTGCAACCAAGCTGGTGCCAAAGAAATTGCTTGGCTTTCCTTTGGACCACATCAGTGAGGCTGATGGTAGGGGGTCTTGTCCTCTGAGCAGAACTCTCCTCACCTCAGCGGACAAACCTCAAGATACTTTGGGGAAGGGCTTACCCAGGGGTCAGCAACCTTTTTCAGCTGTGGGCTGGTCCACCATCCCTCAGACCGTGTGGTGGGCCAGACTATATTTTTTGGGGTGAAATGAACGAATTCCTATGCTCCACAAATAACCCAGAGATGCATTTTAAATAAAAGCACACATTCTACTCATGTAAAAATATGCTGATTCCTGGACTGTCTG
Organism: Podarcis liolepis; assembly: GCF_965112155.1. Classification (NCBI taxonomy): domain Eukaryota; kingdom Metazoa; phylum Chordata; class Lepidosauria; order Squamata; family Lacertidae; genus Podarcis; species Podarcis liolepis. The sequence continues at coordinate 25,697,927 of NC_139570.1, read as the reverse complement.
TGGGCCGGATTGAGAAGGCGACTAGGCCGCATCCGGCCCCGGGCCTTAGGTTGCCTACCCCTGGGCTTACCGATTAGTGATGCAACACCAATACAGTAATAGAGAAAGGATGTCCTCAGATGCTTGCTAGCAAATTTCTGTCTTCTATCTACTGCCTTCCAAAAATATTTCAGGAAGCGCAGGAGGAAACCTCAATTGCCTAATGGCTTACAGTACAGACAGGAAGGGGGTGGGGAAGACTGGATGAATGAGAAAAGCACTCTGCTGTTCTCATTTGTACATGCCTCTGGCCTCTCTTTCCAGTTTCCCAGAACAGTGTGGGCCTCCCTCACACCTTCTGAAATCTCTTAGAGAATGAAAGAGTTGTTTCCATAACAGTGGAATCCAATCCAGGAAATGACACTGTGTGTAAGAGACAGAGACAGAGACAAAGGGAGTCAGATTTGTAGTGGAGAGAAAGAAGTGAGCAAAAGGATTTTGTGTTATTGCCCTCTGTCCCTTGCTTGCGTGCCATGTTTATGAGTTGTACTTTGTTAAGAGGAGGGGGGCCCAATAAGAAATAAAGATTATTAAGCCATTTGATTAATTATTAAATAAGGTAACCACAGATAAAATGTTTGTTTACTGCAGGCTAAAATATAAAAATCCTGGTGCATTGGGTTTTAAAGCTTCTGTTTCATTCACGATACTATTTTTTGAAAAGATAATCTTGTGGATTATTCCAGGTTCTAAGGACATCCTGGCAGGGTAAACTTACGTTCTTTTTGCTGGCTACTCTCATTAAGCAAAGTGGCAGCATCAGTCAGGGGGCAGGTGCTGAGGGCTGTGGAACAAGGAGTGCTGCAGTTTGCTTTGCAATCCCCCAAGCTAGTCTGCTGCCCTCAGGATCCTGCTTCAGTAGTGAAGTAAGATTCAGATGCCAGTCTGACTGGCTTATGTATGAGGAATGGACAGTTGCATGATTTTGTCCTTAGCTTCAGGCAGCAAAATGACTCAAGACTGGCTATCCCAGTCTTCGGTTTACCTGCTGAGGTAGGTCTCATTGAGTTCAATGGGGCATATTTGCAGGGAAGTACCGGTAGTGTTATGTATTGAAGTTCTCACCTTGGCCAACGGGAGTATCGTGTATATAGTTTTCACTCAGGTCCACGTCCGTTACTTTAGGTGGGAAACCCCGGGTTGTTGTTGCTACAATGTTGACAGCCGGCTGCCTATAAAAGCAGGCCGGCTGAGCTGTTTGCTGTTCAGTTCTGTTCTGGCCTGTGAATAAACAAGAGCTGTTTGAAGAATCACTGTGTCATCTGATATGTTCACCCACAACTTAACAGGTAGGTAGATTGTTGCAGCCATGGTTAGCTACCCTCAGCCTCCTGGCTTTAGAACAGCACTGCGAGTGCTGTTACCAACGCAGCAGGTGCTATGGTGCTTGGAAAACTGGGCAGACAATAATGACAAGGGAAACCAGCCAGTTCATTTTTTGCTTTGCTTTCTGGCTTCTTGCCAGAAAAGCAAAGGGCAAGACCTTTTCCTTTGTTTTCACTTTCAGCTCCTTTGTTTTTAAAAAATATTTTTGGTCTGCTGTGCCCAAGCGTGAAAACGCACTCTCCACCCACACAGTTTGAATGACCTGAGGCTGCACAGTGAGCTTAACTGCTGCCAATTGACTTTCCAAGTGAGAGTGGCAAGTCCCTTTGTCACCAGAAGCCATAACTCAGTAATGGCCCTTTAGCCACTGTTGCAGCTGCCCACCCAGTACTGTCACTGCTCTGCTACTATCTCAAAATGTTCTCCCTTTGCTTGCCATTACCTTTGCTCACTTCCAAGTGCAGCCCACCTGCCTCTGCCATTCCTGACTGGGAATGCAAGCTGAAGCAGGCACTTGGAGCTGGGGTGTGGTGCATCTATGGGTCTGGATTATCTGAACTTTGTAAGGTGTGAGTGTTGTTGTTGTTGTTGTTTTGGTGTGTGCATGTGATGATGATGTAGTATAATTTTTGTGGGTTCTATGCTTGTGTGAGTCAGTTAAGATGAGATATGGTGGTTTGCCCAAGGCTTTCTAGGGAGCTTCATGTTTGAGCAGAGATTTTAAACTGGGTTTTCCACCTTCAAGCCCCAACCTGAGCCACACTAGCTCTGCACTTGCAATTAGCAATTAAGGGTATCTCAGTCCTACTAGAGTCTAGGAGTGGTACAGAACTATTTAACAAAGCAAGGTGTCCGTTATTCTGAAAGATAGATCTTTTTTCTCCTGTCATCCATTAGGCCTTGCTACTGTCTTACATAGATCTATGAGGAACTTAGCCCAGGAACACAGGGAGCTGCCTTAAGACAAATTGGACTGTGCGTCCATCTAGGGGATTATCCATACTTACCTTTCCTCTGCTCTTTCAAGGCATGGTCTGCGATTTAAAGCTCCATGTCTGAGCATACCCTTTCTTTTTGCTCCACAGCTTTCCCCACAAAAACCCCTGCCTTTTAAAGTCTAATCAGAACAAATAGCAACCTACAGAAAACCCAAATTGACATTTGCTCTGATTGAGGACTAAAGAGTGGGACTTCATGGGGCCAAAGAAAGAAAGAAGGTAAATGTAGATAAGCCATAGCTCAGCATTGCCTATTCTAGTTGGTAGTGGCCTTCCAGGGTCTCAGGCTTGTTTTTTCACACTTTCCACTAACATGATGACAAGGATTGAACCTGATACTTTCTCATTCACAGCATGTGCTCTACTGCCACTCAGCTATGGTATGTCCCTAGAATTCTCAAGGTGGGGGCTTACATCTCTCCCAAGCTCCATGCCACACATCTCTGTTGAAGATTTAAGACAGCAGAGGCCCTGGTAATCTTCACTTCCTACACACTGCAGTCCAGATCCTGCTTGGGTTCCCCTTTGGCTGCTGCCGTTAAAAGAGGTGGGAGACCAGAACTTCTAGATGCATTCATAGATCTAATATCATGACTGTGTGGGCCCTTGCAAAGAGGGGAGAAAGAACAGCTTTGTGCCCCAAAGACCTTACAGTCTAACAAATGTCAATAGAGGGAGGGGAGCTGAAGGTGAGAGAAACAAGCAGCAGAAAGAAAATAAAAATGGGAGAGGCTGAGGAACAAGGGACACCAATGTGCCCGCTTGGCATTTGCTTATTTTCATACCCTCCAAACTGACATTGAAAGTGTTAGTTTCTCATTAAAAGTTAATCTTTAATGACCTATAGGGAGCAGCAGTCAGAGCCCCCAGCTGCTGGGACAGGAACAGCGCCTGCATTCATATGCCACATAACGGAAGGGTTGGGAGAAATGGAATAGCAACAGGTGTGAATTTATGTTCCTTGGGCACACAACAATTTTCATTCAAAGAAGCTGAGTGGGAGGCAGGCTTGGCTACAGAACATCATAGAGGAATATAATCACACAAGATGTGCTGCATCTATTCGGAGAGATCCCAGAGAAAGAGGGAGAGGGAGAGAGAGAGGTAGGAACATCAGGTAATCAGAAACCCCAAATGCATTATGCTTTGACTATCATTTTTAGCAGGGGTTGCCAATCTTTTTGGGCTTGTGCACAAATTTGCAAACTGGAGATACTATCACACACAAAATGCAACCAAGTACACAGTGCAACTGACTTTATTTACTGCAATAGAAGACTTCTTTCAAACCTAATTTTGGCAGAGGTAGTGAACTTTGGGAATCAGGGAAGCAACCTTTTATTTTATTTTTTAATAATTTACATTTATATACTGTTTGATTGCAAGGGGAAGAACTTCCTCAGGTACATGTTCATTCATAGTCACCACGATGTCTCCAGCAATTAGCAACCACAGAACCATAGTATTGTAGAGTTGGAAGGGACTATGAGGGTCCAACCCCCTGCAATGTGGGACTCAACCTACAATCTTGAGATTAAGAGTCTTATGCTCTACCAACTGAACTATAGGAATCTAGGAAGCTGCCTTACGTTGAGACATAAATTGGTCCATCTAACTGTATTGTCTACTGAAACAAAGTGGCTCTCCCGGGTTTCAAACAGAGGTCTCTCTCAGCTTAACAGTAAGGAAATTCATTAACAACAACTCCTCATTAGGACTTTGGCTACCATTATTGTAAAAGGTAAAGGGACCCCTGACCATTAGGTCCAGTCGCGGACTCTGGGGTTGCGGCGCTCATCTCGCTTTATTGGTCAAGGGAGCCGGCGTACAGCTTCTGGGTCATGTGGCCAACATGACTAAGCCGCTTCTGGTGAACCAGAGCAGCGCACGGAAACACTGTTAACCTTCCCACCGGAGCAGTACCTATTTATCTACTTGCACTTTGACGTGCTTTTGAACTGCTAGGTTGGCAGAAGCTGGGACCAAGCAACGGGAGCTCACCCCATTGCAGGGATTCAAACCACCAACCTTCCAATCGGCAAGCCCTAGGCTCTGTGGTTTAGACCCCAGTGCCACCTGCGTCCCTACCATTATTGTAGCCAACCAAAAATGTCACAAGATAGTATGCAAGCTTTCAAGTTCTCTATAACTCTTCATTAGGCTAGCATACCACCTAAAACTAATATCCAGCTTTGTTCATCTAAAAACTGCATCATTTCCTGTGTTTTCTTCCTATCAAGGAACAATGTGTTTCACCCAAGGATGAAGACAAACCTGAATAGCTATAGAGTTTTATATTCTAGAGATGTGGAATTGGCCATGGTATGAAATTTGAAAACTGTGTAGCACCTAACAGAGCCCACTTTAAATGTCTGCTACTTCCTCCCACATGCCATATTAATACTCTTACCAGATGCAGACTCTACTCACTTGTAAGACCAGTAAGTCCAGGGTCTAAGGTTACCTAGCTGCACCCCTGAGCACAGGACAGGCTAGGAAGTGCAAATGAATACAACAAAACAGATTATTATCCTTCAGCAAAATTATGATGGTGGTGATTCAAAGCCTCAGGAAATAATTGCTGACATGAGAATGGGGTTGTTACAAGTGTGTGCCTACTTTCACCTGTGAAACGTTGGAGGGGTGGGTTGTTTTTTTTGGGGGGTAGGCTTCCCGCCCTTCTAAAAAGAGGACCCTCTCTTGGGCTAATGAAGGTTTATCTGAATTGTCAGCTCCAATGTCATCTTAGACCCCTCATTGTTTTCTCTTGTAGGATTAGCCAGCAATGCAGCTTCTCATATGAATTGTCAAAGACAACACACACACTCATGGATTTCCTTCCATCAGTGGCACCACGTCACTGCAGCCATAGCAACCGCTTTCATCTTAAAGGCACAGGAATGCGTAATGCTCCAGTTGCATGAATTCAAGGCAGCCGCTTTGTTAGCCTTCCTCAACAAGACAATGAATGATAGATTATTATGTCCCGTCTGGGAAGCGGTGGGGGAGAAACTCTCCTCTGGGATGGTAGTGCTGACTCAAGGATAATTTATTTCACTGAGGGAGGGTGGTACGAATCTCTTGGTAGGAAGAGAACAAGAGCAGCACAATTTGTGCCTCCCAGCCTGCATATTTTTCTTGTCCGCAGCAACAAGAACCAACTGTTCAGAAATATGCTGCCGTCACCAATATGGAAATAGATTGCCTGATAAGGAGCTACTGAAATAAACTTGCTTTGTAAAGACAATGGAAGCGACAAGTACCTGAATGAGAGGCTTTCACCGATTCTATTTTGTAATTCTTCTAAAATACTGAAGAAATGACCTTTAATTCATAGTTGTCCTATTATTGTATTTTTCTATTTTTTTTTTCATTTTTATCCCTTGTGGCTTTAAATTATGACAAATACAATGAATTTCAACATGACAAAAAAATAATGCAAGTGGGACCTGCAATAAAGTGTTGTGGAGTGTTTTGTTCCTAGCTGGCTGTCCGGAACTCTGCTCTGTTCCAGGATATTCCGTTCTATTAACCCTCGCCCTTGGAGGTTTCGTGCCAACTCCTCCAGCATTCCATGGCCACTGGGCATGCTCGGTCTTCATTGAAGGGATTTCACACATGAGTTCCCCTCCCCCCTAAGTTTTTTTGGTACTTCTGCAAACCCTGAGGTTTACCTAAGTCTGCTGCCACCTCCCTCTTGATATTCTTGATATCCTCTTAATAGATATTCTATTAAGGAGTAGAATATCTTTAACATTACTAACTATACAGCTCTTTATATTCTGAACTGAAGGCAAAGTTTATTCTTGTTGCTGAAGAATACTGTTCCTAGCAACCCCAAGATTATTGGATAGAATAACTTTTTTTAACTGTAGCTGCTTTTAGAATGTTTTTAACTCAATTGTTCCCAGCATGTTTTAACTGTTCCACAGTGTATTCCTTCGGGAGGAAAAGAAGGTCAATCAATAAAATCATCCAGTCAATAAAATAAGCTGTGTTACATATCTAAGCAGGCTCAATAATAAAAGATCTCTGGAGGCAAGGACGCCAAGGGACAAGATTGCCAGTGCATCAGATTTATCATCAGAGGTCCCTCTCCAGATGCATCTGCCTTCAGAGATTAGGTCAATGGAGGTTGGGAAGAGGCACTCTAGGGTTATGCAAGAGACCACAGAGAGGCATTGTCTCCCCTGGAAACTTGCCTGCCACCTACAATTTTTGGTGGCAAGTGAAGACCTTTTTTCTGTGATAGGGATGGAACAAACATTCAGAGCAAATATGTTCACAAATGCAATCACTTCTGCTCAAATTATAAAGAGTCAGAATGGCGCAGCCCATCTCAAGCATCAATTTTGATCATTCTCCACTGCTGAGTTCCCCATCCATGCCTCCCAAGAGGGAAAAGAACTCAGCTTAGGAGACAGAACCAGGATGACAGAGGGATTCACTGAAGATGGGTTGAAGCCTGTAAAGTGGGATCTTATCATGGACATGTGTCCGTGTGTGCCCACACAAAATTATAACAAAGCATTCCCAAAAGTCAAAATAGGGACCACTTTGTACTAGGAATAAGTACAAGGACATTTAGTATAACTGTCACTTTAATTACTTTAAACACGAAGTAGTGGTTATCTGCTGAATAAAGTGTGCCTTTCATTCCGCGCAACTGTACAGACCGTGTATTGTTCCTTCAGGCTAAGGTAAAATAGACAAGAGAGTATGTTTGGTCTGCCTATAAAGAATAACCTGCTGAGAAACATCCTAAAAAGCTTAATAAAAGAGCTTCACAAGGCACAAAAATAATAAAAGAAAGATACTCCTATGGCTATTTTCTGATAAATCCAATGGGTGAAACAGGTATAGGCTTAGATTTCAACTGTGAAGTAGAGGCCAATTTATACATGATGGGTGGGGTGGCAGCAGGAAAGAAAAGTGCAGAAATGGCTAAGAAACCTTGGCTAATAAGCAGGGATGGTGCATGGAAGCTATGATGCAGCAATGTATAGAGGGCCACTGGTTCTGATAGTGGCCTAACATGTTCCTAATACTCTCATCAAAGAAGTGGCACATACCTGGGTGGTGGCTAGCTATGTACTTAAAGATGCCACAAATGAAGGTCCTAAGTGAGAGCTTGCGTCATGTTTTGCATCTAACAGAGTGTACACTGTTCCCTGTGCTTGGGTGTGGGTGTGCCTCTAGTCTTTTGAGCCAGGGATCAGGCAAGAGCACAGCACACAAGAGGCTGATAAAAGCCTAGGTCTGTCTTTATGCAATTTGCAGGCCTTTCTGCTGTTGCTGTCCATGCCTCTGATGACTATACATGCCTTAGGACAGTGATGGGGAATCTGCGGCCCTGGAGATGTTTTTGGACTACAGCTCCCACCATCACCAGCTGGGGCTGATGGAAGTTATAATCCAACTGCCTTGGGAGGGCCTTAAATTCCTCATCCTTGCTTTAAGCATCAAAACTCAGCAATGTAATCTTAAGTATGACTTTTAAAAAAACTACTTTGTGACTGAAGGTGAGTGAAGGAGGAAGAAGAAGAGGAGGAGGAGGAGTTTGGGTTGGATATCCTGCTTTATCACTACCCAAAGGAGTCTCAAAGCGGCTAACACTCTCCTTTCCCTCCCTCCCTCACAACAAACACTCTGTGAGGTGAGTGGGGCTGAGAGACTTCAAATAAGTGTGACTAGCCCAAGGTCACCCAGCAGCTGCATGTGGAAGAGCGGGGAATCGAACTCGGTTCACCAGATTACGAGTCCACCGCTCTTAACCACTATACAACACTGGCTGTGACCGTAATGGTTATAACCTGGAAGAGTGGGGTGGGAACACTACATTTCTCTTCTGCCACTGCTGAGTAGAAGCCTAAGAAGGTGGAAGGTCCAGAAAGTTACTGACCAAAATGAAAAGACTCAGTTCACGAAGCTTAGCAGCTGCAATACTGTGATGATGGAGGCGTAAAGTACTTATGCTGCACAGCTGCAGTGTGGATAACATCAGCCTGCATCCATTACGGCTGACCCCCATGCAAAAACCCTTTTGTATAACTTGTAGTGTGACAACTTCCTTCACCAAGTTGCCGCTCAGTGGAGGCAGATGGCAAGTACAATGTGTCATGACTGTTGTTGAGGACAAGCAGGGATAAAGAGGGCAAGAAATGTCACAAGCTTGCACTTCCTATTATCCCTACTTCTTGTCATGTCCAAAGCTGATATTTAGGAGTGGCCAGTGTGGTGGGACAGTGCTGCAGAGCTGCTGTCCTGGCACTGATGTCATTGCGATTTTCCTGAGTGGTGTGGGGGGCAGGCAGATAAGAGGTAATAAGCTGAAAAGCAAGGTAAAATGTTTTACATACATAAATGAATAGAAATTCAGCGTAAGATACTATCAAACTAGAAAAGGAAGTGGGAGGGGGACATATCTCATGCACTAGCCATAACTACCATGCAGGGTTAGTGCTACCAGTGCTTGACTTTGTGGAGTTTTGATATTACTGTTTTTTGCCACATAGCTCTTGATAGCTGTTATAACACAAACTGATTCAGCATGATGGCCACTCAGGAAAGCCTTTGCCTGGGAGCACTCATGCTGAGTCCCATAAGGAGCTAAGAATACCTTGGTTCACAGGTACACCTAACAGGACCCACTACAGTATTGTTATTGTAGCTTCAAAGGAGCTTAGTCCCAAATACAATGGAACTCAGTGGTATTTATTTCTGAAGAAACATTCTTAGAATCTGGCTGCCTGCATATTGCTAAAGAGTTGTGCATTTCTAATCACAACAACTATGCATATGAGCGGTTTTTATCTGAGTTATTTTTATCTTAAAGAACATCTAGGTGTTAGCTTCACACACATTTCTATCACAAAAGAATGCATGTGCATTCAAATTCTCTCACCATCTTATTCCTACAGAGGTGCCATGGTGAATGGATAACAATGCTATATGGGTGAAATACCATGAACTCCATAGCTCCTGACCTTTGTTACAACTGGCAAGAAACTAAGAGATGTAATAGATCAAAGTCTGAATTGAATCATTAATTACAACATGTTAGACAAGCAGAAACCTGCCAGTTGTGCTCTCATTGTTTTAGGAGTAAAAATTAAAAATGCCTTTTTAGTTAACCAGGTGACAACCAAAGGGGGGAAAAACAGAGCTGGATTGAGATGCCCAGGCTTGCAAATCAATAAACAGACATAGGCAGGTTATGAAACATCCTTTGAGTTGACAAAAAGCAAAAAATCCAGAAAAAAATTGCATTTCTGTTTTGCTTGTCTCTCACCTATTACTGGTGGGTCAATTCCCGAAAAAGATTTGAGAGTAGGAGGGGCAGGAAAACAAGGGAGGTGCAGGTCTGAAGTTTCATAACCTGGATCCAGTATTTTAATTAGGCACCATTGGTTGTCAGAAAAGTATTCACTATCACCAAAATAATATAAGGCATCGGGATAGCACTTTCCAGAAGGTGGGCTATGGAGATTCTTTAAATGAGAGATTCTTTGACTTTACTTCATGCTCACAATTGCACAAATAACCATAATTAGTTGCAGGATGCATATTCTGTCAGGTCAGCCTGGATACTCATCAAATATGTGGATGATACTAAGCTGGGAGGGGCATAAGAGCCAACTTCAGTGGGCCGTGGGTGCTTGGGCACCCACAAAGTCAATGAGCAAAGCGGGAGAGAGGCAGTCAGCCAGCCTCTGCGGCACAGCCCCCGAGAATCAGTTCAGTTCCATCCTCCGCAGCTAGCGAGCCACCCTTTTCTGGGTGGGGCTCAGACATGGAGGTAGAGTCTCTCTACCTCCAAGTCTGAGCCCCTCCCCACGAAAAAGGATACCTCACTGGTCGGGGAGAGGAGATGGAAGAGTCGCCATCAGCTGCAACACAGATGTGTGACGTCACATGCACACACCTGCACATAGTGTGTATGATGTCACATGCACAACATGCAATGTTGCACTGCGTTTTTGGAGGAGCTCCCCCTCCCCCATACACCACGGGTCGTCGGCTAGAGTGAGACTCACACCTGCGGGAAACCTATCCAACGAGGTCCCAATAAATAGAGGTGTGCGCCAAGGCTGCATTTTGGCTCCACTCCTCTTCAACCTGTTTATTAGTGATATGAAGCTCTTTCTGAATGAGTCTCAAGCCAACATTCATGCCCCCCGCCTAGCCGATTTTCGCTGCCCTTTGCTCCTATACGCCGATGATGCAGCGATCCTTTCCTACTCTAGAGTCGGTTTATGCAGAGCTCTAAAGATTTTTGCGGCTTATTGCAAACTCAACCATCTGACAATTAATCATGGGAAATCTAAAGTCCTGGTCTTTACCAGGTCTCGGAAAACTTACAGCTGGAAATTAGATGGAGTCCAATTAGAACAGGTTTTCAAATTTAAATACCTGGGAGTCTTTTTTCACTACAACCTAAGCTGGAAGCCACAGATACAGTATTTACTAAACAAAGGGAAAACAATACTTTATGCTCTACTCCAATTTTTTGCGGCTGACGGAGCCTCCCACATCCCCTCTGCATTGAAGGTATACCACGCAAAAGTGGTTTCCACCCTCTGCTATGCTGCCCCGCTCTGGGCCCCTGGGTCCAATTTAACATCGCTGGAGACATTGCAGAATCAGTTTCTCCGTCGCCTCCTGAAACTCCCCATGTGTGTGAGCAACGCAGCCATACGTCTGGAGTTAAGGATTGCAACATTGGAGACTGTCATCTGGAAGCGAGTCTTTGGCTATTGGCTGACCAGCTGGCATAGGCTTCCCGACCATTACCTTTTTCAGTGCCTCTGGCGGGACGAATTTGTTAATCCGTGGGTAGGAAAAATCCATGCCAAACTTCTGAGCATCGGAATTTCCCCAGCGGACTCCCTAAAGATGAACTTACGCTCAGCTAAAAGCCTCATTGAGCAAAGATTAGCAGACATTGAAAATCAACACAACCTTGCCAGAGGTGGGGGTGTCTGCTCCCCCAGGTATCACGGAATAACCCCACCACTTGACCTTCCATCATACATGTCATCTCTTTCATCAGTACCACACCGACTTGCATTTATTCGTGCAAGGTTCAATGTCCTTCCATCGAACCTGCTGAGCCACAGATTTTCCAAGGGTTTGGTGTCTCCGCTATGCGTGTGTGATGGGAAAACTGTTGAATCTCTTCCACATATAATGTTCAACTGTCCCCTACATACCATAGCCAGGACTAAATTCCTGGGCCCTGCTTTACTGCGCTTGGTTAGCAGGCCTGTTGAGTCACACGCCGCACTGCTTTTGCAGGATACAGATCCTTCTGTTACTCTGCAGGTGGCGAGATTCCTGAATGCGGTTATCTCACACGCAAAAACCACCAAAAAACAACAACAACATCAACATCAAAATCTAATCGGACAGTTATGATGAGAGTGCATGTCGGATCTCGTCTTCAGTTTTCCTTTTCTGTGAACCGTCCCTTGGAGCTCTCCGGGCCACATCCTGTTACTTGGCTCTGCCCAATGACCCACCCTTGCATCGCAGTGCTCACCTTCTGTTGTCAGATATTTCGGTTTTTAAGCCTTTGTGCTTTTTTATGTTTGTACATATTTTATGGGCTAATAGCCGTAAATAAATAAATGAAATGAAAATGAATTTCTCCCCCTCCCCCAACGTGATGTGATGTTGCGTGTCTTGTGTGTGACATCACACACATTATGTGCAGGTGTGTGTATGTGACGTCATGCATCCCTGTTATGGCGGCAGGCCTCCACAATCCTGAGGGCGAGATTACACCCCTGGGGAGGGGTAACTAATGCAGCAGAAGGCAGAATCGGGATTCAAGATGACCTTAACAGATTGGAGAACTAGCCCTAAACTAACAAAATGAATTTCAATAAGGACAAATGTAAGGTTCTGCACTTAGGCAGGAAGAACCAGATGCACAAATATCAGAGGAGGGGGGACACATCTGGCTTACTCATCAAATATGTGGATGATACAATAGCCACCTTCAAATATCTAATAGAAGACGGAGCAAGTTTCGCCTGCTTGAGAGTAGGACCCAAACAAATGGCTTCAAATGACAAGAAATGAGATTCCGACTAAACATCAGGAAGAACTTTTTGATGCTAAGAGCTGTTCAGCAGTGGAACAGACTCCTTTGGAAGGTGGTGGACTCTCCCTCCTTGGAGGTTTTTAAGTAGAGGTTGGATGGCCATCTGTCATGGATGCTTTAGTTGATATTCCTGCATTGCAGGGGGTGGAACTATTTGGGGTCCCTTCCAATTCTACAGTTCTATGATTCTATGATAGTGATGTTGTAAACAGACATCATAAGCATAAGTCATTGTACTCTATGCTTTAGACACACTGGATTACTACGCAGAGAACTTCTATCTCAGGATGTTAGATGACTGGGCAACCTAGTTTTAAGCAGAAGTGGATTTAGGGGAGCATGACCTGCTTGGTGGCACTGGGCCTGGATGGTCATCTGTCATGAATGCTTTAGTTAAGATTCCTTCATTGCAGGGGGTTGGACAAGATGACTCACAGGGTACCTTCCAACTCTACAAATTTATGATTCTTCTGAGAAGTAGTTCACTTGCAAAACCAAGTCATTAGCTGTAGCTAGAAATCTATGTTGATATGAAAAATGATGAAATGTATTTAAAGAATTTGCTGGCATGCTCTTGCTGCCTTCTTTGCTGCTCTCAGTCACTGGTTATGTGACATGCTGTAGACATCTAGAGCAAGGCAAGTCTTTAACACATGCTTTGGCAGCCCAGTGTGACATATCTGTTGCTAGTTATTCATTCCCACTAGGCCGAAGGTTAATGCTGGTCACTGGCATCTCATGGCTTAAAACTGGTGTTTGCTGTTATATACAAGCATATTACAAAGCTGCACTTCCACTGCAGAGATGTGTTTTGCTGGCTATTTATAATACACCATGATTGCAAGCATATAAGCACACAGAGATGGTACTCATGCCAAATCAGAAGTCAAAAATAGACTTCAAGGGTATGTGACGGCAAAACTGCTGTTCGGCAATTGATGAAACTACAAGTTCTCAGTGCCTATAGATGAGTTTTCTGTTCTTGTATGAATAATTTAACTTATCATCATACAGTTATGAAGTGAGTCAAGGATATATTTCCAAAAGGCAATGTCAATGCATAGAAGACCTTCTGGCTTGGATCTATTTGTCTGGGTTTTGTTGGTCACAGCCTGATCTTTTTTAAGTTTTCATAATAAAATAAAATTCAGAATGAAATGTTTCTACAAAACAACATTTCTATATGACATGCAATCCCTGCTGCTTCTGCTTCCCCTAAAGCCATATCAGACCCAAACGTCTCCACAGTTTCTAGAGGCATAGGTGAGTTAGTCAGTAGCAGCAAAACAACTACTTTTGCAGCCCCTCCAAAGGCTTGCCATACATCAAGAAAATTCCTGATGTGCCCTGACATGTCCAGCAGAAACGGTTTGTTCCCAAAAAAAAGTATCCAGAGCTGTTTTTAAGGGTTGAACCCTCGTCATGACAGAGCTAGTGGGGGGAAAGGTGCCATTTTCAACAGAGCAGTGGACAGGAGAGGTGTTTCAGTCTCCTCCTGCCTTCCATTTCAGCCCACAATAATCTCTTTCACCACTAGCCAATTTTCTCTGTGATACAGCAGCATGTGCCTGAATATTTTGATGGCACAGAAACCAGCTGTGGTGATAGTGTTGCAGAGGAAAAGCAGTAGCCTGCAATGACTTGTATTCAAACCAGGACTCGGGTCTGAAAGATGTAGACATGTTGCAGAATAAAAATAAACTGAGTATATCCGGGCATGTACTTTCCAACCATCACTGAGTGAACTCAACCATACATTATAGAAGTATATCCAGACTGAATGCCACACCATTGGCATAGGCAACAGCACAAGAATATGACTTTTAAAATTATGCTTGGATCTCACATACAAGCATAGGGTTATGATTCTATTGACCAGTTAGCTATTGTGTAAAAACAAGTGCCCTGACCTGTTAGATAAGACGAAGGGTCCATCTACTCCAGCACTGCTTGTGGACATCCAGCCAGAAGCTTTTGTGATATTCATAAGCAAGGTCAGAAGGCAACAGTACTCCCCCACCAGATGCCTTCTAGCAACTGGTATCCAGAGGTACGCTGAACCTGAAGACTGCACTTAAGCTATCATGGAAAATAAGAGTTTTAGGCATACACTCCATAAATTTATCTAAACCCCTTTAAAATCATCTTTGACATGGCCATCATGGCCACTACACTGGGTCTGAAGTACTACATATTTTGTATCACTAACTGTCTAAAGTGGCCAAATCATTATTCCTGTGGACATGGAAGCCTACTCTTTTTTGCTGCCTTTACGTTCTGAAGAGTTTTGCAGAACTTGAAAGCTTACATAGTGTTTGGTAAACACACACAACAGGTAGTTATGCTGGCCTGTAAGGGGGGGGGGAATCCAAAATCCACATTAGGGCGATACCATTATTAGCATTACCATTATTAGTCTAACTAAAATGTTACAAAATAGTGTGCAGGCGTTTCCCAGAACACAATAGGCTAGATAGTAAACAAAGAGGAAGTAGGAGAAGAAGAAAAAAATGGACCAGCAAAGCCAACAAATCTACATCAGGTTAGAAAGTTAGGTTTGTTAAATTTATAGAGATCACTTCTCACTACAAAAACCCCCAAATCATGTACAAAGCAAAAATACAATAAAAATGACACAAGCATGCTAAAAAAACAGAATAAAATATCATAAATGGGTTAATCTCCATCACAGCCACCCACCCATTCTAAGATGAAATAAAAACAGGACAAACATTTAGAGTCTTAAGGTGGAGTGTGGAAGGAGGCAGATGATTGAAATTAGGGTCTGCTAGGAACTTTGTTTCATCCATTAATAATAGAATGATGGCCAATAATAGAAATGGGAAAATTAAAATGGCAGTATGTTGAAGGCACTAGAAATACTTATGGCTTATTTTTTGGGTCTGCAATGTTTCATAATATTTTTTTTCATAATTCATTAGAATTTGAAAAGTGCATGCTTCACTCAGGGGCAGATTAGGATTGGGTGAGCAGTACACACACACTGGGCAATGAGCCGAAGGGTCACATTGTCTCTAAGGCCAGTCATGTTGATTTCCTTTGATTTCATTGTGTTCCCTTAGACAAAGTAGGGACACGGGTGGCGCTGTGGGTTAAACCACAGAGCCTAGGACTTGCCGATCAGAAGGTCGGCGGTTCGAATCCCCACGACGGGGTGAGCTCCCATTGCTCGGTCCCTGCTCCTGCCAACCTAGCAGTTCGAAAGCATGTCAAAGTGCAAGTAGATAAATAGGTACCGCTCCGGCAGGAAGGTAAACGCTGTTTCTGTGAGCTGCTCTGGTTCACCAGAAGCGACTTAGTCATGCTGGCCACATGACCCGGAAGCTGTACGCCAGCTCCCTCGGCCAATAAAGCGAGATGAGCGCCGCAACCCCAGAGTCGGTCACGACTGGACCCAATGGTCAGGGGTCCCTTTACCCTTTACCTAGACAAAGTAGATTACAAAAAGAGCTGCTTGGACGAGTAGGGTTAATTGTTCCTCCAATGTCACTTTCCGATATACCGGTAAATCTCCCTTCCCTTCTTTAACTGTTATGTATTGAAGTTCTCACCCTGGCCACCAGGAGTATCGTGTGTGTATATAGTTTTCACTCAGGTACACGTCGGTTACTTTAAGCAGGAAACCCTGGGTTGTTGTTGCTACAATGTTGACAGCCGGCTGCCTATAAAAGCAGGCCGGCTGAGCTGTTTGCTGTTCAGTTCTGTTCTGGCCTGTGAATAAACAAGAGCTGTTTGAAGAATCGCTGTGTCTGATATGTTCATCCACAACTTAACATTAACTATTCTGTGCCTATATGGAAATGTTTTCTCCAAAGCGGGTTCTCCTTCATAGAGAGCACGTGTTGCGGTGGGAGTAACCATGACTTCCCCTGTTGCTGGACGGGTTAGTTTGGATGGCCATGAGTTTGATTGGGCACCTCCAATGTTGCTGGGGGAAATTTATTGTTGCCATTTTATTTGATTGATGGGGGTGCTATATAGGTCCCTGTGCGCAGCGTTGAGCTTCCTCTTTTTGCTGCGCACATCGGATTACCCACCCACCCTCCCTTTCTTTAGGGTTTGTTCGCGCTGACCTTGCTATGCCTGTCATGGGGTCATCTGCTTTAGAGCAGGGGCCTGGTAGGAATTATACAATTTGGCTGATTGGCTGGTGCCATTTGGGTTTTGCCTACTGCGTAGCAAATCGTCACAACTTGTAAGGTTGCAGTTAGGCATTGGTTAATTTTTTGGTTGGTGGAGGGGATGTGGTTGGCTGTGCCTGCCCCTCCAATGATGCTTCTGCAAGGGTATTCCGTTAAAGGAATCCAGGGGCTCGCCATGCTTTTGTCCGAATCCCTGGCAAAGAGCTAGGGCCACACAAGAGCCCCTGGGAGCATTTGGGGAGAGGTGGGAACCTAGCACCCAGCTTTATTCTCTCCCCAAAATTTTTTGCCCTTACTGACTTTCACAGGGTGTGGTTGTCAGTTCTGTTCCTACCTCCAAGTGGGAACAGATAGTCACTAACCAACGCCTAAGCAACCACTGTACATACTGTAATTCAATAAAGTTGTGGCCAAAATTATGCCAAAAACCAAAACAAAAAGGATGTGTGAACCGTGTTTTTTTGGGGGGTGTATTGGGGGTCCTCGACACGCAATGGGACAAACAGCAACTTGTTTATGTTCGTGTGCACACAATTTAGATTAGCAAACAGTATGAGGGGAAGGATTATATCTCATTTTAGTGTTGCAGACTACAACACTGAATCCAAAAAACATTGGGGAATATGATCACAGATTTCCTGTAGTTTAGCTATTTTGGCCCTCAGAAAGCAGTAAGAAGTCTAACTGTTCAATTAACAATACAGTGATACCTCGGGTTATAGACGCTTCAGGTTACAGACTCCACTAACCCAGAAATAGTACCTTGGGTTCAGAACTTTGCCCCAGGACAAGAACAGAAATTGCATCGCGGTGGCAGCGGGAGGCCCCATTAGCTAAAGTGGTACTTCAGGTTAAGAACAGTTTCAGATTAAGAAGAGACTTCCAGAACGAATTAAGTTCTTAACCCGAGGTACCACTGTACAATTCACCTTTCCATTTAAGGCCATGGAAATGACCCACTGCCTTATAAATGCTGGATTGCTTTTTTAGTTAACAAAGAGGTTCTGAAGAACACATTACAGATATGTGTGGCATAATTTCTTTATCCTGAGTCAGTTCTAGCACAGTACTGTGTACTCTGATGGGCAGAGGGTATTCAAGTTTAAGGAAAATGTATTTTCCAGACTTTTTACCAGAGACTACTCTTAGAAGAAGAAGAAATCGGTTCCCTTCAAATGTTTTGTACTACAGTTCCTATTATCCTGGAACAATAGCCATATTCGTTGGAGCTGACAGAAGTTGTAGTCAAAAATATCTAGAGAGCACCAGGCTGAGGAAGGCTGGGCTAGGAGTTGAACGTGGTACTACATGCACAAGTTGGCCGCTTTTTTTTTTTTTAGTGCACTTGTATGACAGAACAGCAAACGAAACAAAGGTGTATTTACAAACTATTCACAAAAAAATCCACACTTCTACTTGTCCCATGATTTCTGGACACAGGACAAAGGAAGAACCTTTTGGACCCGTGCCTAAGAAATTACAGGGCAAATGGAAATGCGAATGAACTCAAAGAGGGAGAAAAGTTTGCGCAGCAGGGGGGGAAAGCAGTATGCCATTGAATACCAGCTGCTTGGAATTGCAATGGGAAGAGTGTATTTGTGCTCAGATCCTGCTTGCAGGCCTGACATAAGCATCCATTTGACCATAGTGATAACAGAATGCTGGACTAAACAGGTCCTTGACATGATCCAGCAAGCCTGGTATGAAAAATCCAGTATCTGACAACCATATCCACTCATGCTAATAATATATGCAACCTTGTAAGCTAAGATTGCATTTCTATCTCACATGAAAGAATAAGGAAGGATTTAACTGGATGTTGACAACACATCCATCCACTGTTGTAACTGAAAGGGGAGAGGAGGTAGAAAGTGGGGTTTTCATTCAAGGATTAGGCAGGGAACGTGCGCTTAAGCCTTAGGAATCAATTAACAATTTTGCCTTGGTATTTCCCAAAACAGTTCAAGAATTTGGCATACTCATCCAAAACAATTAGAATCACATCCTGTTGATTTTAATGGACCTTCATTCGAATTTTGAATGAATCACTAAATTCCACTATAGCTTGCTGCAGTTTTGTTTTTTTGTTTTTTTACTATGTAGTCAGAAAAGGAACTGTGACTGTTGTGATCTCAGATTGGATGAAATGGGGGTGGGGAGAGATTCTTCATCCTCTGTGTGCTATATACAGCAGAAAAACAAAGCCTTGTTGACTGTGTTCTTCCTTTTCATTTGATAACATCTTGTACGTAACTTCAACCCCAAAGAATCAGTTCTGAAGTCCTACACCAAATATGGTCATGTCTTTAAACTGGAAGTTGAGGGGATGAAATCATGGGAAGAGTTCAAGTTTCAATTATTTGCATGCCAAACCAGTCTATTGAGCACACAATATTTCATACCAGTGTGTACAAGGCCACTAATCCAGAATTTGAAAACGTCTATGGGAATAAATAAATACTTAGATTTTTTTTTTACAATGTGCATTTTAGCACAAAGATCTGTCCTAGCTGCATTTTCTAGTTCCTCTTATATCAACACTTTAGTTTCCATTTCCCACTCTTTTCTCATGAGTCTCAAGTTACTGAGTTTATGAAAGAGTTCAGCCAATTTCATTAAGTGACTTCTCAAATGAAAGTTTAGCGTAAAAAATTAATCTTAAAGATGAGCAAAAGGGTTTATTTTTCCCTTTTTCAATTTCACACATTTTAAAATAACCCACAAGGAAGTTTATTGTATGAATAAGTAGTGGATCTATATTTCTAAACTGCATTGAGCTGCAATTACAGTATACAAATAACAGACATCCGTGGACTTTGATTTAATAATGAGGAATCTGGATATTAAGCTAACGGATCTGATTTAAACGTCATTGAAACTGTCAATACATACCTGCCTCTCTCCGTGCTACAAATAGTAGCTGTTTAAAGGTGAAATCCAAACACACTTTCTAGGTCCGTGTTGGTGGGAAGAAGGAAGATTAGCATCTACTGGTAGATCTTCAGGTGACATCGATTTCCAATTGTCTAACAATAGCAACAACTGAAAAGCTTGCCCCCACATAATATTAGGTTGCTGAAAATGTATGCTTGGGGGGAAAACCCGAAGTGATTTTTTTCTCTGAAAGTATTTGTAAGCTTGGTTCTGGTACTGATCTCAAATTCCTGGGCTGAGCATTTGTTCAGAAGCACTCTATTTCATAGCCATCTGGCTAAGCCACTATTTTGCATCTTGAAGTGGATGTCAGGGATAAACTTAAAAAGGCAAAAACCCCAACGTTAATCCTACAAGGCTAAGATCTGCTCACCCACGTTCTAGAGAATAGGCCCAACTGAGCAAAGTGAAACTTACTTCTGAGTAAACAAGAACAGAGTTGCACAGCAAAGCTGTTACCCTATTCAGTAGTCTAACTGTACAGTTTCTGCTTCCTATGCAACCACCATATGCATTGCTGATCTGCATGAGTATCAACATTAATTGGTGTGTGCACTGACTGGCCGATATACATATTCTCTCCACTTGGGTACTGTGTTAATTACTTGCCTACCCTCCAATATTTCTCTGATGAAAATAGGGACGTCCCATTCCATAATGATAATTTTACTATTTATACCCCACACATCTTATTGGGTTGCGCAAGCCATTCTGGGCAGCTTACAGCACATATAAAAACACAATAAAACATTAAACAAACCTTCCCTATACAGGATTGCCTTCAGATGGCTCGGGGGTTGGATAATTCCATACCCTCCAACATTTCTCCAATGAAAATAGGGATGTCCTAAGGAAAAGCAGGACATTCCAGGATCAAACCAGAAACTGGGACGGCTTTTCTAAATTAGGGACGTCTCTGGAAAATAGGGACACTTGGAGGGTCTGTACTTGGACAATGTATAAAGCATCTCTAATCAGTTCACATTCTCTGCTACCCATTTGGTGATCATCCATTGTTAACTGGGAAAGATGCAAAGTCACCATGTGACACTATTTGTGTGGCTTTGTGTGGCTTCTCCATGTGAACATTCCTACTACAGGTGCATTTGGTTAGTTAAGCTGTTTCTAACCCAGCTGAGTCCTCATTTCTGATGCGTGATTCAGTACCAGAGCCAACCTATGTCCTTTTACACACAGAATTCCAGTTTTTCACCCAAACATGCTTTGGGGTGGGGTGGGGGGCAGGGATAGCTGTTGCATTCTTTTTTCTACAGTGGGTAAATATAACTATAGAAAAAGAGGAAGGGGCATCCTTGAGCTCCTTGCAAGAAAAAGGTGGGATATAAATGCAATAAATAAATACATGAGGGATTTGGCACAGGGGACTGCTGTGGGGAGGAATGGGTGGGAAACTTTCCTTCACTGAACTTACTTACCGGTAACAGTGAGAACTAATAATACTAGAAGTAATGGTAGCCAGAAGTAAGCCACACCAAATTAGACTGGCCTTTTCCCAATGAAAATGAATACCAGATTGCGGTCCAAGTAAATATATCTTATGATCCAAGATTCTGTGTTTCCATCATAATTTTTAATAACATAATTTTGATTAATAGCTTGAGATTTTACACTACTTTATCATGGTTTTCAATAAATTATTGGTTGTGGCGACATTAAGTTTTCATGATTTTATTGTGTTTTGTGTTGGTACCCCTCTTTCTCAAGAGACAGTGAGTGAGCCTCTGGGGGTGAAGTCAAACCGTTGCGTTAGCAGCACCAAAGTGAACTTCCCCAGCGCACATGCCTGAACAGGGTGCATGGAGTCCTAGGCTGAGTGGCTGGGGAAACCCAGCCAGATGGGCAGGGTATAAATAATAAAATTATTATTGTTGTTGTTGTTATAGGCTGCCTCCTTCTCAGCCTCGGTGATGTAGTCCAAAGGAAAGAATACAGTTGGCACTAGCTTGGCTGCAAGAGTTGACAGAAGGAGGCATACAAGGTGCCATCCAACTGTCTTAGGGACTCCACTCTAGATTTGTGTAGGGTTTATTCCTTAGCATTTTCTTCTTCCAAAGATATCCCACAAAGCAGAGGTGGTTTAGGGTCAAAGTTTTCATTCTCCTAGATGGGCTACCTTCCCAGGTTGATAAGTCCCATCTGCCCCTCACTTCTCTCTACAGCACATGCAAAAACCTCCTTGACCATTGGCCCTCTATTGGTTTTGTCTGCTCAATCTTCCAGAGTCTTCGCATGCAGGGGAAGTCATCGAGGATTTGAGACCAATCGGCTACCCTCACCTGGTTTAGCTGGCCAGTTGAAGCAATTTCCTGGGGGTTGCCATGTGTCCTCTTTTTTCAGGACACACTCTTTTTCAGGGGTAAAATTTGAGACAAATTGCATTTATTTCCTTTGAATGGCTGTCATAGCATCATCTTTTTTACTCTTCAAAATATGGCAACCACACTGGGGGGTGACCGCAGTCGCATGCTGACAGCTTCTAGGAGACACAGGTGAGAGTTGAGTGTGGGGTAGGGATCAAAGGAGGACAATTTACCCCAAATAGAGCATGATGCATTCCCCACCAGAGGTACTACTCCTCCCCTAACACCCCATACACCCTACAACTTTATTGTACTGTTACATTGTTCATAGTACTGCTAATGGATTTAACTCACATGATTATCCAGTTAGATTTCACTTAACTTTCTTGTGCTCTTAACTGGGGGTCATGAAGTAATTTTCTTGAATATTTCATTGTGTGCTTAAATTAATTTACCGTAACTGGGGGAAGCCACTATTTGATTTGTCCTTAAATTAATTTAACTGGGGGAAGCCACTGTTTTATTTGTCCTTTTATGATGATTTTTTGTGTACCAAAATTATCATTGTTGCTGTTAATGAACAATTATAATTTTGCCCTAGCCACTCTGGGCGGCTCCCAGCAAAATATTTAAAAAACCATAAACCATTAAACATTAAAAACTTCCTTTACACATTCTGCCTTCAGATGTCTTCTAAAAGTCAGTTATTTATCTCCTTGATATATGATGGGACAGCATTCCACAGAGCAGGCCCCACTACCAAGAAGGCCCTTGGGCTTGGTTCCAAGTAACTTCACTTCTCCCAAACCGCCAGGAAGGCCTTGGAGTTGGATCTCAGTGTCCAGGCTGAATGACAGGGGTGGAATCACTTCTTCAGATATACAAGGCCAAGGGCATGTAGGGCTTCAAATGTCAGCACCAACACTTTGAATGGTTCATGGAAATATACTGGGAGCCAACATAGGTCTTTTAGGACTGGTGTTATATGGTCCTGGTGGCCACACCTAGTCACCAGTCTAGCAGCTGCATTCTGGAGTAATTGTAGTATCCAAGTCACCTTCATGTAGAAGCTCATTGCAGCAGTCAAAGCGGGAGATAACCAAGGCATGTACAGGGACGGGGACTTATAAAAAATATTGGGGGGGCCCGGGAAAGCTCATGAATAATAAATAAGCTCATGAATATGCAAATAAAGTGGCACCGCCTCCTCGTGAGCGAATAGGGGAGAGCGTGCTGCTCCTATTAATCAGCTCCGAAGGTGGAGCTTTTGCTCGGGAGGGAGGGCAGGAGGCATGCAGCCCGACCCTGTGCATTTTGGGCTGGGGGAGGGGCGGCGATGGCGCTCTGCTGGAGGGGCGCCGGAGATTATTGGGGGGGCAGAGCCCCCCCAAACGAATTTTTGAGGGGGCTCGGGCCCCCTCAAGCCCCATGGAGTCGGCGCCTATGGGCATGTACCATTCTTTTGGGGGGCAGGAGGCAGGCAGATGTGGAGGATTCCCTGGTCCTGAATGGGGTAACTGTGCCCCTGAAGGATCAGGTGTGCAGCCTGGGAGTCATTTTGGACTCACAGCTGTCCATGGAGGCACAGGTCAAATCTGTGTCCAGGGCAGCTGTTTACCAGCTCCATCTGGTACGTAGGCTGAGACCCTATCTGCCTGCGGACTGCCTCGCCAGAGTGGTGCATGCTCTGGTTATCTCCCGCTTGGACTACTGCAATGCACTCTACGTGGGGCTACTTTTGAAGGTGACTCGGAAACTACAACTAATCCAGAATGCGGCAGCTAGACTGGTGACTGGGGGCAGCCGCCGAGACCATATAACACCGGTCTTGAAAGACCTACATTGGCTCCCAGTACGTTTCCGAGCACAATTCAAAGTGTTGGTGCTGACCTTTAAAGCCCTAAACGGCCTCGGCCCAGTATACCTGAAGGAGCGTCTCCACCCCCATCATTCTGCCCGGACACTGAGGTCCAGCGCTGAGGGCCTTCTGGCGGTTCCCTCATTGCGAGAAGCAAAGCTACTTCTCGGTAGTGGCGCCCGCCCTGTGGAACGCCCTTCCAGCAGATGTCAAAGCGATAAATAACTACCTGACATTCAGAAGACATCTTAAGGCAGCCCTGTTCAGGGAAGTTTTTAACGTGTGATATTTTACTGTCTTTTTGGTTTCTATGGAAGCCGCCCAGAGTGGCTGGGGAGGCCCAGCCAGATGGGCGGGGTATAAATAATATATTATTATTATTATTATTATTATTATTATTATTATTATTATTATTACTATTATTATTATTCTAGATAGCAAGTTCACAGACTTGTTTTTATTTTCCTCTTCCCTCCCTGTCCCTTTTTCCTTGTGTGCGGTGTACTTTTTCTTTATTGTTGTTGTTGTTACCCTGAGGGTAGGGACTGCTTTGTTTTAACTGACTATGTATGCTGCTCTGGCAGCCTTTCTGACTACATTAGAGTAGGGCACAAATGTTCATACACACACACACACAAATAATATTTTGGATGAAGGGCTGTATAGAAATTTAATAAATAAACCTATGAGAGGCATATATATGTCTGATCTGTTATACGTTGGCGGTCAAAAAAACAAAAACCAACAACCCAGATCGAGAGAATAGCTTGAATTCCTGTCAGACCTCGCGCTCGCCCACCGCCACCTCTGAAGAGAACGTCGCCACCTCTCTGGGCGAGGCTCTCTTCCTACCTCGCCCGCCTCCAGCCCATCACCTCACCCTCCAGCCGCCTGAGCAGCCGACGCCGTCGACGAAGACGACAACACCGTCACGGCCGGCTCCGCTGTCACCACCACCAAACCTCCCCTCCCTCGCTCTCTCTCGCTCTCTTGCTTCCTCCTTTCTGTGAGGCTGCCCTTCGCATCAATCAGTTGAGCGAGGCTTCGGATTGGTCCACGCGCCGGGGCACACTCCCCCTCCTCCCCCTCACTTCCCCGCCCCCGTGTTACCTCAGCCGGCGCGGCCCCCGCCTCCTCTCCCGTGGTCTTGCTTCGCTTTCTTTCCCCCCTCAGCCATTTTAAACAGCGTGAGGCGGGCAGCGGACCGGCTTCAGTTGCGGGAGAGGAGAGATTCGGTTACGGCAGCCGGGGACAGGAAAGAGTTCTCGCTCGTTCCCCGCCCCACATCACGGTGAGATTCGCCTGGCGGCGCCCCGCTTCTTAAGGGGAGGGGGGAGGAGATCGCTTCCCGCCCATTTTTATTTGGGAGAGATTATTCACCTGCCCACCCTATATATAGGGTACATATATATATGCCGGAAAGGGGTCGCCTCTGCCTTCCGCCGCATGAGGTGAGTGATGCTGCGTGGCCCTTGCGAAAGACAGTTTGCTTCCTTCCCTCCAGCCGTCGCCAAAGGGGATGAAAGCTTTTTCCCCGGTCGGGTAGAAGCAGGAAGCGGGGATCTCACTTCACCTTTTCTTTCAAAGCTGGCTTTCGGGTCGCATTCCTCTGACCTCGCTTTTATTAACACGTCACCTGCGTTGCCCAGCTTCCCTTTTCTCTGAGCCACCCATTTCCCCCTCAGCTTCACTGACCCCCTGCCCTCCCCTCAGTGTGGGATGTAGCGGTAGATCAATCAGCTCAAGGCCATCCGATTAATCGGCAGGGGTAGGAACCCCTCCTCAGGTGGCGCTAATTTTGCCTAGACAGGTGTACATCCTCAAAGCCGCTTGCCGGTAGGATGTAGGGGTGTGTGTATGGAAACCTCTTTGTGAATTTGCATGGCTGTCATGCAGCCTAGAAAAGTAAGGATTGCATTCCTCCTCCTCATACTTTTGCTTCTGGCCATACCGCTATATTCCCAAATGGTTGTCCATGAGAAGAAATGTGGTCCTCTGGCAGGGAAAGGGCATACTGCTTTCCTCCCTAAGCCAGGGTTTCTTTAATCAAATGGGAGCCCTAAAATTTGTGTCTGTATGTTTAATGTTAATCCATTCAACAGGATTTATATTCTGCTTGGGCATCAAAACCTCAAATATATGTTGTTATTAATGCCATTTTTGTTTGCCTGTTGACCTTCTGAATGTTTTTTTTAAAAAAAACAATAAAAATACAATAACATCAATAAAACATTACAGAAACTCAGTATACATGGCGGCCCTCACACTTGAGTCGTGTGTGTGTGTGTAACATACATTTTATACACATTTCATAGATTAATCAGGTCAGTTAAAATTCATACAAATACTCAACTAGCAGTGCAATCTATTTGTCTGCTTATTGAGTTCAGGGGGGGGCTTACTTTTGGTAGGTGGGTAGAGGATTCCAGTACAGTGGGTACCTCAGGTTACAAACACCTCAGGTTACAGACTCTGCTAACCTGGAAGTAGTACCTCGGGTTCAGAACTTTGCCCCAGGACGAGAACAGAAATCGCACCATGGTGGCAGTGGAAGGCCCCATTAGCTAAAGTGGTACCTCAGGTTAAGAACGGTTTCAGGTTAAGAACAGACCTCCGGAACGAATTAAGTTCGTAACCAGAGGTACCACTGTATTTGGTTTCCATGCAGTACAATTCTAAGTTAACTGGCAGTGTAAAATTGCTGCCTTTGCTGTTTATATGTATGAGTTTTGACTGATTTAGGCTAAAATTTTCTCCCAATTACCTAGGAGTCTACACTACTGAACTAAGAGGGCCTTATTTCTAAATAGGCATGTATGGATTCTGCTACAAATTAATCTCTTATATCTACATATAATTGCTTATGAGGAAAAAACAATGGGTTCTCTTTCTTTTCTTATTTAGATGATGCATTCCTGGGCTGCAATAGGTATCTGTTTTCTCTTGCACAGGATAAAATTTTTCTTCAGGGAGAACTTCTAGAGGGGTTGCCATGGTAGTCTGTTATAGCAAAAACAAAAGGGTCTTCAGGTAACTTGAAGATGACCAGATCTATTGTGGCATAAGTTTCCATAGTTGATGAAAGCTTATGTGACAATATATGTGTGTGTCATTATGATGCCACAAGACAAGAGGGTGTTGCTAATTAGAGTGCTTGTTTTTAAAATGTTTAATAAATCTGATTGTGGAAGCACCTTTTAGCCAAGCAGAATGCTTTGTGCAGTACAGTCCTCTCTGCATGTTTACTCAGAAATAAATCCCACTTTGTTCATGTATGTTTAGGGGTTGCATGTAAGTATGTTTCAGGTTACAGCCTTGGCTAATGTAATCACTTAATTGACTAAGGGTGCAGTCCTAAGATCTTGCAGCTGAGGAAGTCTCTGTACTTGATGCCTGTGTAGAGCAGATGTTCATCCTGAAAATGAAGCATGTTGAAGGAGGTATTGAATGTATCAGACCCCCTTGTTCCCTAACATGCCTCCAAAAAGGCCTAAAACTGTGTTAGCTAGCCCTAGAGCGGGTGTATTTAGTCCTCCTATAAGTATCAAGATGAGGAAATAAAACGGAGAAGGGGAGGGTGTGTAACAGAAGGTAAAAAGGTAAAGGACTCCTGGACAGTTAAGTCCAGTCAAATTTGAGTATGGGGTGTGCTGCACATCTCTGCGTTCAGGCCGAGGGAGTTGCCATTTTTCCTCAGACAGCTTTCTGGATTATGTGGCCATATAACAGAACAGGAAGGTTAGGAGAGCCTGACTCTGCCCTTCCTTTGCACAACGGCTTTGTAGAGTAGGCCAGCGGTGTCTTAACTCTCAGGTATTGCTGCCATTGCACCTGCCAATTATTTCTTTCAGCTCCCAGGCATGGTGAATTTTGAAAAAACAAAGCAATTGCTTTCAGAGGGATCCTGAGGTAGCACACTCTGCACTTCTCAGTCAGTACCCAACTTATCTGACTCCCAGGGAACAAAGAAGTCTGCTTTTATCTACCCCCACACTTTCACCCAGTAGAATACGCTCAGTGGTTATGCGTGTAGGAGATTTCTAGAATTCTTGAGGTTGGTGTAAACACAATTTGGAATCCAGAAAGCAGGCTTCTGGTCTCATGAGTAACACACCATAGGTCGTCTGTTGCAGTGGTTTTGATTATTGATAATGGACCCTGACGTGAGGGACTAATAGTCTGGCATGGAAAGGACAAAGTGCTGCATATCACAGCCCATTTTTAAGGGCTCTCACACCTAGGTTGGATTGAGTAACAGTTGGTATTTTTTAGTATACAGGTTAGATTTGGCGGGTAACTAGTGTGATACTTTGTCAGGAGATAGGGAGATGGCATAAACCCCAGAGGAAGGCAAAGGTTATTGCTTGTGAAAATCAACACTAGATTTTTGTATCTTCCTGCCAGTCAAAACATTCTGTGCGTTGTGGATTCAGGAGTTGGTGAGAGTATGTGTTGGCCTTGCTTGGGCAAAAGGAAATGTATAGAATCATAGAACTGTAGAGTTGAAGGGATCCCAGGGGTCATCTAATCCAACCTCCTGCAATGCAGGAATCTCAACTAGATCATGCATGACAGAGGACTTACCGTATATCTACAAGAAAACTGAGAAATGCCGCACACACATCATGTTTCACCCTGGATAGAGGAAGTTATAAGGGCTGGGTAATGGTGGTTCCTGTGCCATTTATTTCCCTTCCCCAAAATAATAATCTAATATTCATAACATACTTTGAGACCATCTTAAGATAAGCAGATAATAGTTAAAATGATCTTCCCTTTATCCTGATAATGATCTTGCTTAGAAGAGAAAGCTACACTGTGCTTGAGTTGATGGACTCATCTGTGAGCTCACTTTCTTTCTGTTGCATCAGAAAGGATGGGTTGTGTGGATGTGGGTGAGGTTGTTTGTGGGGTTGTCATAGGATTTTTCACTTTCAGCAGCACAAATACTTGTATCAACGGTGTGCAGCACTTAAGTTCTCAGAAGGGAGATAAATTGCTGCTATATTATTTTTTAATTGCCTCTTTTGTATATTGTTTGTCACATTAGGCTACATTTAGGTAAGGAGACTTAACCACAACATAATTTCCTATATATCTATTCATCTGTAAACTGATTGAGTTCAATAGAATTTACTTCCAGACAAGAGTGCAATCCTGGGTACACTTAATGCTTGGGAGTACAGCCCATTGAAGACAAAGGGGCTTAACCACAAGTAGACATTCGTAAATTTGTGTGTAAGATATTTATGAATAACACCAATTTATATATGTTTTATTATGAATTTGAAGAATTAGAACTAACATGGGATATATTTGCAACATTAGGATTGTAATCTGTTTTAAAAGCAATTTAGCTTGAATGGGACAATCTAATTCTTATCGCTGTCTTGGTCAGTGAAATGAATCCCAGGCTATTTGGTAACCTAAGTTGAGAAATTATTTGATACCATGTGTTTTCCCTAGCTAAACTATGCAGAACTTTCATTTCTTGGAAATTGGTAATCATGCTATGATGATCACTTTATATTTATGGACTTTGGAGGAAAGCAAAGTTGGACAACACTGTTAGGAAAGTAGGAGATGTAGAAGCAGAAGAGTAGGAGAGAAAGAAAAGCAGAAATGAAGATTTAGACGACAGTATAAGAGAACAAAAAAATAGAAGGAGAGGAATAGGAAGGGACGACATAGGTGTGTGGTTCTGAAAAAGTATCACAGTGGAGTATGAGCAGTGTTAGAAGCAGATATAATTTTTTATTTTTTATTTTTGCCAAATGGTGCCTTAAACCTAGATTACAGGCTCACAAACTGAATGTTTAGGCGCCTTTTTTTTACAAGATTACAAAGCTGAAAATGAATTGTGTATATTATCAGTTCCATCTAAAATCTGACGCATGCCATAGCACAGCAGCAAAAAACCCGCTACTGTGCACCAGCCAGCCAGATGGTGGAGATGTCAGGCACCATCTTGGCACCCAGGCATCTTTACTTGGTAGCAAGTGGCCAATAGCCAGCTGAAAAGGGGCTAATTTTGAACGCTGAGTATGAGGTGGTCACCTGGGATGAAGTTCATGTGAACAACACTGAAAAGAAGTGTAGAATTGGCAGAGGAGTGGGGAGGAAAGCATCTGTAAAGTTGATGAAGTGTGGCCAAATGGGGATTGGATCCTGCAAGTTGGAGAAGTATATGCATGCCGATCAGGGCTAGTGGCTCAGATTTCAAGATGTAATCTGAGGCAGCTTATTTCAGGGTATTCCAGATAGCCTTCTTATCTGTAATGGGGTGCTGCAGTGGTAGGGTGAATATATGTGGGCCCATGTTATTTAAGAATATTTTTGTTAATATTAGAGAGATCTATAGAATAGGCTTAACAAAAACTCAGCAGCAGATGTTAATTTCATATTTATTTTACTTATAGAATTTCTTACCCACTCTTCAGCATAAGGTCCCAGGGCAGGTTACAGTTACATAGCATGCAATTATAAAAACAGATAAAACTGTTAAATTTATATTATTCTGTTCCATTTGGAACAGTTTTACTGTACTTTTGTAATTCTAACAGTTTGCAAGAGGTGGGTCTTGCAAAGAAACAAAAGCAAACCCTTAATTGTCAGTATGTGTTGTGTAGCCATTGTGAGAAATGCACTTTGACTTGCATAGCATTTGGAATGTTGCCTTTATTAGGGCCTCAGGTACGGTGTGTGTGTGTGTAGGTGTATGTGGCTTATCACTGCATATGTTCATCACTGTTGCTACACTCTGCTGTAATTGTCATTTCACTTCCTCCTGTCTGCCCCCTTTTTTAGTTCTAGCAGCCTTTTGCATTACCAAATGTTTATATTTTGTTGCTTTTGAGAAAGAGATGTTATATTTATTTTCAGTAATGTACCTTAAAGAGTTATATTCTGGATTACAAACAACCTTGTGAGCTGATTCTGGCCTTTGTCCAGCTAGAGTATCTCCTTCCCAGGAGCTGAATGAGAAGTAAGCAGTTCTTTGTGATTCTTTCCCTGAATCAGTAGCATCTTTCTGGCTTCAGACCAGATGGTTTCCTTTGGTCATTGGTTTTCAGTAGTATAATCTCCTCCCTCTCACGCCCCCTTTGTAGACGCAGCTCAGGAGGCTGGGCTCAGGATGTGGCATGATGCTGATGTAACAAGGGAGGGGGAAGGCAGAAAGAGAGAAAACCAAGAAAATGTGATTCACTGCTTAGCAGCTTCCAAGGTTGCATATTACATCTTGTCTATTATGATAAGAGTGGACACTAAAGTGTTATCTTCCGCTTGAGGTAAAAGGCTACATCAGCTATGTTTTGTGTTCTCATATGAACTAATTGATGCATGTGGCTTTCCTTGGTTGGGTAAAAAGTAAGCTTTCTATTTAGTATATACAGTATATATTGGGAAAGCAGTCACTGATATGGCAGCAATTAGCCAATTTGTAGATATAAAGCAATTATTTGAACACCACAGGGTTTAATAGCATTGTCTCATGCAGTACTGAATAGCAGGACATTATATATTTTTTACCTTTCACACTATCACTCTTTTGTCACCTTCCAAAATAGGCACGTTAGTATAAGGATATGAAGCTTTGTTATGTCCCAACATAGAGGGATGACAGCAGGATATAAATAGTCAGTTGACTTTTATTCATCAGTGCTACATTCCTAATTGAAGTACCACTGTAGAAGAATGGCAATTAAAACAGCCTTTGTGGTCATCTTTATTTGGAAACTGTCTATCAGACATAATGCTGTTTATTTGTACTCTTATGCAATCTATACAACTTTCCCATACTTAATTGTTGATTGAAAGCTTAATGGGGATGCTTTCATTGTTATCAATGGACTGTTGTATTGACTTCTCATTTGTTTCACCCCCAAATCTAAGAAAAAACTATTGAATGACAAAAATATTAATTACAAAACAGTGTAAGCTATCAAACACTAAAATAGTGTTCCTTATTATGGAAGAATAGCAATCTTAATTAAATGTATTTGGAATCATGATATATATTTGGCTGAAAAGACATAGAAAATAGAAGCATTTGCTCTTGGTTTGAGCAGGTTAATATGTAATGTAATGTAATATGTAATGTAACAGCTCTTGCCAACCTAGCAGTTTGAAAGCATACCACCACAAGTAGATAAATAGGTACTGCTGTGGTGGGAAGGTAAATGGCGTTTGTGTGTGCTCTGACTTCCATCACTGTTCTGTTGCACCAGAAGTGGTTTAGTCGTGCTAGCCACATGACCCGGAAAGCTGTCTGCGGACAAATGCTGGCTCCTTCGGCCTGAAAACAGAGATGAGCACTGCACCCCATAGTCAAATTCAACTGGACTTAACTGTCCAGGGATCCTTTACCTTTACCTTTTACCTATGTAATGTGATTATATATTATTACTGGGAGGCGGGGTGCAGAAGGCAACCAACTCTTGTTGCAGGAGAACATGCAGAATAGAACCTTTTAACAAAATTAAAGCTGTTTAAAACTGAAATTTTATACATGAGACCTGCAAGTATAGGGCAGTATGCAGCAACAGTAGCAGCAGCAGCAACAACAACAACATCTTCATGGGGTCATCTCGGAATTAAGGCTCACTGAGTTTTGTGAAGTTTGCTCCCACATAAGTGGGAGCAGCTTAAATGGCTGGAGTATTTGTTTAGTTTTTCATGTTATATTTGTTTATTTTTGATGTAGGATTTTGTTTCTAGTGTGACTGGCTTTTCATGGAAAGGAAATTTGAGCATAGGAGTCACTTCCTACAAGGGTACTGGATTAACAATAGCTTCATAATGTCCTTGTATTTTAAATGGTGGAGGTGATTTGCTTTTGAGTAGTCATAACTACCGTATTTTTTGCTCTATAAGACTCACTTTTTCCCTCCTAAAGAGTAAGGGGAAATGTGTGTGCGTCTTATGGGGCGAATGCAGACTGCGCAGCTGTCACAGAAGCCAGAACAGCAAGAGGGATTGCTGCTTTCAGTGCGCAGCGATCCCTCTTGCTGTTCTGGCTTCTGAGATTCAGAATATTTTTTTTCTTGTTTTCCTCCTCCAAAAACTAGGTGCGTCTTGTGGTCTGGTACATCTTATAGAGCGAAAAATACGGTATTTTGTAGTTGTACAAGCATTATGCTTCCTAGAATGGTTGTAGTGACTAGCCCTCCTCCTTTTCTCGGACATGCTAATTCTGCTAACGTGAAATATGCAAACACCAATACTTATCTGACCAGGTTGTTTTTCCCCTTGCCTTTTTTGAATCCTAGTCATTCACATCTCTAGACCATAAGCATGACAGGGCAGAGTCTTAAAGAATGTTTAAAGAACAGGTAGATATTCAGTTATATGATTGTTCAAGGAAGGATGTGCACTTAATATTCTCATGTTCAGTTTCTCTGGGAAAGCAGATAAGTAACGTTTTATAGATGTTTACTGTCTTGCTTTCTAGAGCTCTTAATCCACCATTGCTAGGGGTTTGGATTTGTCCATATACAGTTGCCCTTTTGGGTTGTCACACATTTTTAGAGTTGAGGCAAAGACTGGTCTGGAACAAAAAGTTTTTTCCTTTTATGATTTCTTGCTCAGTGGAACAATTTCTTAATTTCTTCTTGCAGTGGGTTTTTTTAAAGCAACAATTGGTGTAGCAATAAAATTGCTAGCACATTTGTAAAGCTAAGCAGGGTCCAGTATGGTTTCACATTGGATGATGGTGTTGTTGAGATTTCTGCATTGCAGGGGGTTGGACTCTGAGTTTTAGAATCCCTTCCACCTCTATAATTCTATTATTTTAGTACCTTTGTTAAATGGTTTTATAATTTCAGAGTAGAAGAGTAGAAGAGTCTTGTAACTGATGCCCCAGTATAGCATTCTCTTCCATGTGCAAAAGATACATGCATAGAGTACCCATAAATAGATTCCATACTAGTGATGTTAAATTCTTGAGAATAGTCTTTTGGAGAATATTCTTGATTAATGAGAATATTAGAGAATTTTCATTTAAAATAGAATATTCATTTTAATGCATTGAAAATGATATAATTTTAATGCATTGAAAATTATATAATTAGTTAATATACATGTAATATTCATGGGTAATTTTGTTCAGATGGCAACCAAAACCTGTACAGTGAATTCACATTCTTTGATTTTTTGCGCCAAACTTGAAATTGAAAATTCAACGTGAATGACTCATGTTAATCACTAAGCCTGCCACTAACTGTATATTTAGTAAAAGAACCACAGTGAAAATATATAAGCACAAGCCTATTTGTCACTTGAATTGCAAGTATCAAATTAAAAAGTAAAACATGTTTTATAGTTTAAAGTTAAACCATTCTAAGGTGATGGCACCAGTAATTGTCATGTTAAGGTTTGGTATAAGGAAATTCAGTAGTTAAATCATATTTTATTCTTCCATCAGAAAATTTACATGTTAAAGGACAAGTCAATAAATGCAATTGGCATGTTAAGGTTTGATACAAGTAAGTTCTGTAATAGGCTATCTTGTGCTTCTAATAGTTCTAATACTTAATAACTGTTTTGGTGACTAAAACACAGCTTGATAAACAAAACTACAGTCATACCTCATGTTAAGTTTGCTTCAGGTTGCACGTTTTCAGGTTGTGTCCCACGGCGACCCAGAAGTACCAGAAAGGGTTACTTCTGGGTTTCGCCGCTCACGCATGCGCAGATGCGCAAAATGACGTCATGCGCAGAAGCGGCGACCCGTGTGTGCGCAGACACGGGTTGCGTTCTTTTCAGGTTGCGAACGGGCCTCCGGAACGGATCCTGTTCGCAACCAGAGGTACCACTGTATATGCATACATATAAAAAAGAAGCCATTAACATTAAATATATTATCATTATATGATAATATATTTCAGTATGTCAGTCTCTGGTAAATGGCACCTTGTACCATTGAATGGTACTGCAAAAACCAGTTACTGGCACTAAATAAAAATATAGAAACGTCAACTGTTTTAATCAAGGCTACCTCATATGCTGTTACACATATAGGCCTAGGTATTTTAAATGTATAAAGCATTAAAGCTACTTTCTGTAAAAAAAAATCAAACTGTATGGCCAACGGTATAGAATTACTAAGAATAAGGTCACACCAAAATAGAAAAATGGCTATTACATATAGTTGAAATACATACAAATTCAAATGTTCATCAAATTAAAAGTATAGCATTTTTAAAACTAAAAAAAGGTTTTCTGTAGCTCACATTTCAAAACTGCCAGTGGTGAGTGACACAATGCCCAGTAATGTAACTGGATAAAAAAAAAAATCATTATTCATTACTAGCACTGGCAATATCACAGTTTGACTTATTATTTACTAGATTTTTAAAACGTGGGTTGTAAAACTGGTTCTTACATTAGAATTTACAGTTTGTGGAGAATATTCTCTGGGAAATTTTCTAGCAGAGAATATTTCTCAAGAATATTATCATTCTCGAGAATTTTCTCACCTCACATCACTAGTCTTCATTTCAATTGATTGCACATGGACTAAATTAAAGCCTATAATCTACTGCTATTTAAGAAGTAATACTTTCTCTTTGACTATTTTATGACTTGATCCAGTATCTGTGGCTAAGTAAGAACAGGATGTGGATCAATTTTTTTTTAGCTGGTTTGTGAGTTGTTAAATTTCATTGAAATTAGCTGTAGTAGTGATTTATGGAGCACTGATGCTATCTGACTCTTTGTGAATTTAATAGCGGATTCAAGATGCCAGTGGATGCAAGCAATTTTATCCTGTGCAAACAAGTCACAGCGAGCAACCTTTGGTTCCACCACCTCCTTTGGGCAAGAGTATATAAGAGGCCTTGCAATATTCATAATAGTTATTTGCCATGTATCTGTTAGCAGAGCCTAAAATTACAACAATTAGCATATGGGTGTCTGCAAAGTAATTGAGGTTAAAAAAGGACTTTGGGTTCATAAAAGTTGGGAATCACTGCTATATGAGAAGTAATAAAGCCTAAGAACAAGTTACAGGATGCAGTATTGGAGATGGTGTTATTGAAGAGGGGAACTGGCAATAGCACCTTTGGAATTGTTATGAGATGGTTCTGGGCATCCTTACACAAACTCCATGTAAAACTAGAAAATGAAATGAGTGAGTAGGGTAGCCAACAAATAATTGTATTCTGTAGCAGTTTTAGATGGGCTTGGGGTAATGTGATTCCCCGTTGCTAGAGGAACAGTGTCATTTAATGGGTAGTGCAGTTTTGCCCCCCCCCCCCAGGACAGCTGCAGTTCAGTTTCTCTTAATATATTCCGTTGTCTTACACAGGTTGGCAAAAAGGGATCTGTTGCAGACATTCTAAACCAGATTATGATCAGTTCTTCAAGAACCTAATGATGTTTCTCCAAAGAAGCATTTTTGCTTTTATCTTTATGTGTGTATTAACTCTTTGAAATAGGTTATTGGTGCTTATAAAGACTGCAAATTTGGTATTTAACAATCTTGTAAGTGTTACAAGAAAAAAACCACTGCTCCTTTTCCCTTATGGAGTATCCAAGAGCCTGTATGGAGACCTTAAGTAGGTTCCCTCTCAGTAGGAGAAAATAACAGAGGCCAACCAGAGAATATTGAGAAGCAAAGCAGCTAATAAGCCCGATCTTTATTAAACTGTTGCAACAGGGTCCTCCACTCACTCCACACAGGGAGGGAGGAGAGGAATCCCGAACAATGGTGTGCAAGCCCTTATATAGACTTTTGAAATTACACACCCTGTAGCTCAAGACCACCCCCCAAAACACCATACAGTGGTACCTCAGGTTAAGTACTTTATTCGTTCCAGAGATCCGTTCTTAACCTGAAACTGTTCTTATCCTGAAGCACCACTTTAGCTAATGGGGCCTCCCGCTGCCACCGTGCTGCCCGAGCACAATTTCTGTTCTCATCCTGAAGCAAAGTTCTTAACCCGAGGTAATATTTCTGGGTTAGCGGAGTCTGTAACCTGAAGCATATGTAACCCGAGGTACCACTGTACATACATCACAGAAGGAGGTGGTCTCCAACAGAAATACATCACAGGGCAGTCTACCACAGAAATCCTGTTTGTCAGGATACATGACAGTGATCACTGATTTCTCCACCTAGGCAGCCTGGCCATTCCTTTTGAGATGCTATATACTTAGTTACTGAATCCAGGTCACAGGCTCACCATAGGTAAAGGTAAAGGGACCCCTGACCATTAAGTCCAGTCGCAAACAACTCTGGGGTTGCAGCACTCATCTCGCTTTACTGGCCGAGAGAGCCAGCGTTTGTCCGCAGACAGCTTCCGGGTCATGTGGCCAGCATGACTAAGCAGCTTCTGGTGAACCAGAGCAGTGCACGGAAACGCCGTTTACCTTCCTGCTGGAGTGATACCTATTTATCTACTTGCACTTTGATGTGCTTTCGAACTGCTAGGTTGGCAGGAGCTGGGACCAAGCAATGGGAGCTCACCCTGTCATGGAGATTTGAACCGCCGACCTTCTGATCGGCAAGCCCAAGGCTCAGTGGTTTAGACCACAGCGCCACCCGCATCCATATCCATACACAAATACACCCTTAAGACTGGATTTGAACAAAGGGACAATGGAGAGGCTTTCCCATTTCCTTCCTCCCTGCAGAGAATATTTGAGGTCACTGGAAGAGTCCAAATGGCTTCAGGATTGCTCTCCTGTACTATTTCAGAAACATGGTTTATATACTTATGTAATTTAAGTAGAAGACTGTCATCTTATTCAATGTTATGACCATCTTTATAATGGCAGTAACATTAGCTAATTTAGAAACTCTAGTTTTAAGATGAAAAACCCTTGAAATCTGCTTATTGGTTTTGTTGGAACTGCCTACTTGTGCAGTGGCCCATTATGGTTGAATAGTTGCACAGGTTGTTTTTTAATGGTGTTGGGTGGGGGGTAGAGAAAGAATGACACAATATTTCCATCTTTTCAACAAATTTTCTGAAGCTAGAACATTTCTCCTACCTCTTGTTTACAGTTCTCAACATTTGGAGGTTCTTCTGATACTAGGTAAATAGCTAGAGAGGGAACCAAACTATGCAGATTAGGACTACTTCATAGTAAGAATCTTGTTTTCTTTATCTTGTTATGGTAAACATGACCATTTGGCAATTATGCCAAAGAGGGCAACGGTTCCCTCATAATCCTTGTACAGTAGTTTAATGTTGATGTTACAACTGTTACAAACTTACAATAACCTTTTGATTACATGTCTTGTGTTTCAAAAGCCAACAAATGAAATATGGAGACAATGTGTGCTTGCACTGGCTATCTAAAGAGCACAAGAGGCTTGTGTTAATCCAATGCTGACTTTAGCCTGAAATTAGTGAAAGTTCCTTATTTTGTGTTTGGAGGAGTTGTAATTGGATTGGTAATCTAGAATGTCCCAATTGAGCTGATGGAAATTTGCTTTTTTAATAACCTACATAATGTGGTTACTTGGTCATCAACTATTGTACAGCTATATATCTTCTTAAGAATATGCTTCATCACTTCCGTAGTCAAGAGGTTATTCTAGGACATCACTGATAAACTTGTGTGCTTTTCCTACAGGAAGTACATTGCTATTGAGCAAGTCCTGTGAAAGCTGTTTTCTGATTCGTTGCAACTTAAAATTGCTTATGAGTAATGTCCCTTTCTGCAGGAAGTCTGCTACTGCACCATTTCTGTCAACCCTAACAATTTTGCAATCCTATTTCCTATTGATCTACAATTAGGATTTTATTCAACATGTACAAACTTATCTTTTGTATTTCCCAGTAGTATTTTTAAGCATGCAAGTTGCTACCCCCAATTAAATGTTGTGGCTTGTTCTGAACTTTAGCACCAACAAGGAAAAATGTTTTGGAAGGGGTGAAGGGGACAAATATTACTTTTTCTGTTTCCATTCTGAACACCCCATTAGCCAACCATACTGAGAGCTAGCTTTATATACTGAGACACTGGTAAGCAAGCTACAGAACTAGGTTATTAGGCTGCATCTTGTTCTTTCACAAAAACAGAAGTATCATGTACAGACCATGCTCCAGTTGTTTTGTGCCAAGAACAGGGAGTTAAGATAAGGAAATGGTCAAAACATACTGCCCACCCGAACATTTAAGGTAATTTTATACTTGGTTAAAACTGCAAGTAGGAATGACTGAATAAATCTGAGAAGTAAAAAACAATTTGATTGGAGAAAAATTTGAGGGATTGTGTTAAGTGTTGCTGTTCATCATTGCAACAATGAGGGTTCCAATTGCCACCAAGGAAAACTTTGGACAGCTCTATCAGTTCCCATTGATGATATAAACTTTGCAGAATTATTCCACTGACAACTCCACTGGCACTTGCAGGAACCAAATGTGTGGAACCTACTACTGATTATTTGATAGTGCTCTGCGACTTCTTTTCCTAACCAGTATGTTGATCCTTCGACTGACACTTCCCTTGATCTGACTCTTTGTGAATGTCTCCAATGATCAGTGTGAACTGCAAGCAGGTGTGTGTGGAAAGCATGATCAGCCAACCACTCCCTCTGCTCTCCCCACCACCATATACACACACCTCACACAGACAGAACTGCCAGGCTGTGTGAACATAGTTAATAGTCTACATTGCAATCATATATTGGGTGACCTGCCCATTTTCTCATTTAGCTTCAAATGTTGAAAGCTAATGTTCCAAATACATAGCTGATTTTAGACTATGTGTATAGTCTATAAATGTATACATCAGAAAGTGACTTTCTTTTAAGCATGTTTCCGATTCCCTTGGAGATTCTTTTTTAATGAGCAGAGATAGTTTTTTGGGGGTTTTTTGTAAAAATGCTAATCTTTAGTGATCAGAAGTTGAGGAAGCTCTGTGGCTCCTAGTACAACTTCCTATTCTGCTATCCCAAATCTTGATTTTGCCATAGTTAAAAACGTTGTGGCAAGATGCAATTCAGACTGATGGAATACATCAGTGTTAACATGGAGAGCCTACAATTTCAAAAGCCCTAGAGGATGACCACCTATGTGATGGATGGACAGTCTAAAACTAACAGCGGGGCTTATGCCAATGAAAGAAGCAAACAGCAGAAATGCAGTGTATCTTAATTTACATTTATGAAAATAACACCGAAGGCAGAATAATTAAAATAGTACTCAAGGTTATTTGCCAATTGCCCTTTGCTCCCAGTTACGTAAAAGTGGGCAGCTTGTATCAATGAAGCAAGAAGGCACATAAAATTTGTTTTCCTTTGTACCCAGAGGAGTGTGTGCTAATGATCATACGTCAGTGTGATATGTTATAGCTTGCAGCACTATAAAAACATGACTCTTAAGGCTAGATTTATAAAATGTTACTGTGCGGGGGGGGGGGGGAGTCGTCTATGAGCCTGCTATTGTGGCAGAGGGGTTGGAAGAACAGAGATAAGGAGCACCATGACTCTTCCAGCAGCTCACTACAGTTCTACACTTGAGTGTGGAAAAGAGGGCTTTTCCCGCAATTTACTTAGTTTCTATTCTGGTGCAAGAGCACAAAATTCCTCTGCCTGTTCACTCGCCAGTGTGGAATTTGTTGTTGCCTATAGTTTCCAAGCAAGTGTTTAAACACAGCTTTTGAAAACCTTGCTAGGTTTATCTAAACTTGCCAGCTAAAAGAGTTAACTTTATCCTGTAATTTCTTTGATCCTTGGACTCAATGAAATTGTGGTTTTTGCCAAAATGATTGCTGTCTGCAACCATGTTAAAAAAATGTGGCTGACAACTTCAGCAATGCCAGTCCCATTTTTTGCAGCCTAGACCTACTGGTTTGTCTCCCTATATTTACAGGATCCGAAAGGGATATTGTGCTTTTTGGGGAAAGAAGAATATTTGCTCCCTAAATGTTAATAGAATTCTTAAAAGCAATACAGAGTATAAACAAATAAAAGGGCACTGTAGCTAGCATGATTAAAAATTATTAAAAGCCTACTAGAAAGAAAATGTCTTAACTGCTTGTCTGAAAGATAAGGGGCCAGATTTCATTCTCCACTAACAGTACACTAATATTTTATCACATCCTTTACAGTTCATACACTAGTGACTAGCTATTCAAGATGAACATCAGCTTAAGGGTCAACCATGGTTATTAGTCTCTGCTGCAAGACAGATGACTCCTCATTGTAAATAAGCTTTTGGGGATTTATAATACATCATGAGAACATTTGTGGCTATGTAGGAAAGTGCTTAACCATTTGCAGAATATTTATATTACAACAAAACAGCAGTTGCAAAAATGGTCAGTTCAGTTTGACCTTTCAGAAACATCACCATTGCCACAACAAGTATTGACTCATTTCCCCAGAATCGGAAGTAATAGGTCATAATGCTTACTTAAAAAGAAAAACGTATTGTCTTAGTAGGCGTGTTCTTGTAGCCTTATAAGTTTCCTAATGCATATACAGACTAGCAGACAGACTTGGAAGGCTTCGCTTGGTGAGTAGCTGCAGTTTGTGTGCATATTCGTAGTTTGACTTGGATGTGCAAACACCTCTGGTTCAATAGCATTAAATATTCTGATCTTAAACCATTTGTTTTCTTTTTTAAGCTTCTAGCCATTTCTGTGTGCAAACGGAACAGTGCTTTAAAAAGTCACATATTTAACTTTTTACCTGCCCTTGATAACGTTACAAATATTTTGTAGTGGACATAAAAGTTTCAACTTCTACAACTTTGTAAACCTTTACAACTTTGAACAAAAGTACCTTTTAATTATGCAGTGCCTTTCAAAGCCTTCTTTGATAGAAAATAACAAGGATATTTCTGTATGAATGTTGTAATCTCTGGTATCTTTTCTTTCACATTAAACCTTGGAGTGGAGGAAAAAAGCAGTTATGGAAAATGTAATCTTGTCTTCTGCTTATTCCATGTGCCGCATTTTAAAAATTAATGATACTGTAACAAGAGGGCCTTCTCATTATTCTTGTGACCTGTTTTTGCCTCTACTGTACAGGTCATGATTAGTGGGGAGAAAGCTTAACCATGTGTCCCAGTTTTGGCAACATGCTAAGCAAAACCTTGGCTTGGCACAACAGTAAAAAGGACCAGGAGGGAGCAAAGCAACTGCAAACTCTCCTTAGAGAACCTGTGCTATCCTGGTAAACCATAGTTTGGCTTACATTGTTGGGCAAACCAGGACTTGACAGAAATAAAGCTGTGGCTGAATTTTAGGACATTGTCATCTGAACAGAAATAAACAATGTCCTAGAATTGCTGAGTTGTAGTTTCACATCTGTCTAAATTCCACAATGAAAAGTGCACCCAGGGTATGATTTTTTTGTCTGATCACTTTTAAAGAACCTATATTGGAGATTGAACAAGGATTAGAAGCTGCTTTTAGTTTCAACAGCTCAATCATATATGTGGCTACTCAGAAGTATTATTGAGTTCAGTGGGGCTTACTTCCAAGTTACATGAGCATAAGAGTAAAGACTTACTATGGTCATTAATGCCAGTGGAGATTTAATGTTATGCCATAGATACCAAGGGGAAGAGGTGCTGGTGTATTTGAGTCAGAATACTCCCAGTAGCCAGATAATAACATCTGAATTTGATCTCTGTCATCCAATTTAAACTAGACACAAACAGAGTTATAATAGTCCCAGTTTTGCTCACTCAGTCTTCAGTTTTATAATACCATAGCATCCCTGACTACTGACTGCATATATTACGATAGAAGAGTTCATTATTTATGACATAAATAAATTCTCCTCTCACAATCCCATTTCAAAGGCAGTTACACTATTAAGAAATTCTATTTTTGGTTCCTAATATGTTTTCTACAAATGATTGCTTTTTA
Source organism: Podarcis liolepis (assembly GCF_965112155.1). Lineage (NCBI taxonomy): Eukaryota > Metazoa > Chordata > Lepidosauria > Squamata > Lacertidae > Podarcis > Podarcis liolepis. The sequence goes on along the minus strand of NC_139570.1, from coordinate 25,655,346 downwards.
AAAAACCAATTTAACAGTCTGGAAAGGAGTGTGTGTGTGTGTGTGTGTGTGTGTGTGTGTGTGTGTAATACTGCATATCAGCTAGGCCTGGGCAATGTATCCATATATCGGCCAGGACTGGTATTAGGGGTAGATCTCAATGACAGTTTCACTCAGTGGTATATCTCTGGTGAAACCACCTCTGCCTGAGTCCCTTTGCTACCAGCGCCCTGCACGCTGAGGGAAAAACAAGCTGCAGCCGGGCATTGGAGGCAGAGGGACTCGGGAGCAGTAGCAGTTTTACCAGCGATATACCGCTGAGTGATGCCATCATCGCGGTCTGCCCTCATACTGCTGCAGAGGGAGAAACAAGCTGCATCAGCGAGGTGTGATACAGCTTGTTCCTTCCTCTGCTTCAACAAGCCCCGGTCCCTCTGGCAGATGCACGCTGGTTGTGGTTGCTTAGCCAGGGGTGAGAAGACTCCTGCCCCCCAGCTGAGCCTCACCAGTCCCTCTGTCTCAAGGCAGCAGCAGATGCTGCCTCAGGTCACACTGCTGCCTTTGGACGGATCGGGGGAGGCACGAACAGGCTGCTTCCTCCTCCCTGTGAGGGAGAGGCAGCCCACCTGCATCTCTTGCCCTTCCCAAGGCAGTGGAGGTTGCTGCCCCAGCTGCCTCCATCGCCTTGGAACAGGCAGAGGAGGTAAAAATGGGCTGCTTCTTCATCCAGGGAGGGAGAGGTAGCCCGTTCGCTCCCCCACTCTGCCCATGCCAAGGCAGTGCATGAGGCAGGCAAACAAACAAAGTGTTAGCACACTTTCCTCATCCATTGCTTTGATATGGGCTTCTTTCTGACATTGTGATATAGATTGCAGTGTTTACCTGGTGGTATATTACGATGTTGGAAAACAGTTACTGCCCAGCCCTAATACCAGCCACTGAACTGCCTCAACATGAGCCAGTAACATTCTTGTTGCAGTTGTGGTTGTTTTTCTAGTATTGCAGGCAGATTCACTGCAAAAATTTGTGTCTGCATTGATGTATCTTTCTTATAGGATTGATGGTTCTGAAGCATAATCAACCCTGGTACTACTTTGGTGATACAGTCATACCTTGGATTTCAAACACCTTTGCTCCCAAAGAAATTGGTTCCCAAACAATCAAAACCTGGAATTGAGTGTTCTGGTTTTCAAACAGTTTTTGGAAACAGAATATCTGGCATGGCTTCCGGATGCTCCTGTAACCAATTGGAAGCCATGCCTTGGTTTTCGAATGGTTCCGGGAGTCGAACAGACTTCCAGAACACATTCTGTTCAAGAACCAAGGTATGACTGTACTGCTATCTTGTTTTAGGGATGAGAGAGAGATTAGGAGTTTGTTGATGTACCGTCCACTCCACTTCCAAAGATGCCCTGATAGAGCTGACACATGATCAGTAGTAGTAGTAGTAGTAGTAGTAATAATAATAATAATAATAATAATAATAATAATAATAATAATAATTTATTATTTATGCCCCACCCATCTGGCTGGGTTTCCTCAGTTACTTCTCTGTGACATCAAACCGGGATATCTATCTATCTTATCTATCTATCTATCTATTTATCTATCTATCTATCTATCTTACCCCTTTCTCCCCAGCAGGGAAATGGGGGTGAGAAACTTGAATGTCCTTGTAAGTAATACCCTATGTTGTCAAAAATAGAAAATGTACTCAAAAGTAGTTGAAAACACAAATAACTTTTTACAATTTCCAAGGAAACACTTACAATTTTGTAATATTAAAAATGCTGTCCTTTGATGTTAGAAGTGGAACATGCAAAAGATAAGGTCATGTAGCAGGTAACCAAGCAACATAGATGGGGAACCTTTTTCAGCCTGAGGACCACATTCCCCCTGTGGTTGGTGATGCCAGAGACAAAAGTGAGCAGAACTAATGTAAATTTGACTGCATTTGACTGCATTTGACACAGTCCCTTTGATCTTCCTTTTGTGCGAGCACAGAAACAAAAGCTACAGTTTACTATAGTTTCCCTTGACATGCGATCAGGCACTATGATTAATAGGTTCCAAACAAGCAACGATTCAGAAATCAAATGTTTTGATTGCCTGAATGGCATCTCATTGTTGGGCAACATGATCATCTTGTGTTCTCAGTTCTTCTGTTCCAAGAAGCCTTTTGTGATATTGTAGAATTGTAAGAGGTTCAGAAAAGAGCAACCAAAATGATCAAGGGGAGCGACTCCTGTATGAAGAAAAGTTGCAGCATTTGGGACTTCTCTTAGTTTAGAGATCAGACAAGTAAGAGGTGATATGATAGAAGTTTATAAAATAACTATGCATGGCATGGAGAAAGTAGACAGAGAAATGTTTTTCTCCTTCTCATAGCACTAGAATTCATGGACATTCTATGAAGCTGAATGTTGGAAGGTTTAGGACAAATAAAAAGAAGCACTTCTTCACTCAGTACATAGTCAAACGTTGGAACTCCCTCCCCCAGGAGGCAGTGATGGTCACTTGGAAGCTTTAAAAGAGGATTAGATAAATTAATGGAGAAGGCCATCAATGGCTACTAGCTATGAGGTAGCAATACCAATTGCTGAGGAGGGGAGAATGCTATTGTGCTCATGTTCTGCTCACTGGTTTCCCACAGACATCCAGATGGCCACTATGACAGCAGGATACTGGACTAGATAGGCCATTGGCCTGATTTGACAGACTATTCTTAAGTTCTGATGTTGCCTTTTTTAAAAACAAAAAACTATCATTTTGTTGAAAAGCAAAATTTGTTTATGATAAATAGCCATATAAAACTTGAAAATTAAAGTTCTGTGTAACTTTAAATCTAGAGTTACAAACAGTCATCCCCATCTTACTGTGGACTGAGCAACTTCTGAAGAGTTCTCATTTCTCCTGGAAAAACTGTAAGTTTGAATTTTGGTATACCAATACTTATTGTTGAATATGTTTCATTAACATATCTGTTTTTTATGTACTGTTTTTAAAGTGTTCTGATTGAAGTAATTTCCTGTTTAGAAATATATCCTAAATATAGCCTGTATCTTTCTGCTGTCATATATTGAATGTCTACAGCAGTATTTGATTGGGTGTGTGGTTACTATCAACCTTTGAATTGGGATGACTAGCAACTTTTTCAAAACAGGCCTTCTAGGTGGATCTGATCTGGATCTGGATCTGGATCTGAAAGTTTCTCAGGTGCAATTTACCATGCAATTTTCATGGTAACACTTCAGGTACTGCTTGGAAAAAAAGATGAAATAAGATATTTGTGTGACTATTAGAATTACCCAAACTTTTAATAGGTTATGTGGCATTAACTCCACAGTCAGTTGGATATAAGCTTTTTTCATATCATACTCTGTTTTTAACTGGTGGAGTACTCTGAAGTGCACAAACTTTTAATGAGATTATGAGTTTAAAAGCTTTGAAGTGCACTTTTCTTGATGCCAGTGGGTTGACCTTAAATAATATGGAAACAATTAAAACACTGTTTAATGGTGAGACTTTTCCTCATCATTTCAAAAAAACAATAAATGGAGCACCTTTGGGCCATGCTACTTTCTACATTAAGATACCATACTTTTCTGTGTATTAGACGAGGGTTTTTTTTACTCCCAAATAAAGTAAAAAATGGGGGTCATCTTATACCTGGGTAGTGCAGAGGGGGGAGGGGCGACTGGTTGCATCCGCGAGCAGGATCTAGCGATTGGGTGGGTGAATGGTGTCTGCTGCAAGGGCTGCTTTGGATTGGCTGCTGCTTTGTCAAATGGACAGGTTATTAGTGGATGTGGCAAGGGCTGCTTTGGATTGGCTGCCACTTCGGCAATTTGGCTTGCGTTGCTTGCGATTGTTAGCATTTGCCAGCTGGGTGAGTGATATTCAGTTTGGCATCCCCCCCCCCCCAGTTGCTCAACAACCATGGGCATTTCCCCCCCCCCCGAAAAAGCTCAACAACTCTAAGCCATCTCCCCCCATTTTCTTAAATTTGAGCACCCCAAAATAGGGGGCGCCTTATACATGGGGGCACCTTTTCTGTGCCCCCCTTTTCTGGTTGCAATTTTGATATCCTACCCATTATATAACATGCTTTGGAAACGCCTTCAAGAGAGCACAACTGCAATTTTCCTTGCATGCAGTCCCTTCTCACCTGTGGGTACAGGGCTAGTACTTGAATACAAGGCTGTCTTAATTTCTAATTAAGTGCAGTATATTTTCATTGTATAGCTTTTTCAGTCTGTCAGGGAGGTGCTTCTTAATAACTACTCTTAAACTTTGCACAGTGCAGTTTCCATCAGCCTTAGTATTGAATGATTATTTATGTTGCTTAGGTAGCCTGCGTTGATTTCAGATCTTTTATTGTGGAATTGATGCTATGAATTCATTATGAATAGAGACGACAGCACTGAGCCTTTTGCAAACTGTATATTGACCGGCATTGGCCAGTTCCAAGCATCTTAAATGTATAATGCACGAAACTGAATCCTGAGGGAGCTCCTCCCACAGCCGAAAAAAGTTACTTTAGGAGGAGAAGATTGGAAGTAATGGTGGATGATAGCGGGGCCCTAACCAATCTGCTGCTTCTGCTGCATCTCCTCCATGGAGCCCAAGTGCATGTTTTACATTTTGGACCCAGGTGAGGGAGACAGGGTGGGAAGTGATGGGAAGCACAGAAGCAGCTAAGGAATTGTGCACACACGGATGCACGTACACGCGCATGCGCGCGCGCACACACACACACACTTTCTCCCGTCAAAATCTCCCCATTCCAAAGAAGCTTTTCCTGGAGGGGAAGGAGAAGGGAGTTCTGATGCACACATTTATGTATAAATGTAAAGTTAGGCTCTGAATTGGTGTTGCATGCTTTGTCTGTTGTCAGACTTTGAACACAAATTTTCCAGATCTTTTCTTAAATTATGTCATATTGTATTACTGTTCCTCACTAGAGCTTTAACTAGCATTAACATTTCTGCCCATGTGTTTTTGTGTTATGTGCAACTTACTTCTACTGGAGTGTTTAATTAACTGGGGGTCGTGCGGGCATTAAAACAGGTTTTAAGGAAAGAGCTAATGCAAATTAATGTAATTTACTTGAAAGTCTTGGGACTACCATTTTGTTTTTGGCAAACACAATATATTTTTAGAAGTCCTATTTGGAGCTGTCAAAATATACTTCATTGGAGAGCCATGGCTGTCACATTTTAAAATGGGAAAACAAAATGAGCATGCCATTATGCGAAAAATAACTAAATTTGCAGATAGCCATGCTAATTTATCAAGAGAAATGTAAAAGCAACAGTAGTAGCTTTTATTCAGAACAATTCAAATATCAGCAAATACAAAGCAAGCTTTCATTTTTAAAGAATTCACCTTCAGCTAGATGCTAAGCTTAAAAAAAAGAAAGGTATAGGATAGGAGAAAATGAACTTTTGGAGCATGATGGGGGGAATTAAAGTGTCTATAACATCAAAATGTAGCATGTCAATTGTTATATAAAGCTACATTAGAATGCTCAAAATCTACAAAACACTGTGTTCCATCTTGCTACAGCATGCAGACTTGTGGGGGGGGGTATTTTAATCATGCCCTCAGACAGAGGCTTTTAGATAAATGGAAATTATTCATGCAGTACATAGTTAAACTATGGAATTTACTCCCACAGGAGGAAAGATTAAAAGAGGATTAGATAAATTAATGGAGAAGACTATCTATCAATGGCTACTAGCTATGATAGCTGTGTTCTGCCTCCACAGTTGGAGGCAGCAATACTTCTGAATGGCCACTGCTAGAAACAACAGGAGGGGAGAGTGCTTTTGTGTTTGCTGGTTTCTCACAGGTATCTGGTTAGCCACTGTGAGAACAGGATGTTGGACTAGATGGGCCGCTGGACTTGATGGGTCATGGGCCTGACCCAACAGGCTTAAACTGGTTCTCTTAAACTGGTACACAAGCCACCAGGTGATCCATGTTAAAGGTTGCAGAAAATTTGAGGATATCTGTAGTTTGCACTTTACTCATTTTTTGTTTTGATCAGAGCCATATTTATCAATAAGGCCAACAAGTTATGGCTTAAAGCATCATAACACAGTGCTGTTTTTAACAGTGTCAATATGGAATACGAAAAAGTGCAAGTTGAAACTCCCATAAATTTTCAAGTCATCCACACAAGCACAAAGGTGTTCAGAACTGCTGCCGTAGAACCATATTTTTTCCTCCCCACTCCTCTGACCTTTTTTTTTTTTTTTTTTTTTGGCTGAACATCTAGCAGCTCAGTGAAAGTCCTGGGAAACTGGAAAGCTTTCCCACTTCCTTGTGATATTTTGGTTGACTCTGATAAAAGTTATTGTACCACAGTTGCTTTGGGATTTAACTAAATTAGATTTAAATTCATGGGAAATGTCTTTTTTGGAATATTGGTAACGTAAAGCATTTTCACCTATGGATGTAAATCATATATTTATGTTTCTATAAAAGCTAGACACTCTGTAGGAATTACTATTCCTATTTGAGAAAATGGAAACTAGGGGATTTCTTACAAGTCATATGGCTGTTACATATGAAGCACATCTTTTTATTTATTTTTGATGGTATACATGGCTGGCTTCTTTGCTAAATTTCCTCAAAGGAATTGAGGCCTTGACAGATAAAGTTTTACTGTGATTATAAATATGAATCAGAAATTTATCATGTTGCACTATATAATTAAATAACATTTATCAGCTGAGTAATACATGCTACTAGTCTGTAGCTGCTGCTGTACCTTAGAGCAAATTCAATTATCATGATTAAATAATGGGTGCTGCAGAATCTTAATTATTGACATGCTAGTCAGTCATTTAAAATCTATTTTTAAAGCACAGCGTGTTTCATCCTGAAACATCAAATATGTTTATACATCACTTTGAATACTGGGGTATAGCTGTCTGAATTCCTTGTTCCTGAGGAATTTCCTGACCTGTGGTTCCTCTGCATTATGCTTCATCAATCTGTCCAAAATAGTCCTTATCCTGAAGCACGCTGCAACCCCCCATTAAGTGTGTAAAGAGATGATCCTCGCTTCTTGCTCCCTCATATCAGAATGTTTTGGGCCCATTTCACAAAACAGTGTTCTGTGCAGCTTCCAGCATTTCCCCTGGAAATTGTGAGGAATATTTAAGAAAGCCCTAGTGAAATGGAAGTGAATGTTGTTCGGTCAGCGCCTATCATTCCTCTATCCATCACTCACTCACTCTGTTTGCAAATTTAAACCCTAACTCCCATATAGAATCAAAGACCTATGAAGATGGAAGGCACCCTGAGGGTTATCCAGTCCAATCCCCTGCAATATGTCCATATTGTGCACAAGACCACTGAGGCTGATCTGATTGCATATAAGGATAGGTTTTATGAAACCATGGTTAAACTGCAGTGCTGTTATTTGAACAGAAGAAGCTCCTTCCACATAAGAAGCCAAAATCACACATCTATATTGGCTCATGCCTGAATATTAGGATATGTTTAAGACCTTGTTTCCATCAAACTGTTTGCCAGTCTTAAAGCAAGGTCAGAAGGGAGGCTATGGAAGCATTTTGCAATAAGCAATTGCAACAGTTCAGTATTTTGGCCTGCCAAGGAATCTGAATGTACGCAAGTCCAGTAAACAGTGAATTAATGTAGCTTCTGAGTCATAAACAGCACTGCTAAATCCTCTCCTGCTCAAGTAAAATATTTAAAGAAAAAGCTATGAACTTTTGAACACAATGATGCAATACTTATTTGCTAAACTGGATTAAAAGTATAGCATTTTAAGAGTGCTTCTCAAAAACATTTGAGGTGGGGTGGATGGAACAAATATTTATTTCAGTTTTATTCTCCTTAAAATCAGTTATGTGATGTATATAAGTATGAAACCAGTTTTTTCAACCTCCAGTATCTAGCTGCATTTTATGATGAAACCAATAAAGGATTGAAGCTAACAAACTGTTACTAATTTTGCCTCCTGTTATCTGATTACCTATGATCTTCAACCACCAATAATCTGCTGCTGGCTTCCAGTATTTCTAACATTGCAGTGATTACTCTAAAACTGAACCACCTAAACCTTCATTCTGCTTTTGTCTGCGGCTGCTTCCACTTTTGTCGTGCAAAAAACTAAGGCACTTCGAATCCCTGAAGGACAGGAGACAGAAAGCCATCCATTATGAACCCTAAGCTAGGACTACGCATCTTTCTCTTGCTTCCTGTGTACTTGTTGATAAATCTGTACAGTGCCCTTATATTCATTCCATGGTATTTTCTTACAAATGCTAAGAAGAAAAAAGCTATGGCGAAGCGATTAAAAGCTAAACCCGTCTTGGACAGTCCTGGAAGCCCATACAGAGCCATTTCACATCTTGAGTCATTAGCCACTATAGACTTGCCTGGAGCAGACACTTTGGACAAATTGTTTGACCATGCTGTTGCAAAATTTGGGAAAAAAGATTGTCTTGGAACAAGAGAGATCCTGAGTGAAGAGAATGAAATGCAGCCCCATGGAAAAGTATTTAAGAAGGTAATAACTTTGGTAAATGTTTAAACACCATTAATAAGGTATTTTTAAAAGGTTGATAATGTCTTAAATATCTTAACTGCAATGAATTGGGATCATTTTTTAAAGCACTTGGTATGTTTAGAGGGTCTTGAAATCTATGCACTTTATTATTTGTTATACTATTCAAATAGTAAGTTCGTGTTTTTAAAAAAACAAATACTTTTTTGTTAAATTAGTAATAAATAGGTCAATGCTCATTTCAAAAGGCATCACCCACTGTTAAGTTACTTTGTCAAGCAAACAGATATGAAGTTTAATACTTGTTCCAAGTATTGGAACTATGTGCTTCTGTCTGAAGATATTTACTTTGTATATATTTCAGTGGCATTTCTATAGCCATGTGGATTGTTGGCTGCTAATCAAGGGAGAGGATTCTAAAGTACTTCAGAGAACAATGTTATTGAACAAGCTGTATTGATATAGTACGAAAACGTCGTATTTGCACAGACACCTTACTGGGCAGGTTTCTTAGCACTACAAACACAGCTGGCTTATTTTGAAAGTTACCTGCATTTCTTTTAGACCAACATTGTGGCTGACTTTCTTAATGATGAATAAAATATTTAGTTTTTAGGCACTCTTGTTCTAGCAAATACTGCCTCATGTTATATTGATCAAGTCATTCAACAGTATATTTTACTTATTTATTTAGGAGCCTACTAACCAAAGTTCTTGTATATTAAACAAGTGTTTTACTCTTTAACCAGCTGATCTTAGGAAACTATAGGTGGCTGAACTATGAGGAAACTAACCAGAAACTGAACAACTTTGGAAGAGGATTAGTTTCACTTGGGCTAAAACCAAAGAGCACAGTTGCTATTTTCTGTGAAACCCGAACTGAATGGATGATTGCAGCACAAACCTGTTTCCGATACAGCTTTCCTCGTGAGTATTGATGCTTTATCTGGCATATATGAGCAAGTTTGTGGAAAAATAGGACTCTGATCCCCAGGCTCCTTGTTCCCTCCTTTCCTGGTCCTATATTTCCCCCCTCACTGCAATGTTATCTCCTAGTTATCAAAACAGGTATGTAACTTTAAAATACAATGCCAGAGTTTACTGTCCATGATGTTTCTGTGTAAAACTCAAATGTACTCAAGGGTAAGCACAGTCGTCATTTGGAAGTCTCTTGATTTGCATGAATAGTCGCTGTATTTTCCTTACAAACTTCAGAATTTTGCATTGGTATGTCAGGTTTATTCTACTTTGGGATAGTGGTGGGGTTTTTTTGCAGTAGATGTGAAACATAAAATGAACATGAAAAACCAGAATGCTTTTACTCATTCCTCAATGCAAAGTAATTGATGATGGCTAAGGAAATACAGATTTGGTTTTAGCTTTTTTTTTTTAAGCAATCTCCCCCTTTCTGTTAAACAGTTGTTACTTTATACGCGACCCTTGGAGAAGATGCAGTAACCTATGGACTGAACGAATCTGGAGCATCTTATCTAATCACTAGCACCGACCTTTTAGAAGGCAAACTCAAGGTAAGTCTTGATGAGATATCTTCATTTGGTATAAATAATATTAATCATGCAAAAGATATGGGTTGGGTTGATGTTAAGTTTCATGGAAAACTAATTCAACATTAGGCTGAAATTCTGGAGATCGTGTGGACTAACGTGGCTATGTGTATTTTGTAGTGGGGATGCAAAGTATTGTCTTGGCTTATAAATCAGTGGGACTCTCAATAAATTCCCTTCATTGAAATTATTTGAAAATTCTAAACAAACAAGTAGCATATTGACCACCATGATTTGGGCACAAAGCTGGAAAGCCAAAGTGCAAACATTATTGATAGCTTCTCTACCTTTTGTGCAATGTTCATCTGAAGGTTTTCATAGTTCTAGTATGAACTAATATATAAAAATATGCTTCCATTTGGATTGGATGTTTAATGGCTGCAGGTAAAGGGAGTAGATTTTTAAAGCACTGATACTAGCCCAAACCATCATAAGGATAGAGGTATCAAAATAAACAGGCAATATGTTAAGATCCTTTTCTGTACACTGTGTAATCAACCTTCAAATATTTCTTCATCAGAATGTTTTGTCAGAAATCCCCTGCCTCAGACATATCATTTATGTGGACAAGAAGACTATCAATAAGTCAGACTATCCTGAAACACTAGAGATCCTTAGCATGCAAGCAGTAGAAGAACTGGGAGCCAAATCAGAAAACTGTAAGTGGACCATGTGAAAGGCTATCACAGCTGCTTAAAGTTATAAAACACTTCTTTCACTATAGTAAGCAAAGTTGTAAATATATGTTAATCATAGGGAAGAAGTATGAAACTGTAAGCTGTTTAAAATATAAGCTTCTCCCTCAATATTGTATGCACATGTGTATTTATTTAAAATGTTTCTAGCCCATCCTTCATCTATATTGGGGTAGGAAACTCTTTTCAGCCCAGGAGACACATTGCCTTATGGGCAACTTTTTTGGGAGCCAAATTCCTGTGGTGGGGGGTCCAGATGCAAAAGTGGGCAAAGCAGTGGTGTGACTTTTACCCTTGTACAGTATCTTACATTCTAGCCATGAGGTTTCTATAACTACCACACATCTCTTCAGCCTCCTTTCAGGCAAGCGGCATTATCACAGTTCAGTAACACATTTCAGCCCAGGTTAAATGAGTAAAGGAAGGTTTGGCCTGTGGGATGGATGTGGTCTGGAGAGTGTCCCTGGGGCCAGATAGAGAAGGCCACATTTGGCCCCTGGGCTTGCAGTTGGTTCCCCAACACTGATCTCTATAGATATGAGGGTGAAGTACAATATATACTGTACAGTACATAATAGAAACAAGCCATACAATAATCTTATAAAACCCTGCATCTGAATAAATAGAAGCAGATATAATCAAAGTACAGTAGCAGGTAAGATCAAACTCTCAAATCTCCTGCAGTTCATGGCTTATCACTTTAGTCCTTGTGGCACTAAAGTGGTGAGGTAGTGGGAGAAGCATGCAGACCCCCAGGCCCAGGAAATAGACCTATAAGAATACTGGATTTGGTTTTACTTCAGTCCTGCTGCTATAGGAGCTAGTTCAAAGGGCTCCTGCCTGCAAGCCTCAAATTAAGTGGTCCTAGCATCAGACTCAAAGCCAGGAATCTGGTCTGGTTCCTTTGCTAGTGACATTGTAGCCTCTGACCTGGTGCCCTGGTCACTGCTGGATTCCAGGTTCACAGCACCACTCGCATTCATTTTAAAACTTGCCTCATAACAGTCACCTTCAGTGGAAGAGCTTTATCCTGTTCCTCTGTGCCTGCATTGGAGCAAAGCATCAGGAAAACAGCTGAACCTTCCAGATGTCAGGCATAAGTTGATAGTTCTTTCAAGTCCACCTGAAGCCTTGGCAGAGGGGCAAACAAAGCACCCAGTCAACCAGCTAATTTGTCAATAAAGATGAAGCCTATTTTTCACCCATAGCCAGAACCATGCATCCTGTTCAGCAGGAATAGATATAATCAAAACGACACCAGCAGGGTATGGATCCCGTTCCTGAGAACTATTTGAGCCCCTTCTCCAAGCGGGATACTTTTGATTTAACATCAGCATAAAAATGGCATGTAGATGTGTCACATATCTTAGTCTTTCACTACTTTCTTCCCAGTGAGATTAAAGTTGCTTTGGAAATTTCCATTGCTAGAAAGAAGCCCTTCCAATTAGTTCTAAGCTAAGAGACAGAAACTTCTGGGACTTTTTGACCTTTTATAGGAATGCAGATAAGAGTATTCTAGTTTTGGTTTCCCACACAGAGAAAGTACTTACAGTCAAATTTCTTCATAAATTTTGTTTATACCTTGTTTTTCAGCTAAGATTGGCATCAAATATAAAATACAGTTTAATTCATTTTCTGTGATGTACTGATCTGTAATGTTTGTTGCCCCTGATCTTTTTTCTAGTAAATATCTCTCCAAGTCGACCTACTGCCACAGATATGGCCTTAGTAATGTACACCAGTGGCTCCACTGGGAAACCTAAAGGAGTGATGATGATGCATAAAAACTTGATAGCTGGAATGACAGGACAGTGTGAACGGATACCGGGGTTGGGGTAAGCATTTCCTGTTTTTCAAAGATGTATGTCAAAAACTCAAACTCCATTTTTAAAGACAACACTGTCTTTCTGTAATCATTTATGGTGCAATCCTGCTTTCTCCCCATGGAGGATCAGGGCACAGCAGCATACCTGTCAACAGCATGGCAACCAGAGGAATTGGGCTGATTAACGCCTTCTTGGTGCTTCCTCTCACCTGTCACTTAGCAATGATTAAAGTTCATGTGGGTGGGTGGCACTTGCTGTTAACTGCAGCTACTTATGGACAAGCAAGGAGGGAGGGCAGAGAGGATTAGGTTGGCCCATTCTAAACCCTCTTCCTATCACTTTCCATTCCTTTCTCTATGTGTTTTTACATCCTGCCCCCAGCAGATAGAGAGGGGGATTGCACTCTGGCTGAACCATTAGCATGAGACTTAGCTGACAAGGACTAGAATGGGTTAAACAGAACAGTGTTCAAAAGAAGAGATAAATTAGTCTGTATAAGATAAAAGCTATGTGCTTTTCCTAGGAAATGTTATTTATTGATCCTAGGTTCATACTTTGGCTATTTACTTGCTTCTTACTGCATTATAACCTTACACCTTGGACAGGATCATTCTAAGGCTTTACTACAGCAACAGTAGTAATAGAGTATTTAACTTTGATACTGCTAAAGTTAAGGGGGAGACATAGGAGTGGAAAACAAACAAACCCTTTATAAAACAGAGGTCTGAAATGTTTGAATACTAGTCTGAGGATTTAGACTTTTTGGGCATCATATATGGGGCCCCACCAAACTGCTAGATATGTGGAGAGAAGACCAGACAAAGGAAACTTAAGTGCTGGTGGCTGATACTTCACCAGTATTTTGGAAATTGGGTACATCTTGGAACTGACATGAATGCACCAAAGGGAAGGTTTATTTATTTTTATTGCCTGGAAGACTATTGGTGAGGAAGTGGGAGAATAGAAACAGACTTTAAATGGAAACCTGTGGTAGGCTTAAGAAGGGCAATAATAAAACAACAGTGGAAACCTATTTTAACCTGATGTCTCCAAGCTGGAGAGAATACTCTGCTTGAAAATAATTGACAAGTCCAGGAAGTTGAATAGTAGGTTCAAAATTCTTTCCATTGGTGAGATGTTTTTAAAGCTTTCATCTGTTAAGTAATCTAATTTGCCTGGCTATATGTTAGAGAACATAGATCCAAGAAGCCCTCAATTATGAAAAAGGAATGTAGAATAAAAACTGTTTTCTGTGCTTTATAAAAAGAGGATTAGACAAATTCATGGAGGGCAAAGCTATTGGAGGTTAGTCTCCACAATGGCTATGTTATACCTCCACTGTCAGAGGCAGTATGCCTCTGAACAAGAATTGCTGGGAATCACTGGTGGAGGAAGTGCTACTGCACTGAAGTGCTGTATGCAGGCTTCCCATGGATATTTGGTTGGCTACTTTGAGAACAGAGTGCTGGACTAGATGGGCCTTTGACCTGATCCAGCAGGGCTCTTTTTAAGTTCAGATAACCTGCATGCTATACTGAATCACATAATTTTTCTCCTTTAGACCCAAGGACACATACATTGGCTATTTGCCTCTGGCTCATGTATTAGAACTGACAGCAGAAATTTCCTGTATTACCTATGGCTGCAGGATTGGATATTCCTCTCCTCTCACACTATCAGACCAGGTAAGCAAATGTATTGACCTATCCTGTTGGTTGTTCAGAAAGAAAGAAATGTATTAACATTCAGTTGAATTAACACAACAGTTGTGAATAGCATGGAGATGATTAGCAATCCTAGACTCGCCACACTGAAAGGTTCAAAGCGCAGTAGTGGCTAGTATAGGAAAGTGTAACATCCAAAAAGGCACTTAGGAAACCTAGCTCGGGAAACTGGCTTTAGAAAAATCTAGTTCAACAGCATGATCCACCCCTCACCACCCATAGCCATCTTTAGGATCAGCTTTACAACTAAATAAAAAGAATTGTACCCATCCATAGCACTTTTAACAGCCTGCCCACATATATGTGTATATAATAGAGTGTCTTGAACAGGCAAGCCCATCAGTTGCTTACCCTGACACACTATAATATGTTGAACATGCAATAAATAATATTTATCTTGCTCACTAACTGAATAGCATGCACAGATCTTGTGATGCCAAGAAAAGTTTTGCAGCTCCCTTATTGTGTGAATAAATGGATTTAAGCTAGGTTTCAAAGAGCATCACTCCCCAGTATTTTGCCTCATTACTTAGTTGCATCAAGGCCTGCAGATAACTACATACAACTTTGCTGTTTCTTTTAGTATTGAAAAGTGTATTGTTAGTGGGGTTCCTTGTGTTTTTGAGGTTCATTCTCTTTCACTGAATGGAATAAAGTAATTGTTTTTGGAATGTGGCAGTCTTAGGGCTATTAATGTACTTTTAACTGAGATTCTCATACTCTTTTCTTGCAGTCAAGTAAAATTAAAAAGGGAAGCAAAGGAGATTGTTCTATTTTGAAACCAACATTGATGGCAGCTGTGCCCGTAAGTATTGGTTGGGACAAGTGGCTAGTAAAATACTTTTATTTTCCATATTTTTTAAAAAAAAATATTTATTAAGTTTTCCAATTTAACAATCTAATAAAGGCCACGTTAAAGATATTCTGAATTTTAAAATAATCAAACAGTCCAAATATTAAGCCAAATCATAAATCTTTGTTTGACTTCCTATGCTCTGAGGTCGGAGGATTGCCATCATTTGCGGAGGATTACCACATTTGCGCTGCTTTCTTAATTAGTCCAGGTGGTTCCTATAAATCAATCCGATGTTAATCCTTCGTTCATTTTCACAGCCTCTGAGTTCGTCCAGCAAGCAAGTTATATCAAAACAGTATGTTTCTGTGTGGGTGTTTATTTTCTTCCATGTTTTTCACTTTCGCTTCTTCATGCCAGTTGTTACCCAATACAATACATCCCAAAATGGAGGAAATCTGGCTTTCTGCCAATTGTTACAGGCATATGTCAAACCTTTCCGTTTCATCTCATACCATACCAGAACAGATAAGCCTGTATTTTGGCTAGGAGCCTCAATTCCCATCTTCCGCTCTTAATAGCCCCATCAGAATTAATTGCAAGTTCGTAAATCTTTTCCACACAGTTAATAATTAGATCAAAATTATATCAATATTACAATACAGTCCAGTCTCACTTGCATACATAATCAATCGATATTCAGACTTTCCAGGGGGATTTGCCAAGTAAAATAGCAAATACGCAGTATATCAAAAAGAAACAAAGGTGGCTCCCTCTCTCCCCACTTTCCATTCTGACATACCAGTTTCATAGTAAAGATAATCTCTCTTCCACTCAAATCATTTAGCTCCTTAGTGGCTGAATCAGTTGGCAGAGTAGTTTATCTCCTCTCACTCAGAGCATGCTCGTTAATTAAGTCCGAATTATCATCTTAAAAAACAGGAGTTTCTTCGCTCATGGTGGTGACTTTGGAGAGTTGCCAAAGAGACATACAGTGCTTTCCACCCAGCGCCCGCTCATTCCTACCAGATTGGGGGGCAGGTGTTGGGTGATCTGCAGATGAAGCTGCCCCCCCCCCCGGCCCTGGGGTGGTTGGGAGGATGGTTAAATCCACCTCATCCTCAAAATATCCTGCGCAAAACGGCAGAGATGTAATCAACAGCCTCCGCCATGGCAAGCCAAACCAGAAGTCTCCTTTTATTTTCCATATCATTCACTCCCAACAGCCTCAACACTAAGAAGTAGAGTGAATCTGTATGGTAACTTTTTATTTTAATTTAGTAGTTAAAAGGTACAGTGACATATCTTCCCCAATAAGTGTGTACATAGGATTGCAATCCAATATATATATTATACATTTTAGAATTATATTTGGTCCTTGAGTCTGGGATATTTGAGGCATGATTGAGTGCAAATAATCCATGCTATTACTATAGATATCTTAGCAGCTAATAATTTACATAGCTGACTTGCTGTTGAATATAGGCAACCTAACTTATCTTCATTCCCTGCCACCACAAAATATTGTGATTTTAACCAGCAATTGAGGCTGCAAAACTATGTCCACTTTCCGAAGAGTAGGCGCCGTTGTATTTCACTGGGATTTGCTTTTGAATAGATATGTACATGACTGCCCTGTGAAAGACCTAGTGCAAGCTATGGCAGAAAGTCCAACTTGCAGAGAAAGAACTTACTTCATTAAGTTTCATGAGCATCCCATAAGTCTGACCCATATAATGTAGCATGCTCAGAAAATAAACAAAAGTCAGTGCTGGGGCAATTGGAAAACTCCTTTATGAGGTTTTTTTTTAACAAAAAGAAAAGAATGGGGTGGTTAGAACTGCAGACCTTGAAGGTTGTCCTCAGATACTATAGTGATGCAAATTAGACACTGTTGTAACTATTTCTTAAACATTAGAAACCAATGTGCTATACTAAAATCTTGTTGAAATAGCATAGCTCAGAGGGAAAGGAAGGAAAGCTCAATTTTTCCATTGTGCATTTCAGCTTGTGCCTACGCAGAATGGCTCCCGGCTAACATTGACCATAAATAGATTAACTAGACTGTACACTAAGCATTGCACAACTAAGGAAAAACTAAGCTGTTTAAAATGAATGAGATTCCTGTTTCCTGTTGCCTTTTTAGATTGCCAGACTGTACTAGTATAAGCAGGAATGGTATTTTTTCTCAACACTCACCTTTATAAAAAAATCTTTCTATAGGAAATCATGGACCGAATTTATAAGAACGTTATGAGCAAAGTTCAAGAGATGAACTATATCCAGAAAACACTATTCAAGATAGGATATGACTATAAATTGGAACAAATAAAAAGGGGTTATGATGCACCTCTATGTAATTTGTAAGTATATTTCATATATGTGCCAGTTAATATGTTAAAGCTACAAGTAATTATATAGCTACGAGTAATTATACAGTGATGCCTCGCAAGACGAAAAGAATTTGTTCCGCGAGTCTTTTCATCTTGCGATGTTTTTCGTCTTGCGAAGCACGGTCCGTCGCAACTGCGCCTCTTCAAGCGGCTTCTTTAAAAAAGCGCAAGACGTTTTCGTCTTGCGAAGCAAGCCCATAGGGAAATTCGTCTAGCGAAGCAACGCAAAACCGATAAACCCTTTCGTCTAGCGAGTTTTTCGTCTTGCGAGGCACCACTGTATAGGGAGCAACAATTGAGTAAATGCATTTCTACTAATTTTGTATTCTAAAGAACCAGTGCAAGAAGCACCCCAAATATGGTCCTGCTGCTGTACATCCTCAAGTGTATCTGAATAATTCTTATGTAGGGGTTAATCTATTGCACTTTAGGCTACTATTCCAATATCATCTAGGTTGCGAAACCTTTTTAACCTTTCTACCAGATGAAACATTTTTAGTGCTAGCACTCAACAAAGGGCATAGAGTGGAAGTTAAAACCATAAAGTTTTCTCCTGACATTTCAGTGGGCTTTGGATGAATGCATTGCAGTCAGAATGTGCACATTTGGATTTGAACTGCACAGTCTAAAGCTGGTTTGAAACACAGCCATTATTATTGGGTGTCATGTAAATATGCCTCCATTTAGTTTCTTAAAAATGGGACAGCTAGCCACTGCTGTAACAATAGGGCATAATCCAGATCACATTGTTTGTCAGGAAGGAGATCTTGGAATTGCACATACTTGTTTATTAATGCTAGTTTCTTTTCCTTTAAGACTCTTATTTAACAAGGTGAAAGCACTCCTTGGAGGGAATGTACGCATGATGCTTTCAGGAGGAGCGCCCCTTTCACCTCAGACACAAAGATTCATGAACATTTGTTTCTGCTGTCCTGTTGGCCAAGGATATGGGTTAACAGAAACCTGTGGAGCAGGGACAATTACTGAAGGTAACAATTTAGGGTTACATCATCTCTGTTTCTAGGAGGTCGGTATGGGTTTCTGCTAAATACCGTATTTTTTGCTCTATAAGATGCACTTTTTCCCTCCTAAAAAGTAAGGGGAAATGTGTGTGCATCTTATGAAGGGAATGCAGGCTGCGCAGCTATCGCTGAAGCCAGAACAGCAAGAGGGATTGCTGCACAGCGATCCCTCTTGCTGTTCTGGCTTCTGGGATTCAGAATATTTTTTTCCTTGTTTTCCTCCTCCAAAAACTAGGTGTGTCTTATGGTCGGGTGCATCTTATAGAGTGAAAAATACGGTGATTGAATTAACTTTTCGCTGGTTGTTCTTTTATCTAGTCTCTATACAATGCTTCCAGAGAATCTGTTTGTTGAGCATTCATCTGATTTGTTATCTTAAATGTATGGGTAGGTTACACAATGTTGCATCAAGCAGTTGTTATCTGATGATTTTCAGTCATTTTCCCATTGCTTTCTTTACTACAAAAGTCTTGTTTTGTTTTATTTTGGAAGTGGGTTTGTTGCACAAGAGCACCAAATCCACTTTAATTGCATTAGTTGAATTTGCCTGTTTCTGCTTGAATATCATCCACAAAACAGCAACAGTCTGGAAGCACCTAGAATTTTAAAATGGAAAAACTCTTTTGGCTGTTGTCTTACATTTTTTCTGATTTTCCTCTAGTTTCTGACTACAGCACTGGCAGAGTAGGGGCTCCTCTAATCTGCTGTGAGATTAAACTGAGAGACTGGCAAGAAGGTAAGAGAGCACTGCATGTCCAGTACAAATTACAGCAGCACTTTCCATTTTTCAGTTACTAATATAATGCACGTATAAACTCTGAAAAACTTACCAGTCAAACTTACAGACCAATCCTATGCATATTTGTTCAGAAGATAATTCCAGTTAAATTGAATAGGGCTTGCTTAGTACAAGATGGCTGTGTTAGCTGCAATTGTATGCTCACTTACTGGAAATAAACCCCATATTTTTTTTTGGGGGGGGGGGTCCTTAATTCTGAGTAACCATGCATAGGCCAGAGTTGGTGTCATCTTCATGCCTGTCATGTAACAGGCTCAATTGGCTTGGCATTAAAAGGGGGGGGAGAGCATTGTAGGCATTGGTCATTCCTAATAAAGGATGGCATTTTGTTGTCCCTGTGAATTTGGTATCTTGATACAGTTAATCATTGATGTTCACTTCTTCAGTACAGCATTTTATTTTTATATAGCTTTACTGCTTATTTTTATAGCCTGCTTTATAGCTGCTTTGCTTTATTTCTCATTGATTGCAGGAAAGCAAGAACTATAATTGTTCTTGCTAATTATTTTATATTACTTTTTCAGGAGGCTATACGAACAGAGACCAACCAAACCCTAGGGGAGAGATTATAATTGGTGGACCTAATGTCTCAAAGGGATACTTCAAAAATGAAGAGAAAACAGCAGAAGATTTCATTGTTGATGAAAATGGTCAACAATGGTTTTGCACTGGAGACATTGGAGAGTTTCATCCTGATGGCTGTCTGCAAATCATAGGTGCCTTATCTTTTTCTCTGATTGGACTGAAGTTTGATACTTAAACATTTAATATCCAATGTGTGTTATACTGGAGAAGATCTGTAGAAATCAGTGGACTTAAATAGCTTCCATTTATTTCAGTGAATCTACTCTGAATATGATTTGGTTGGATTTCAGTCACCCATTGTATTATGTCTTCCTGTTATACAGGAGTGTGCTATATTAGAGCCCTAACCAAATTCTGTCTTGCCGTACATCTTAACAGAAATTCTTTTAATCTTGACTTTAAATTTCATGTATACATTTTTTACTTTGGCATCGAACTCATAGTAGAGTCCCTGTTGCAAAGGCAAATCCCTTGTCACTTTGAATAACAAAATGAAACATCTGATTGTATATTGAGCTTTCTCCTAACACATGGTGTAAATGGAAACATTTATCTGGGTGTTTGCTTCACAAATACAGTAGGACATAGTTCTGAGTAAAGATGTATAGGATCAAATTGCATGCTCTCTCTAAAGCACCATTTCACCCAATTATCTCCCCAGATCGCAAAAAAGATTTGGTGAAGTTGCAGGCAGGAGAATATGTATCGCTGGGCAAAGTTGAGGCAGCTCTGAAAAACTGTCCACTTATTGACAATATATGTGCTTATGCCAAAAGGTAGGTTTGTATGAATTTGTCTGCTCATAAATTTGATTTCAAATTACTTTGAAAAGCAAAGTAGCATATTTAATTAAATGAGTCTTGTTCTTTACTATCTAAAGGCTTTCTTGCATGACTATAGAATTGCAGGAGTGGAAATTAGACACAGGGCTGCTTCAACAGGTTTGGAGCTGACACACATGCCTTTCCCTAGCTCAGGTTACAGGTACATTAAGTTGGCACAGAGAAACAGCAGCTGTTAACTCTCTCATAGCTCTGGAAAGAATTGCTGTATTCCAAATAGGTAGCACCTGAATGTCTCCAGCATTTTACAAGTAAAAAAGCAACCCTCTTTAGTCTTTATATAGAAATGAGATAATTAACAGCAACAGACTTTTCCTATAAGTAGTAGAAAAACATGGGGCTGTATTTCCCTTTTTGTTCTTACTAACACTTCTGTGTTGGAATTGTGTTGAATCTTACATGCGCTCCTTTTTTTCTTTTCAAGACTATTAATCAAACGTTGTGATAAATGAGTTGTCTCCAGTGGTTTATATCCAACTAAATTTTACTTAGAGCTGACCTATTGAAATTAATGAACCTTTTAGTTGTTGCCATTAATTTCAGTGTGTCTACTCTGAGAAAGACTAGTCTTGGATACAACCCACACTACAGATTTGAAGGATTGGAGTACTTTTCTAGCTAAAGCACATAGGAGCATATCTTTTTTGCAAGCAAGGAAGTATGATTATGGGTCCTGAATGAATTTCTCTTGCATTCTTTTCTAGTGACCAGTCTTACGTCATCAGTTTTGTGGTTCCTAATCAGAAGAAATTAACTGCTCTTGCTGAACAGAAAGGTGCAACTGGCAGCTGGGTGGACATCTGTAACAATCCAACAATGGAATCTGAAGTCCTGAAAGAGATTAAACAGATGGCTAACAAAAGTAAGCAAACAGCTATTTCTGGATATCAGAATACTGTTGTAATGATACAAAAGTCAGACCTGCCAACAAAATGATGAGACTATATCAGGAGTGGAGGACCCTCTTTGGCGCAGGCCCCACATTGAGCCCCACAAGCTTTCTAACTGGCCCTCAAGACTCTTCCATGCCACTGCCTCTCACCCCAGGCCATATATAGCCTTATTGCTTAACCCCACTCATGCTTGGGGTGTCAGCCATGCCTTCATTTTGGGTTTATTTTTAAAATACACCCCTAGAAACCTGTTTTCCCCAAACAAAGTGACATTTTCCTCTTGTTTCCATGCTGGTTCTGTTTCTTTGGGTGGCAGGTGAGAAAAGGTCTGGACAAACACTTTTTGGTTACTTGCCATAGAAAGTGGGGGATATTGTGTGACTCTGATTGAAATGCTGCCTTTTAGGGATGCAATTTTCTCCTCCTCGCTTTCATTTTAAAAGAAGTTGTACCGGAATAGCCCATGGGAATTCTGTATTCAGCTGTCCAGGACTGCCATCCTTTCCATTCCCAAGATTCCAGCTCCTGGATGCATGCTGAATACACAGCTTACTTGCAACATTGCTGTGCTTCCTTTTACTTGAAACTTGCTGCGTGGTATTTAATGCTATGAACTGTGCCAAGCAGTGTAAGCCTAGTACTCAAGCACTGCAGCATAGCTGAATGTGTTGTGGGCATAGCAAGAACTGTACTGCAAAGAGAATTCAAATTAAGAGTTTTAGGAAATGGGATCTGATTAAAACCCGAAAGCATTAGGAATAAAGGCAAAAATGGACCCTGACCTGGGTTCTCTCTCAAAATGTAGTGACTGGATATGCCATAACTGTTCAATAGATTTAAATATATTGATTACTGGGGGTGGGGAACGGTCAGTTAAAGTTAACTGGGCTGTGTAAGGGTAGAAAAAGCAGAATTGCTTCTTGGGATACAGAAAGCCCTTGGGAACATCCTAATTCATTACTCTCCTGCCATCTAGTGGCTATACATACACCATTTTCTTTCTTTAAAAAAACAAAAAACACCCGCAAAACATTTAGGCTTTATTTAATTCAATTCATTTATTTTGCCTCATATTTTTAGCAAAATTTTCACAGCAGTTACCAATTCAAGTTTATATTAACATACTATAAACAGTAGAGAAAATAGTTTAAAACACCAGTTTATACAGTAATGTGTTGACAAAAAACAATGAAATGTAATGAAAGAACAGTATGACCATTCCTACCCACAGAATAACAGAATTAGTATGTTCATATGGGAACAGGCAGTCTTTTAATAAGTACTTTCTTAACAAAAACTGGTACATTTTAAACAGAAGCTTTTAAATTAATTTCTTCCATGTTGGCAGTTAACTCATCATAGCTTGCTTGTTCCTACAGCAATACAAACAAGTTGTTAACCAATTGCTTTCCAGAAGTCCCAGTTTAATTCATTGTAAGCCAAAACTGGAATTCTTACTTGAAGAAGCACAACACACCAAAATTAATGTTTATTACATTCTGGCAAAATCAGTAGCCTTAATTTTATTTCAAAATTTGTTTAAATGTCTTGTTATATTATAATGATAATTTAAAATTAAATATACTTATTGAGTTACATTCCTGCTCACACTTCAGAAAAGCAGCACATGAAGATCTGCTTTCTTAAATTAATTTATACCATACTTTTCTATATTACCTTGAATTGATCCTGTAAACAAATTAGCAACCAGTTAAGATGTCTAAGGATTGGCATAATTTGATCTGATCCGCTGGCCCTGGGCAAAAGCTTGGAAGTACAGTCATACCTCGGGTTAAAGTAGCTTCAGGTTGAGCATTTTCGGGTTGTGCTCCACTGCGACCCGGAAGTAACGGAACGCGTTACTTCCGGGTTTCGCCACTCGTGCAGATGCTCAAAATGATGTCATGCGCAGAGGCGACGAATCGCGACACGCGCAGACGTGGGTTGCATTCTGCTCTGGATGCGAACGGGGCTCCGGAACGGATCCCGTTTGCATCCAGAGGTACCACTGTAAACAAAATGCTTTGGAGGTTTCTGTATTGAGTAACCAATATGCATATTTACATTTTTTAAAAAATAATAAACTAAAATTCATATAGTCTAGTCAGTTCCCTGGTGCTCCTTGGAAGATTATCAGTGAGGGGTTCTTCAGTGAAATTAGCAGCAATGAGTGATGTTCACTTAAAAAAAAAAGAAACCTACTGCAATGTGCAGCTGCAGGAATGTCTTGGACATATTCTTAGTCACATGTGAGTAAAGCCCAACAGACTTGACCTGAAAATGCAGAATCTGCTTCAATGCATGAGGTTTCCATGGCAGACATTCAGGAGAGCAGTGATGAACAAACATCTGTGGTAAGAGTTCCCTGAAGCTTGAAAATCAGTGTTGTTTCCTGTGTTAATCTAGGTAGTAAAAGCTCTCTCTTTACTAGACTTCACACAGTTGAATATTTTGTGCAGGCCATGTTCATGAGCACATATCAGTTGAGTATTAAACCACTGTCATGTTTCCTAATCTCCATTTTTCACTCTCCCAAATTGATCCTGCAGTGAAACTTGAAAGATTTGAAATACCAGTCAAAGTGCGGTTAAGCCCAGAGCCCTGGACTCCAGAGACTGGGCTAGTCACAGATGCTTTCAAATTGAAAAGGAAAGAGCTGAAGAATCATTACCTCAACGACATTGAGCGAATGTATGGCGGCAAATAATCTCCAGACATCGGGAGTCAAGATGTTGTGCAGGATTCTTTGTAAAACAAAGCAACAAATGTCATTCCCCAAACGCTGGCTATAATTATAAATGGAGAAGTGGCATTTTGTGAAATGGATGAAAGCTACACTTCATTTTCAAGAAGGAACAATACTGGCTTCCTGAACTGTACTTTCAAGATGCTGTCCAAATGACTGACCCACTGCCGTAGTTCCATTTGATCACTCCCAGTAAAGAATGGTTGTGTCCATATGAAACTCCCTCACTGGGTAAACCATTGTTTTTATCTTTTTATATTCTGGCTTCCCTTACTCATAAGGAATTAAATCATCTTTAATAATTTCACTATGATGATTTTCAAGTGGAGGAAAAAACGAGCTTGTATTTAATTTATGTGTTGTATATGGAAAAACTGAAGAAAGAGTAAGCAGAACGAAGCTTATACTTTCCAGAGTGCTGCTCATAAATCTGCAATCTCAGGTCCTTTGGTAGAGAAAGTAGTTTCTTTTAATTTGACTGTCATTATGTAGAGCTAAAAGACAGGAAAAGATGTTTCTCTCTTGAATGCTACTTTCACACAGCCAAAAACAGATCCACAATGATCCTAGCATGCATCTGCTTTGCACCATGCATGTGTTTGGTAAACACACAGCAATTTAGTTTATTAAAATGTAACTGATCAATTTTTTTGGAACAGAAATGTTACCACAGAGTACTGTGGGGTTTTTTTTTTGATAGTTAAGTGAATACACATTGAGTGCAGTTGGCCATAGTTTAGGCTCCTAAAAAGCACACTTTAGCTGTGTGGAAATACTCTGGAAGAAGAGACACCTGTGGTACTTTTTATGGTATTAAAGACCCAGTTTCATTTTACCCTACACTGAATAACTGTAAAACTAGCTTCTGCCCTTTATTGATAACAGACCACATCATTCGGTTCATAAATTTAATGTGGACGGGGCAAAGAATGCACTACTGGTGAGATATTCTGCTTGCCAGTTTTTCAGTGTTTTTAGTGTCTAAAAGGGAAACAAGTACATTTCAGAGCTGATCTGTAATCTATATTCAGATGCATCCTATCTGCTCCTTAAGGGTTGTGTCCTATACTATCACAAGGAGACTCCCCCTATTCAAACACCAAAGGATCTAAAAATCCTTTTCTAAATGATGACAAGTTTGTGATCTTTACCACCTCCAACACTACGCTGACTTCCAATGATAACGCAGCATCCATAAGTTTTCAGATTATTAGCACACTCCCTTTAAAATCAATGGGACTAAACAAGTTTGATGGCTACAGTAGTCTCTGTTTTCTTAAGCATACACTTTTACTTACCAAGTATGGTGAATTGGGATCTCTGCCTGCTCTTCCAAGCACATCAACACCAGAAATTAAGTCCTATGGGTTTTTATGTTATTTTTTTCCCTCTGAAAGGGCATTTCTATTTCTTTTAATACACCACACAAGTCATATGTAAAAGCTTAATTTTGTATTTGTGAGTGATGAATTTGGTCTTTGGAAGTTTTTTTCCGAGGATGTGTTTAAAGGGAAAATACTGTATTTAAAACTTCTGTTTTGTGAAAACGTTTGTTTAAAAACTGGAATTCTTGGTGTGTTGAGAAGAGAGTAAGGCAGCAACTCTCCTGTATTTTGTGTTTTGTGTACTGCATTCCGCTGTCTCTTTTTCCCACCCCCTTGAGTTCGTGCTCTGGAAATTTATATCCTTGCTAGCAGTTCACACTTGAATTAGAAATGCTGTAAGATGTGGCAATTCTTGTTGCTGTTCTATTTTGCACTTTTTTCTTAATACCTTTTTATACATTGCTTCCAGTTTTGTACAGCTGTGACCCTTGATTGCAATGTGTCATACTTTGACATGGCTCTAAAAATATTTATGATAGATTTCTTTTATTCATAATATTTAAGTGTGTATATTATGGTCAAAAGAAAACAATCCAGTATTGTTTCTAAATGATGAAGGGATTTTTGTATGAAATGTTGTTCCTGTACTCAAGATTTGGGCAAGATTTCCTTCTATGAAGTGTATGTGTGGGTCAGTCAACCTTCAGAGCAACAACAAATCACCAGTTTAAGTAATTGTCAAACCTATTGAGCCATTGTTCTGGCCAGAACTGGCTGTTCTGTCTTTAAGGACCAATTTTAATTTTTGAGGCACAAGGATAGTTTAGACAATTTTTCAGCCATCCTTCTCCCATCAAACCAGCACACTGCCAATTGAACTTGTCGAGTCCAATCTGAGGGCTGCTAATGTATGACGAGTCCTACATTGGGACCAGAAAAACGCCTCTTGGTAGTTCCTCACTAAACACATACACTTGTTTACATAAACAGGAAATCCTTCCCCTATTGATTAGGGATCCCCTCCCCTGAGCTCATTGTTGAAGTCTACTATATTCAGTATGTGATAAAAATTGCTCTTTCTTAGACACAAATTTGCTATATTGATTTCGTCAAACACGAAAAATCTTTAAACAACAAATGTATGGAGTTAATAGCTGTTGTGTGCTTTTAAATCTTAACAGCAGCTTGTGGTGTTTGTTTAGAATGCACTGAGTATATCTTTGACCTATATAGTCTCTTTGCTCTGGTGTTAATGTGGCCTTTATTGACTAACCTCATTTTTGGTATTCATGAAGATATATTTTTAAAAGTTCCCACTGTGAAAGTCTCGCAGTTTTCTTCCACAGCTTAAGACTCATCATAGTTGTTTTTGGTTTTTGTTTTTAAAGTCAAGTCCATGTAAGATTCACATGACTTTCTATTCCATAAAATACATTTACAGCACAATCCTTTACATTTCTATCCAGGAGTAAGTCCCATTGAGTTCAATGGAACTTACCTGCAGGCAAGTGAATATAGCCTTAACTAGGTTATGCAGCCCCTGCAGCTTACATCCTA
Source organism: Podarcis liolepis (assembly GCF_965112155.1). NCBI lineage: Eukaryota > Metazoa > Chordata > Lepidosauria > Squamata > Lacertidae > Podarcis > Podarcis liolepis. Next base: position 25,628,057 of record NC_139570.1, on the reverse strand, counting down.
TGTAATTACTATAGACAAACTAGTGAGGGAACACATTCTGTGGAACTCATTTGTTTTCAGTTTTCTAACCTCCATAATTTGAATCCCTGCATACCAATACACTTTCCCAGCAGCTACAGAGGGACTGTTACATAATTTTTAGATACCGCCTACATTTTCATATCTTTGTCTTGGAATGAAAAATATTCTAGGGCTTTAGCAAGAAACTGCAGAGAGATAAACAAGAGTGTGGGTTTTTTTTCCTTTTAGGGAACCTGAAGTAGGCAGAGCCCAGGTGATGGTACTACAAATAGAGGCCCCCCTGTATCCAATGCCTCTAAGGCTATGATTTGCATGAAACAGTAAGCCAAGCTTTAGCAAAGTACTTTTTCCTGCTGTGCCAAACTAAACCAAGATTTGGTTTTACCATGTCAGCTGAATTGATGTTTAAGTTCTCTCACTAACCACAAGCTAAAGTCAGGGTTCTTCTTGGGTATAGCTTGCTGTTACCGCAAGAGCTTAAATACAAGTCCCCCAGTTGGGACAACACACTAAGCCAAGCCTTGGCTTAGCTTGGCCTATATAGAAAAGAGTAGATGGGAACAAAGCAGCCACATGCTTCTCTGCAGGAGGCTGCACATTTACGTAGTCTTGCGAAACTTGTTTGGCTTACTGTGTTGCACAAACCAGGTCAGTCGCTGATTGGAAGGCTCCTTTTTGTCACTGGAAAAAGTATGAAATAAGCCCTAAATTGATACTGGGATAGCTGGGAAGTGAGAGTAGACATCAATAAATTTGTCAGTTGAGTTGCAGATTTGTGTCTGATTTGTCTCTTTGCTCTTTCTTTGCTTTTTTATTAGATTCTCCTTTAAAAAAAATACACCACTCTTCAGCCAGAGGCTTCTAGAGCACTGCATTATAGAAAGTTTTTAAGAGTGAAAACTAGCTCTAAGTGGTTCTTCAAGAACTAGCTTGTAAAAAAAACCTTGATATCAATTAATTAGGCACTAAGTCACCAAATTTCAGATCAATTTTCTTTCCCATGTGTGAAAATATAACTGGAATATGCACGTCCTTAAGGAACTAGCATTTGCATGTTTCAAGGCAAGGTTTTGTGGAGAGCACATACTGGCTTTTACTCAGATCAGTCAGTAAAATGTGGCTATTACAGAGAATAAAGCTTGAGAGAGGCCCTGGTTGGTGTTACTGAGATGACATCTTAATAGTTCATATTTAATAAAAAAAAGTTTAACTATGGGGCTGCCTTTGAAAAGGAGGAAAGAAAGAAAGAACATAATCAAAGACCCTTGCTTGCCTTTAATTGCCAGCTATGACAAAAAATATTAACTTTCAGCTATGTCATTGTGTTCCCTATAATTAGATTTGCACTGTCTCAGTGCTTGAACAGGAAATAAGCCAAAGCAAACCACCTTATACATCCAAAGATTTGCCAAAACAAATGAAACTGCTTAGTATTGTCTGAAAACACATTATTCTGGCTATAGACATGTGAGTTACTAAGAAATGTTGGCTGATCATTTTATGGGTGGTTTCTGGCTACTGCGAAGAAAACCGCATGCATTCACAAAATGTTATAAAACAAGACAAGTTACTCTCTGAGGTCCCATTAGAAGTTGCTGAAGACAAAGATGTATGCTTGCACCACATGGTAATTCTAGCTGTGAGCCAAAATTTAAATAAGAGTATCTTGGTGGCATAACAGAAGTTGGGGATTAGCATCACTGGACACCTATGAAGGCTCCACCATTGTAGGGTTATACACTACTGATCACTGGAGCTTGCATATTTTCCTCAATTAGAGGAGAAGGTAAAGTAACGTCTACATGCCTTATTTGCTCTCTCGGTACTGTTGATTAGGCCCACGGGGAAGTAAATAAATGGACAGTGAACAGGCTGGAGGCCACCAAGGAGACCCCCCCCCCCAAAACCCCCAACAACCTGGAACCAGCACTACTGAGTGGTACAGGTAGGGCAAAGTTGGCTTAGTAGGTTTGCCTATGCCATAGAACTATATACCTGCCTCCTTCTGCAGGGGCTGTGGTTGTGATAGTTCCAGCCTTGTTCTGAAGCAGGGAACCTTATGCACTCCTGGAGGTGCTCTGTATTTTAGAACCCAGATTTTCCAGGATTCTATAATTTGGGAAACTTCCCCGTGTACAGAAGCATCCTCACTTCAGATTACTTTGCACAAGTTGAAGGACAATAAGAATAGCAGTGGGGGATGGAGTTAGCACCTTAATCCCTGTCAGGTGTCAGCAAACTTTTTCAGCAGGGGGCCGGTTCACTGTCCCTCAGACTATATTTTTGGGGGGGAGAATGAACAAATTCCTATGCCCCACAAATAACCCAGAAATGCATTTTAAATAAAAGGACACATTCTACTCATGTAAAAACACGCTGATTCCTGGACCGTCCACCGGCTGAATTGAGAAGGTGATTGGGCCGGATCCGGTCCCTGGGCCTTACTTTGCCTACCCATGCTGTAGACCCTGCTCATGTGTTTACTTGAATACCTAAAGAGTTTTTGCCACCTTGCACTAGTCTGGCACTAGCACACTGAGGATTTGAGGTGGGGGTATTAAACACCTGTTTCCATGATGTGATGATCAGCTTATGTGAGCATTGGGACCAAGAGACCGAGCACAAATCAGCAAACCTCTGGGTTTCTGCCACAAACCAGGAGACCTTAAGACTAGCTACTCTCAGCCCCAGGTTCGCAATATGGGGATATTGCCACCTAACTTGCGGACTTATTACGGGGATTTCAACCACCTAATGCATATGGAACTGAAGTTGACAATCCCACAGAACTAAGATGCCCCAGTGTAGCCACTGCTAGTATAGCAAATAAACTCAGAACTGAATTCTTAACATTACTGTGATTATGCCAGCCTTTATTGGTACTTCCTATTGCAAAAGAAAATACAATAGTATTTGTGGAGAAGAAATTCAGAGGCTTTTGGAAGTAGAGAATATAGTGCTAATGAGGGCATTTGATTTAATATTATGGAAGAAAAAAAGCTAACTCCTGGCCAGTGTCATAGCGTGGGTTGTCAGCACCTGGGGCAAGGCAAGTAAATTGCGCCCCCTAACCCGTGGATTTTAGCACTGCAAGTGCGAGCGCCCCCCCCCCCAGATGTTGCGGCCGGTGCGGCCGGCCCCCCCTGCACCCCCCACGCTACGCCACTGCTCCTGGCTACATACTGAAGTCCAAAATTTGATCTCCCTACCCACCCAGCAAATGATACTCTTAGTTTGGATCCAAAGATAAGGATGTTCATGGAAGGAAAGTTTCCTGCCCCCTCCTCTTCGTCCTGCTGCCCCCTGTGACCCCCACAAATCTCTGAAGGGTTATGGGACCCTCCTGAACATTATGTGATGGAGGCACAGACCCAGCCGATGTGGCAGATGGTGGTGGCAGCACAACAGGCCCCACAACAGTTTCTGGGTCAGCATAGGTATGCCAGGCCCCACTGGCTGACACTATTTGCAAATGTTTTTGTTGGCATGGCTGAGCAGCAAGACATCTAATGTCATTTTCTACAACAAAATGGTGCTTACTCCCAAGTATATTTGTGTATCATAAAGACAGCAGAAGCAAAGTCCCAATTAATTCCTACAACCATGATGGTGCCGTGATTTAAGTGAGTTCTTAAACTCAAAACCACCTGTTCATATACGTCTTTTTTATTTATAGTATTTTTCAGCCATCCATTTGGCCCAAAGGAATACAGAGCTCCACAAGCTGCCCCTTGTTAAGAACAGGTGCCAATGCAGTTGTGGTCTGAGCCTTTTTTGGTCATTCTGCTGCATTGCTCTGTGCATGGAGGAACTGTGAGTTGGCTGATGGAGAACAGATCTAGCCGCTTTCGGCTCAGCAAGTCCCAACCTTCAAATTTCTCCCATATATTAACAAAAGGGAAACTAAAGGAAAGAGAAAGCAAGATCTAGAATTAGCAGTGCATGTCACAGGTTTCTGCTAGTTAATGCCTTCACACAAACAGCTCTTGACACCTTACCTTAGCCCAGCCTTGTACCCTCCATATGTTGTGCACTACAACTCCCATTAGCTGCAGAGCCAGCACATCTGTGCTGGCCTGAGGTGGGGGTCTGTTATGCCAAACATCTGTAAGGCACTAGGTTAGAGAAGGCTTGCTCAGGCTGTAGACCTGATTCCTCAGATCTGAGTGGTAATTTGTAAAATGGGAACAAGAGAGATGTGCAACCCATACTTATAAGGAAGTGGGTTCAAAAGGCCTTACCTTCTTTTGTGAAATATTGGGGCTCAATACCCAATACTGTGGGTTCAGCCTGGATGTCCAATAAGATCCAGACTCCAACTGTCAGTCAAACAGGATGTTTATTTAGACATTGCAAGACTGGTGCAACACAACCTCAACCAGCAAATAGTTTGGGGGGGGTGTCACACCAAATATGAAAAAGCACAAGCATTTATACACTTACAAGCAAAGGGAATCAAGGGGGCAGTTATGTTCATATAGAGCATTACTGTACTTATATTAGCTTATACTGGTTTAATCACAACTTGGTTATCTTTCCCAACTTTGTCCTCATGTTAGAAACTCAGCTAGGTGCCAAATGGCTACTTATACCAGGGTTACAGTTGCCAAAATGGAATGTCTCATTGCCATTTTTGGGCAGAATGGCTCTAAAGTCTTGTTCAAATGATGGACTGACTGTGATTGATTCTTGCTTAAACATCTGTCTAGTTCAGATGACAACCTGGAGCTAGATTAAGAGCTTTGAGAACGTAAAGAAGAAAAGTCACTTGATTCAGGCATGGTCCACATATATATTGGCCTGTTCCAACCTCTTTTTCTTAATGGTTTCATGGACCGTTCATAATGTAGGGATATTCTTCATAACTGTGAGCAGGACAATGTGTGGGGTAAGTGAAAACAAGTTACAACAGTTAATTTTAATGTTGTTGACTGCTCCTGCTCAGGCTGCACAGAAAAAAAGCATTTTGGTTCCTGAAATTCATTCTGATCGTGCAGATAAAATATAACTGATAGAATTCTACAGGCTGTGGGGTTACTGTGTTAAACCGCTCAAGATCCAAGGATCCCCTGGCCTGGTATGCACTTCCAGATAGTGGAGACGTCAGGAACCATCTTGCCACCCAGGCATCTTCACTTGGTCACAAGTGGCCAATAGCTAGGTGCAAAATGTGTCTGGCGCCTGGCTAATTTCGAAATCTGGTGATCAATAAAATGACTCCAGGCAGCGCGCAAGCAGGGATGCAGGATCTGTGGCCCTCCAGAAGTTGCTGAACTACAGCTCCTATCACCCCCAACCTCAGGCTATGCTGGCTGGTGATGATGGGAGAGCCACAGGTTTCCCACTGCTGACTTAAAAGCAGTAGCCCTCACCTACTGTATATCTACCACAAACTGGTGTTCAGCCTTGCTGTGCCATAAAGGTAAAGGTAAAAGGACCCCTGACCATTAGGTCCAGTCGTGACCGACTCTGGGGTTGCGGCACTCATCTTGCTTTATTGTCCGAGGGAGCCGACGTACAGCTTCTGGGTCATGTGGCCAACATGACTAAGGGGCTTCTGGCGAACCAGAGCAGCACACGAAATGCCGTTTACCTTCCCACTGGAGCGGTACCTATTTATCTACTTGCATTTTGACATGCTTTCAAACTGCTAGGTTGTCAGGAGCAGGGACTGAGCAACGGGAGCTCACCCTGTTGCGGGCATTCGAATTGCCGACCTTCTGATTGGCAAGTCCTAGGCTCTGTGGTTTAACCCTCAGCGCCATCCGCATGCCATAGTGAGTGGTAAACTGCTAACTTGTCCCATAACTAATAGTCAAGGATAGATAGTCATCTATTTAGTAATATGAAGGAGAACTTCCTTTCGTCTCTCCAGTAGCTACAGCAAGTAGTTTGAGGGAAGCTCTTCCCAAAGCCTTACAAGGCAAAAGTTTACGGGTGAAACAAGGATTCGATCCAGCTTGGTGATTGTGAGTCTTAAACATTCCAGATGAATTAACACAGAGGATAGCTCTGGGTTTTAAAATGTCCTATCTATGTCACGCGACCTTTATTATTTACTGCATGTATGCATAGCCTACACAAAAGCATCTAGGTGACTTCGTTAAAAGCAAAGTGCAATAGCAATGCATTTCCTCCCAAAACAAAAACAAATCACAAACAGCCAACAACAAAAATCCCTCTTAAAACTCAAATCTGGATAAATTGCTAAAGCCACATTCAAAGATCTGGCAACCCCAATAAATATTTCGCCACCACCTGAGGTGGGCGGGGGGTGGAGAGAATAACAATGTTTAGTTTTTTACAGTTACCTTGAGAATTGCAGCACACATACACCAGCAAAAAGAAAGACGGGGAAAAGACTCCTGCTTCCCTGGATTCTAATGTATGTCTTAATTTGGACAGTTTGACGGGAGGAGAGAGAGTATTGTGCTTCAAACAAAGAGTAAAGGTAGCCGTGTTGACAGCTAAGAAAAATTCAAAAATCCCTACTAGGTCAGTACTTTTATTAGACCAACCAAAGTACCACAAAATATTGTGTGTATTTCCCCACTAGTGTGGCTAATAACCGCTTGGGCGAAAAGGGAGATTTAGATTGTAGAAAATGGCGAAATGCAATGGTTCCTCTGCATTGCCAGTCCACGTTGCCCCCCCCCCCTTAAAAAAATGTCCAAAGATGGAAGAGTATCCTGTGGTGATGCTTGGCAGTTGAGACTTGAAGTGCATGAAACTTCAAGCCTGCCTTCCACATGCACCAGGAAACAGTGTCAGAGCACAAATTCTACATGGGGAAGATCCCTTTGGATAGGGCTGCCATATTTCAGTCATTCCTGACACCCACAAAATTGTTAAGAGTCCATCCAGATCTGGAGGGCCACAGGCTCCCCAACACTGGTGTAGGCCAGTGTTTCCCAACCTCTGGATGGTGGCATGCAGGTGAGTTGCAAAACTCACCAGTGGCGTAGCGTGGGGGGTGCAGGGGGGGCCGGCCGCACCGGGCGCAACATCTGGGGGTTAAGGTTAGGGGGCGCAAATCCACGGGTTAGGGGGCGCAAATTACTTGCCTTGCCCCGGGTGCTGACAACCCACGCTACGCCACTGAAACTCACACAAGTGAATCATGAGCTTTATAAACAAACCCTAAATAAGCATGGTTTGTAATCCTTGACTGGTATGATGGGCTTTTTTGTTCATGTATTATAATGCTGCATTAGCACTTGCAAATGAATGTCACAACCCCCAATTCTTGCATTTCGACCCTTGAAAACCGCTGTCTGGTGGCTGGCAGCAGAGAAGATCCAAGGTCCAAAATGTAATGTGATAATAAACTGATGGGTCACCATACCAAGTAAATTGGGACTTTTGGGTTGTCATAGCAAAAAACTTGGGAGCCACTAGTGCAAACGTTGCTTGGCCTGACAGACAAATAGTCTGAACTGCAGCTTCCTATGGGTGTCCCTGTGTCCCATCTGGTTTTGGCCCTTCCGAAACCACAGCAACTGCAAGCCTCACTCGCAGAGATCATGGGTGCCACCCCTCACTCCCAGGGCCTTGGTCATGCAGCTTGTTCCATTTTCCAGAGAGTGGTTCTGAGGATGGTGGAAGTTGTGGTCCAAATCATCTGGAAGGCACCAGCTTGGAAAAGGTTGCACAGAAATTTTCTCAAGCATCATTGTGCACATTTATGCAAAGCAACAAGAAGAGACCCAATAAGGATGCCCTTGCCCCTCGCTTTTCATCTGCACCACCAGAATTAAAGCAAAGTTTTAGACTTAGCAAAATGATGATTAATGCAAAACCTTTTTTAAAAAAAACAAACAAACTGATGGATCCATACCCCCAACACACCTTCGCTGAGGGTGATAGGTAAGGGGGGACTCAGATCTCAAAGCAGCAGCACCCCCAAAAAATTCAAAGACACCTTCCCATATTTCAGTTCATGGGCGAGTGGGCGGGGTGGGGGTGGGGGCAGACCACTGGCAATATCATAAGGCAGCCAGACTCCAGGATTGCCAGTTAAGGAACAAAGAAGCTTTTTAGAGGCGGAGAGACTCTCCCCCTCCCTGCCCACCCCCTTTGGAGAGTTCTGGGTGGCAGGCGGCCGAGAGAGGGGGAGAGGCAGGCGCCCCCTGGTTTCTCCCGCAAGGGGGTGGGGTAGGGTAGGCTGCAGACGCCTTTGTCCCTCCAGCGCCAGGCGAGAAGCAGATGGCCGAGGCGTGAGAGGCCAGCAGGCAACGGCTGTGTTGCTGCTGGGTGGGCGGTGCGCGCCTGCAAGGAAAGGGGCGCGGAGCAAGGAGGCCAAAAGGGACCAGAGGCTAGCGAGCGTGCCAAGGCGGCGGATGCAGGGGCCGATGAACTGCAGCGAAAGCCTCCGAATCCAGGTCCTCCTGAGCCGGCTCTGGCAGGAGCTGCACGGCGGCGGGGGCGGCGGCGCTGCTCCCAATGCCATCCGCAGAGGCAGCAGCCCCCTCGACGACTCACTCCCGGCGCCAAGCCAGGCAACAGCGGCGGGCAGCAAAGCGGGCGCAGACGACGCTTACCTGTACATCTTGCTCATCATGATATTCTACGGCTGCCTGGCCGGGGGCCTGATCCTGGCCTACACGCGCTCCAGGAAGCTGGAGTCCAAGCACGACCCTTACCACTTGTACATCGAGAGCGACTGGACGGCGAGAGCGGGAAGCCTGGGAGGGGGCGCGGGAGGACCAGGAGCGAAGCTGGCGGTGGCGGCCGGGGAGCCTAGCCTGGGCGAGGGGATGCCGGCGGCTGCCGGCGGGGAGAGGGGGAGCAGCGGCGACGACAGCGAGCATCTGTGAGAGAGGAGAAAGGCTCCGGAGGAGGATCGGATCGGCCCACCCCAAATCTGAAGAAGTGCTCTCTCGGGTGGGGGATGCGGTCCGCTCAAAGGCTGGAATTCTGAACTGCGACCTGCGCCTCTCAGCTCGGCGGGGGCAACGAAACAACAACAAAAATTAACCAAGCGATCCGTCCTGCAGCTTCATTTGCCCCACGAGGAAGCCGCGTGCAAGCTTTGAATGGGGAGGCAGATGGCGCTAGGCAAAAAGACGGTTCGGTGCTCAGCGTTGTAATTAGTCTTAAGCGGAGGGAGCTTTGTGCTGTGCAGGTATATTTAGGTATTTACACCAGCGGTGCGGAACCTGTTTCCCCCCGGATGTTCCCACTAAGACTTCCAGCTCCTATGATTCTTCCGGGGTAGCCATGTGCTTTAAATGCATCTGGAGCAAACTTAGGTTCTCCATCTCCAGGTTGGACTGTGCTGACTGCAAAACAAATCAGTGGACACATATGCCAGAGGCCATGTGGTGGTGGAGTTAACCGTGGGATGCTCTCCCTTAGAGAACACAAGTCACCAGGACTGGGATCCATCTCTGGCTCTGTTTGGAAGACAGACAGGTTTATTGGTTCCCTTGGGAGCTTGCAGGATGTAAAAGTCTGCCTGCACACCATACATTTAAAGCACATTCCTCCGCCCACAACCCAAAAGAATCCTGGGAACTGTAATTTGTTAAGGGTGTGAAGATAAGATTCTTTCAGGGTGGTGGGCACTGGAATGTGCTTTATATTGTCCAGGCAGCCCTGTGATGGAGAACATTTCATATAAAGTATCTGTAACTGTTTTGCTGCTTAACATCCATTTTTTATTTCTTTTTCTTCGATGATGGGTTTTCATTTAAAAGGTGCCCACCACCTTGGACAGGAGAGGATAATTTATCTTAAAAATATCATGTTACAATGAGCTTTGGCTGTGGACACACAAACTCTGCCATTCAAGCAAATACTTTTCTGGGGCCCCGAGTTCCAAGCTTCCCCCCACCCCCCACCCTCAGCAGCTGCACAGCCCATCAATAGTCCTAAGAGGAGGGGTGCTGGCCAAGGAAACAAAGAGAGCAAGCCATGCGGGTTGGAAGGGGTGTGTGCTGAGGCTGGAGACCTGGTATGACACCGCTTTGGATTTTAACAGCACAAACCTTTTGTTCTCTTTAATTGCCCCCAGAGGAAGAGAGGACCCCCTGCCCCAGAAATGAACACCAATGCCTCTACTTTTCAGTAGGGGTGGTGTGCTACCTCCAGTCTTGCATGCTCTGCCATTTTCTCCGTCAGTAGAACCAGCTTGGGAAAGGCTGGCCTGTATCAATAATACCATTAGGTATCAGGCAAGATTTCCCTCCCAGGCTTTTAACCTCTGGTGTATGTTTGATCATTTTTTAGGTGTCATATTTTAAAAACAACAACCCCCAAAACCCCTTTCTTATGCTTTTTATAGTGTTTGTATTAAATATCGCAAACCTCCCTGGAAATTTTGAATTAAAGGGCAGCAAAGTAATGTTTTAAATTTTAAAAAAATGCTAGGTCCTGTTGCCAGCATCTATTTAGAGTTGTCTTCTCCCCAGTCTAGATTGCCATATTTCAAAAAGTAAAAACCAGGACACGCCAAAATTGCTTTTTTTAATACCAGTGGGAAGATTTTTAAACAAATGAACTTGCCTTCAAATGCAATGTAACTGAGGTATGAATGTCTTCTGCAGACTTCTGTGACTTTCTTAGTGTCTACAGTCTCTCTCAATGTGTTCAATGGGGTATGTGTGTGTGTGTATAGAGAGAAGAGTAAACCCCATTGAACTCAGTGGAACTAACCTCTAGGTACACATTTATAGGATTGCACTCTAAGGCTGCAGTCCTAAACACTTATTAATTAACACATTGAGACTTACCTTTGAATAACGTGTATAGGATTGCACTATGTGTTAGTTGTGCTGAAGACCCATTAAAATCAATTGTGACTTATCAAATTTGTTTGAACAAGATTTAAGTGCAACTAACTTAATCTGGCTCCAGTTCAATGATAATAAATGACAGTTGTAATTTGCAGTTACTGGGAAGCAAAAACATTTGGCTGATAGCAGGGACCTGTTATAGTCTCTCTTAGGTATTTTATTGGTTGACCTTAAACTTCAGCCTAAGTCCACTATCAACAGAATTTTGCAGCTCCACAGTGATAATAAATGACTACGGTATTTATTATCCTTGTAAACGATAGTCATTTTCAGTAACAGGGAATTTTCTGTTCCTTTGATAAAGATCCAATACATGTCAAACACTGCAGTGCATTTAGAAATGAAGCAAGCAAGTGCTTGTTTGTTCCTGTCAAGAGAATAATGATCTGAAATGGATTAATATTTTGCCTGTTGTGTTCATGGACTTTGGAGCAATTTTATACTCATGTATAGACTTTGATACACCTGATGTGTAGACCTTGATACACCTAGCAACTGCATGTATTCGGGAGAATTTGTATTTCCGGTGTTTTGTTTTTTCTACTTTGATTTAGATTAATACAATTTCTGTGACTTTTTCTAATTACTGTATTTGTGACAAGTTACTGCAATGTTTAGCTTTCCACTTCATTTCCGAGAGGCAGACTTCACGTGCCCCTAATTTTGTTGTCATGGTTCACTCTTCTCCTACCTGCATTTGGGACTTGATGTCCCGCATAAAAACATAAGAAGAGCCTGCTGGATCAGGCCAATGCCCTGTCTAGTCCAGCATCCTGTTCTCACAGTGACCAACCAGATGCCTGTGGGGAACCCACATGCAGGATTCGTGCACAAGATCACTCTTTCCTCCCATGGTTTCCAGTAACTTGCATTCAAAAGCATCGCTGTGGAGGCAGAGCATAGCTATTGTGGCTAGTAGCCACTGGATAACCTTGTTGAATTTGTTTAGCCCTTGTCTGGCATCAAGAGAATAGGGGCAGGAGTAGCTGTGAGTGAGCAAGTGACTAAGCCCCAGTTCCCTCTACTGTTAAAAGAGAGTACTAGACATCAAGGTTTAAAGAATGACATTTTGCCAGGGTGGGTAATCTGATTTTCCTGTCCGTAGGCCATATTCCCACATACATTACAACAGCCACATGCATCGTAACATAGTTCTAAGGCCGAGCTATAATGAAGTGGGGCAGGCAGGAAGAAGGTGGCATAAAATGGGGCAATGGCAAAAGCAAAATAGGCAGAATTTAGGAGACATCAAGGAAGGTAGAGCTGGGCTGGGTGAAGATTTAGGACAAATGAGGAAGCAGGTGGTGTAAAGAAGGACGAGCCATGGCAAAGGAAGGCAAAGAAAAAGCAAATAAGCTGGAGAGACCCTTCTATGAATGTAGCACCTCTTTATAGTCATGTTTCAGTTCACATTCCCACAATTTGGTGAGACTCTTGCATATGTAAAAGCTTCTGGATGGAAAGATTTCTCTAATACAGTGTCTTTCAGAAAGAACATTTTTGAAAGGCAAATTATATAGCCCTGAGATTCGGAGGAATCTCTCCATATGGATATGTACCGGTAATTGAATTTTTTAAATAATTTTGCATTGTAAAAACCAAATAAAAATGATTTCAAAAGAAAGGCAAATTATATTAATGGGCCTCACACCATTCTTCAGTTGCATATCCTTTGAAGCTTCTGTAAAGTAAAAAATAATTTAATTCCAATGCCATACATTTATGGTTGAAAGTATGCATAAGGTTTATGTACATTTTTTAAAAAAAGGTTTATGTACATTTTACCGTACCGCATACCCAGGGGCATTCTACTTTATCACATAGGACTCCTGCTAATACAAAGACAAATGCCTGCACAATGAAACACCAGGAAGAATAAATCACATGCAAATGCACATGTCTTTGTCAAATGTTTTTGAGTTAGCAGTAAAGCATTATGCGGTAAATATTCTTTTTTTAACAGCCTACAAATTGAACAAGAAAAACACTGTTACAATGCTGTGATTGGGGTCTTACTATAGACTAAGAACTAGATAAAATTTCACAGTTGTCTGAGGTGTCACTCATCATCTTGAGCCAAACAGTCCAATTCTACACATAGAATTATTCTGAAGGCTGCACAAAAAGCCATCCCAAAATATTGATTAATCACAAGAGGAGGCTTTGTCTTTCAGATGGTTCAGACAAGCCATCCACAGACAATGTTTTTCTCCCCACTATATAAGGCTTAAGGCACTTGAGGGGGGCTCTTTCTCAGGAGAGGCTGCCCAACACTATTTACTGCATAACATGGGATTCCATCATATCTATGAACAGAGGCTTACTGTCTTTCAGCAAATGTGTGCCTTTTGCCACAACCTTGTCCACATTAAGCAATTAATCTCATACGCCAGAGATGGAAAAATGCCGCCTTTGCAGTAGCTGCAACCTGCGCCTCCATGGAGAGGGAGGCGTCGAAGGTTACACCCAAACTCAAAGGGCCCCACACATTTGTGCCATCAAACACCCACAAGTACAACTTCACATGGGAAGAAAACCCAATTGGCCTAGGGTTCTACCTTGTGTGGAGCCCAAAATGAGTATGCAGATACTCATTCACACAAACCACCAGGTGGCTGGCATTTGTGGCATCATCAAGAGGGATGGCTAACTTGCGTGACCCAGTGAAATAGCTTTACGTGTTTTCAATACATAGAGGCCAAAGGATGACACCCACCTACACCCATGTGCTAATGAATCCCTACAGTAAAAATCTATTTTTACTGCTTCTGAGGCAACCTCCCATCCATACAGTCTAGGGAACCTCCTACTAACAGTGCTTCAGTCCTACCTGGATTGAGCTTCAGTTTGTTGGCTCTCACCCCAGTTCGTTACTGAGGCAAGACAATGGTCAAGTACAACCACTGCCTCACTGGCAGGTGTGAAGGCAGTATGCTGAGCTTGGTTGCTGGCAATGTACTCCGGAGTTTCATGTAGATGTTAAACAGCATGGGGGATAAAATTGAACCCTGAGAAACCCCACACTGAAGGCTCCAAGGTGAAGAACTTCCCAAGCATCACCCTCTGGAAACGACCACACAAGTACAACTGGAACCACCACAAAGCAGTGCCACCCACCCCCAATTTGTGTTGGCATGCAGCCAAGGAAACGGGGGCAATTGGCAGGCCCCCAGCTGGCTCCAGCCCACCGGCCTGGAGCTAGGGCACGCTACTCAGCAGAGTAAACACCGCACAAACAGAAGAGGCAGGAGAGGTTGTGTGAGGATATTTACAAGCAGTTTATTCAGCGTACATCAGGACAAAAGGGAACATGTCTAATCTCCTTCGTGTCCAAAGCAAAAAAGCAAAAGCAATACACAAATGGAAGTTCCCAGCATACTGTGCTGGAGTGTAAACTGACATGTGACACACAACAATCATGCCTGTTCCTTAAGGTGGAACAGAATATTCCAACAATTTGGACAGCTGCTCCAGGATACCATGAGGTCAAGAATTAACAAGGAGACATTTTCCGTCTCTATCCTAACAGTGGTCATCATACAGGGTGACCAAAACAGTTCCTATGACAAAACTGGGCCTAAATCCCAATCAAAATGTATACAGAAAATCAGCTTCCTCCAAGAGCACCTGGATCTGATCTGTGGCCACCCACTCCAGGGCCTTGCCTAAGGGGAGATTAGGAACTGGCCAATAATTTTTCTGAGTCCTTAGATTTTCCGAGTTCAGTGAGGGTTTCTTAAGGAGTGGCCTCCTTCAAGCAGGCAGGGACCACCCTCTCTTGCAGGGAGACATTAATCACCTCCCTGGCCCAGCCACCTGGCCCCTCCCTGCTAGTTTTTATCAGCCAAGATGAACTAAGGTCCAGAATGCAAATGGCCGTCCTGATCAATCCAAGCACCTTGTCCACATTCTTGATCCTTACCAACTGAAACTCATCCAACACAACAGGACTAGACAGTGTTCTGGACACTCCTTGGTCACCTCTGCTGTAACAGCGGAGTTAAGATCCTGGTGGATGCAAGCAGTTTTTATTATTTGCAAAGCTAAGTGTCTATGATGTATTCCAGCTCAAGTATTTTCATGAGGAACCTATATTTAAAGGTAGATGAGGGTAGATGCAAAATGTAACCAAGTTTTAATATGCTTGGAGCAATCACCATTGGGCGTAACTCTGCTACAAAAGAGTCAAAATCTCTCTTCCAAACCCCCCTTTTTTAAAAAATTATATATATATTTTTTATGTAGCTAGTAAAATGGTTACATACAAACTCAACAAATCATAGATAAAACAGCACAAAGCAACATAGTGTAACAAAAGCAGTTCCAAAGCAGCTCAAAAAATTAGCCTCGGAGTGTTGAGGTCTTCCTACTATCTCTCCAATAGCTTCTTTTACTAGAAATACATGGAAGCCCAGAGACAATTATCATTCTCCTTCACACAATTTTCTCCCAGCTGTACTTATTTGCACCAAGATTTTCAGATTCTAGGAAGACTTAAAGTTGGTCAGGATCTGCATCCTCACCTTGTTGTTACAGCTATTTTTATTTCTCACCAAAACAAATACAACTTGTGACAGATAGTGCTTGTATACAATGTGTATGAATGAGTCATCAATGCAAGTAAACGATAACAGTATTTTCCTATATTGATTTAAATACCGAAGCCCCAGACAGCATTCTTAAATAAGTAAGTTTGATTTTTGCTGTTCTGAAGTTGGTAATTCCTGGCAAGAGGAAGTTTCTTTCAAAGAGAAGGTATTTTCTCATATCCAGAGTACGACC
The DNA here is from genome assembly GCF_965112155.1 of Podarcis liolepis. Taxonomy (NCBI): domain Eukaryota; kingdom Metazoa; phylum Chordata; class Lepidosauria; order Squamata; family Lacertidae; genus Podarcis; species Podarcis liolepis. Next base: position 25,612,458 of record NC_139570.1, on the reverse strand, counting down.
ATCCTGAAAGCCAATTATCTTGTCCAGAGGAAGTATAACCAACTGCTGCTCCCTCCCCACTAATTAGGGCAGTCCTGGAAGCGGAAGCAGTCACTCGCAATCTTCCACACTGTGTTGTTGTTTGTGGTTTGTGCTGTTAACAAGAAGTTCTGATTGAAGTACTGCTGCTTGCTCCCATCAAATTTGACAGACCCACATGTCACAACAAGGATGGTGTTATGGTTCAGAGTGGCTTGCTCTACAGAAAGAAACAGAACAGAAGATATTAAGGCATGCCGATATACCACAAGCCTACTTTTATACAGAATTTCTATCAAGCATTTCAGAGTTATTGCTTCTTCCTCCTCTTTCTAACTAAAACACCTGTAAAATGCAACCAACAATACAGTCAGTATTATAGAAGCTTGCAGTGCAATCATGAAACAGGTATGCGTATGTGTGTGAAACTCAAGAAGTATTAGTAAGTTCATCTTCTTATTATACTGTTTAACCCTAGGATGGCTAACCTGTGGCCCTCCATGTATTGTTGGACTCTCATTTCCCAGCATAGCCAAAAGTCAGGGATGACGAGAGAGAGAGTCATTGGTGCCACAACTTACCCACCAATGGTTTAGTCCAAGGTGCCACTTTACAATGTTCTATGGGTGTCTAGAAAGCAGCTTCTACCAAGTCAGAATATTGGTCCACCTAGCTCAGTGTTGTCTACACTGAGTGGCAGCAGCTCTCCAGGATTTCAGACAGGGAGTCTATCCCAGTACCATCTTGAGAGGCTGGAGGCTGAATCTGGGACCTTCGGTGTGCAAAGAAGATGCTCTGCCACTGAGGTATGCCTCTTCTCTAACTTGCCAACTAGCAAACTCCCCCCCCCCCATTATTCGTTATTTCATTTTCAAAATGTATATATCCAATAACAATACTTCTGTTGATAGAAGTAAAAATTAAAACCATAAAATACAAAAATACAACATGAAAACAGAATATACAAAAATAGCAATAATTTCAGTGCTATTTTTCGCCATCCTGACTATGTTTTGCTTGTTACTATGCTATGCATACTTGTTTTATAGAAGTGAGTCATGGGCAACTTATACCTGCTAGGAGCAAAGCCCCAATGTCTTTCACTTGTGCTGCATCAGGTAGATTTTGGGCATCACATGGCAGGGCAGAGTCTCAAACAAAGATGTGCTCTCCCAAGCCCACATTCCTAGCATGTTCACATTTCTGTTTCAGAAACATCCACTCTAGTTTAGTCATGTACACAGAATGGAAGATGGCAAGATCCCTAAGGATGTGCTGCAAGTGGATCTGGCTTCACGGACTAGGCCTGATGGCAGACCAACTCTGTGTCACAAAGATGTCTGCAAATATGACATGGAGGCTGGGATTGCCACTGTATGGCAATCCCTTACAGACAATTGCAATGCCTGGAGACAGACAGTCAGGCTGTGTGTCCACAGCAGTGACTAGAGGATGAATGACCACTGAAAGGAGCACAAAGAGAAGAAATGCCACGGTGCACCTGCAGCAGCAAAACCAAACGTCTTCATCTGCCCTACTGGACTCTACAGCCAAAGCAGGCGCTGTAACTCTCCAGTGGTTTGACTTTACCCCCAAAGGTGAGCTCTTCAATTATCTCCCTAGACAGATGGATGCTAACATTGTAAACCGCCCTGTGACCCTCAGATGAAGGACAGTATAGAAATGTAATTTTAAAAATTAAAAATATGAAATAAGTTGGGCAAAGGACTGTTCAAAGAAGCGACTTACAGGAAATTCAAATTAATCTTTAAGGCTTCTAAAAACAATTATATTCAGGTTATGTCCACACAAGCACTCTTTGTACAGTTCATAGGATTTTGCTCTGACCTGTCCATCAGCCTTGTAAGGTGGCATAGGAACTGATGTTCTAAAAAGCATACTGTCCAACAAGATAATGACTTATCCCCAACAATAGCATACAAATCAATATGGCTAATTTGACACAACAACACCCTTCCACATATATACAACCAAACCATGCTGCAACCAACTGAACACAACCAACCAAGCTCTGGACTCTCCAATCTCTCACAATGCCAATATAAATCAATAAGTATATAAATAAAGGACCTACCCATGAAATGCTGACACTAAAACCCTGCACAATAGAATGAAAAGACCACTATCCCCCCAACCCTCTCCCGCCTTTTTCTCCCCTGTTCCCCCTAAGGCTGTGACAATAGTGTCTCATACCGAACGTAAGCAAACTGTGAAAAAGACTCTATGAGTTGAAAGTGGAGACACTATATGTACTTTTCCTTTGTTTTTTCCTTTCTTTTTTTCCTTTGTTTGTTTTGTATCACAAAAAATATTTAATAAGCACGCTTTTAAAGCATGCTGTCACACTTTTTGCAATAGTTTTCTGCTTCAGCTACGAAGATCAGCACAAATAGGAACAAAGCTGCTCCTCGCAACCTTTTCCAAAAGAGCATCAGGGACACTATGGATGCTTTTCCATTTCTACAATTTTTGGAAGAATATTCAGAAACGTCACAAGAACAGATTGGGTAGACATAATTTAACCACATAATTCAGAAATGCAAAGAAACAGCTGAAATTTCTGAAACTGGAATGTTTGCAAGTTACATAATGTGAAACGGTTAAATAATTCTGCTTACATATTTAGAATCAAGCTATCTTCCCTGATTTGTGGGCTACACTGTTTGACAAGGCATCTTACCATGAACAGGCTGGCAATCAAATGTGGTAACTTGAAAATCACTTGAAGGCAACATTTCAAAGAATTCTGCAAGTGCTGCTTGCCCGGATACTGCATTCCCATTCCAAACCAGGGTCGCTTTGTCCAGGTAGAGTTTGGTCAACACCTGAGAAACATTAGGAAGCATTACATTAACTCCAAGGGGAAACTGTGCTTTAATTACAGCACCCCTTCCCATATAGGTTGCTGCATCCAGATACAGTACAGTGGTGCCCCGCAAGACGAATGCCTCGCAAGACGAAAAACCCGCTAGACGAAAGGGTTTTCCGTTTTTCGATGTGCTTCGCAAGACGAATTTCCCTATGGGCTTGCTTCGCAAAACGAAAAAGTCTTGCGAGTCTTGAGATTTTTTCCCCTTCCCCCCTTTCTCTAAGCCGCTAAGCCACCAAGCCTTTAATAGCCGCTAAACCGCTAATAGCGCTAATCCGCTAATAGGGTTGCTTCGCAAGACGAAAAAACCGCTAGACGAAGAGACTCGCGGAACGGATTAATTTCGTCTTGCAAGGCACCACTGTATTTACATTTTCCCCTTTCCTTTAGGGTTTTTAATTTTTTTTTAAATCTGAAAGGCTTTTTAAAGAAGTCCCCCAACAAAATGCACAGAGTTGCATTAAAGTCTTGCAATTAACACACCCAAATCAAAGCACCAAGTATAGGATGTGGGAGACCTTGCTTGGCAGTAGTACACTGGAAAAGGAACTAGGTATCTTAGCTGATCACATTCTAAGTATGAGCAAACAGCATGATGCACCTGCTAAAACAGTAAGAGAAACAACCTAACATTAAGAACTGTTTTAACAGTGAAACCGACTGTTTTGGGAGGCAATGAGTCTCCTTTGCTGGAGGTGTGTAAGCCATGTGTTAGGGATGCAAGAAGTTGCACCCTGCATTGCAAAATCCTACAGTGAGCTGGGACTTGGCTTCCAAAGTCCCTTCCAATTCTTTGGTTCTATGTCTACAGAAAGGTGAGCCCCACTGAGTTCAAAGGGAGAAACACTCAGATTAAGTAGCTACCATTTCATGTAAACTAACTGGAACTGCTCAGTCATTGCTTCCACACTTCTGTGTACCTGTTTGCACTATTTATAACACAATCCTATACATGTCTATTTAAACACCACTGCGTTCAATAGGACTTACAGGCAAGTGGTATAGGATTGTAGCCTTTGGATGCAGTCCTTTACAGATATTCTCACAGAGTAAACTCCCACTGAACATATTTTTGAGTAAACATACAGAGGATCAAGCTGTTAAGAGACAGAAACAAATGACATGTGTTTGAAGGCTGTGTCCATGACAACATGGAATGATCTAATAATCTCAGCATGTACAAATGTGTATATTAGCACGAATAATATCAGCACATACAACATCAGAACTCAGATATGTACTTTGTGAAATGCAGTAAACAATTCTTCTAAAAAAACCAAACCCCACACCAAACACAAAAGCTGTTGGGAATCTACATACCCGTCTCCTTTTATCCATGGTTTCATAGTAAATATTTGCAAATTCTTCAGCAGCTCTGCAAGCTTGATCCACATAGGTTTTAAAGTTCTAAACATAAAAACACAGCTTAATGAAACCATTTTCGAAGGGTGTCAACAGTAAGGTAAAGATGTCAGATGCAGAGAAGGGAACTCCATTTTGTAAAGTTTTAATTGATTTCATTTTTGTGACATACAAGAACTAGGGAAGACATACAAGAACTGTTTAGGGAAGCTTTTAATGTTCAATAGGTTATTGTATTTTAGTTTTGGTTGGAAGCCACCCAGAGTGGCTGGGGAATAAATAATATATTATTATTATTATTATTATTATTATTATTGATAATGGATAGAAATCTCTTCCATAGTTTTGCTTTGTTGTAACCCCTGCCCCAAAGCCATACAACTTTATATAAGTGACTGGCAGAAATGACCTATGACTATGATTTTGTCGACCATAATTACATGAAACAGTCCCAGACAGTATCAGCATAAACAGAGGAAGAGAAGCAGCAGTGAAGTTATGCCTTCAACTATGTGCTAGGAGAAAGGCAGCAAAGGGATTGTTTCTTGGGGGGTGGGATGTGCTCCTACACCAGGGGTCTGCAACCCGCGGCTCCGGAGCCGCATGTGGCTCTTTTACACCTTTGCTGCGGCTCCGGGGCGGATACCAGTGAGGGGAGGAGGCGCATTGTGCGCCCCGACACTCCCCACTGTGGCGGGTGCTGTACTGGCTGTGACGTTGCATGGGGGCGGTGCGCGCGTTAGTCACGCACCGTCCCAACGTCACCTTCTCGCCCGCTGTCAGATCGGAGGGCAGCGGCGCGCATGCTTTAAATGTCGCAATGGTTTTGCGGCTCCCAGTTGTTGTTTTTCTTTGGAAACAGGTCCAAGTGGCTCTTTTTGTCTTAAAGGTTGCAGACCCCTATCCTACACCATGAACTTTGTAGTGGGCCCTTCTCCCGTGATGATCACCTAGGACCACATACTTGTTTGTTCCATCCCTCCCCATTCCATTCACATAAGAAGCCTGTAAGATTAGGCTGAGAGAGAAAGAGAGCACACTAGTGGCCCGATATCTCCCAGTGGCCTCACAGCTGAAACTCTTGAACAAAGCAACCTCCAAGGAGCCGACCTCATTTGCCATTGCCTCTGCAGCAGCGGAAGCCTGGCAATACATTCCTTGGAAGCCGGTTCTTCCGCCCGTTGGTCCTGCCGCCCGAGGAGGTGGCCTCATGGGCCGGCCCTCCACTTAGGAAGTCGCATGTGTCCCTCCCTCCCTCCCAAATTTATCAACACAACGAACCCGGTTAGGCAGGCAGGCAGAGGCTAGGCCACCCTAAGAGCTACGCGTCCTCCGTCTCAGGGGACGACACTCTAACCACTGCCCCGCGCTACCTCCTCAGCTTCCATTCTTACCACAGATGTAGTAGCCATGTGGGCGACGTCCCGCGAGGACTGAGGTAGAGAAGTGAGAGGCCAGGCTCGCCTTAGCGGCAACCTGCTCCTCTGGAGGAAGCACGCACAGGGATTGGCTGGAAGAGAAGCGCGAACAGTCAAGACGAACCCAGGAGACGGCGAGACAGGTAGGCGGGAACGGAAGCGCGGTCTCCGAGGAAGGAGTTAATTCCGCTATAGAGGTGCCGAGGCCTAGAGCGGCACCGCTCTAGGAAGAGATCCTGGCAAACGGGTGGCTTCATGCGTCGGCCAGAACTTCCGGCCGCCTGTCGCTATGGCGACGAATGACAGGCCTTCCGCTGCGTTTGGGTTCTCCCCCCCCGGTGTTCCGGTTTAGCGTAACTCTTTCTCCCGCCCCCTCCGCCACGTGCCTTTCCTGCTGCTTAGCCTTGCAGGTTCCACTAGCTTCACTCTAGAAAGGCAGTCTTGCATAGTGGTTAGGGCGAGGGTGGCGAGTGCGCGGCCCTCCAGGCGCTGCTGGACAGCAGCTCGCATAATCGCTGCCCGTTGGCGATGTTGGCTGGGCTGATGGGAACTGGAGCCCAGCCACATCTGGAGCGCCAAATGTTGGCAAACCATGCATTAAAAAGAAACACACACGTACAAAGAATCCTGGGAACTGGAGCTTACCACCTAAAGAACTGCAGTTCCCAGAACGTGGGAAACTATAAAGTTCCCGGCATTCTTTGGAGAGGAATGTGCCTAAATGTAGCGCGTGTGCTCAGTCTAATCCTTAGTCGACCGTGTGCGGCATGAGGCTTTTTTACTCTGTGAGTGAGCTCGTCGCTTCCTCTCTCCGCCGAACTTCACCTTGCAGGGCTGTTGTTGTGAGGATAAAAAGGAAAGAGAAGGAACCAAGTGTGCGGTCTTTCGCTCCTCAGAGGAAGGTGGCACGCAAATGTAACACATGAAATTACACTCCTGGTCACCTATTGCCACCACAAAATGTATAGCGACAAACTTCTACTGGGCCTCAGCTGAATGACCAGGACCTTTGTAGGAAGACTGAGCAATATGTTATTTCGGCGTCCACAACTCTTTAGCGGCTCATACAATATCTCCCTTTTACCTTTTAAATTCCAAAGAGCTAAATCTGCCTGCAGATATGGAAAATTCCACCTTTTTCTGTTATGGTGCTAAGTGGGGATGCAGCAACGTGTAAAATTACAGTAGAAAACAAATTATCCCAAACATCCTTTGGTGGGCATAAATTAGTTGGTTCTTGAATCCATTTTAAAAAATATTAAAAATTTATTATGACCATTTCATTCCTTTCCCAACTTTTTCTGTTTCTGTCTTTTAAGAACCAATAGGGGGCATAGGAGTGCTTTGCATTGGTAGAAACTAAAAAAATGAACTGCTTTTGCTTTAGGATAAATAATTACAGTAGAGACATGAGCTCCAGTGAAACTGATGTTAACTCAACATAACTGCTGATTTTCCAAACCAGCTAATAAAAATAAGTGGGTAAAAAACTAACCAAAAAGGTCTTGATGACCCAGAGACGGGGTGGGTGGCAATTTCTAAGAGGGTGTTTATTTTACCTCAAATTCTGGTTACCAAGATTTCCAGCTGTTCAGCAGGCCCCTAGGGTGAACATGTGTCTTACTTGTGTCTTACAGAGGACAGTCCTCTATTATGAAGGGTTATAAGAGGACGAGATGGTTGGACAGTGTTCTCGAAGCTACAAACATGAGTCTGACCAAACTGCGGGAGACAGTGGAAGACAGAAGTGCCTGGCGTGCACTGGTCCATGGGGTCACGAAGAGTCGGACACAACTAAACGACTAAACAACAACAAGAGGACAGTCCTCCGTCTGAAGGGTTGTCCAGGGCAAGTCCACTTTAAAGAATAAGAATCCTAATAATAATAATAAATTTTATTTATATCCCGCTCTCCCCAGCTGAAGCCAGGCTCAGAGCAGCTAACATCAAATGTATAACACATTAATATAAAATCAGACAGTCAATTAAAATACATCCTCAAATCAGATCAGGATCAGAATAAAATCCAATCAGATTGCAACCTGCAGATTAGGGTTGGGGACCTTACATGCTCACCAAGCCCAACTGTTTGTGCTGTTTGTGCTTTGAAGTTAGCAGCACCCAGACAGCAGACTGAGAGGGCAAACAGAACACCTGGTCACAGGTGAGATACCTGGTGATAATCAGATTCTCACATTTCTATTATGATAGCAAATTTTCTGATAATGCATGCATACCTATAAGTTAACATATGCAAATTTTATGCAAAATGGTGCCTTTTGTCCTCTTTGCTGTGATGCAGTTCCTCCTCAGTCTTTTTCCCTGCAACAGTGCTAAAGTGGCTACCGTATTCTTTGATCTTCAGCAACAACAAAAAACGCTTTTCAGAGCATGGATAGCTATTTATTATACAACAAATGAACATGGAACTTTACAGCGTGAGTGACATACAAAACAAACAAGAAGCTACTTTCATTCAGTTGGAGTTTTCAGCCTAAACTTTGGCTCTGTACATATTACCGTTTACTCTGGCTGCAGTGCACTCCTACCACTGGTGTTCTGAAGCTGTGTACACATGACATTAGCCACAATCCATATTTGTCCTGTAGTTTCTTGAAAAATACAGCATTTTCTGTCAAACCAGATTCCATCCGATTTGAAAATGTAAGTCACATTCACTTTGCAGTTAAACTGATGTATGTACATTTCAGGCAACCATAGCCCATGCACAGATGGCAGCTTCACTGAATAGGAGTTTGCAGCGGCAGGAGGGGGTGTGTGGCAGGCATGGGGAGGCAAGTCAGGTAAAGCACATCAGGTGAAGACATTTCTGCCCCACTTGGGCATGTGCAGCAACATGCAAATATGAATTGAAAAGCATGGGGCGTGGAGGGGGTGACCTTGCTGCATTTTAAGTCACTAATGTATACATAGCCTTTGACAGAGGGGAAGACAAGAGCTGACTCGGATACTGGCAGATTTTCGAGACTTAGTATGAACATCTCGGCCAATATGAGTGGAGCCACCAGCTTCGGTGCTTGTTGCCATAGCATCTTATTTTAAGAAGTATTTTATAGTTGGCCCAGACATGCACATGATTACAGGTGCACGTTTTTTAATTTTTTACTTTTAAAACAAAAGTGTGCTTATTTCCAAGTAAATGTATTTAGCATTAGCCCAGCAGAAGTAACCCCTGTTTTATTTGTCTACTCTTGGGTGTGTGGTTATTTCGGTGAGTTTAAATGCAAAACTGCACATCTTAATGCAGGGTTCTTTCTTAAAGTAGTGTTTAGGGATGTGGGAACCTGAGGGGGTGGGAAGAAGAGAAAGGTGAATTAGAGAATCAGAGAAGTTGGAAGGACCACCAGGGTCATCTAGTCCAATCTCCTGCAATGCTGTCTAAAGGGGGACCACCCATAAGTTCAAGATCTAACTCTGCTTCTGGGAAGGAAGAACAGCAGGAGCAAGGAAGAGCAGGACAGACTTTTGGAAATTCAGTCACACACACCACTTGTTTTCTACTGCAGATTAAGCCACCATTCAAGACAGAGCATCAGGGTTTAGCTGAAAAGTTGGCAATCCATTACTGATCATGAGAGTTATTGGCAACCTCTGTTGCTGTTTAAAACCATGATTTTCCTCTCAGTGGTGCAGGAGGTTACCATGGGGGATGGTTTGTTTGTAAGGAGCTGATTGCAGAAAAGGAGGGTGAGGGGAGACCTGGACATGGATGTGAAGGTGAAAATAGGTGCAAAGCGTGGGTGCAGAACAGAAGAGAGAAGTGGCTTCAGAAATGGGGTTGGGATGGTGAAAAATGAGCTTAGTAGGAAAGGGAAGCTCTAGGAGGTTAATGTGGGGAAAATTGTCAGGGATTGGTGGGCAGGATGAGCAAGGGTCCAGGCCCTAGCACTGAGATATTTTTGTTTGTGTGCAGCAAAATAAGAATTGGAAAAACAGGGTAAAAAAAAACAACTTTTATTTATCTCACTTCTCAATGGTCTCTGCGACAAAGGGAGCCATCTCTCTACACAAAGGAATAATAGAATCTCATGCTGGAAGACACTTATTAGATCATAGCCTGTCTCCCCGCCAGTCGGGCAGGATTGTTCCTGACAACAGATTAATAGTACCATCCACCAACAAGTGTTGCAAGCAAACAGATGATCTTTTCTTTTGCTTGCTATTCTTGTAGAGAGAATATTGTCATTTTAACAAGATTTTGTTGTTGTTGTTGTTACTACCAATGAAATACTGTTCCTTAAAAATAAAATCCTGCAGATACCTCCTCCTGGATTGTTCCTAAGTGAGGTTCTGTCTTCTTCTCAAGTCTGTGTTTCCTTCCTCTGAGTCTGCAAGAAGTTGGGAAGGAGACCCGGCTTCCAAGCTACTTCAATGGAGCCTTCTCATCCCCCAGACAGACTAATGCCTGTTAAAGGAGTCAACAGTGGAAATGTCCATCCCATGTGCTTGCACACACACACACACACACACACACACACAGACCCACACCCCAAACTTTCTGTTTACCAGGGATGTTTCTGAAGCAAGTGATATATTTTTATTTTCAGATGATCCATTTCAACCAAACTTTAGATGTTTTTTAAAAAATGTTTGATTGGATGTACTCTTTTATAATTTTACCACCTGCTGTTTTTAAAGTCTATTTTTGTTGCTAATTTTTAATGAACCACATCTACTCTTTTGCAGTGCTTTTCTCTGTCTCAATTTGACTCAAGAAAATCACACTTTTATAGTTCAAATCGGGGAAGCTAAATACAATAAATGGACAAAAGTACAAAATTCACAAAATGTTTAGGGGTATGCGTATCCCTGCGTCCCCCCCAGAAAAAGAACACTGCTCTTATGTAAACCTCTCTCTCCCACTGTGTGTGGTTATATACATCTAGCCATTGTTGGTGTTCATGTTTCTCTCTGAACTTTCTGTAATATTCACAGTTAGCACCATATTCACAGCCATGAATGATACATTAACTAGGATTAAATATATCAGATATATGTCTTTAAGAAGGGTGCAGAATAAATAGTACACCCCTGTTGGCATTCTCTGTTGATGTTTTATCGTGTTTTTAATATTATGTTGGGAGCCGCCCAAATCCAGCCAGATGGGCAGGGTATAAAAAAATTATTATTCTTATTCTTATTAACCATTTATATTATATACCGTATTTTTTGCTCTATAAGACTCACTTTTTCCCTCCTAAAAAGTAAGGGGAAATGTGTGTGCGTCTTATGGAGCGAATGCAGGCTGTGCAGCTATCCCAGAAGCCAGAACAGCAAGAGGGATTGCTGCTTTCACTGCACAGTGATCCCTCTTGCTGTTCTGGCTTCTGAGATTCAGAATATTTTTTTTGCTGTTTTCCTCCTCCAAAAACTAGGTGCGTCTTGTGGTCTGGTGCGTCTTATAGAGCGAAAAATACGGTATATTCTTTACAAACTTAATAAGAGGATTCCACTTATCTTTAAGATTTTCTCTTTTTTGTATACCAGCTCTCTGATTAACTGACAGGGCATACATATCTTTTGAAAAGTAAATCTAATTGAGTCCAGTGGGTCTTACTTCCAGGTAGTAATGGACAAATTTATGAATTGGTATGGCGTTTCCCCAGCCCAGTTCCTAGTTTTTTCAACCTTAAATTAAGTCCCCTTATTTCCACATATATATATTTTAAAAAGAAACCTCATGAAAATTCAATAGCATTTTACTGCAATTTTCTCCAAATATTCACATTTTTAAATGTAATATACACATTTTTGCAAAGCAATTTCTCCTAGTAAAATGCACTTTCTTTATGTTTTGTTGCACATTACTTTCTCCAGTATAAACATTTTAATGGAGGAGTTCACTGTAAGATTTGGAGAAGTGTGAATTTTGAAGGATGGCTGCTTCTTTTCAGTTCACATACTGTTTTGAGAAAGTGCAAATTAGGTAGGTCTGACTTTAAATGGAAACTGAATCCCCCCATTCCCCGTTTGATACCAGCACTTCCCTTAAACAGGGTTGAGAAGATTGGGAAGGAGAACAAAGCGTCTTGATTGAGACATTGGTTGCCACCACTTTGGTACGTGGTGAATAGGCCGTTCCTATAGTGTGGGAGCAAAAGCTCACTTTTCAGATTTCATTATTCTATATGAATTAAAACCAGGTGGATATAGGGAAGCCTGCTCTTGCAGCATCAACCTACTTAATGCAGCCCTGGGTGCATACAGTCCTACAGGGACTCTGACCTCTGCACTGTTCCGCCTCGAATTCTTCTCGTTCCAGAGGTATAGGAATGCAACAATGTTTAGTAAACAGCTTCTCCAGCAAACAAGGCCCAGGAAGTGTATCAGTATGCTGCAGGACTCAGTGAATAGGCACTTTCAGACTGTCATTATTTTGCAGGAGGGATTCAAGCACGTGCTGGAAATCTAGGTTGGTGCAAGTGAAGTGGATTAAAGGGCTCTGTTGCAACAAATTCCACACACACACCCTATACAGTGGTACCTTGGGTTTCATATGCTTCAGGTTTCATACGCTTCAGGTTACAGACTCCGCTAACCCAGAAATAGTACCTCGGGTTAAGAACTTTGCTTCAGGATGAGAACAGAAATTGTGCTCCGGTGGTGCAGTGGCAGCAGTGGGAGGCCCCATTAGCTAAAGTGGTGCTTCAGGTTAAGAACAGTTTCAGGTTAAGAGTGGACCTCCGGAATGAATTAAGTACTTAACCCGAGGTATCACTGTACCTGACTTTTTGCAGTTAGGAAAGTGGTGAGGAAATACAATAAAAAGTGTGGGGTAACTGATGGGAAGATGTATAATAACCTCTGTGAAAACAAATTGGGATGAATGCTCATTGTCATATATCCTCCCTGCATACTAATTAGAATGAATGCTCAGGAAAAGTGGACACAGTATAACACAGTGTGCAAGTTTTGTACAAGCAAATCAGCATGAATGTTCTGTGACCCTGGCGTAACAAATCCAGGCTTTTCGGAGTTAGCAAAGCTATGATGGAATGCACTGGGAAGTGTGAAATGAACAAATGATTAACAAGATGGTGAACAAATGCTGCACAAGCAAATCAAGATGAGTGTTCATTGTCGTATAACCTCCCCACACACTAATCAGAATGAATGCTCAAAAAGTCCAGACATGGTCTAATCTCTGGCTCTACCTCGGGCCAACAAATCAGGATGTATGGTCATAAACAGGTTATCTGGAGGAGTTCGGTGATGATACATTAGAGACAAGCAGGACCCAAAACAAAATGTTGTGGTTGTATCCCCCTTTCTTCTTGTGGTTCAGGGCTCCAAGATAATATTTGCTACAAGGAGCTCAGGCATTCCACTCCCACCCCCACCCTGCAAACCAGTTTTCCACTTTTATTTCTCAACTGACCCTTGACATTCTGTGGCTACTCAGTATGTTCAGTCCTCATTGAGCTGGAAGTGGCTGAGGGGTTGTGAGGGAGGAGAATTGACCGCAAACAAACAGATAAACCAAAAACCTCTCTTCTTCTGCAAATGAAAATACATTTTGCTCTGAAGGCTTTAGCCATCCTCCATAAACCCACCAGGGGGAGACACCTATCAGCTGGTGCTCCAACTTGTGTCACAATTTGTTACGATCTGCCTTTTCATGAATTTTGCTTCAGTAAGAGAAAGAATAAATACATATGTTATTTCTGCATATTGAAAGCCATTGAAATAGAACCCAAGGTATAAATTCAGACTTAAATGGGTTTAGATGTGCATGTGGGGAAGGTATTTGTGTTCCATCAACATCTGAGCTGATGTAGGCAAACTGGTGATGCTGGTGAAACACTTGTGTTCTCCCCCCCTCCCCCCCCAAAAAGAGGTAATAAAATCAAGATAACTGAGAGCTGAATGTTTGTTGGGTGCTTTTTATATTTGGATAGTTGTGATTAATAGCTTTAGTTTTTCACACATTGTGCACCGTTTTTGAACACCCCACATCCATATGAACTGCTCTCAGCCCTGCCCAAATCTATTTTGACACTGTTTCCATTCCATTTTGAATATATTTTATTGGAATTTGGAAGAAGAAAATGCGAAGATTAATATCAGGTATTAGTAAAAAGCCAATACAAATAAAAACACAAATCAGAAAGGAAAAAGGAAAAAAGAAGATGGGGAGAAAAGGAGAAAGAAAAAAAAGAGGGGGGGGGAGAACTTCTGATTCTTCATTTGTCAGCTGCATGTAGAAAATTATTCAACACATCCACCCCAGAATAACACTCAACCAATCTACTATCTATAAACCAATATTATCTTCAGTCCTCAAACCCAGATATCATAAGTTCATGTGATGAATTTATAAAAGTTCATAAAAGTTTTCCAGTCTTTAGTAAATGTTGACAATGATTTTTCTCTGATTAAGCACTGTTTTTTTTAAAGGGGGGAAAGGCCCAAGCCAGTGGGCATTTGGTGGGGTGGCACAGGCAGGGTGATACATCGCTGCTGATTCCTGAGAGGGAGAGGGGTGGTGTGCTCAGCATGGTGTGAACGCAGAGGCATTGGACTGGCTACACTTGGACCCCACTAAGTTCCCTGCACTTCCCACCTCTGCTCCTCATGAAGCAGCAGTGATGCTCAACGCTGGGAGAGCAGATGATCATCAGTACCCTTCCCGTGCACTCCACCGACTGCTACTCTGTGGTAGGGCACATGCTTCAATCCCAGGTTCAATCCCTGGCACTACCACTTTAAAAGATTAAGTGGGAGGTGATGGCAAAGACTTCCAGGGACTGAGCTGTGTTCACACTCCTGTTTCCTTTGCACTTGCTGCATTTCCAGCATTCCCATAATGCACAGTGTCCTGCACCTTCTTATAAGATGCTACTGATTAATGTGTTGTTTCTCAAACTGGCTTCACACTGCTTGGAGTCCTTAAGCCATTCGTAATTCATCTGTAAACATGATGTGAACACCTTTGCATAGCGTAAAGGTCTGCCTTGCCCTGCCCCTTGGTGTGTAAAACAGAAATGTATTGAAGCCCTGCTGATGTGAACAGCTGGGGGGGGGAACAGTGAAATGCACCAGGGTGGGGCCCCCAACTCTTTGTTTAAAAAATAGGAAGTGGTTGGTTTATAGCAGAGTTAATAGCATGGATCTACCCCGACCCTCCACTAGTTCTGTTTGATTCACTAGCTGCAAAACAAAACAAAACAAAAGATAAATAAAACACACTGAGCTCCCATTTGCAAAGGAAAAAACACGCTATTTGCTTATAGTTTTCTCATATTTACAAGGATGGCTTTGGATGCTAAGCCTACATGGCTGCACCATACAGGAGAGTGTGAGGAGCGAAAAGCTTGCAGGTTTAGTGGTAAACCACAAGCTGTATTTTCCCTGACTATCTGTTAGGGCTCATCCGCACTTCCACTTGACCTGAGATTTCTAGGCATAGTTCTGTGATTTGGAGGCATGGGTCTTAGCAGAGTTTGTCTTTTGTCCCACCACTTTCCCTGGGAAAACCTGCTGTTTACAGCTGAATCAGAACCAAATTAAATCCATGGAAAACCCGATTCACATTTGTTCTGATTCCATTTCCATGGGGAAAGTGGCGGAACAACAACAACAACCAACGCTCAGACCTTTGCCTACAATGCCTAGAAATTGCAGCACAAACAGAATTGTGTATGAGCCCTTAGTCTCAGCCCTGCCCTCTGCTGACTGGAGGCATGCAAGGTTGCTTATACAACTTCACTGTGCTCTAAGGCAATAATGCGAACATACCCTGAGATCCTGGAGATCAGCTGCTAGTCAGAGTAGATCAGGGATGGGGAACATGTTTTCTTTCCAGATGTTGCAGGACTACAACTCCCATAATCCTGAATGTTACATATGCAGGCTGTGGTTCAAGTCATTTCCCCCCTGCACCTCCTAGCTGCTTTCCCCTACTTGATGCAGCAAGCATATGACTGGAACCTCAACTAATCATAGAATGGTAGAGTTGGAAGGGACCCCAAGGGTCATCTAGTCCAACCCCCTGCAATGCAGGAATCTCAGCTAGGAAAGTACTGCTGTTTGGGTGTGGTTGGGGTTGTTCAGCATAAGCAGAGAGTGGGAGAAGGGTTAAGCACACCGCCCCCCTCTCCACCATTTCTCTGCTGCAGATCCTTTCCCTCTGCCAGCATGTGTGCTGCTTGTTGATCATCTGATTATGGGTTGGGGAGAACTCAGTAGTCCACCCCAACTCATGCAGACTTGATTTGGTTTATTATTATTATTATTATTATTATTATTATTATTATTATTATTATTATTATTATTACATTTAGATCCCACCTTTCCTCTGAGGAGCTCTGTGTGCTGTGCACAGTTTTCCCACTCCCTGTTTTATCCTCACAACAACCCTGTGGGGTAGGTTAAGGCTGAGATAAAGGGACAAGCCCAGCAAACTCCACAACTGATCAGGGATTTGAACCCTGGTCTCCCAGGTCCCGATCCTACACTCTAAGCACTATCCGGGGAGCCAATTTAAAAGTCAAACGTGAAAGTGGTCTGGAATTTATTAGGCATCATAGGCTCCTCCTGGCTCCGTTCCATTGCTAACCCCTGCTGAGTACATAGTTTGACTGCCAACACCCCGTGAACAACTAGCTTACTGTCTGATCAAATGCGACGGGACCATGGAGCCCCAGGGGTTGCAAGATTTTCCATTTGCAGCGTGGCACCTTATATTTAAGAGACATTCAGTGACACATTTTGTTCTTTGCCAAGGCCTTTTGCAAAACACAGTGACATTTGGATGGCTTTATCTCTGTTTTTAATGCACTTAACATTGCAAGGCATTCAGGACTGCCAAGGCGGATAAGGGTTCAGAGAATAAAATCTTATTAGCATAATGTAAATGATTTCTGATAACTGTTTACCAACTGTGGGCACCTTGTCCTTTTGTGTGGTTAGTGAAATTCCTTGTGACCTCAAATGTGAGCAAGAAAGCCAAAAGTTAATCTGCACTTGAGCCCCCAACACCCTGGTAATGGGTCCCATTGTACTGTCATTATCTAATGACATTAGGAGTGAATTACACAATGTGCATTTTGATCCCTATGTTTCAGAAGCCACCCATATCAAAGGCAACACACAGACAGTCCCCACCATTTTTTAAAAAATGATATTTTAGGGTCACTTCCAAACATCTTTTGTGTTGTGCGTTTATGATTATTTGTGCTCCTATTGCTATTGGGGTGCTCATTTGTGATCCCACTATCAGTACTGATTGCTGCTGCAAAAGGGTTTGTGGTGGTCACACTGGTTCATTTCCAGTCAATGCATATGCTGCTGAAATCCTGTAACTCTTTATACCACTGCTATTGTGTTAAAAAGAACATGCCACAGAAGACACTAATGATAAAACATCAGACTGGAGAGGCACAGAATGGTGACCAATTTGTACAGAGAGCAAAAATATTTCATTGACCTGTTCTAGGGGTGGCACAGCCACCAATGTGCGATGTTTAACAGTGGCAACCAAACATTAGTACAGTAGTGCTGTTCAAATGTTTATTTAAAATATTTCTATTCCTCCCCCTTTTAGGCCTGAGAGCCTACAAGGTAGCTTACAGTTTAAATCAGGACAGCGTACAGCAGGGGTGGGGAACATCAGCTCCTGGGGCAAAACGCAGCCCCCATACCCCTGTACCAGGTCCTTGGGACTCTCTGCAACCCATTCCCCCAAGGCCACACACCCCTCACTAGCCCTGCCTCACACCATCCTTGAACTGAGTACTGAACCAAAAGCCAGGATGTTTTGCATACAGAAGGTTGCAGGTATGTGGCTTGGAGAAAATTTCATTGCCCATGTGACAATGAACTGCTGAATATGAATCACTTGCCATTTGATGCCAGTGCAGTTCTGTGTTTTTGAGGGTTTTTAAACACACACACACACACACACACACACACACACACACACACACACACTAATTGTAAGTCGCTTGCAGACATTTCAATGTAGTAAGTAACAAATAATAATCATCATCATCATAGTCCAGAACATTATGGCTAGAAGATTAGCAGGAATCCAGTGAAGAGATTGTATCTTTCGTGCCTGTATTGAAACAATTCCGCTGGCTCCTGGTAAGTTTCCATACTCTGGATTGAGTGCTGGTTTTAACTTTTAAAGCCTTATATGGGCTAGTTAGAAGGACCCAAATACCTGTTGGACCACCTTCTCCCACATCAACCTACATCTCCACAGAGATTGCGTGGCGAGTTCCCGCCTCCCCCCTCAGAAATAAAGACACGAGGCACAAGAATTCAGGTTAATGGGTCGAATTAGGCCACAACTTTATTGATTACAGGAATTGAGCGGTATTGGCCTTAGGCATTGGTCCTATCAACTAACCGGCTTCAGCCCGCTTGTTTGAAGACCAGTAAGGGTTAACCACCAGTAGGGGGAGTCCTGCTGAGGCACGTCAACTAGGAGCTCCCCCTGGAGTTACCGCTTGGGGGCGTGCCATGGGCCCACAGCTCCATAGGCTTAGGACAAGGCCACGCCCCCCGGAATCCTTTACTGGACTACCCTTTGGTTTGGGGGAAGGTGATGGCGCTACCTTCCCCCCCCTTAATCTGCATAACAATAGAACAATACCCTTACCAATGCCTAACCGCCAATACCAAGGAGTTGTGATGGATTGCTACGAGGTAGGCAAAAACCAAGTGGCTGGTGCCAATTCTCCCACATCAACCTACATCTCCACAGAGATTGTCAAGGGAACCCTTGAGCTACAGATGCCGCCATTTTAAATCTGGAGTAGATCATATTTTACTGCCTGTTTGAATCAATCATTCCTGTTTGAGTTTGTTGTGCTAGTTCATATGCTTACTTTTATTGTTGTTTTAAAAAAATGCACGAGGAACACAAGTTTATAACTTATGTAAACAAATACAGTTGCTCAAGAGAGAAAAGGTGTACAGTGGTGCCTCGGGATGAAAACGGGATCCGTTCCGGAGCCCCGTTCACATCCTGAATGCAACGTCAGACGCAATGGCGCATCTGCGTGTGCACGGGTTGCGTCTTGCCGCTTCCACGCATGCACGTGACCTCATTTTGAGCGTCTGCGCATGCGCGAGTGGTGAAACCTGGAAGTAACATGCTCCGTTCCTTCCGGGTTGCCACGGAGTGCAACTCGAACGCGCTCAACCCGAAGCACAGTCAACCCGAGGTATGACTGTATAGGCGAGTTTGATCAAAATTCATTTCACCCAATGCTGGAAGCAGATAAGTAGTATACTTAGTCATTACTACTGTGAGGGAGATTTGCTATTTTGTATCTGATATGAACAGTTAGGAACATAGGTCTATAAGTCTCAGTATTGACTACTCAGGGACAGATTTAGGTTGATGAGGCCCTAAGCTACTGAAGGTAATGGGGCCCTTTATATGTCCAACTGTCCTTTGTCAACAACAAACTGTCGCAGTTTTTTGTGTTGAATATATATGTGGTAATTTATGGACCTAATAGGTATCTAACTAGTGATATTTTAGGGAGCAGGCTAGCAGGCGGGGCCCATTACAGTGGATGCTCGGGTTGTGAACATGATCCGTGCAGGAGGCACGTTCGCAACCTGCAATGCCTGCGCACACGCGGGTTGTGATTCGCCACATCTGTGCATGTGCAAAGCACGATTTAGCGCTTCTGCGCATGCGCAACCACCAAAACCCGGAAGTAACCCGTTCTGGTACTTCTGGGTTTTGGCGTGTCCGTAACCCGGAAAAATGCAACCTGAAGCATCTGTAACCTGAGGTATGACTGTACTTACATTATAGGAGCCTACACAACACAAAACACTGCTGCTGTATGTAGGTTTTATTTTATTCGTTTTTTATCTTATATTTTGGAAATGTACATCCAGGGTTTTTTTCCCTTTAAATTTTGTGGGGCCCCCAAGAGAGTGGGGCCCAAAGCTATAGCTTGTTTAGTAAAGGTAAAGGGACCCCTGACCATTAGGTCCAGTTGTGGACGACTCTGGGGTTGCGGTGCTCATCTCGCTTTATTGGCCGAGGGAGCCAGCGTACAGCTTCTGGGTCATGTGGCCAGGATGACTAAGCCGCTTCTGGCGAACCAGAGCAGCACACGGAAACACCGTTCACCTTCCCGCTGGAGCGGTACCTATTTATCTACTTGCACTTTGACGTGCTTTCGAACTGCTAGGTTGGCAGGAGCAGGGACCGAGCAACGGGAGCTCACCCCGTCACAGGGATCTGAACCGCTGACCTTCTGATCAGCAAGCCCTAGGCTCAGTGGTTTAACCCACAGCGCCACCCGTCTCCCATAGCTTGTTTAGCTTATACCTAAATCCGGCATTGCTTACACTGACTGTAGCACTTCAGAATTTGAGACGGGACATTCGTAGCCCTACCTGGAAGTGCTGGGCATTGAACCTGGGGCCTTCTGTATGCAAAGCAGATGCTCT
This sequence comes from Podarcis liolepis, assembly GCF_965112155.1. Taxonomy (NCBI): domain Eukaryota; kingdom Metazoa; phylum Chordata; class Lepidosauria; order Squamata; family Lacertidae; genus Podarcis; species Podarcis liolepis. Next base: position 25,592,322 of record NC_139570.1, on the reverse strand, counting down.
GCCATTTAATTATGGTCTGTTGAACTCTGGTCTATTGTAACTATAGTGAAAAGAAGCTATATTGGCTGTTGTGCTATCTTTATCTGATTTTAAGCTCTGGCCCCAAAGGCAATCAATTTTGCAATTGTTTGATGCAACAAGAATGCCCAGTGATTGTATGAAAACATACATGTGTTGGCAGCCGTTTGGGATCCTTACCTCTGTACCCCAGTCCGTTCAGCTGACTCTACAGCACAAACTCAACATACCTCAGCAATCTTCTTAATGGGGGCTGCTGTAACTTTAATGTAGATTAATTAGATTCTTGCCATAAGGATAAATACCCAAAAAACGGTCTCAGGAACATAAAATGCAATCTGCCTCATTCCCACTCATTACACAGATTACAAAAACATTGATTGAAAAGCAGTCAAATTTTATTGGCAAAAACAAAGCACCTATTCTTGTCTATTAAGATGCTTGTTAAATTATATGGAAAGTGAAGCACATCGTCTTTATGTTTGCTTTCTTTAGCTTGGTAGTTTGCTAATTTATAATCTGGAAACTTTTGGTCTCTCTCTCTCTCTCTCCCACCTCCCTTTATGACCTGCTGAGATAACTGAAGGAAATTACCAGGAATGTTTATGCAAAGTGACTGTTCTGCATTGCCTTCCCTTACGTGGCAAGACCCAGGCAAGATCCTTGGGTATCTCCAGACTCATTTTGTGGGTGGGATTCAAGGACATACCAGAAACTTAAAAGAGTTTTTTGTTTTTGTTTTGCACACAAGCCTCTTAATCATAGGATGGTGCCTTACAGCACATCAGAGCATTGGTCCATCGAGCTCAGTACTGTCAACACTGACCGGCAGTGACTTTCTAGGGTTTCAGGCAAGGACTCTTTCCCAGCCTGGGGGATTGAACCTGGGTCCTGCTGGGGGCCAAACAGGTGGGAAAGGCGGTGGCGGAGATGCCTCTGCACTGTCCCCCTTCCTCACAACTAGTGTTGTTGTTCTTAGCTTTTCTTTTTATGAAAAAGGGTGCCAGTACTCTCCATGAAGTTGTTACAGTAAGTCCCACACTTTTAACATGGGGAGGGGGGGGGAGGATCAATCGCTGCTGCTTGACATAAACCTAGGGCTTCAAAAAAAGTTCAGCTTTTGTGTCAGGATTTTCACTTTTTGAAATATGGCAATTCTACATAAAGCAGAAACAATGGTTGGGTGCCATGTTCGCCTTCCTCTTACCATCATATTCAAATTAAACTAGCCACTAGCTGCCCTACCACAACATCCAACACCAGCTGCCTACAGCAACCAACTCACTCTCCCCAACATTAGGGCTGGCTCTGCATCTGTCCCAGTGTTTCTTCAGGTCTTTAAGGCTTCAGAAATCGCACCTCAATAGCTGCTGCTTATCTGTTACTGAGACACGTGGGGAGCGGCTGGTGGAATGGGAGAAGCATTGACTGAACAGCTTCACTATTCCATCTTGTGTGAACACTCCTTGTGTACATTTAGTTATAACCAGAAAGCTTTTGCAGTAGAATAGAAGCCAGTGAAACAGTCTGAAGGAAGATTTTTTTTGGTGCCAAAACAGGAGCAGAGCTACTTGGAACAGACAAATCACGTCTGAAATAGAAAATCCACCAAGTGATATGTAGCGCAAGGTCAACTGCCTCCTCTTCCTGAAGCAGTAACTCATGAATATCTCTGTTTCCAATTTCTTGCTCACCACATTTTATTTTATTTTTACAAAGGCTGTTCCCAGAAAAGACGATGCCCCAATACAAATGATGAAGACATTTGATATTTGAAATTGTTTGATTTACATGTATTATTTTCTTCATAAGCTTCCTAGTCTAATTTTTGTTTGATTTGGGCCACCTCACAATGTCCTTTTTTACTGCATATTCATTATGATTTGTGCTCAAGATGCTATTGGGCCAGTCATACATAATCCCCCCTTTCACTACTGATTGCACTTGCAAAAGGTGTGGGGCGGCCACATTGCTTCGTTTCCAATGGGGTACCTCCCATAACTTCCTGCTGAAATCATAACTTTTATGCCACAAATGTTCTTGTATATTTTGGTTCCACTTTTGTTGCGCTATAGCCTTTCTAAAGAGCAATAATGTGGTAACTCTGGGGAAGCATCTCTGAACAGACTGAAGCAGAATAAATCCACCACTAATGCCATATTATCATGTCAAGGACATGTTGCAGGAAGATATTCACATAAGAAAACCACCAGTCTGAAAGGTCCTTTCATGCAGCATTAAAAAACAGCCAAACAAATTAAGGTACATTAAGGTGAGCAGCATTCGTGAACATCTTTAGTAGAAGCTTCCCTTCTGAGGCTATAATATCTTCTGTGACGAGACAGTCTCTAAGGGAGCAGGCCTATGCCCAAGAAGCTAGTATAAAGCAAGCCAGTGTGAAGTCACATCAGTCCGGCAGTGGGACTGCTCTGCTGAACCTGGTAGAGTGAAAGCAAGCCTCTAAAATAGTGTCTTACGCTGGATTGCCAGGTTACAGTCTAAATCCCCTCCTCTCTGGTCCTGCCCCCATAATGTCCCCAAACACTCCTTTCAAGGTACTGTACTTACACTTGCCCTGGATCAACCACTGAGTCAGAGATCTGCTGCTTCCTAGCTGGTCATCCCAGCAGAACTTGCCATAGGGGACTGCCCCCAGAGCGACTTGAGAAGCTACTGTACTGATACTGTGGATTGCAGTTTATAGACTTTGGGATATTGTCAGTGCTACTTTTCTAGAAATTGAGGTGCCAGAACTCACCCTGAATGCCTTCTTTGTTCTCTTATAATAGCAATGGCACCCGCTGGAGAGGTTCTGGAACTTGGTTCCGGTGAGTTCTGGATGAAAAAAAGCCCAGTATATCTCCTTGGCTCGTGGGCTGCATAACTCCATGCCCTCCAACATATATGCCCCTAGTCCCTTATTGTGATCCCTTTCATATCTTTCTAGAGCTGTGTAGCTGTGTCAGTTAGGGATGGAGGAGAAATTCATTTTGGTTTGCATTTAAAGGCATTGGTTTGCATTTAAAGAGAACCAAGGCACGATCTTTCCTTCAAAAGTGGCACTTTCCTGAATTTTGCAACGCAGTTCTCTAGCCAAGTAAATCAGTGTGTGCAAGAATGCCTAGGGCTCTGTGTGCTTAAAAAGGCATATACTGTATTAGTGAAAATAACATACAAAATGCATTGTGTTCAGGGAAATTGCTTTGCAAAGTTATGTATATAAGGAGAGATACACATTAAAATGCTGATGAATTTTCTTGAGGACTTAAAAAAAAATATCACAAACAGATATGAAAATACGGAGAACTGAATTTAGGACTGGGAAAATGAAAAACCAAAATTGACATATTTGCTCACCCCTAGTCTGGCCACCATTAATAAGTGGCAGATCTTGGCTTGACTTTTTGTTTTCAATAGAAAAATATATATATTCAGAAGTGCTCATCATGGATCAAAATTCATGTTGGTTACTTATCACTTTTAATCGCTGCAAAACCGGAGACCAAATGATTTGAGCTTTGGGATATGCCACATCTCAGCCCTTCTATACATGTTTTACTTGTATAGGTTGATGTAACCAAGTCAAATAATCACATACAGAAATGCTATAGGAAAGAATCTCCAGAAATGCCATCATGACAAGAAAGTACGTCTCTCTTACAGCATTGTTTGGTTCCAGAGAAGTGCACCTGGGCCTTACAACTGCTCAAACATGTTCCATCTGCAGCAACAGCTGTTTGCTCAATAGTGTTCACACACAAACAATTGCTTGCTCAATTTGTAGTTAAGCAGTCAGTACTTTGGTTGAAATATTGGAAAATGTCATGTTGTACTTGGATGTGGAAGACTCTTGCCCTGCCTTTGGAATGCCTTCTTGCCTCAAGGGCTTAGGAAATGCATTTTGTCCTTGGCTGCCTCTGTATTGGATTTCAAAATTGTTTTTATATATGAAATAGATTTAATAGGGTTCTCTCTTTTTTGGTGTGTGTGTGTGTGTGACAATATTTTAATAGTTTTTATTGCTGACGTTTTAACCGCTAACCCGCTTTGAGATGTTTTGTAGGGAGTGATTCTTAAATGGAAATAAATACCTAAATGAAATTTAAAATGTAATTAGAGCACATTTCACTCTGCTCTGTTCACTTATACCTTCCTTATATTAAAGGCAGATCTAGAGGCTATTGGGAATGCTACTGCTGGTGGGGGGATTTTTCTATCAAGTTTCCCCTCTTCATAAAATGTAGGGTTGCCAGACCCTCCAGGTCTGACCTGAAGTCTCTGGGTTTGCCTTAGTGAGTTAGGGACTTCCCCCTACATGCAAAGACAGGCTTTGATGTATTGAGTGGATAAGACCAATAGTGGGCCCAATGGTCAAGAAAGAAGTTTCTGCATGTGCTGTAGAGGTTAAGTGTGGAGCAGATGGGGCTCATCAACCTGGAAAGGTAGCTCATCTAGGAGAAGGAAATCTCTGGTCCTAAACCTCCACTGCCTTGTGGGATATGTTCAGGAGAAGAAAAGGCTAAGGAGTAAACCCTACACAAATCCAAAGTAGAGCCCCTAAGAGGGTTGGATGGCACCCTGCACTCCACCTTTGGGCAACTCCTGCAGCCAAGCTGGTGCCAAACGTATTGCGCTACTCTCCTTTGGACCACACCAGTGAGGCCAAGAGGGGGATTCTGTTGTATGGGCAGCCCTGGACCTCCATACACATTGCCCAGGTTTGTGGACTGCCCAGTGCTGCTAACACAGATGTTTAACCCCTGGAGGTGCACTCCATTGTCTTTCGAGACAGACAGGTGCCAATAGCAACAACATCATATAGCTGTGCATGCAGCTTTCAATCTTCAGCCTGGAAGGAGCTGGCAGCAAATTATAGCACAGACACTCTGGGGATCTGCCCTCCTCCTCTCCCCTCTCCCAATTAACCTCCATTTGTTTTGTAACATAGCTCCTGACTGAGCCAATTCATTGTAAGCAGCAACTGACACAAGCAGCCTACCTCAGCAGTGAAAATCAGTACCCTTCTAGATCAGCATGCACCCTTTGCTCACACCAGATTTAAGCAATCATTCCCCACAGAGATCAGTCTGGAGACAACTCTTGTTGTCTGCTTTCAACTTTATTTATTACATGTGATTTACTAGGGTTGTTTAAAAAAAGAAAGAAATGTGGTTTTGGATTCTGGATTGTATAAGTACACTGAAATAGCAACTTGATCCCTGGGCCTAGAAAAACCCAGTTGATATGGAGATCTTGCACAACAAACCTACTCCCTGCCTCCACCCCTGGGGACTTTCTGCAATAAGGAAAGTGATGGGGAAATGTGCTGGAAAGAGTGGGGTAACATTTGCTAATCTAACCTTTCCACAAACAAATGAAAATGGATGCTCAGCAAAGCAAATCAGGATGAATGCTACAGTAGAGCGGTCATCTGGAAGCGACAACAGAATGGTTATTGCACTATTTCTCATTGGATCAGTTCCTATTGGGGGAAAACAATGTATTCTTCTGAAGCTATGGGGAGCTTGTGTAATGTTTGGGCAAATGGTCAAGTCCTAGCCTAGAACTCTCAAAGGTGTAGTCTATTGAGTCAAGTTACCCAGGACCTTAATGGCACCATAAAAAGGAACAAATCATCATAAGCCTTTGTGGACTAAAGCCCACTTTGTCAGATGGGTGAAGTGTCTAACTCTTCATACATCTGACAAAGTTGGCTCTCATCTTTGAGACCTTCTGTCACAATCAGTCTGTTGGACTAGAGATTCCTGAAACAACAGTGGCGTAATAGTTTTTCTTGCGACCAAGTAAAAATTTGTCTGTTTAGTGAACATGTTTTTGAGTTCCCCAGAACTCTTTTTCTGGCTGAATTGTTCAGCAAAAGCAAACCAACATGGAAGATCAGGCAAGAAAAGACAAGGAATCCCTCCACACTCTGGTTTATAGTGTACTTAACCTAGCTTTCCCCAGCTCTCAGGTCTCCAGATGTTGTGGGTGAATACTCCAATCAGCCTAGCCAGCATGGAAGCATGTGGAGGCCACCAGGTTGGGGATGGCCACTATGGTACCACTTGGGAGTAATCTCCACTAGACACTTTGGGACTTACTTCTGTACCCCAGGGGCAGCTAGAATGCGTACCTCCAAGGGTGGTTGAACTACAGCTATCATCATCCCTGACTGTTGGCCATGTTGGCTCAGGATGATGGGAGTTGGACTCTAACAATATCTGGAGGGACACAGGTTAGCTACTCTTGCTATATCCACTTACCTGGGAGCAAGATGCACCTGAAAAAGAATATCGTAGAGCTAGAAAAGATGCAGACAAAGGCAATGAAAATGGCCAAGGGAGTGAAGCAGCTACCCTGTAAGAAAAGGTTACAATGTAAGGTGTTTTTTTTTAGTTTGGGGGGAAAGGCAAGGAGGATCCTGAGTGGGAAAGTTCCTTTGTGCTCAAATCCTCCTTGTGAGCTTCCCATAGACATCTGGTTAGCTACAGTGAGATCAGAATTATGGGCTAGATAGTTCTTTCGCCTGATCCAGCAAGGCTGTTGTTATGTTCTTGTGCTTAGATGTGTGCTGCTAATATGGAGAAGAAGATATGTTAGGCAGGTGTGCAGCAAAATCCTGTGCATTTTCATTCAGAAGTAAGGCCCACTGCTTTCTCCCAACTAAGTGCATATAGCTTTGCTACTTATTTGTAGGGGGAAAGTTAGGGTCAGAGGTGCCAGCCAGGTGAGGGGGAGAGGGATGTCACACATGTGAGCATTGTGTCTTCCTCCCTAAGCTGGGCAGAAGCTTTCTGGGCTTTGGAAAGGTGGCAGGAGGGCTCTTGGACCTGTTGGAGCATCATGCCTCCCTCCCTAAGTGGGACAGGAGCTTCCTGGGGTTTGGGAAGGAGGTGCCAAGGAATCATTTAGGGGACTGGCTGCATGCTAATGAATCCTGTCCATATTTGCTTGGAAGGAAGCATGACTGAACTCAGTGGAATTTACTTTTAAATAGCCATAGTGCTCCCTGTTCATGAAGTTAGATCAGGGAAAGCTAACCTGTTGTGCTTTGTAGTTGTTGGACTACAGCTCCCATCATCCCCATGTTGGCTACAGGGGCTGATGGGAACTGGAGTCCAATAGCATCTAGACAGCTCCATGTTGATTACCTCTGGTTAGATCGTGCTAGATACAAGACAAGCTGTACTGGAACATAAAAGTAATTTGGAATCTGCCTCTGGGATTACCGGTAACTTGAACACATGTTGAAACAGTTCCACCTCTCGCCAACAGGTGGCACATAAGCAGCACTTGTGGATTGACTTTGACACATTCCGTCGGGATGACAGCATCCTTCATGTATTGCTACACCCCTGTAACGATTTCTGTGTAAGGTCAGAACATTCTATGACTACCAAACAATATATGCTTTGAGTTTTAGGTCGAACATCTATGTGGCAGTCATCATTGCGTCCAACTAAAGTCTAAAGGCCAACATTTGGTGCAATATGTTTGCCGTCCACCTAGAGCAGAACTTTGGTTTCATTTTGTGAGAGGGAGGTGCGGTGGGGTGCAGCATGGAGAGAAGTTACAGGAAATGTAACTGAAATATGAGAACGTCTTTAATAATCTTGAATTGGTTGCAAAGAAAGCTGTTTGTGTGGAGGGAATATGGTGGTCAGCACATTTTTTCATTGTTATAAAAAGAAAATTGAAATAAAGGTGAATGCTAAACGTTCATGAAATACCTGAAGCCACAGTGCTAAGCACACTTACTAGGAAGGAAGATGAGAAATAGATGTGTATGTGTTTTATCTTGTATGTGTATGTGTTTATTTTCTGAATAAAATTATAAATTGCACTTGTAGAATTGAGTGGGATGGTGGAATTTGCTGCAATCACATCTATGGAAGCAAATAGCAGCTTGGGTGTTTTTTTCCAGGAGGAAAATAATAATAATAATAATAATAATAATTTATTATTTATACCCCGCCCATCTGGCTGGGTTTCCCCAGCCACTCTGGGCGGCTTCCAAAAGAATATTAAAATACTATGATACATCAAACATTAAAAGCTTCCCTAAACAGGGCTGCCTTAGGATGTCTTCTAAAAGTCTGGTAGTTGTTGTTCTCTTTGACATCTGGTGGGAGGGCATTCCACAGGGAGGGTGCCACTACCGAGAAGGCCCTCTGCCTGGTTCCCTGTAACTTGGCTTCTCGCAGTGAGGGAACCGCCAGAAGGCCCTCGGTGCTGGACCTCAGTGTCCGGGTAGAACGATGGAGGTGGAGACGCTCCTTCAGGTATACTGGACCGAGGCCGTTTAGGGCTTTAAAGGTCAGCACCAACACTTTGAATTGTGCTCGGAAACGTACTGGGAGCCAATGTAGGTCTTTCAAATGATATGTGGGACTGTGATTTACTTTAAAATGGGGACTGAGTCTCACCTGTGGGTGAGGGAGGAACAAATCTGTCCATTTTGGTTCTCTCCATTTCTCATTTTTCTAATATTAATTCTCATTCTACACATTTCCACATCAGTCTAGATTTAAAAAAACTCTCATGAAAATTCACCAGTACTCATAGTGCAAATTTCTCCCAACACAGAGACAATTTCCCCCTAATATATACGCTCCTTTTTGCTAAGCAATTCCCCCTAATACAATGCATTTTTGTATGTTATTTTCACTAAAATATACATTTTTTCTGGAGCACAACAACATAAGGTGGGTCACAGTTTGTCCAGCCCTGTCTTAAAGGTGCCACAAGACAGGAATCCGATGACTAAATGATGATGACAATGCTATACTTCTGGATTGACAAGGTGCACTTAGAAATTAACCATATCCTGTTTCAAAAGCCCAGGATAAGGTAGAATGTATATTCCAGTGCTTTTCTAATCCGTTTCCACATTAGGGGACAACATAACTTTCTAAAAGTTTGAATCTAAGTAATTCACTTCTTGTTACAGTCTGATTTGAATGATGTACACATTCAGAAACTGTAGACCTTATACTGGGCCAATGTTGGCCTTCTGATGAATGGCACTTGTACTAGAGCGTACAGAACAGGAATGAACAGTAGCAGGCCATGTGGTGGGGCTGTACCACTCGCTTGACCTCCCTTAGGCTGAGTCACTGCTGTATTTGGGGATGAGGAAGTGCACCACAACTGTGATATCAGTGTGGTGCAAACCTACGAGCAGAGCCAGCACTCCTCCCAGCACATTGCACCACCGTGACTACATCCTGGTTTGCAATGACATCCTGGCTGGGTGGGGGAGTTCAGGTAAGCAGTGCATCCCTACCATGCTGTCTGCTGCTAGGAATGGAGAACCTGGTGCCCTCCAGATGTTTTTGGACTCCCCATCAAGCCCAGTCAGCATGGCCAATGGCCAGATGTTATGGGAGTTGTAGCCCAACAACACCTGGAGAGCCACTGGTTCTCCATCCCTGGCATAGAAGGGGGAATGTGATGTTCTAGGAGATGCAGGGGAGCCCCAAATCAGGTCCATTCCTGCCTACTCCCCTACTAGTTGCTAGCCAGGGCACTTTAGCTTCATGGAAGAGTCCGATTCTTTTTTTAAAAAAAAGATATTTATTAAGAGTTTTTAAAATATAGCAAAAAAATAAAAAAATAAACATACAAAATAAAAAAGCAGTTAAAAACACACATTGATTTTCAATAACATAACTTCCATACACTTATTTCCTCAGACCTCCTCATGTCTCCCTTCTTTGTATTCCAGTTCAATTTGTTAGTCCAGCAAATCCTTACCATTAAGCTTTTACCCATTTATGAAAACCTTTTTTTCCATATCTCTTAAAGCATTACAGCTGGAAACCACTTAGTTTCTATCCAACATCCTTCTAGCATTCATTAATTTTACAATATTTCTGTAAATAATCTTTAAATTTCTTCCAATCTTCTTTCACCGACTCTTCTCCCTGATCTCGGATTCTACCAGTCATTTCCGCCAATTCCATGTAGTCTATCAGCTTCATCTGCCATTCTTCCAGGGTGGGTAGATCTTGTGTCTTCCAATACTTTGCGATGAGTATTCTTGCTGCTGTTGTTGCATACATAAAAAAAGTTCTGTCCTTCTTTAGCACCAATTGGCCGACAATGCCCAAGAGAAAGGCCTCTGGTTTCTTCAGGAAGGTATATTTAAATACCTTTTTCAATTCATTATATATCATTTCCCAGAAAGCCTTAATCTTTGGGCACGTCCACCAAAGGCGAAAGAAAGTACCTTCAGTTTCTTTACATTTCCAACATTTATTATGGGGCAAATGATAGATTTTTGCAAGCTTGACTGGGGTCATGTACCACCTGTATATCATTTTCATAATATTCTCTCTTAAGGCATTACATGCCGTAAACTTCATACCTGTGGTCCATAACTGTTCCCAGTCAGCAAACATATTATGTCCAACATCTTGTGCCCATTTAATCATAGCCGATTTCACCGTTTCATCCTGAGTATTCCGTTTCAACAGCAAGTTATACATTATTGACAAATTCTTAGTTTTGGGTTCTAACAGTTCTGATTCTAATTTTGACTTTTCCACCTGGAAGCCAATTTTCTTATCCAAATTATATGCCTCCATTATCTGATAATAATGAAGCCAGTCTCTCACTTTGTTTTTTAATTTTTCAAAACTGCAATTTCAGTTTGTCTCCTTCTTATTCCAAAATTTCACAATATGTCGGCTATTTGGCCTCCATATTGAGCCTTTTCAAAGCTTTTGCTTCCATTGGTGACAGCCACCTTGGGGTTTTATTTTCCAACAAGTCTTTATATCTTGTCCAAACGTTAAACAAAGCTTTCCTGACAATATGATTCTTAAATGCTTTATGAGCTTTGACCTTATCATACCATAAGTATGCATGCCATCCAAATACATTGTTAAGACCTTCTAAATCCAAAATGTCTGTGTTTTCAAGAAGTAGCCATTCTTTCAACCAGCAAAAAGCTGCTGATTCATAGTAAAGTTTAAAGTCTGGCAGGGCAAATCCACCCCTTTCCTTTGCATCTGTCAATATCTTAAATTTTATTCTGGGCTTCTTGCCCTGCCAGACAAATCTAGAAATATCTCTCTGCCACTTCTTAAAACAATCCATCTTGTCCACAATTTGCAATGTCTGAATTAAGAACAACATTCTCGGCAATACATTCATTTTTATCACAGCAATTCGGCCCAACAGTGAAAGCTTCAAATTTGACCAAATTTCTAAATCTTTTTTCACTTCCGTCCAACATTTTTCATAATTGTCTTTAAATAAGTTCCCATTTTTGGCTGTCATATTAATTCCCAGGTATTTCACTTTCTTTACCACAGTCAATCCAGTCTCATTCTGAAACCTATCTCGTTCAATCGGTGTTAAATTTTTCTCTAAAACCTTGGTTTTTAACTTATTCAGTTTAAAGCCTGCCACTTGACTAAATTCCTGAATTAATTCTAAAACCCTTTTAGTACTAGATTCTGGCTCCTGTAACGTCAATACTAAGTCATCTACAAATGCTCTCAGTTTATATTTTTTAGCTCTGACCTGTATGCCTTTAACCAACCGGTCCCTTCTAATCATGTTTAGCAAGACCTCCAGGACCGATATAAAAAGCAGTAGGGAAATTGGGCACCCCTGTCGTGTCCCTTTTTCTATTTTAAATTCTTCCGTAACCACATTATTTACAATTAATTTAGCTTTTTGTTCAGAGTATATTGCACCTATACAGAAGAGTCCGATTCTGTTCCATGTCTTACATTGCTGCCAGACATGAAGCCAAAGGGCCCAGAATAACGAGATGAAAGCCACACTCATGAGCTCTTTATAGGAGTGCAATGAGTCTTTCAAATGTAACATTAGAAAGCCATAACGACATTAAGCCATAACATATTGGCTCAATGGAACAAACAAGGAGATGGTAAGGACTGTGCATCTCCTGCTTCCCTAATGTCATGAGTTCCCCTTGGCGGGAAACGCAGAGCAGGGTGTATTATGGTGCAATCTGAATGGGTGGGAATCGTGGGGGGAGTGTGAGCTAACTGAAATGCTGAGGCAATGGTAACAACGGCATCACACATTGTGCCACCTTTTGCCTTGAAATACATCAATGTATCCAGATAAGAGGAACAGGATGTTGCTTGAGACCAGCTATGTAGTGAAGTCGTTTCTCTTTTAGAAATATGGGAGCCTGAACTGCAGGTTACAATGTTGTGTCTGCATATGCTGCAACTGTCCTCATAAACTAGGATTTGTCCAAGCCTTGAGGAAAATCTAAATTGCTGGGATTTCAAAAGCACAGTACAGCAGGGCAAAACTAGGCTTTATTTCACCCAGGTCAAAGACCCAGTTTGGCTGGCGTGTGCACACATTTGCGTACACACGTACACACACAGGCTGGGAGTCTCAATGGTGCCCCTCTGGGCTAGCCCCCGCCATAGCTATGGCTCTGCAGCGCAGGCACTATGCTTTGGCTGCTTGTGATTGTTCAGCCAAACTGAGCAGGTCTGAACGCACCTGGTAAGCAGATGGTTCAGCCCTGCTGGGTGCAGGGGTCTGCTTCATCAGCGCCTTCCTCACAGGGCATGGTTTTGGGGGAAATAGCCTCATTGGCCAACTTGGACCTCCCAGTGAGCCAAGGTTGGCCCGCAGGTCAGAGGTTCCCTACCCCTAGCCTAAGGCAATATCAGCCATGGACTCTGCCAAGGCACTGAGGTCCCAGCTGAGTGCTCGCTTTTGTCTTTTCTTGGGGTCTAACTTCCTCCTTCCCCACCCTTCCCCAGCCTAGTATCCTCCATATGTTTTGGACCACTACAACTCTCATAATGGTTGTGCTGGCTAGGCCTGATGGGTATCATAGTGCAAAAGCTTCTAGAGGATGCCAGGTTGTGGAAGGTTGTGCTAGCAGTTAAACCTTATAAGGAAGAATGCATGTTCTTTGTAAGTACATGCATAGCAACACACACACACACACACACACACACACACACACACACACACACCAGCAGCATACAGCCTGTCATTTAACTCACTCCAGCTGCTAAGGCATATTTTGAATTCTTTTGAGGATATATTTAACGCAAAGAGGAAACACATTCTTGGCTTTTATATAAAGTGGGGGGACAGGTCATTGCAGAATTAAACTGATGCAGCAGGTACAATGGAACTTTCACTAAGGTATAATAGGGAAGGGTGTGTGTGCCTAGGCAATGACCCTTGCTGTGGAGGTCAAGATGTTGACGAACATGCTCATGTTTTTATCTGGTGAGATGCTGAAGGATATAGGACTGCGTATCTAAGGCTGATTGAGGAACTTTCAATGTCAAGGTTGTGAATGTCTGTCAGTAATACGCTTTCATAACAACAAACAGGCTCTGGTTATCTTCCCTATTTCATGTGAAAGAATCCATGCATATTTCTCCAGCAGCTGTTTCTCCTCCTGCTCCTCCTCCTCCCCTCCTTCCTCACTTTCTTCTAATAATGTACTTGGGAAAGCTTTACAGACAGCAAAATAAAAAATAAAAAAATCCAGGTGATGATTAAGATTCAATTTCTGGGTTTGGGGCTGAGGTCCTGCATTAAAGAGGTCCTGAAACGAAGGAGACCTGGACAGCCATTGGCATTCATTGTTGGTTACCTGTGAAAATCATTCCAGGGCAACAACTAAGCTTGTTTCAATTAATGTTTAGAGGTGTGTTTATGGGAGAAGGGGGAACAATGATAATAATTATAACAAAGCAGGGTTAATTCACTTGAATTCATTGTTGGTACTTGTAAAACTCATTCCAGAGTAATCAATTTGTTTCAGTTAATGCTTAAATGTGTGTTTGTGGGGAGGGGAGGAGGAATAAACATTATTATAACTATCAATTCATTTGAATTCATTGTTAGTGCTTGTTAAAAAAAATCAGATTCATTTCTATTAAGGTACATGTATTTGTTTGCCTGCCTGCCCAGATGTGTCTCCCCTGCTGCTGAATGTAGTATATATATTGATCTATCTATCTATCTATCTATCTATCTATCTATCTATCTAATCTATCATCTATCTATCTATCTATCTATCTATCTATCTATCTATCATCTATCTATCTATTTTTCTAATCTTTCATCTATCTATCATTTGTCATCTCTAATATATATTGTTCTACACCACCCCAATCTCTGATGGCACAACCATAAATAAACATATGGTTTATTTACACATATATACAGCCTGCAATGGAGGGGTTCATAGTATCAATACCCCAAGAGCTTCTCCCACAGCTGCAGCTATGGATTGAAACAGGCATCAGCCATGGCTCTGACCACTCTCTCCAGCTTGCTGCCTCTACCAGACTGCAACCTTTTTCTTCCAAGTCACATCCCAGCCAACTCTAAACTCTGGCTTTTGTTCTTCTAACTAACTCTGAGCTGAGGGAAAGGCTATCTGGCCCAGAGCCTTTGCCTTTGTAATAACTTTCTTAATGGCTCACCCCCTTCCTTTTGTCCTCCTAATGGCTCATCATCCCAGGTGGTTTCCTGGTCAAGGAACTGGCCTGGCTTATATTTTAATATTTGCCTTGATTAAATTCTAACACCTACTGCAACATAAGAATTTAGGGTGTCTAGCACTCACAAGCTCATATATATATATATATATATATATATATATATATATATATGCAGGTTTTGGTGTCCTCGGGTGTCTTCCCGTGTAAAAGTTGGGGTGTCTAGGCGACGTTTCGACGAGGTCTCACTCGTCATCTTCAGGCTGGTGCTTTCGGCTTCTTGTTACTGGAACAGAGCGGGATCTCAGTGTTTGAGTTCCTATAAATACTGTAGAGGGGTGTGGTGTATTGCCTCAAAAGTTCTGGGCAGAGGGGAAGTTCCCAGGCTAGTGTTCTTTTCTTCTTTTGTTCCTTAATTACTTGAGGGATATCTTGAGTGATTTCTTGAGTGATATTCTGAGTACCACTTAGGTGGGTCATTAGGTGTGGATTAGTTGCTAAAGCCTTCGTGTCTTGACCTCTTGAATTTGTGAAGAGTTTTTCTGGGAAGATGGCTGTACTGCACTTAGTTGTGCTTTGGCTTGGCTTCGTGTATAGGGGCGAGCTGTGGTTTTGTGCCCTGTGCCAGCCAGATCTGTGTAGGGATTGCAGGGGGGTGCAGCATCCGGAGTTGCCACTATGGTTTGGTTACTGGATGGTGTCTGTAATTTATCTGTGGAGAGGGTCTGGGTTTGGGTCTGGTGTGGTTGATTGGTGGTGGCGTTCTGTGTGCCTCTGGATCTGGTGTCGGTTTTTGTGGGGAGGGCTAATTTCCAGATGTCTGGCAGGCGGGACGTGTCGTCACGCTTGTTCATGTTGTGAGGGTGTTTCTCTATCCTTGACGTCCTAATCTACAAAACTTGACGTCCTTCCTTGACGTCCTAATCTACAAAAAACCTGATGGCTCCCTAGGACACACTATCTACCGGAAAAAAACACACACCAACCGCTACTTACATGCTCAATCACACCACCACCCTGCACAAATAAACTCCGTAGCCAAGACCCTCATCTCCAGAACCAAACGCCTGGCTGACAAAGACCACTTGACAACTGAGTTACAGAATCTCTCAAATGTGTTAATCGCCAATGGATACCAGCAAAACAGGGTTAAGAAGCTAATCCAAAAAGAAACACCCCCCAAAAACCAAGACACGGAAGAAAACAATGGCATGGCCCTCCTTCCTTATATCAAGGGCACTACAGATAAAATTAGCAAAATCCTCCATAAACACAATATCAAAACAGCCTTTTGCACCAACCAAAAAATAGCCAATATCCTCAGAAACCCCAAAGATAAAATCCAGTTGGAAAACCAAGGGGTCTATGAAATACCCTGCAAAGTCTGCCCAGCCACGTACATTGGACAAACAAACAGACGAATAAATGCACGTATCGCAGAACACAAGAATGCCGTCAAAAAAGAAGAAAAATCTTCCTCTCTTTTCCAACACATGAAAGAAACAGGACACGAAATTAATTTTGCAGATTCCAAATTGCTCTTTAACATGGAACATCACCACAAGAGAATAATCATGGAAGCCATCGAGATAGAGAAACACCCTCACAACATGAACAAGCGTGACGACACGTCCCGCCTGCCAGACATCTGGAAATTAGCCCTCCCCACAAAAACCGACACCAGATCCAGAGGCACACAGAACGCCACCACCAATCAACCACACCAGACCCAAACCCAGACCCTCTCCACAGATAAATTACAGACACCATCCAGTAACCAAACCATAGTGGCAACTCCGGATGCTGCACCCCCCTGCAATCCCTACACAGATCTGGCTGGCACAGGGCACAAAACCACAGCTCGCCCCTATACACGAAGCCAAGCCAAAGCACAACTAAGTGCAGTACAGCCATCTTCCCAGAAAAACTCTTCACAAATTCAAGAGGTCAAGACACGAAGGCTTTAGCAACTAATCCACACCTAATGACCCACCTAAGTGGTACTCAGAATATCACTCAAGAAATCACTCAAGATATCCCTCAAGTAATTAAGGAACAAAAGAAGAAAAGAACACTAGCCTGGGAACTTCCCCTCTGCCCAGAACTTTTGAGGCAATACACCACACCCCTCTACAGTATTTATAGGAACTCAAACACTGAGATCCCGCTCTGTTCCAGTAACAAGAAGCCGAAAGCACCAGCCTGAAGATGACGAGTGAGACCTCGTCGAAACGTCGCCTAGACACCCCAACTTTTACACGGGAAGACACCCGAGGACACCAAAACCTGCATTCCTGTACCCGTGAAAATCTACGAAAACATATATATATATATATATATATATATATATATGCATGTATTTGCTGCTTGTATCCCCCACCCTGCTGATGAGTGTGTTCTATAAGTGCATGTGTGCAAATGTGCACCCGTGCATCTAAGCAAACATGCACATTGGCATGTGGCCCTCAGAGAGGTGGTGAACCCTCAGTGTAGCTGTCAAGCTGGAAAGGATTGGCTTCCCCTAATGTAGCCTTTGCCCGAGCCTGTTTCCATTTTCCTTATCTAATTTTCTCTCTGCTTTTTATAGTGTTCTCCTCTGAAGGTGATATTTTCCCCAGTATTACTTTGATTATTTCCAGCTCTCCTGCCTTTTGCATCCCTACACTAGCTTGGAAGCAGTTGTGAAATCCTATTTCTGCTTGTTCCTCTGAAGAACTTTGGAGAGATTTATCTAGAGCTCACATGGAAACTATGATGTTGCAGTGGGGAATCTCTGCATCCCACCCCCCAGCCTCGCCACTGTAGAAAAGATCTGTTGACAGTTACCAGGCATGTGATGCTCATGGATCTTTCCTGCGTAATCCAAGTGGCTTTTCCATTCTGACATAATGCTCTCCACATATGGAATCATTCCAGAGCACCCTCTTGAAGGAGGAAAACAAATACATTGTGTTGATATATCAGTTACCACCTCATTATACACACCCTTTCTGTTATGATTGTTGCGCTTGAGCTGTCACTAGGTTTGACCTCTCATTCCAGGGTGGCTGTATATTTTCATAAAATGCATTCAGCTCCATATAGAGTTAGTTTCTCAGGTTAATAACTATTGCACCTTTAAAAGAGAGATGAGGGTTGGGGGGGGTCTCACTAAACAAGTTGTTTTACATACTAGGGGGTAGAAACTTTTTTTCAGACTGAAGCCCACATTCTTTTGTGGGCAGCCTTCCAAAGGTGACAATCCAGTGGCCAATGGGTCCAGAGGCAAAAGTGGGTGCAGCAATGGGTATGACTCCAACCCTTTTCATACAGTGGGCTACATTCCAGTCCTGTAGACCTCAGTGGTTTCTGCATTTACACACACCCATTTCAAACAAACAAGATGAATTTTCACAGTCTGAGGACACATTTCAGACAGGTAAAGGCACTTGAGGACAGCATGGATCAGGGTCCTAAAAGGGTGGCCTGGGGAGAGGGGTGTGGCCAGAAGACCACATTTCTTAGGGAGAGTCTCGAGGGCCAGGGGCATGCCCCCTGCCCCCGATTCCCCACCTTGGATTTAAAGGTTCAACTTTTCATATTTATGCACATACGGTCATCTCCAACATCTCCTACACAAAGTAGACCCACTGAAATCAATGGGTATACTCTAACATAGTTGGCCACAACCAGTGTTTTTTTTTCCGCTAGAAAAAGAAGTGTCTGTACTCACCATGATCCTCTTCCTTCGCTTTTCTCCCTCTCACACACATTCTCACCCACCCCACAATTAATTAAAGCCCCACTTTGTGCACCCCTCCCCCTTCTTCAACCTATCCCCCCACCTTACCCCATCTGCTCTACCCAGCATCCCAGCATCCCTCCATCCCCCTTCTTCTCCTCCTCCTCATTTTCCTCCTATGGCTTGCCCCAGTCACAGAACGGAAGACGGTGGCGCAAGAAGTAGAGGCTGTTGCCTTCTTCTCCTTCTCTCTCTACCTCCCTCACTTCCCCCCGCCTGGCAGACATGGAAAGAGTGAGCAGAGATGAAAGGGAACCCGGGTGCTCACAGTGCAGCGAGGTAGCGGCATGGCAGCTCGTCCAGGGGAGAGAGCGCATTGCAGAGTAGCCAAGGGGGATCGGTGCAACCTGTTAGACTGAGAGCGGCAACTAAAGTCCTGAACAAGGGCCTCATTTTCCTCACCACCTCCTGAGCCTCCTGCTTTTTGCAATCCCCCTTTTAGCCAAGGTTGCTTGCTTGCTCTCCCAACCCTCCATTTGCCCTTATTTGAAAAAAAAGTGGGGGGGTTGCTGGTACTCCATAACGTTGAGTACTGCCAGAAAAAAAGCACTGAGCCTAACACATTTTCTCCATTGCTTGTCCATATAACAAGATGCTTTGCCAGGCTGCATGAAAAGAAACCCTATCAACTTCCACGTTGATTCCTCCTTCTCCTTGCGAATGAATCCTTCAATCAAGGAGGAAGTTGCTACTCTTCAGAACTTGCCTTACACATACAGGCCAAATGGAGCTGACACTCTTGGGTTGTTTAGGGAAGTCTTTTGGCATTTAACAGCTTCTTTATGTAGCCTGAAAAGCCAGCTAATTACTGATTCATGGGGCTGAATGGGACTCTGACACTTCCAGTAACAAAGTACTATACCTTCAATGAAACATTGTCTTCTTGAATATAACAGTACATATTTGCCAAAGCATGTTTTTCTTTTCTTCTTTTTTCATCCCATCCTGGGCGTCACCAGGGACCAGATTAAATTCTTAAATGGAATGGATTAAAAAGAGACACTTGTAATAATAACAATAATATAGCAAATGCAAACTTATTGCTGCCAATTCTGACATGCTGGCAACCAGTGCATAGCTAAGCCAAGGAGGCAGTTGTATTGACATTTCATAAGACACCCTCTTTAGACCTGGAAGATTGAAATAACTATATGCCCAGTTGCTAATAGCCCCCTTTTTGACAAGGTCCTTGACAAGTTGTTCCATTCTAGGCACCCTGGGATGAAGCAGATTATCTAGATCAGCGTTCTCCAACCGTGGGTCCCCAGAAGTGGAGTTTGGTGGCACCTAGACTTAGTTGTGAACCTGGGCAGAGTCTAAGAGGTGACATGGGCAAAACCTAAGAGGTGACCCCTTGCAAATATATAGTGAACACTTAAGTAGTACAGTTGTTCAAATGCTTAACACCTGAAAGGTCTAACCTTCTTTCAGAAGGGGTCCCTGCTGTCACACTTGCTTCTCCTGCAATCACCTGTCTGGAGCTCCAGTTAGAGAGAAAACATTTGAGGAAATCTAAGCACCACTTCTCCATATAATGAATTTTTTTCTGATTGGATAAGCAGAGAGGTGAAGGGCAAAAGACTCTCATTCAGTGGAAAGGTATGACTTTGGGTGACAGGAAAAAGACTATGCCTTTGGGGGTTTGCAAAGGTTTTTTTGGGATTTCTCAGTTTCTTGTTTGTTTGTTTTTGTTTTCCAATCTCCAGTTCAGTTCTTCACATTCTGACATCAGGTTGCGATTTTAAAAAACCCCTCATGAAAATCTATCAGCATTTGAATGAGAATTTTTCCTCACATGTGCCGTTTCCCATAATAAGCACATTTTTGCAAAGCAATTTCCCTCAGTTTTATACACTTTTGTATTTTATTTTCACTAATTTATGCATTTTTATGCATATACATATGAGCACACATGAACTGGCTGGTGGACTGCATTGCAAAAATTAGTGAAGTGTGAATTCCAAAGGATTTGGTTCACATATTGTTTTGAAAACTGTGAGGTTTGCCTTTAAATGCCATTTGCCTCCTACCCCCAGCTCACATATACAAACTAGTCTTCCCTTCTCATACCCAGGGTTACAAGGATCCTCTTCCATGTTAACCAGGCGGTGGAAGCCAACAACCATTTCTGTGGTTTCAATGCCACCTTGTACCATTGCTGCAATCACTTGAAAAGGTGACGATCCTTTGATGTGCTTCCAACTGATTTTCTAGTTTAAGCTTAAAGCCTTGACGCCCTGATGCCAACATTTAATGGGCCTTTTTCTTTTTTTGCATGACAGGATGTGAAAGATGTTTTGTCACTGAGGAGCACCAGAACATTTGAATAGAGCAATTCAACAGTCTTGAACATTGTCCTAAATACAACCCGCAGTGATTCAGCAATGTGAGAAGAAAGACTGGTTTCACATATTTCTTTTCCCCCTTCAGGGCTCTGCTTTTCAACCCTAGGTTGAAGTCTGATTTTGAAATGAAAGTGAGGGCTGGGAATGAAGCTGGGGTGGTGGTGGAAAACACAGCATTAAGAACATAAGAAGAGCCCTGCAGGATCTGGCCAAGGGTCTATTTAAACCAGTGTCTTGTTTTAAACCAATGTCTTGTTCTCAAAGGAGCAACCATATACCCAGGGGACGCCTGCAAGCAGGACCTGAGTGCAGCATCACTCTCCCTACTTGTGAATCCCGGCAATTGGTAATGGGTCCAGATTTCAGTGCAAGACACTCTCCATTCTTCTAAGAAAAAAAGAACGTGAGACAAACCTGTTGGGTCAGGCCAATGGCCCATCTAGTCCAGCGTCCAGTTCTTACATTGGCCAACCAGATGCCTCTGGGAAGCCGGCAAACTGGGAGCGAATACAACAGCACTCTGCTCACCTGCAATTCTCAGCAGATGGTATTGCAGAGGCATAATGCATCTGACCGTGGAGATAGAACCACCAGCAGCCTTCTCCTTCATGAATTTGTCTAATCTTCTTTTAATGCCATCCAAGATGGAGATCATCACTGCCTCCTGGAGTGGAAGTCCTTTCTTTTATCTGTCCTGAATCTTCATAGGATGCCCATGTGTTCTAGTGTCATGAGAGATGGGGGACGGCGACTTTTCCCTACCCACTTGCTCCATATAAACTTTGATTATGGCTCCTCTTACTCATCTTTTCTCACCTCCTCCTCTTCCTCATTTTTGCCACTGCCACATTCATGCACTCTCTTCTTCTGAGCAGAGCCTGTGTCTTCTGCTTGCTTCTGTTACTGTGCATTCACTTAGAGTGGGATGGTGAACACTCTGAGACATCGAGGAGGAGGTAGAGTAGCAGCAGAGCCAATGGCCCCCACTAAGAGGCCCCTTTTTCATTGTGCCTTTGTGCCCATGATGGTGTCAGGCAGGCGTGCCAACTTGAATAAAATATTGCGGGAGGCAATGCCCATTAGCTTTTGGGGGCAGCCACCTCAAATAGTTTATTGGGGGGGCAAAGGGACCTCTGCCCCTACAAGTTGGCTCTTATGGTATCAGGGTAGTTATACATGATCCTGCTTTCAATATGGCTTCCACCTGCAAAACTTTCAGGGTGGACATGCACCTTCATTTCCAATCAGTGCATCTCCTGTAACTTTCTGTTGAAATTTTGCAACTTTTCACACCACAAATGTAATGGTGGCAGGGAAGGGGGTTGTATTGCTTTTATTGTATCTGACTGGCACAAGCTGGGCACAAGGGAAGACAGAAAGTTTGCAGTCAGAGTGAGGTATAATGGCGCTCTAATGCTCATGGATGCTTCCCATAGAATCATAGAATTGTAGAGTTCAGAGGGACCCTGAGGGTCATCTAGGGCAACCCCCTGCAATGCAGGAATCTCACCTAAAGCATCCTTGATAGATGGCCATCCAAGTTCTGCTTTAAAAGCCTCCAATGAAAGAGAGTCCCCCACTTTCTAAGGGTGTTCATTCCATGGTCAGCCATGACTGAGTACACCTGTATGCATCATGGGAGAGTTATCAATGTTTTTATCTCTGTCAATTGTCATGTGGCTGGGAGAAATGAGAAGCAGGGCTCAATCCATCAGCTTTGCCAAAAGCCCAGCTCCATCAGGTACCTCCGGAACTATGCAAACCGGTTGTTATTAGAGCAACTGTTTAATAATTGGTGCCTGAATTTGCTTTCCACGCCCCCTGCTCTTCCCTCCCTGTCCCTTTTTTTTTTAAAGAAGATATTTATTAAGAGTTTTTAAGGTATAACAAAAAATGAAAAAAAACACACATACAAAATAAAAATAGTTAAAAACACATTAATTTTCCATAGCATAACTTCCTTACACTTATTTCCCCGGACCTCCTCATACCTCCCTTCTTTGTATTCCAGTTCAATTTGTTAGTTCAGCAAATCCTTACCATTAAACTTTTACCCATTTGTGGAACCCTTTTTTTCATATCTCTTAAAGCATTACAGCTGGAAACCGCTTAGTTTCTATCAAACATCCTTCTAACATTCATTAATTTTACAATATTTCTGTAAATAGCCTTTAAATTTCTCCCAGTCTTCTTTCACCGACTCTTCTCCCTGATCTCGGATTCTGCAGAATCCTCCCTGTCCCTTTTCCCTTGTGTGTCAAGTTTTTTGTTTTTAAATCTTATCCTGCATGAAGAGAATGTCATGTTTTAATCAATTGCATATAAGCCACTCTGGGAGCCTTTTTTGGCTGAAGGGGAGGATAGAAATGTCGTAAATAAATAAGCAAATAAATAAATGTTAATGTTAATAATAATTTATTTATACTCCGCCCATCTGAGTGGCTCCAACAGAAAATTAAAAGCATAATAAAACGTCAAACATAAAAAACTTCCCTAAAAAGATGTCTTCTAAAAGTCAGATAGTTGTTTATTTCCTTGATACCTGGTGAGAGGGCATTCCACAGGGCAGGTGCCACTACTGAGAAGGCCCTCTGCCTGGTTCCCTGTAACTTCACTTCTCGCAGTGAGGGAACTGCCAGAAGACCCTCGGCACTGGACCTCAGTGTCCGGGCTGGATGAT
The DNA here is from genome assembly GCF_965112155.1 of Podarcis liolepis. NCBI lineage: Eukaryota > Metazoa > Chordata > Lepidosauria > Squamata > Lacertidae > Podarcis > Podarcis liolepis. Next base: position 25,569,021 of record NC_139570.1, on the reverse strand, counting down.
GAGGGTGGAGAAGCTCCATCAGGTATACTGGGCTGAGGCCGTTTAAAGATTTAAAGGTCAGCACCAACACTTTGAATTGTGCCTAGAAACATACTGGGAGCCAATGTAGATCTTTCAAGACCAGTGTTATATAGCCTCGCCGGTCACGAGTCTAGCTGCCACATTCTGGACTAGTCAAAGTATCCGTGTCATCTTCAAAGGTAGTCCCATGTAGAGTGCATTGCAGTAGTCCAAGAGGGAGATAACCAGAGCATGCACCACTCTGGAGAGACAGTCTGCGGGCAGGTAGGGCATCAGCCGGTGTACCAGGTTGAGCTGGTAGACAGCTGCCCTGGACACAGAATTGACCTGTGCCTCCATGGATGGCTGTGAATCCAAAATGACTGCACACCTGGTCCTTCAGAGGCACAGTTACCTCATTCAGGATCAGGGAGTCCTCCACACCCACACCCTGTCCCCCACAAACAGTACTTCTGTCTTGTCAGGATCCAAACTTGATTGTGCCTCTGTTTCTGCAAGGGTCTCAGGATGGCATACATGGAAATCTCCACCTACTGCCTTTTATCAGCACAACAAACCTGTGGTTTTAAAATAAATCTTAAGTTGATTAGTAAAAATAATTAAATACATTTAAAGATTATTTTAAAAATAGTAGTTAAAAGAATTTATTTATTTATTTCAAACATTCATAGCCCACTCTTCATCAAGTGCTATCAGTGCCAGAGTGGGGAACAAAGTAATAAAAATAAACAGAGAAAAACAATATACAAATATATAAACATGACCAATAAAGAACTAAACAATTCTATCATAAGGTAAGCAAACAAAATTAAAACATGCCAATGTCTACGTGCCTGAAAGAGTACCAGCGAAAGTGTCTATAGATGGGAATCCCAAAGTCTAGTTGCTGGCACACTTTAGAATGCCCTTTGATGACTTCGGAGTATCCTTAGGCGGTGCTACTGAAATGGGAACGTGCTTTTCTTTCGTTTAAGGCACATTTCCAGTGGAATAAGAAGCACTAAGCAAACCCTATAAAATGTTGCTTATCTCTCTTGCTCGTGGTACCTTTCATCCAGAGAGCCAAAAGGAGACAATAAATATTGCCTCAGCGGTTCCATCCCAGCTGTTGCATTCCAAACACACCAAGTACTCTGCTCTCTTCTGCCCCTGAAGGAAGTTCTTGCCAAACAGGTTTTAGGTGCATGGCCTTTTCGGCAGGCTTCATCAGTCACGTATAGACCCAGGTACTTTTCCACACTGGTCAACCTCCATTGACCTAGGAGTCTCAAGGCAGAAGAACCACATAGTGCAGAAACCAGTGCAGTGTAGTGGTTAGAGCAGTGATTCCCAAACTTTTTCAAGCCAATGCCCCCCTTGGTTCCATAAAGTTATCCTCCATGCCCCCTACCCTATAAAAAGCATTATTCAGAATAGCAGTTTGCATGACCCACTAACAACACTATAAAACTCAAAACGCTAACAATTATTTGCACATTTATTCAAAATCCAATTAAAACTGTTAAACTGATTTTTTGTGACAGTGGTGCATGTGGTCATCACCACATTTTGGAAAGAGCTTAAAGGAGTCACCCCAACATCCTGGTATAAGAGAGTGTAGTGAGCAACCCTTACTAAGAAATTAAGGCACACACTGAAGCTAACAAGAGTAATGAAACAGAAGGAGACAGAAGATGGAGAATTGTGAGACTTTATTACTCACATAAATGCATTGGAAAACAAAATACCAGCCCCAAAGGTTTATGCCAGTATGTAGACAGTATAGCAAAAGGTTCTTTTTATTTAATTTTTGTTATATTTTACAATCCACTACTACTATAAGGGAATAGCTGATGTTATACTACAAATCAGGGTGTCCCTGGGAAGAAAGTTGGTAGAGTTTGTTAGGATTTTTTGGTGTACTTATTTTGCTGTACTGTATGGAATAGAATGTTCCAAAATGCCTGACAAACAACAACAAAGAATATTAAATAAAAAATAATAATTTGACGAGCATTGGACGAAGACTTGGGAAACCAGGATTCAAATCTCCATGGATCCCATTAAGTGACCTTAGGTCAGCCATTATCTGTCTAACCTTCTATGCAAGGATGCTGTGGGGATAAAGAGCACAGATAAACAAAAGTCCTTCATCATGCAGCACATAGTTAAACCCATAGAAAGTAGTGATGGCCACCAACCTAGATGGTTTTAACAGAGGATTAGACAAATTCATGGAGGATAATCAGGCTCTCAATGGCCACAGGCTCATCAACCTCCACAGCGGAAGGCACTAATGCTTCTTAATACCATTTGCTGGGAACCGCAGAAGGGGAGGGTTCTCTTGTGCTTGGGTGATGCTCCCAGGCTTCCCATAGGCATCTGGGTGGCCACTGTGAGAGCAGGATGCTGGACTAGATGGGCCACTGACATAAGCAGGCTCTGCTTATGTTCTTAGGAGAGGGGGAGACATGTCCACACCACACTGAGCTCCTGGGAGGAAAGCTTGGATATCAGCATAGCAATCTATGATACATTTTGGACACCTGTTTGTTTGCTATGCATTTGGACACCTTTTAAGATACCACAGCCAAATTTAGCAAGGTGGTTCCTGAGATCGAGGAGCAGGCTTTCCTCTATGCTTGGATGCAGCCGACACCAATTTGAATCAAGATGGCAGACTGAGTATTTTAAAAAAATAAATAAATGTCCTGGTTTTAACCACTGACTGATTGTACTGACTTTTTGGCTTCTGAGAATTCCAGAGCAATGCTGGGAACAAAACTGCTCATAACTAATTAGAAGAAGCAAGGCGAGGGTGTAGGTAGGTCATTTGGAGCTTTAACCCATTCCTTCCCTACTGAGGCTTTAAATCCCCCTCCTTCCAGATGCAATTTTCTCAAGGGGGGAAATTCCAATTTCAGTGGTGGTGTGAGAGGGATTTCCCCACCACCACCCATGATTTCTGCAAGAGAGGAAATGGTTAAAGACCTCATCCAGGTGCTTTGCTTCTCAACCAGGACTGGAAGGGGCTGTGGCAGTAATTGTCTTAAACTATACACAGGTTTCATCCATACTCACCTTTGTTCCACATTTCTAGGCACAGGCTTTCTGGGTCTGTGAGGTGGGGTTGTTTTTTTGTGTGTGTGTGTGTTTGCCCCACCACTTCCACCATGAAAACACACTCATTACTGGCAATCCACGGAAAATGAGAATTGCTGTTTGCTCCATTTACAAAAGGTTATACAGAATCACAGAATTAAGTATGGACAAGTCCTTTGTTAAATATTTTAACACAGTTAATGTAATGTGCAATTTGGTCTGGAGCTCCTTTGGATTTAATATAGTTCCATGGCAGGATTGGACAAAGGACCACCCAGCACTACTGACCTTTTGCACCGAACATCCAAGTAGGCCAGGAGCAGTAGTGGATCACCTCTTTCAAGTTAAGGGAGCTGTGTGTGTATTGCCTGAGATCTTCAAACTTCAGAGCTGGCACTGTTCATGGAGAAACTACTTGGGACTAACTGTGGCCAAGTGAAGAACTGGATAACTGGAGAGTGGGGAAGAACTGTAACTCAGAGGTAGAGTTTCTGCCTTGCACGTAGAAGGTTTCAAGTTCAATCCTAAGCATCAGGAGGTAAGGCTGGGAGAAGCACCTGCCAGAAACCCTGGAAAGCCTCTTCCAGCCAGTGTAGTAGACAATACCGAGCTAGATGGACCAATGGTCTGACTCAATGTAAGGCATCTTCCTATGTTCCTATGTTCTTGGAAGTTATGATGGATCCACGTAAGGTGGAGAAATGCACACTCTCTATTTCAGGAAGGGCCATAGCCTGCACTGCATGCAGAAGATCCCAGGAGCTGGGAGGGACACTTGTCTGAATTACTGGAAAGCCTCTGCCAGTCAGTGTAGCAGGCAACACTGAGCTACTTGGACCAGTGGTGAAAGGTAGTTTCCTACATTCCTAAATTAGTCTTCAGTTGGATTGAAATGGAGTCCAGTTCAGATCTACAGTATCTTTATTCCTTCCTTGGTTGCTATTTCATATCTAAAACAAATTTTGATTAGAATATATTACAGATCTGCAGTGTGGTCTCCATGAAAACCCTCTCCTCTGCCATCCACATCTTCCTTAAGGAGCTCACGCCAACCTTTCAAAAAATCAGTGTTGCTATTTCAAACAGTATCATTCCTCACTGACCAAAGAGGACCCTCAGACTTTACACAGGAAATCGTTAAAATTCCTCATATTCCCAAAGCAAATCTGTTAGACCTTCATTCCAATTAGATTTTAAGGAATCTTAAAAATAAATAAATTGCATAATGCAAGGCAAAGTTTAAGAAACCACAGACTTGAATTCTCTGGCAACAGACCACCCAGGACATGATAAGAAAGTGATGTGAACTGTGTCCAAATGGGGTTCTGTTTTTGCCGCAGCTGCAGAGTGCTCCCAAGTCTGATCAGAGCACTGGCAGAGAGGTTAATGCTTTCCCTGTCCGCCATTTTCTTGCAAAAAAATACTTCCTTCCAGTTACTTTGCTCCCATCAGAAGAAAAAATAAATGGACCTAGCACTTTCCCTGCTTATGGGTAGTAAGGCAACTTTAAGAAAAACTACCTGCAGTCAAAAGGATTAAGTGCCTCTTGTTAGCAAAACCACTTAAATGGCACAGAAGGAGCCCAGAGAGAAAAGTCCTGATAACATTTTACTGAGTAAACCAAACAAAAACTGTGTGTGATTGTACTTCTTACTTCAGGCCTTGTGCATAGCAGGGACACAAGCAACCAGAGTTTTTCAGAGTTTCCCCTGAAAAAAAGCTCTGCATTTATGGCACTTTAACCATCATGAGTTCCCCCAAAGAATCCCAGGAACTGAAGTTTCTTAAGGGTGCTAGGCATAGGTGCCAACTCCCTAGGGCCCTGGGTGCCCAAGCACCCACAAAATTCCCCATGAAGGGGCCGGGCACCCAAAAATTTCAGTGCCAGGGACATGCATGCTACATGGCACCCACGGCCCCGGGCACCCACGGTCGCGGGGCCAAGGAATGTTGGTGCTAGGAATGTTAGCTCTGTGCAGGGTTCCCTTGAACAAACTTACAGTTTCCAGGCATCTTCGGGAGAAGTTGTGACAGTTAAAGTGGTAAGTTCTTAACATGTAGGGTGTGGATGTGTTACTCTTTGGTTCCGACTACTGGCTTGTCCCATGCCTCAGGATTCAGCTCAGGCCACTGCTCATGGCTGAGACCTGACAGCACCTGCCTAGGTGCTTACATCAACACCAGAGGTCCTGTTCTGTGTACCTCTGGTCACGGGGGCAGGGGGCGGGCGGGGGATAAACAGCCACTACAGAGCTTTTTCGGTTGTGGCACCTAAACTGTGGAGAACCCTCCCATGAGAAGCCCCATGGCCTCATCATCGCTTTCTTTTCAGTTTCAACAGACATTTGGGCTGCATATTAATTGATTTGGGATACAGCTGCTACTTATTTGTTTCATATTTGTTGTGAGGCTGTTTTGCCTTTTTGTGTTTTAATTGCTGTTTCACACTTGCTATATTATTTTGCCTTTAGCTGCTCTGAAGGTGTTTTTTTGGTCCAAATTGTAGGATAAAAATAGGTACAGTGGTACCTCGGGTTAAGTACTTAATTCGTTGCGGAGGTCCGTTCTTAACCTAAAACTGTTCTTAACCTGAAGCACCACTTTAGCTAATGGGGCCTCCTGCTGCTGCTGCACTGCCGGAGCACAATTTCTGTTCTCATCCTGAAGCAAAATTCTTAACCCGAGGTACTATTTCTGGGTTAGCGGAGTCTGTAACCTGAAGCGTCTGTAACCCGAGGTACCACTGTATTGAGTTTCACTCCTGTAGTCTTTTCTTCTGTCTTCTACCAGATTTATTGTTGAATTTATATTTTAATTCTAGTTCGTTGTCTTACTTTTTTGTGGGTTTTTTTTTTTAAGATCAAAAGGCAATATATAAGAATTTTAACTAAATAAAATCAAAATACATACAGGGCTAGTTTCCATATCATGCTAAACCATGATTTATTGAAACATGTATGAACAGGAAGGAGTCAACAAAAACCACAGGTTTGCATGGTCCCCCTACCCTTCATGTGCGACCAAAGTTAGGTTCCCCAAACCTCTGGAGCAGATTCTGAGGATGGACTGGGGCCTGCAGTGAAGAGGAGAGAAGGGGAAAGTTCCATTGTGCCAGAGGAAGTTTGAACTTGAGCAAAAGGGCAGTGTTTGGCCATCCATGGTTTCTGAAACTGGCTTGTTAGATTAAACAGAGTTTGCTATCAGCCAAGGCCCCTGATCTGGATAACACAGTAAACTGAGATTCAAGGTAAGTGAAACTAAAAACTGACCAAGGCTATTTATTAAGCAACTTAAAATACAGCGAGGTCATTTTCCCCAGCTGCGCTCCAAGTCACATTTTTACATTGCTGTATACATGAGGGAGGAAGCAGGGGTATCTTCACCCAATATACCGTACATTACCTGATTTGTTTCCCCATGCTTGCAACACTACTGAACCCCTATCCATGGAGCTTTCATCTGCACATGTGCTGTAATTTGTGCATGCGCAATGGCTGTCTCAAAGGTAGACACACCAGCTTAACCCTGGTGTTGAAATTTTGGGAGGTTGGATAGTTACAACGGAATGGTCTCAGGGGTGGGGTGCACATTTTTATTTATTTATTTATTTTTATTTATTTATTATTATTATTATTACTTTGTTAAAATAAATAAAATAAAATAAAATAAAATAAAAAGGGGGGATGATTCTATGCGAAAAACCACAACACTAGCCCTTAGGCCTCTTGAAATAAAAAGGTCTCCACTTGCTGGCAAAAGGTCAACAAGGAGGAATGTCCACACCAGGGGTCAGCAAACTGTTTCAGCAGGGGGCCGGTCCACTGCCCCTCAGACCTTGTGCGGGGCCGGACTATTTTTTTGGGGGGGAGGGAATGAACGAATTCCTATGCCCTACAAATAACCCCAAAAATGTGTCCTTTTATTTTAAATAAAAGGACACATTCTTCTCATGTAAAAACACGCTGATTCCTGGACTGTTTGCGGGCCAGATTTAGTAGGCGACTGGGCCAGATCCGGCCCCTGGGCCTTAGTTTGCCTACCCATGGTCCCCACTTTCCTTTCACTGTAGTATGAACTCAGTTGCAACCACAAGTGCAGTGAGGATGTCAGAGTGTAGAAGAACCCCTTCTATTTCTGTAGCAGAAATCCTGGAGCTGCCCAATTAACATGAAAGGGGAGTGTTTTAGCCACTAAGAAGAAGTCTTCTCTCTCTTTGTGCTGATCAGAGCCTTTCAGAACGAAAGGAGGTGAGTCAGCAGTGAGGATCAGTTCCTAGGGTCATTCTGCAGAACATGTGCAGGAAGAACACTGAGGATGAGTCGTTGCTCATGATCCAAAGCTACCGTAATCATTTTGGAACACCGCAAACAAAGGGTGCTTCAGTTTCAAGGGAAAGGTGTGCAAGTTCCGTGCAATGGAATTTCAAGGAAAACACACACACCAAAAGAAAATATTGGAACCCTCCAAATCATTTGCCTGTGCATTTGCACAGAAAATAGGTCAAGTTGAAAGATGGCGTTCTGCGCTGATCATTGCAACACACCCCTAAGTATAGTTACTGTATAATGATAAGACTGTTGTATAAGAAAGTTGTACAATCTTCAAAGGGGGTGTGGCTTTGAAGGGACCATACACTTCTGAATTTGCCACTACAACCCCTGGTTGTACCTTTTATGAATTGATAGATCCTTGCCTAGTCCTGATTTCTCCGGTGAAACGGAGGACACCAGACATAACAGCAGAAATAAAGAGGCAGCCAAGAAAGCCTGTCTTCTGCAAGGACATTTCAAACGTTTAAGCCACAAATATTCCGTAACATAGCTGCCTTTGTTTTGACAGAGCTGTTCCAGGAATCACCACAAGGAAGTAGTAAATTGGGAAAGACTTGTCATAAATGCTTTTACATGCAAATCCAACAGACGGTGCTTACGCTGAGGGTGTGCATATCCACATTCCACTTTCTTCCCCAACAAACAACAAGGCAGAACTACTCATGAAAGTAACACAGATTCTCTGTGACGTGGGACAGATTACGAGGCCATCAAGTATCCCAGTTCTCTCTTTTTCCAAATGCCCATTACACAGTAAGATGTAGAGATCATAGAATGATGGAATGGTAGAGTCAGAAGGGACCCTGAGAATCATCAAGTCCAAAGCCCTGCAATGCAGGAATACACAGCTGCCCCATACAGGGATCTACCCTGCAGCCTCGGCAGTATCAACACCATGCTCTAACCAACTGAGCTATCCAGTAGGTGAGTGGTGAGGAACCTCAGGTCTGTGGGCTAAATTTAGCCCTGCAGCTCTTTCTATCCAGCCCTCAAGGCCCTCTTCAGACCACACCTCCTCACTCAAAGCCACACCCCTCACTGAACCTGCTTACACTCTCCTTGATAGTTTTTGCCTGGCTGGAATGTGACCTTGGAGTCTGATAATGCCTTGGAGAATAAGAGACGGTTGCATGAATGGCTGTAGACAGTAACCTAGTTAATAAAGGTAATTTCCCCTATTAATTATTCTGCCTTCTTTTGCTTCTAGTTCTGCCCCCCACTGCTCCCCACCCACCCCGAAGGAATCGCAGAAGGGGCTGTGGCCCTCTAGCTGAAAATAGGGTCTCTTGTGAGTTTCCTTTTGAAAGTGTTAAAATAAACTGGGGGTGGTTTGGGATTGGGACTGGGGAAGAAGGTTCAATCAGAGGCAGATCTAGCACAACCTCATTTGCACTTCTTGTTTTCTTCTAAACTCACAATTTGTGGTTTGCCTCCTTTTTGGGGTGGGCAGATGAGAAACAGTGCCCTCTCCCTTTGCACCGTTTTTGCAATAGAAACCGCCCCCTCCTGAAGCTGATGTTTGCCCCACAGGGAGTTGCATGCCTGGGCAATATCAGTATGTAGAGAATAAATCATGCCTGGGGTGTGTATGCATGTGTGATCTTTCACTGGGAAATTTCCTAGATCTTCTAGCTCAGACTCTCAGTAAGAGAGAGGCATGTAATTGAAAGAGTTTGGAACCGGTGGCAGGGCTGGTGGCAGCACTGTTGAGCATTCACCAAGGCTCATACGCCTGCAGAAGGCTCCTCAGCCTGTGCCCAGAGTCTCCTGGTCCTGATAATGCTGCAGCCCCTCATTGCTGCCTCTACCTGTTCACACTCCGCACCCACCCCGACCCCTGTTTCATAGCATGCAAGAGTCAGTAGATTAAACAGCAGCCTTTACTTCTCCCACTGGGTGGTTGTGAGGACTGAGCTAAAAGGATGTGGTGGAAATAATGACAGAGGATGCCCCCATCAGAGATGGTGGCTCAAACCTCTCCCTTAACTGCCAGAACATCAGACTGCCTCAGTGGGAGAGATGGAAAGGAGGGCTCACTTAATCAGTTCTGTTGTGACCGGTCAGCTCCATCAGGTACCTCCTGCCCCAGAATTGACAGCAGGTCATTATAAGAACAACTGCTTTAAAACTGGTGTCTGAGTTGGATTTTTTCCTCTACCCTCCCCGTTCCTTTCCCCTTGTGTGTTGTGTATTTTTATATTGTAAGCCTGTGGGCAGGGACTGCCTTGTTTTAATGAATTGCATGCAAGCCACTCTGGGATGCTTTTGGCTGAAGAGTGGCATACAAATGCTCTAAATAATGGCCTAAATAAATAAGTCTTCCCCAACCCCTGGAGATGGCACTGATATTATATGCCTTTTGCATCTAAGGGTAGAAGTCCTCGATTCTGATTATGTTATTTTTTTATAATACATACATACATACATGTATATAAACGATTCCTTGCAAGATCTGCTGTTCGGTTTAAGACTTCATTACACAAGGGGTTTTTTTTCTTGTTCAATTGAACCTAAAGCAATTAACCTATTTCTTGATTCAAAACTAATTGTAATATGCCCTAATTAAAGAGGAGGACTAGCACCACAACAGCGGGAACTACTGCATTAAGTGGATGTGGCCACATCCCCACTATGCATTTAAAGCACTACTGCGCCACTTTAAACAGCTATGGCTTCCCCCACAAAATGCTGGGAATTGTAGTTTGTTAAGGGTCCTGAGAAAAGACAACTAATTCCTCTCACAGAGCTTTAATTTTCAGAATGGTTTGGGGGACTTCCGGCGAGCCGCGATCCCAGCGCAAGCAAGGGCTTGCACCGCGTGGTGAAGCCCGAGCTATTCTGAAGGATTGGGGCGACTCCAGGGCGCGGAGACCCCTCAAACTCTTTGGAAGGGTGTTCAAAGAGTCTAGTTCCCAGCACGACCGGAGAAAGGATCAAACCGGCTACCAGGTAACCCCGAGAGAGGCGACGAGAGTAGCGGAAAGATCCAGCGGGTCCGGGGAGCCATTTTCTTACCTTCAGATAGCGAAGCCCTGCGCTTGCAGGAAGAGCGGCTTGTTTTCAAAAAAAAGGAGACTCCGATATTTGCAACTTTGTGGCCAAGAGGGGAAACAAAGAAGTTTCGGAGTAGCAAAGAGAGATGAATGGAGTTCAGCGGGTGGCCGAAATCAACTAAGACACGGCAGGAACGCAGTACAAAAAGAAAGTGAGTGACTTGCCCGGGCGGAAACATAGTCTCTTTTTCGGCTTTCCCCCCCTCATGAAAGTAACGTTGTTACAAAGGGAGAAGGGGAAGAAAAGAATTTCAGAGGGGAAGGGAAGAAACCGGAAGGGTCCAGGCGAGAGGGAGAGTGGAGGTCCCTGATTTTTGGCGATTTCTGATTCTACTGGCGAGTAGGAGGCTGGGAAGGTTACAGGCAACTTCGGAAGAGAAGCCTCGCCGCCATTTGAAATAGGAGCGCAGCGTTTGTGCGGAGAAAAGCGAAATTACGATACTACGTGTCAGCGTTCTATAGAGAACTATACACTTTATCAGGAACTGTATATGGGGACAGGAGTTAGAAATGCGAACTCTGAGGACAATTTAAAGATTTGGAAAGAGTGGATGTAGATTTGGGGTGGAAGCGGGGGTTAATTGGGAGAGCTTCTGAGGGCAAAATGGAGCATGTGAGTGGCGTTTAGACCTTCTATCCTTCCTCCTCCTGGCTCTCCCCCCCTCCCCCTCTCATTAGATACCCGTTGTGTTCCCGTTCCTACCTACCCAACCCCCCTCCTTCTTTGTTAAATTCCCCGAAGTTCCTGCAATTTATGGACTAAGCGACAGGCGAACTAGAGAAGAAGCATCGGTCTCTGGAAATTGCAGTCTGCCGCTGGGAATATCAGACACCCTAAAGACTTATTTTTGAATTATAAATAGACTTTGTTTGATAAATAAGACCACGACCAGAACTGTGAGAATTCGCTACGATAATTTGCTAAGATTTAATTTCATTGCTTTGGAGTGTTATATAAGAGTTCATAGTTTATTGTTTATAACTTACTGCCCATAGATTTAAAGATTCGGTCTTTGAAAAGATAATTACGGGGTGAGAGATAAACTACAACAAGGGAAAGAAGCGAACGTAAGGAAACTGTGGGAGAGATTAAGAACGATAAACGCGGGTGGAAAGGGACGGTGGGGAAAAGGATTACATAAAATACAAGATGTCTCACACAGGAAGGAAGGGAACGAATGGGGGTAGACCTGTAGAGAGGAGAGGCTCTAAACAGGAAACGGACTTTAAGACAGACATTCTGAGGATGTTTGCAGAGATTAAACAAAGTCAAGTAAATGTTGAACATAAGTTAGAATCGGTGGACAACAGAATTGGGAAATTAGATAGAAAAATGGAGGAAACTGTGAATGAAATTAAGGGCCAAATAAAAGAAATAGCTAGGAGAACGCAGCTCACAGAAGAAGGTCTGAAAAAGACAAAGGTAGAGATAAGAGAGGTTAGAAGAGAGAAGGAGAAGATCAGAGCTGATGTGACGGAAATATGTAAGACACAGGAAGAGATAAAAGATATTATAGCAATGAACGAATTGAGGCAAAGGGAGGTAAATCTTAGGCTGAGAGCAATTCCAGAGACACAGAATGAGAATATAAAAGAAAAACTAACGAAGGAGTTAGCAGAATGGATGGGTTTGCCTGTAGAAGAAATGGCCAATAGTATACTAAACGCATTTAGAATGCGTGTTAACACAACAAAAGCAAAGAAATTTCCGGGTGATTGTCTGATTACATTTGATAACAAAGCAGTGAGAGATAGGATCCTCCAAAGGAATAGAGAAAAAAGATTGAACATAGACGGAAATTATATAATTATTTTTAAAGATGTCCCAATAAGATTGCTTAAAAAGAGAGATGCTTATAAATCTTTGGTGCAAACTCTGAGGAAGAATAGGGTGGAGTTTAGGTGGGAATTCCCGGAAGGGATAACATTTACATATAGAGGTAAAAAACATAAGTTGATAAACCCTGAAGAAACCGGGAAATTCCTTAGGAAATACAAGGAACTTAAAGCGGAAGCTCAAGAGATAGGAAGAGTGGAGGGAGCCTTTCCAGAAGAATTACCAGAAGAATTAAAAGTGTTGGAGGAGGGGGAGGGGGGGAGGATGAGTCGGAGGAGGGAGAGGAGAAAGAAGAGGAAACAGAGGATCCAGAAAATATATAACGGATAGAAAATTTCAAAAATAACAAAAGGTTAATATACGGGCTATGGGGTTAAAAATCAGGAGTTGGAATGTTAACGGGATGAATGATAAAAGAAAGAGAAATAAAATTGAACAATGTCTAAAGAGGAAAAACCTGGATGTTATCTGTCTCCAGGAGACACATGTGGCCAGAAAGCACAGAAAAGTGCTAATCAACAAACGGTTGGGAAATGAGTATGAAGCCCTGGATAGGGTAAAAAAAAGAGGTGTGGTATTGTACATCAGTAATAAGATAGAAGCAAAAATAATGTTTAAAGATGAGGAGGGGAGGATGATAGCGGTAAACATCAACTGGCAGGGAGAAAAAATATTGTTAGTGGGGATATATGCTCCGAATGGCAGCAAAACTGAATTCTTCAAGAAACTAGAAGAAAAATTAATGGAATATGCTGACCAAAAAATAATTCTAATGGGGGATATGAATGCAGTCGTCTCACTTGAGATGGATAGACTTAGAGATGGAGCAAACAAAGATGGGAAGTTGCCAAAATCTTTTTTCTCTATGGTGGAAAACTGCGGATTAGTAGATATCTGGCGCTTGAGATACCCGTTAGAAAAGCAATTCACCTTCTATTCAGAACCCAACCAATCCTTCTCTCGAATAGATCAGATCTGGATTTCTAAAGAAATATGCCCAAGAATTAAAAATATAGAAATAAAGCCAAAAGTAATCTCAGATCATAACCCACTAGAGATGGAATTGGACAGCTATGAGAAAAGATCTTATAGATGGCGATTAAAAGATTACCTGTTGGATGATCAAAAGGTGGTGGAAATGGCAAAGAAAAAATTGACGGAATACTTCAAGGATAACTGGGGCAAAGGAACGAAAGAAAGTATAGTCTGGGATGCTAGCAAGGCGGTCATAAGAGGATTTTTCATTCAACAGAATGCAATAAAAAACAGGAACAGAGAAAAATAAAGAGGAAATTCTAAGACAAATAATGATAAATGAACGAAAACTAGTTCAGAAACCTAACTGTACAGAAACAAAGGAAAGAATAAAAATTCTTCAAACCCAGTTTGCCACAATAATAAATAGGGAGGTGGAATGGAATATAAAAAGACTTAAACAAAGGAATTTTGAACATGCTAATAAACCAGGTAAATGGCTTGCCTGGCAAATTAAAAAAAGGAAAGAACAAGGGATAGTTAATAAAATAATAGTAGAAGGGGAAGAAAGAACAGACCCTAAAGGAATAAGGAGTGAGTTTATGAGTTTCTATGGCAACTTATATAATGACCAAGAAAAGATAGAACAAAGGAAGATAGAAAGATACCTGAGAGATAAAGGGGGACAAAAAATTCCACTGGAGGGAAAACAAAGACTGAATACACCTATTGAAAACAAGGAAATAGAGGAGATAATAAAAAATTTGAAGAGGGGAAAAGCCCCAGGCCCAGACGGGTTCACGGCAGGCTATTATAAGGAAATGAAATCAGTCCTAGTGGAACCCCTGAAAAAGACAATGAATATAATATTAAAGAAAGGGGAAATCCCGGAAACCTGGAAAGAGGCGTTTATTACATTCCTACCCAAACAAGATTCGGACCTAACCCAAGTCAGAAATTTTAGACCAATCTCATTGTTGAATGTAGACTATAAGATATACGCAGGAATCCTGGCCAGAAGATTAAAAGATGTACTGGCAGATGTTATTCATAAGGATCAGGCGGGATTTCTGCCAGGTCGGCAGATGAGAGACAACATAAGACACATTGTGGACATGTTGGAATTCCTGTCTATTAGTTTTAACAAACAAGTTATAATGATGTTCATTGACGCCGAAAAGGCGTTTGACAATGTGGTATGGAACTTTATGTTGAGTAACCTGGAGCACATGGGTGTAGGTAGTGACTTCTACAATGGGGTGAAAGCAATATACACGGAACAGAAGGCCAAATTGATTGTAAATGGAACAATAACGGAAGAGATTGAGATAAGGAAGGGAACAAGGCAAGGATGCCCTCTCTCTCCGTTATTATTTATAACAGTGTTAGAAACCCTCCTAAACTCTATAAGGAAAAATGGTAATATAAAAGGGGTGACTCTAGGTCAGAACGTTTACAAAACCAAGGCCTTCGCGGATGACTTAGTAGTGATGACGGAAGAGCCATTAACATCAATAGGAGAGATAATGAGAGAGATAGAAGCATTCGGAAAGGTGGCTGGATTTAAATTAAATAAGACGAAAACAAAGATGATATATAAAAATGTGGACCCAAAGACAACAGAATTAATCCAACAGCAATGGCAGATAGGGAAGGTAAAGAAAGTTAAATATCTTGGCATCTGGATAACATCTAAAAATATGGATCTTTATAAAAATAACTACGAGCCGGTATGGAGGGAAATAAGGAAAGACTTAGAGAAATGGGGACGTCTAAAATTATCTTTATGGGGAAGAATAAACACGATAAAGATGAATGTTTTACCAAGACTGATGTTTCTGTTTCAGTCCATACCTATAATAAAAGGAAGTAAGACTATAAAAGAATGGCAGAGAGTAGTTTCGAGGTTCATATGGCAGGGCAAAAAGCCCAGAATCCAATTCAAATTGCTTACAGATGTAAAAGAAAGGGGGGGGGGGGGTTCGCGCTGCCAGATCTTATGCTATACTATGAGGCGACATGTCTAAGTTGGCTAAAAGACTGGGTCAATTTAGAGAATACGGAATTACTTGATCTGGAGGGTTTCGATAACCATCTTGGCTGGCATGCCTACATGTGGAGAAGTGAAACGAAAAAACACAGGGGATTCAGAAATCATATCTTTAGAGGACCGATAATAGAAGTGTGGGAGAGATATAAAAACATACTAGAACCGAAAACACCCCATTGGTTAGCACCACTCGAAATAATAAATAGGAAAACCATCAATATGGGAGGTAACCGGGTAACATACAACCAACTAGTAACTAAAGTGGATGGGAAATGGAGAATTAAACCCTACGAGACGATTAGAGAATACGTATACGATTGGTTTAGTCACCAACAGATTAACCAGATGTTTAGTAGAGACATCAAAGAAAGAGGGTATGTAGACAATGACTCAAAATTCCAGACGGAAATAATAAACAGTAAGGTGAAAAATATATCTAAAGCATATAGGATGCTGTTAGACTGGAATTTGGGAAACGAGGAGGTGAAATCAGTGATGATTTGTTGGGCAAAAGACGTAGGCCACAGTATACAATACGAGGATTGGGAAAGACTATGGAAAGATGGATTGAATTTTACAGCGTGTACGGCGATAAAAGAAAACGTTATGAAAATGTTTTATAGGTGGCATTTGACACCTGTAAAACTCTAAAAAATGTACAAGGTTAGCAAAAAGTGTTGGAGATGTAAAGACGCAGAGGGCACGTTCTACCACATGTGGTGGGAGTGCGGGAAGATAAAACAGTTATGGGAAAAGATATATACAGAACTGAAAAAAATATTAAAGTACACGTTTAAGAAAAGACCAGAAACTTTCCTATTAGGAATATTACAACGAGAGATAAGAAAGGAGGATTGCAGAATGATATACTACGCGACTACGGCAGCAAGGATCTTAATAGCTCAAAGATGGAAACAGGAAGAAACCCCAACAGTAGAGGAGTGGAGAAGCAAATTAACAGAATATGCAGAGCTAGATAAATTAACGGGAAAGATCAGATATATAAAAGATCAAGTGTTTATCAGGGACTGGGGAAAATATGCAAACTATCTGGAAAACATCAGTGATGGGCAAATAACGCTAAGGGGGTTTAGAGAAGTATTGTGATAGACTAAGGTTATTGTATAAGGAAAATAGAGATCAACAATGGATATAATGACAATATAAAGGATGAAACGTGTGACCGTACTTATTGACTTCGTATGATTCGCGGTCAGGCTGAAGGAAGTCCCAAAACAAAGAAATATGTTATGAAAAAACTATGGAAATAAGAATTTTGTGTGCTCTTTTTGTTTGTTGTGATTGAGAATTTTTGTATTTTTCTTTGTATGTTTGTGTTTTGTTGATTATCTGTGTGCATGTTGTTTTTGTGGAATAAAAATAAAAAGAATTTGAAAAAAAAAAATAATTTTCAGAATGGTTTAGCAGTTAATCCCTCTTCCCAGGGAAAATCCTTTTTGGGAAAGCCAGGGAAAGTGGGATAATAGTACCTTATATGTATGGTGCAGATGTAGCCTAAACATCAGAGCTGAGCCAGGATCCAGGAGCCAAAAGTTGTGCTAGGAGTGGTGGCGGTGGTCAGTATTAAGGGATCAAATTAGGAATCAGAACCAAGTAGGAATGGAGAAGGATGGCATTTTGGCCTGCATATTGGTCTGCATATCAATTTGTAATTATTCTTCATATTTCACCCTTCTCTGAGTTTTGTGGGTTAGCGGAGTCTGTAACCTGAAGTGTCTGTAACCTGAAGCATATGTAACCCAAGGTACCACTGCTGTAAAGCTCACCAAAACCCAACAGGCTACTATTACAGTGGTACCTCGGATTAAGTACTTAATTCGTTCCAGAGGTCCGTTCTTAACCTGAAACTGTTCTTTACCTGAAGCACCACTTTAGCTAATGGGGCCTCCTGCTGCTGCCGTGCCGCCAGAGTACGATTTCTGTTCTCATCCTGAAGCAAAGTTCTTAACCCGAGGTACTATTTCTGGGTTAGCGGAGTCTGTAAACTGAAGCATATGTAACCTGAAGTGTATGTAACCCAAGGTACCACTGTATAAGCGCTTATGCACCAACACTGGATGCCGATGAAGACATTAAAGAAAAATTTTACTCTCAGCTGGATACCGTCCTATCAGAGACACCTAAGGTAGATAAAATTATCCTCCTGGGTGATTTTAATGCAAGAGTTGGGCAAGATTTCTGGGGCCTGGGACAATTGGGAAAGAAGGAGTTGGCAACAGCAACCAGAATGGCATCTTACTTTTGACAATATGTGTATCGCACAACCTTGTTATTACCAACACACTCTTTCGACAGAAAAATAAATTTAAAACTTCATGGAGGCATCCTCGGTCAAACCACTGGTACCTCTTAGACTATGTTATTGTCCATGCTAAAGATCGCCATGATGTGCTCCTTACCAGAGCTATGACGAGCACCGATGACTGCTGGACAGATCACCGACTAATACACTCCACAATAGCTATCAAGATTATACCTCAACACAGGCGTCAAGGAAGGAACCCAAGGTGCAAAATGAACACTCAAGCCCTTCAAGATCCCATTAAGCGGGATTGCTTCCAAATGACTCTTAAGGACCATCTGCTTTCAGAATTCCCTGATAATATCAAGGAACACTGGACCAAGCTAAAAACATCCATTATTGCAGCCTGTGAACAAACTATAGGATAACAAACCAAGAAACACCAGGACTGGTTTGATGAGAATGACAGTGAGATTGAACACATGATTGACAAGAAAAGGAAGGCCTTTCAGATCTGGCAAAGAGATAGAAACTGCGCCACTAAGAAAAAAAACCTATGTCAACACTAAGGCTGAGGTTCAAAGAAGAACCAGAGAACTAAAAAACACCTGGTGGATAAAAAAAAGCCTCAAGAGATCCAGCACTTAGCTGACACTCATGATGCACAGAGTTTGTTTAAAGCCACAAAGACCATCTATGGCCCAATAAATCATGGCATATGCCCCCTACGCTTAGCATATGGTACCAAACTTCTAAAAAATAAAGAAGCTATTACACTGTGCTGGAAAGAACACTACCAACATCTCCTTAACCACAACTCCCCCATAGCTGCTGAGGTCCTCTCACAAATTCTGCAAAAACAAGTTAGAGATGAGCTTGCAGTATCTCCAAATCTGGGAGAGTTGTGTACAACTATTAACCAAATGAAAAACAACAAATCCAGTGGACCTGATGGGATACCTGCTGAAATATTCAAAGTGGGTGGAATTGAACTTACCCAACAACTTCACAAGCTCATAGAAAAAATCTGGGAAAGAGAAGAGATCCCAGCAGACTTTATGGATGCCAAAATTATCAATCTCTTTAAAAAAGGTGAGAGAACTGATTGCAGAAACTATCAAGGCATCTCTCTATTAGCTGTGGCCAAAAAACATGAAAACTGTGGTACCTTGGTTCTCAAACTTAATCCGTTCCAGAATTCCGTTCCAAAACCAAAGTGTTCCAAAACCAAGGTGCACTTTCCCATAGAAAGTAATGCAAAATGGATTAATCCGTTCCAGACTTTTAAAAACAATCCCTAAAACGGCAATTTAACATGAATTTTACTATCTAACGAGACCATTGAGCCATAAAATGAAAGCAATAAACAATGTACTGCAGTCACACAATCAATCATCTGGTATCTGAAGAAGTGTGCATGCACACGAAAGCTCATACCAATAACAAACTTAGTTGGTCTCCAAGTTGCTACTGGAGGAATTTTTTTATTCTGAATCAATCAATCAATCAGTAGCTGAACTGGGTTCCACACAGTCACAAAAACAAAACAAAAAAGAGCTGCAAAAACGCAAAATAAAGAGCAAAAGCAGACAGACCTCAGTGTAACACTCAAAACGGAAGTGCGGCACTCAAACTGGAAGTGTAACACTCAAAACGGAGCACGTTCAGTTTCTGAAAAAAGTTCGCAAACTGGAACACTTACTTCCAGGTCTGCAGTGTTTGGGTTTCAAGTTGAGTACCAAGGCATTTGAGAACCAAGGTAGCACTGTAATTCTTGCATACTGTACACTTTATTGTAAATATATTATAGACAAATCATACGCTGATATACTCCGTTTTTTAAATAACAAGCATATACAGTGGTACCTTGGGTTACAAACGTTTGGGTTACAAATGCTTCAAGTTACAGACTCCGCTAACCCTGAAGTGGTACCTCGGGTTAAGAACTTTACCTCAGGATGAGAACAGAAATCGTGTGGTGGTTGTGGCGCGGTGGCAGCGGGAGGCCCCATTAGCTAAAGCGGTACCTCAGGTTAAGAACGGTTTCAGGTTAAGAATAGACCTCAGGAATGCATTAACCAGAGGTACCACTGTAAACTAAACACAACAGTGCATATAACTCCCTAAAAATTCTCACCTATTAATTTAGGGCTCATCCAGATATCCCTTTTGCACTGGACTTTCCAGCCTTTAATACTCCATATCCATGTCGGTTTTTTTATTTTTGTCCCGGCCCTTTCCCCAGGAAAACCTGTGTTTTACCACTGAATTGGAGCAAATGGAAAAATCCAATTGCTGTTTGCTCCAATTCAACAGTAAAATACGGGTTTTCCAAAGAAAAGCACCAAGACCAAATACACAAAAAAGTTTAAAAACTTATACTCTTACAACCAGTAATTTTAGAGTTGTCAAGAACAGAATCTTTCAGCTATCAAAGGCCTTGGTCCACCAGGAATTTTTAAAAAAATTCCTCCTAAAAGAGACAGATGTAACTCACCAGGGAGGGTGTTCCACAAATGGGAGGGGGCTGCTACTGAGAAGGCCCTGTCATGGGTCAGCAGCAACTGGGCAGCATATTATACATATTAATACGTATAAAATATTATATACACACAGAGAGTATTCTTTGCATATAATTTTGTGTATAATTTTCCATATAATAATTTTTTAAAAAACAACAACAACCTGATAATTCACTGGAGGCTCCTGCACAAGCTCAATGCAAGAATCAGTCCAGTGCATCAGGTTAGAATGGCCAAAATCCATGCAGGAATCCATTTATAATGGATGTTCCATCTCTAGTCTACGGTGCATGAGGACTATTAGAACACACGAGGCTCAAGTTTGTACACAAAAGCCCCCAAACTGCTTCTCATTATTAGTATTTGCTATAAGAAAAAAACTGCTCCTTATGGAGTACCTAAGAGCCCATATAGAGTCCTTTTGTAGGTTCTCTATCGGTAGGAGAAAATTACAGAGGCCAACCAGAGAATATTTAGAAGGAAAACAGGTAGTAAGCCTGATCTTTATTAACTGTTGCAACAGGGTGCTCACAACCATACGCAGGAGGCAGGAAGGACCCCGAACAATGGTGTGCAAGCCCTTATATAGACATTTGAAATTGCCCACCCTGGAGCCCAAGACCACCCCTCCATACATCATACATACATCAGAGAAGGGGCGGTCTACAACAGAATCCTGTCAGGCAGGAAACCTGTTAATGGGTTTACCTGGATATTATTTTGTGATGATAACTACTTAATTCCTGAGTCCAGGTCACAGGCTCACCCTATTCATATCTTAAATGTGCCCTTAAGGCAGGATTTGTGAGTAAAGAGACAACGTGGAGGTTTTATTCATTTCTTCCCTCCTTGCAGAGAAACATTTGAGGTCAATTTGGGAGAGACAAAATGGTTTCAGGGCCTTTTCCCTGTACTGTTTCAGACATGCAGTTTATATATTTATGTATGTGTTTGCTTGGTACATTTTTTATATATCTTAGACCTTATAATTCTCATAACATTATTATTATTATTCTTCCCTGGAGAGAGCTCTTCCCGGATCTCCCTGACCTTAAGTTGGAATCCATTTCCTTGGGATAGTCCCCAGCTTTCCCGTTAAGGGCTGTGAATAATCATACCAGGCTCCTTTGGATCATGGAAGACCTTGCTTGATCCTGGATACCCTGCCTCACTTGCTCCAGTGTGAATTCCCTAGCCTACAATGATACTACCAAGAAGTTCAGAGAAGAAACAGCGAGTGTGTTCATAGTGTCTATCCCTGTCTTCCAAGCATCCTGGATTTACCCGAAAAGTATGTTGTTGGCTGGCTTTCTCCTCTTCCCATGCTCCTTGAGCTTGCCACTGATTCAGTGGCCCTACCAGTGCTTACTATGTGCGCAGTGCTTTTTACACATGCTGTTTCATTTATAAGATCATACAAAGAATTCCTGCTAAATGTTTCTTGAGAGGCTGCCTTATCCCTTATATTCCCAGCAGCATACTGTGGCCTGCAGCAGAGCTTCTCCTTCATGTTCAGAAGATCTCAGAAGCCAGCTCCACCACAGTAACTCGGAGCAGGGCTTTCAATGTGGCTGCCCCTGTTCTGTGGAACAGCCTCTCTGTAAAGATACAGCAGGCACTTGCTGTCTGCGCCTTCCAGAAACAACTGAAACATTTTTGTTCCAACAAGCTTTCCCAGATGTATGAATAGATCTCTGACATAGGTGTCTACTTTGTACTGTTTTCAATTTTAGCTGATATTATTTTCTGCATTAACAGAAACATGAGCATGTAAGGTAATAATATGATATAATATATTGTATAAAGGTGCAAAGCCCTTCTTTCGCACCCTGTGAAACATACTGTATATACTCAGGTATAAGCCGACTTTTTCAGCACATTTTTTATGCTGAAGAAGCCCCCCTCGGCTTATACTCGAGTGAGGGTCCTTTTGGGCTGCTGCTTCCTCCTCTGCTTTTGCCGCTGGTGGCGGCGGCCCTTTTGGGCTGCTTGTTCTTCCTCCGCTGCTGCCGCCACCACCACCAGGTTTCTGGTGAGGTGAACCGGCTTATCCTCGAGTCAATAAGTTTTCCCAGTTTTTTGTGGTAAAATTAGGTGCCTCAGCTTATATTTGGGTCAGCTTATACTTGAGTATATATGGTAAATGCGCAGAGTTTTTTAAAAACTGGGCAACGCGGCGCTACGCACCTGTGACTCCCGAGCCTTCCCCGATCTCCTGCTCCTTTTCTCCTGTTTTGACAGATTGGGGGAGGCTTGGGAGTTGCGGGTGGGCAGCTGTTGCCCAGGTGCAAAGCCCTTCTTTCACACCCTGTGAAACATAAATGCACAGAGTTTTTTTTAAAAACAGGGCAATGGCTGGCTGGCTGCAATTCCTGAGCCTCCCCCGATCAGTCAAAACAAAAGAGGAAGGAGATCTGTACCACCGGACGTCCCCAGTTCCCCTTCGGCAGTGGCAGCAGCAGTGGCAATCAGCAACTTGGAGCCAGCCTGATAGCGCAGTTGGTTCTGGCTGGCTTCAGGAGCTGCTCACTGCCGTGGCACCCACCATTTTTCCTCACTGGAAGTCCCCATATGATGTGTTGCGCACAAGACATATAATATGGGGACTTCCAGCGAGGAAAAATGGCGGGCACCACGGCAGCAAGCAGCTCCTGAAGCCAGCCAGAGCCAACTGCGCTACCAGGCTGGCTCCGGGCTGCCGAGGCTGCCGCTGCCACTTTTCCCGGGAACAGATTTGCAAATCTGGGGACATTCCAGGGACAGAATTTGTCCGGGGACAGATTTGCAAATCCGGGGACGTCTGGTAACCCTAGCTTAAGAACAGTTTTAGGTTAAGAATGGACCTCCAAAACGAATTAAGTTCTTAACCCGAGGTACCACTGTACCACAATTTACCATAACCAAAGAAGTTGTCCTGAACAGATATGCGAGCCTCTGTTCCCTGCACTCACCTAGCTGCTGCACAGGAGAACAATAGTTTTGTGTGTGCGAGCAGAAAAGGCTAGATGCTGACAGATGGGGGGAGAGATATGTGTTTGCTCTGTGTTGGACTTTGGGACTTCCCTGAAAACCAAAAGGGGAAGCAAGATCTAAGGGAATGTTAATGCTGCGACCGCCTCCCTCCTATGTTCAGGTTGCATATATGTGTAAATCAACCCATATATCCTAAAGACACCACAGTCTCTGCTGAGCTTCATTCCAAGGAAACCAAGCCCTGGGAAAGTGTTTGAAACCACTGGAGTCTCTTGCCTCTCGAAGATTGGGGTGGGGTGTAACAATGCAACAGAAGGAGCTGAACCTACAGTATAGCATACTGGGACATATGGCCAAACTCAGTAGCACCCTGAGGATTGCAGCTGTACAACATTTTTAAGGAAGCTATTGCCCCTCTGCAAAAAAAGAGCACAGTGAAGACTGAGCAGGCCCAGTAGCTATGCAATATTGAGTGTGTAAGCAGGGTCATGAAGGCAAATGTCCTGTCCTGCAATATATGAAATACATAAACAAAGCACCTGTGTTTAGACCCCAATGAACACAGTAGGGTGTACTGCATCAAAGCCAACGTGTTTAGCATTGCAACACACACAATGTTTAGCTATGAATATAGAGACCTGATTTGTTGTAGTAGTTTTCTTTAGTGTCAAGAAGTTCAGTGCACATTTTTGGAACCTACTGCTCTGAGATATGGCAGGAGAAGAGAGAAATCTTTCTAGGTGTGATACACTGAGCTTGTGTATGACTGACCTACAGACTAATAGAACTGTACAGAGATATCCTGTCACCTCACAAATTTAGCAGGGTGTAAAAGGGCATGGCTGACTGTGTCAACTGATTCATTTATCTGTTACTGGCAGTGTTTGGGGGGGGGAAGACTTCACTGCTGTAACATTCTGTACTTTAAAGGTCACAGGGAACAGGACTCTGATAAATCAGGTTTGACAACCACACAGTGAGTCAATGATAACAAAACAGGACGCCTTGAAATGAGTAAATAGTGAAGCAGAGCAATAGGAATAACTAGAGTTCTAGATTATACTAGATGGGTTAGCTGTTGGGAGAAGGGTAAATGTTCTAAAAATCAGATGTGGCATTGTGAGTTAGGGCTTATTCACATGTACATTTCTTCCGCTCGTTTCTGGCACAGTGTGTGATTTAAAGTTCTGCGTCCGACTGCCCCCTCCTTTTTTCTTGTTTCTTTTTGCTCCAGAGCTTTCCCGGCTAAAACCTGCTCTTTAAAACTCAATTGAAGCAAACATCAATCTTCAGAAAACCTGAATTGACGTATGTTCTGATTCAGCTTTAAAGAGCGGGTTTTCACGGGGAAAGTTCAGGACAAACCAACCAACCCACCTGGACATGAAGTATTCAGGCAGAGACTTCTGCCTGCAAAGAGTGAGGCAAAAAGTTAGTGTGGATAAGCCCTTAGTGTCTGATCCTGATGGCAGGTTGCCTTCACACATGTGAACCTTACTTTTGCCTATGATTAGCCTCAGAGACTCTGTCTGCAGGCCTACATAAGATCAGCCCAAAGACTCATCTAGTCCAGCATCCTGTTCTCACAGTGGCCTGTAATGTTCTGTTGTGGGTGCTGTGTATTAAAGAGCACACACACACTGAGATTACTAACAAATAACACTTTACTTACGTTCATACACCTTATACAGCTCTAGTATCACTAACACAAACTAGTGAGATAAACAATAACAACACTTACATCAGCACTACCAGATCATGTATGTTACATGGCTAACCAGATACCTCTGGGAAGAGAAAAGGTAAGTGAGAGATGGCACAATAGAAGTCTATAAAATTATACATGGCATGGAGAAAGTGCACAGATAAATGTTTTTCTCCCACTCTCCTGAGACTAGAACTTGCAAGACAGACTAAAGAAAGGTCTTGTCCACACGGTGCAAAGTTAAACCATGAGATTATTCTCCACAGGAGGAAAAGATGGTCACCAACTTAGATGGCTTTAAAGAGGATTAGAAGAAGAAGAAGAGAAGAAGAAGAAGAAGAGTTTGGATTTGATATCCCGCCTTTCACTCCCTTTAAGGAGTCTCAAAGCAGCTAACATTCTCCTTTCCCTTCCTCCCCCACAACAAACACTCTATGAGGTGAGTGGGGCTGAGAGACTTCAGAGAAGTGTGACTGGCCCAAGGTCACCCAGCAGCTGCATGTGGAGGAGCGGAGACGCGAACCCGGTTCCCCAGATTACGAGACTACCGCTCTTAACCACTACACCACACTGGCAAATTCATGGAGCAAATGGCTACTAGCCATGATGGCTATGCTCTGCCTTCACAGCTGGATGCAGCACTGCTTCTTCTGAATGCCAGTTGCTGGAAACCACAGGGCAGAGGAGATCGCTCTTGCACTCATGTTCTGATTGCTGGCTTCCCACAGGCATTTGGTTGGCCACTGTTGACAACAGGATGTGAAGTAGGTGGGTCATTGGTTTGATTCAGCAAAATGCCTTTATGATGTTTGTTTTATGATAAGATACATTTAGAATACTGGACTTTTGAGATAAAACACACATTTTAATAGATATTTTGTGACAAAATACTTATTATTTATTTATTTTTATGTGATAATACATATGCATTTAGACAACACTTATTGCCCAGATTTAAACAAACAAACAAATAATACAAGTTGATACAGAAACAGAATGATAAAGACCAAAGAAATAGATATGTGTGTGTATTTGTGTGCAGATACTCCTATTTACCCAAGCATTTGTTCTTAACTGGGTTCATATGGCATGATGATAGCTATGCCTTTTTGGGTGTTCATTTTTGAATAGGGGTAGGAATAGTCATTTTTGTAATACTGCAGCACGAACATTTTTAGTAAATAATGTTATTATGTCCTTTTGATGTTCGTTTTAAAATTTTACATTTGTATGCCCTCCTCTCTAAACTCTACTTCCGCCTCTGATTCTGGACTTTCCTCTGCCACAGAAAACCCACTGCTCATTAAACCCTGTTACCTCTTCATCTTCCAACACTGCCCAACACTGACCAGCACACCCACACCCCGGGTGAGGAATGGTGGGTGGGAGTGCGAATGAAAGAACCCATCTTTCAAAAATTTGACTGGGATTTTTTTCCTTCTCTGCCCATGTGCCTGTGTCACCCACAAAAAACACCCTGCTCCCCAAAGTATGGAAAGTCGTTTGCAATTCTGTGTGTAGCTTACAGCAGAAAAGCAGGAAGTATCTTGTACTAGGACAGTGGCTATCAGTGTGATGCTCATGAGCACCAGTGTACCTGTGAGCATCATCTATGGAAGTCTCAGTAAATCCCTCAATATGCAAAAGACTGTTTGATCTTCCTGCTCAGTTCCCATTTGCAATGGCTCAACCTCTTTTGCATTGAAACCCCCCACCCTCCCTAAACATGCCTACATGTCACTGGATGCCTGATTTGGATGTTCACCCTTCTTTCTGTCTGTGAACCACCCTGAGACCTCCGGTTATAGGGCGGTATATAAATAATAATAATAATAATAATAATAATAATAATAATAATAATAGGGAGGGATGCAAAGAGCTTCTCTCTGTGGAGAGCACAGCAGTGCCCTTTATCCTCATTTAGATGTGACAGCCATTACGCCACACTCCCCATGGTCCCAAATGGCCCACGGCAGTCTTTTTGTGAAGGGTGCCCCAGCACTTTCTCAAAATTTCAAAAGTTCCCACTCCTCCAAAAAGCTGGCAACCCCTGCACTGAGAACTCTCAGTCTTTAGGCCTCCTATTATCATTTATAGTTTCTCTCAGTGCCTCCTAAGAATTTGAGTTCCTGCATTACACTCATTTTGTCCTTAGTAGAGGAAACTGGCTCTGTCTCTCAAATAATCATGAAAGTGCACAATTACCTCCATAATCCTGTCTTCCTAGTTGTCTGTTAGGAGTCACAAAGCCATAGCATTTTCATGCAAAATTGGGGCTTTTTTGAAATTATTTTTGCACACATTGCAATATCAAAATGATGGGCCAATTTGAAGCTGTGGTATCTATTATACAGAATCCTTGTGATAATCACTTCACTTCTTTATTACAATGGGAATGACAGCAGGCAGGAAGTGACTGTACTTGGGCGCAGATGTATCCAGATGCAATTTAGTGCTTTGACTGAATTAGTCAGAGATCTTAGCTAGTTTTGAGCATGCTGGAAGATCCCACTGTTATTCAGAGCGCAAACAGTTCCAGAAAATGATTTTATTGGCTGAATCTTTAGAGATACATAGGATCCGGTATCATTTTGGTAATAATCAAGGGGAGAGAACAGCAAAAAAACAGACCCCCCCTTTCCTTCTTCCATGCTCACAATTACAAACAGAGTTTAGAATTACCATGTCTAATCATTTATTTAATGTGGATTAATTAATCAAATGGCAGCACTCTTGACACTATGGCGATATGTGTAAGTTGGGGCCAGCCCAACATTAGGCATAGTGGGGTGGCAGACCTGTGTGTGCACCACTTGGTCTGCCTCTGTGCCCCCGTAAACTAACCTGCTGTCCTCAGGTGTGGTGCTGAATGAACCTAAGAGGAGCCTATGGTACCCTGCTATTCTGAAGACAAGAAAGCTTAATTAAGAAGCTGATTTCTCCAGTCACTCCCAGGCCTGCAGGATAACAATAGTAAAAAAAGCTAGCGAGATTTGCAACAAAATGTTGCAGTGTGCAGGGCTCCTGTTCTGGATTCCACCCACGCATGCTCTTTCCCAGAACAATCCATTCCATTCCCCCCCCTCCAGTTTTCTATTCCCTCCTCCAATAGTCAGTTAGTGCATTCCATGGCCACTGAGCATGCTCAGTCCTAATTGGCTGTTTTTGGGTTCCCTACCAACTTAGATTTTGCTTTCAAAAGGTTTTGTTTTTGTTTTGTTTTTGGTACTTCTGCAGGCCATGGGGTTGATCCAAGCCTGCTGATACCTTCCTCGTGTGCATGGATGGTCCACAGTTTACTAGTTTAAATTAACAGTTCACTTTTAATATGTATCAGGCACAGTGCTCTCCAGATGTTGCAGACTGCATTGTTTTAAAATGTATTTTTTCAAAACAAAATCACATTTCTGTATACATTTTATCCTACAATGTGCATTTTGTACGCAATTCATTGATGGCTACACACTTTCACAGTAAGAGGCGTCTGAATACCAGATTCCAGAAATTTCAGGAGGGTAGAGTGCTCTGGGACCCAGTCCTGCTTGCAAGCTTCCCATAGGCATCTGGTTGGCCACTGTGAGAACAGGATACTGAACTGTGTTGGGCCACTGGCTACAGGGCTGTTCTTAAGTTCCTATGAATGTGATTTATTTATTTTTAACTGCACCGGAAAATTCAGAGGAAGTGTGAAAACCGTAGTATACCTGCACTTTAATGCTCTTTTTAGTCTGGGAAGGGCAAAGCAGGAACATAGGAAGCTGCTTCATACTGAATCAGACTGTTTGTCCATCTAGGTCAGTACTGACTGGCAGACTAACTCACTGTCTACTGACTGGCGACATCTCTACAGAAATCTTTGCCATCCATACCTGGAGATGCCCATTCAAAACCCAAGACTCCACTGTAGCAGGTACCTGGCACTGCAAACCACCTCTCTCATTCCCTGCATCCCACCCTCTGCCCATGAAAAAATACTCTCTATCAAACTCCTCATCCTGGCCCCACTCCACCCTCTGCCTGTGTCCCCCAGTAACTGTTGCTCTCACTCTTGGCTCCCCTCCTCCACTGGACTCACCCTCTGCCGGCACAGTTTGGAGGAGGAAGATGAGGAAGAGCTTGAATATGTGAAAAAAGATGCTCCGTTTGAAGTTCAAACAAGACAGGGGACTCTTTTCTCCGAAAGAAAAGGACAGTCAAGTTTTTCTAGGGACAGGTGGCAACCCTATAGACTCCCTTATAAGCTCTACTTTCAATGAAGGTTTAGAATTTGAGCAAGGTCATAAATTCATGAATTTAGCAAGGGCAAGAAATAATGCTTGCTAGCTTCCTCATGAAACAGCTTGCTGTGGGTGGGTCTTGAAGAAACAAAAGGCTGGGAAGGACCTAGCTTGTTTGATAATGGCAAACTATTGGCAAAACATCTGACTCTCTGCCTAGTAGTTTTTGGGGTAGGAAAAAGGGGCCTTTTGCAGTGGGCTTGAGAAACAGATTGCCAGGGTGACCGGGGGGCAGGATGCTGGAAGTGGGAGGACAGGAGTTGTTTTCTGCAAGTGCTGCTGGGAAGGAGGAACAGGAAGTTGGTTGAACTAGACGGAGTGTGTGTGCTTAATTTTGTGTTTCATTGCTGCGAAGGACCTTCTTGAGATGTAAATGCTGTGAACTCTCCATAACACACAGGTGTAAATATGTGTGAATAAACCATATTTCATAAAGTTGCTAGCATCCATTGTGTTCCATTTTCCCCAAGGAAACATAAACCCTGGTTAAGTGCCAAGACCCCTGGACTCTCTTGCTACCGCTTGGCAGAGATTGGGGTGTCCTGTAAGGAAGTACAAAGGATGTGTTTAGAGAGTTAATTGCTGCTGTAGTTACATGGGAGAGTAAGCTTCGTTGAACTCAACAAGGCTTGCATCTGATCAGGCATGTGTAGGATTGCACTGTTAATCATCTTAAGTTATTTTGTTTATGCAGACACCCAGTTTGGGAGATTAAATCATGTGACTGAGTAAAAAATGAAGAAATAAAATCTTCACTATCTTTATAGTACTGTACAGAACACGGCAGATAGATAATTCTGCTCTGATTTCACACCACATAGAGCTGAAAGCTTTCAGCTTTGCATGTGTAATTCCTGTTGACTTGAAAGCTCCCCAGGCAATTCCTAATTTTCATTTAAGACTTCCCTTTCCTCATTGAAAGCTGAATGATTTCCTTCTGTGGTTTTATCAATGGACCAGAAGGACTGATAAGATTGCTTCCTTCCTCTGCTAGCTACTCTTGGACTTCTGCCATCCATGTTGAAAAGTAATATATTTGCCTTCCTGTCTTGAGCAGAAGCTAAATGTAGTGGGAGGCAATTTAAGTAGCTTCATTCACAGAAAGCAACCAGAAATGTTGAACAAGCATAAACAGATTTGCATCAGTGCAAGTCAGTAAATCCCTGTTGCATCTTGCAAAAGCCTCTTAAGGTATTTTTGAGGAGCCAAAAGTGTTTGGGCTGCCCCCATTTTCCTACTCCCTCTTGTTCTAGCACAGTGGGTCTTCCAGGGAGATAACAGATGGTGTTCTGATGCACAGCAAGGATGGAAGAAAAAAAGAGAGCCTCGATATGTTCCTGTATCTGTCCATAGCCCTCACTGTGTTCCCATCTTCCTGTACATAAATAAAGTTTCATGGTAGGGAGGAAGCTAGAAAGCTGCCTTATACAGATTCAAACCATTGTGGTCCATCAGGCTCAGTCTGGCCTGATCTGATTGGCAGAGGCTCTCCAGTGTTTCAGGGCTCATCCACATTTCACTTGTCCCGTACCTAGAAAGCTCGGGTCCAGGAGGTTTCCCTCTTGACCTGTGCATTCTGGGCACAGGTTGAAGCTGTTTTGTTTACTTATGCCCCTACCACTTTCCCGGAAAAGTAGCTGTTTTCTGCTGAATCAGAGCAAATGTCAGTCCATAGAAAGTCCAATTGATGTTTGCTCCAAATCAGTGGTAAACTGCAGGTTTTCCTGGGGGAAAGCAGCAGGACAAGTGGAAATGTGGATGAGCCTTCATTCAGGTGATCTTTCCAGTCCCACCTGGAGATGCCAGTGATTGAACAAGGGGCCTTCTGCAAGCAAAGCAGGTACTTTACCACTAAATTCATGCAGGATTAGGTAGAGAGCAAGCACCATTGTCGTCTTCTTCTTCTTTGGTGATCACTTGTAGCCGAGTAAGATTGTCTTCCATAAGCACAGTTTTAACAATGAATCTGTAAGTGACTGTGGAGGCCAGTTCTGGATCCACACATCCTTCCACAGCGGGGACATAGGTTTCCGGGCGGGAGTTGATCATGGTGTGGATTTGCCAAGCATGCCTTCCTCTTAGCACATTTCTCCCTTGCATCCTGAGTTTGAGTATCTTCAAAGCCCATGACGTCATGACAGTAAAGGCTGTTCTGCAATTGAAGCGCTCACATGCAAGTGTTTCCTAATTGTTGGTGTTTATACTTCTTTTTTTTTAGATTAGCCCTGATACAGTCTTTAAACCTCTTTTGTGGACCACCAGCATTATGCTTTCCATTTTTAAGTTCGGAATAGAGTAGTTGCTTGGAAGACAATAATCAGGCATCCACACAACATGACCAGTCCAGCAAAGTTGATGTTGAAGAATCATTGCTTCAACACTGGTGATCTTTGCTTCTTCCAGTACACTGGTGTTAGTTTGCCTATCTTCCCATGTGATGTGTAAAAAATTTCGGAGACACTGTTGATGGAATCTTTTGAGGGTTGGAGATGGTGTTTATAAGTGGTCCATGTTTCACAAGCATACAGTATGGGCAAAGTTTTGAGGCGTACATGATAACCCCGGTGCCCAATCATAGTTTTTTTTCTGGGTTTGGCATAAACTTGCAAAATAGGATTCTTGTTTATGCCACAATCCCTGGCCTTTCTTTTAAAATTGGGGAATTAGTTGACACCCGTTGGCTTCTTTAATTGATTTAGCAAGATCTATCTATTACTTAATGTTTTTTGTATAAGCAGTTCACATAAAATGGTATAAAATACAGTGGTGCCTAGCAAGACGAAATTAATTCGTTCCGCGAGTTTCGTCTAGCGAATTTTTCGTCTTGCAAAGCACGGTGTCGGGGAAGTTTTGGAAAAGCTTCAAAAATCACCAAAGTCTTCAAAAACCTCAAAAAAGGCTACCACACCACGTTCTATGAGTTGCTCCTTGAAGTCAAGTCACAACTATATTAATGGTGTTAAGAAAAAGGAAACAAACTTGCAAGACGTTTTTGTTTTTCGTCTTGCGAAGCAAGCCCATAGGGAAATTCGTCTTGCGAAGCAGCTCAAAAAACGGAAAACCCTTTCGTCTAGCGAGTTTTTCGTCTTGCAAGGCATTCGTCTTGCGGGGCACCACTGTATTCATTTAAAAGTAACAACAGACTTTCAAAGAGTAGATAAAAGGGCCCCTCAGTCCCTTCCCCCACCTCCCGGAAAAGCCCCCAAGAGCCGCGCTCCCTTTAAAGAGCTGTGCCTAGCATGTGTGCTCTTGGGGGCTTCTCCCTCCTCAGGGAAAAGCCTGCAAGCGTGACACACACGCTCCACGCAGCTCGTGAAAGGGAGTGCTGAGCAGAGCCTGGGATGCATACAGGCTCTACTCAGCGCTCCCTTTAAAGAATTTTTTCCCCTTGCAATCCCCCTCTAAAAACTAGGTGCGTCTTATGGTCAGGTGCATCTTATGCAGTGAAAAATACGGTCTCTGATACAGATTTTAAAAACAAATGTACCTAATAAATTTACATGTCTAGGTATAGTTATTTCTTTAGCAAGATGTTAGTTCCCTCTGTTGAAATGCCTTATGATTTTGCCTGTACTCCACCGGGAGCCAGTGCAGTTTAGAGCAGTGGTTCCCAATGGGTGGTCCACAGACCCTTGAGGGTCTGTGTAACCCAACCAGAGGGCTGGTGGCACCATTTACATAACAAAACTACCATAGAGATATGATATTTTTTTTTCAAAAGTAGGGAGTCCATGGCTTGGCTTTTGAAAAACAGGTCCACAGTATTTAGCTAATTGGGGACCACTAGTATATAGGACTAGCCCTTGGGATCTAATATCAGTTCTTCTAAGCACTTTGGTAACTAGAATGCCTAACTCATTTTCTTTCCATTTTGGGGCCTGTAAAACTTAGCAGCACAGGTTTCCACCATCCCTAGGATCACCATCCCTGAAAAGCAGTGTTTGTCCCATCCTCCTGCTGACATCTTTACCCTGTTGGCTGCTCCAACTTTTGCATAGCACATGCCAGCAGAAGTGATAGCTATGACCCTAGGTCTGAGTAGCAATTACTCAGTTTGCGAGGTGCTGTAAAATGCAGGGTTTTCACTGAAACACTGCAAAATTATTGCCAAACTTTGCCATGCGTGTGATTTGGACACTGTTGGATTTTTGATGTATGGAGTTTGGAGGGAATCCCAAATTTTGGGGTTTGTAGTTAATTATCCTCCAGCAGGCACTGTGAATACCTGCCTCCTATTATTAAAGTGGAACACATTATCAATATGACATGTTGTTGTTTAGTCATTTAGTCGTGCCTGACTCTTCGTGACCCCATGGACCAGAGCACGCCAGGCACTCCTGTCTTCCACTGCCTCCCGCAGTTTGGTCAGACTCATGTTTGTAGCTTTGAGAACACTGTCCAACCATCTCGTCCTCTGTCGTCCCCTTCTCCTTGTGCCCTCCATCTTTCCCAACATCAGGGTCTTTTCCAGGGAGTCTTCTCTTCCCATGAGGTGGCCAAACTATTGGAGCCTCAACTTCACGATCTGTCCTTCCAGTGAGCACTCAGGGCTGATTTCCTTAAGAATGGATAGGTTTGATCTTCTTGCAGTCCATGGGACTCTCAAGAGTCTCCTCCAGCACCATAATTCAAAAGCATCAATTCTTCGGCAATCAGCTCTCACTTCCATACATCACTACTGGGAAAACCATGGCTTTAACTATATGGACCTTTGTTGGTAAGGTAATGTCTCTGCTTTTTAAGATGCTGTCTAGGTTTGCCATCGCCTTTCTCCCAAGGAGCAGGCATCTTTTAATTTCGTGGCTGCTGTCACCATCTGCAGTGATCATGGAGCCCAAGAAAGTAAAATCTCTCACTGCCTCCATTTCTTCCCCTTCTATTTGCCAGGAGGTGATGGGACCAGTGGCCATGATCTTCGGTTTTTTTATGTTGAACTTCAGACCATATTTTGCGCTCTCCTCTTTCACCCTCATTAAAAGGTTCTTTAATTCCTCCTCACTTTCTGCCATCAAGGTTGTGTCATCTTCACCTTCAATATGGCATAGCAGCAATCAAAGTCTGAGGTAACTACTAGCAATGGCGTAGAAACTCAATTCAGTTCAGCTTACTTTCCAAAACATTATGACAACTGAATTTTGCATAGAACAATAGAAAGTAGTTGTGTTGGTCAATATGAAAAAAATCCTAAAAGCCATGGTATTGTAATACCTTTACTAAAATCTCACAGAGGCTTGAGCAAGCTTTCCAGTTCTCCAGTATATTTGTGATCCATATATATTTTGCTTGGTCACTTTTAACATGTTTATCTTACTTTTCTATAAAATTATACTCAAAACGGTAAATAACACATCCACAAAAGCATTAAACAATAATAATCTATCCAAAATTTAAAATTCACTTTGCAACTAAGAACAGAATTTCCCAATTGGGAAATTCATAACTGAACATGATGTGACAATTTCTCTAAAACAGCAGCAGCAGCAACATAACCACACACAGGAGCTGTCAGAATTCTAGCTCATGATTCTAGAATTCTAGCTCAGGCCTTTAAAGTCCTAAACAGGGTTGGGGAACCTGTGGCCCTTGAGATGCTGTCCAGTTCACAAAATAAGGTGGGTACCTAATTTGGGAAACTGGTTTAAGGGCCTTTATGTTCTGTGCAATGACAAACCTAGACAGCATCTTAAAAAGTAGAGACATCCAATTGCCAACAAAGGTCCGTATAGTAAAAGCTATGATTTTCCCAGTAGTGATGTATGGAAGTGAGAGCTGGACCATAAAGAAGGCTGATCGCCGAAGAATTGATGCTTTTGAATTATGGTGCTGGAGGAGACTCTTGAGAGTCCCATGGACTGCAAGAAGATCAAACCTATCCATTCTGAAGGAAATCGGCCGTGAGTGCTCACTGGAAGGACAGATCCTGACGCTGAGACTCCAATAGTTTGGCCACCTCATGAGAAGAGAAGACTCCCTGCAAAAGACCCTGATGTTGGGAAAGATGGAGGGCACAAGGAGAAGGGGACGACAGAGGACAAGATGGTTGGATAGTGTTCTCGAAGCTACCAGCATGAGTTTGACCAAACTGCGGGAGGCAGTGGAAGACAGAAGTGCCTGGCATGCTCTGGTCCATGGGGTCACGAAGAGTCGGACACGACTAAACGGCTAAACGACTAAACAACAACAAATGTTCCATGCCACACACTTTTGACATGTACTATACTAATTTCCCAGCTATTGGAAAGAGTAATGTATTGTATCAACTTGCTTCCCTAAAATGTCCGGATATTTTAAAGTGTCTAATCCTGATCCCCCACAGCCCTCTAGGCTTTCAAAGAATGAAATGTATCTGACATTAATCCAGGCAACTCCACACAGTTGCGGCTGTAATAACACGGAACCAGCAACATTCCTCACCTATGATTTGGCTAAGCTGAAAATGGCTTGGAAAAACTCTCTCTTTATTGAAAACCATCCTCGTTAGGAAGTTTAAGAGGTGAAGTCATAATGTGGACTAGTCACAGCTAGGAGAAAACAATGCCGTCCCACACTCAAGCGCTCATTAACCTGACAGGAATCTAGATTATCAGGGTGTTAGAGCTATTACCCTTCAATTGTGTTTGCTTTTCAGCTGTTATTTTGTTCATGATTGACGGTAAGAGCTGAGTTTTAAAACCAGACTTGGGATAATGTAATGGTTTTCCATTACAAAGCACCATGTGGATTAATAGTCTGAACAGAGAAGCAAAGGTGCCTGTTCATTCTCCACAGATAATACTGCTATATATTCTGGCATATAAAAGTTAATCACAACAAATACACTGTGTTTTTGTTCCTTTGTTATTGCCATTAAACTTCGAAAACATGCAGGAAGAATTAACATATAAATGCTATCTGATACTGAGTCACATCACTGGTCCATCTAGCCAGGTTTTCTCAACCTTGGGTCCCCAGATGTTGTTGGAGTACAACTCCTATCAGCTCTAGCTAGCAGGGCAAGCGGTCAGACATAATGGGTGTTGTAGTCCAATAGTACCTGAGGACCTAAGGTGGAGAAAAGTTGAATTATCCTAGTCCAGTGGTTTGCAATCAGTGTGCCATGGCACCCTGGGGTGCCTTGAATGATGGTCAGGAATGCCATGGGCAACATTGGCTTCTGTCCCTCTTTTCTTCCCTTCCTCCTCTGATGCCCTCTCGTGTCTCTGCCTCCCCAAGGCTTGCACAGCTGTTTGTTGCAGCAGCCCTGGCTACAAGCTCCGCAGGCGAATGGTGCCTCTGGGGCTGGCCAGGGGGTGCTTCTCAGGGGTGGCAGCTGCGGCTAACCAGAGGACTCCCAAGGGGAGAGGATAGGAGGGGAACACTCAAGGGAGGGTTTCAAAAAAGGGTGAGATGCTGCCAGCTCTGTAGGCAAGGGGTGACATCACTGGGCTCCTGATCCCCACAGGGGTGCAGAAAGAATGTAGTTGGTCAAGGGAGCCGTGAACTCAAAAAGATTGAAAACCTCTGTCCTAGTCTTAATACTGACCGGCAGTGGATCTTCATGGAGTTAGATACAAAGTTCCCAGGACTGGCAAGGAGCAATTTGTTGGGGAGGGGGCACATGTGGGTACGGCTGGAAACAAGTATATGGGTGGCTCCTTTCTCCCTCCCTCCCTCCCTCTCTCTGTCACCTTCATTTCTCTGCCCCCCTGACCCTCCAACATAATGAGTCCCAAAACTTGGGATGCGAGTCTTCCTGTCAGTGCTCTCATGTGAGTCACATGACCCCATACCCTCCAACATTTCTCTGATGAAAATAGGGATGTCCCATTCCATAATGATAATTTTAGTATTTATATTGCACACGTGGAGTATAAATACCCAACACTGGGTTGCCCCAGCCACTCTGCACAGCTTCCAACATATATAAAAACAGAATAAAACATTAAACATTAAAAAAACTTTTCTATATAGAATTGCCTTCTGGCAGTTCAGAGGTCGGATAACTCCATACCCTCAAACATTTCTCTAATGAAAATAAGGACATCGTGCATTTGGGGGCTCCACATGAGATCATGGCAATGAAAAAATGCTTTTCTCAGGACAAGATCTTGGCATGAGATCACGCGAGACCATGGCGCCCCAAATGGCTGCCATGCTCTCACAGGAAGAAAAGAGTTTTTCTGGGATACTTGCAGGGTACGTCCCCCTTTCATCCATTCCCCCCCCCCTCACCATGCCCATGAAATTAGGTTAAGGGTTGTGGGTTTCCCTTAAATCAGGGTTGGTGAGCCATTATGGCTCCAAAGGCCAGGTCCTTATCAGGATCATAATGCCATTGTACAAATCTATGGTGTGATCATGCTTGGAATACTTTGTCCAGTTCTGGCCTCCTCGCCACAAAAAGGATATTGTGAAGTTGGGAAAAGTTCAGAAAAAGGCAACCAAAATGATCAAGGGGATAAAGTGACTCCCCTAGGAGGAAAGGTTGCAGCTTTTGGTTTAGAGAAAAAGCAAGTAAAAGATGACATGATAGGAGATTATAAAGCTATGCATAGCCTGCATAGCCTGCAGAAAATGAGTACAGAAAGGTTTTTCTCTTTCTCCCGTAACGCTAGAACTCATGGACACCCAATGAAGCTCATTGTTGGAGGATTCAAGACAAATAAAAGAAAGCACTTATTCACACAGTAACTCTGGAACTTGCTCCCATGGGAGGCAGTGATGGCCACCAACTTGAATGACTTTAAAAGAGGGTTGACAAATTAATGAAGGAGAAGGCTATTGATGGCTACTGGC
This sequence comes from Podarcis liolepis, assembly GCF_965112155.1. Lineage (NCBI taxonomy): Eukaryota > Metazoa > Chordata > Lepidosauria > Squamata > Lacertidae > Podarcis > Podarcis liolepis. The sequence goes on along the minus strand of NC_139570.1, from coordinate 25,531,158 downwards.
CATGATGACTAAGTTCTGCTTCCAAGGTCAGAAGCAGCAATACTTCTGAATACCAGTTGTTGGAAACCAGAGGAAGGCGGAGTGCTCCTGTGCTTGGCTACAAGTGATTACAGCTATGCTCATCAACCTCCACAGTTGAAGGCAGTGATGCTTCCTAATACCAGTTGCAGGGAGCCACAGAACAGGAGACTGTTCTTGCTTCCAGACTTCCCAGAGAAATCTGGTTGGCCACTGTGAGAACAGGTTACTGGATTAGATGGGCCATGGCCTGATCCAGCAGGCTCTTCTTACGGTCTGTCTTGGAGGCCAAATTTGGCAGGTGAGTGGGACCACCCACCTGTCAATTACCTGAGATCACAAAAATGATGTCAGGCGATTTTGCACCTTGAAGTCCTGAAATCAGCAGCAGCACCTACAAAGCACCTGTTGGGCAGGCCCTACCCTTACCTGTCCCACATGTGACCATGTATGATTGCCCAAAACAGCCTCACAGGCCAAATGGGAAAGTCCATAGATTTCTCTTAGACATATATAAGCAGAGATTATCCAAGTCATTTTGCTGCCTAGACAAGCTAGCTTCCTCTCTCTTGTGGGTACAGATGCCAACCACAATGGTCTTATCTTAGTTTTAATACTTGAGATGGGCTAGCAGCCTCTACTGCACCTAAAGGCAGCATGCTCTCTTATAGGTTGCAGGGCAGGCTGTGTGGCTCACTCACCTCCAGTATATCACTGCTTCTACCTAGCTTCCTAAATCTGCCACCTGAGGCAGCAGCAGCCTCTCTCTGCCTAGTGGTAGGGCCAGCTCCGGACAAGGTTCCTTTCCATCACCTGCAACAAAATTGACAAATGTCCTCTGCAAATTAGGGTGATTTGCATCAATAAATTTCCTGTCTGCGCAAGAACTTTTTCTGATGCTCTAGAGCAGGTCCTGTGGTCCTCCAGATGCTTTTGGATTGCCAAATGCCAGTGCCAGAATATCCAATGGTTTGGGGTGGTGGGGGTTGACGTCCAGCAACACCTGGAGGGCCACAGGTCCCCCATTGCGGCTTAATTTAGGATGTTTATTTTACTTGCATTAAAAAGCAAAGCTAAACAATATTGAACTGCCAAGCTTGCCTAACATTGTAGTTACAGTTGGCATCAATTCATTGTAACTAAGGAACTTACAAAGTGGGTTTGTTTTTGCAGAAAACCTTCTACCCCACATCACGGACATCTATCTAGCCCTTGTTTATTGGAGATGCTGGGAGTGAACCTGGGAGCATTTTCTGCATGTAAAACATGGGTTCTCCCATTCTGCTTTGGGGGAGGGCTGCAGCTAAGTGGAATGCTAGAGCTCTGATTTGCATGCGGAAGGTCCCAAATTCAACCCACAACTTCCCCAGGTACAGTTGGAAATATTGCTACTCTGAACCCATAGAGAGTCACTGTCAAACAATGTGGACAATACTGAGCTAGATGGACCATTGGTTTGACTAAGTACAAGGCAGCCTCCCATGTACCCTCCCCTGAAACTGCTGAATCTTATATATCCCATATAGAATTATATATTTTGGATATATAATTTTTGGAAATTATGAATGAAAAGCTTCTTTCTTTACAGGAAAGATGTGGCTCAAGATCATTGCTCCAGTGGTGTACCGTAATTCTCCTTACTGTGGCTCCTAGGTTGCCTATGCTCTGGTAACCTCTAGGTTCAATTACAGCAATGTGTTATATGTGGGGCTGCCACTGAAAACAGTTTAGAAACTGCTGGTGCAGAATTCAGTGGCCAGGTTGCTTACTGGGGCAAGACTGTCTAAGCACATAGCACTAATCCTGCCCTGATTGCACTGGCTGCCAATTAGTTTTTGGGCCTACAAACCCTTAAATGGCTCAGGACTGCAATACCTCAAGGACCACCTCTCCCCATATGAACTGACCTGGAGCCTGCAATCTGAAGCCCTTATTCATGTGCTGCCTCCATATAAGCACAGGTCTTTTCAGTGGTGGCTCCTTGTTTGTGGAGACTCACCTGGTGTCATCATAACATATATTTAGGCACACAACAAAAAACCCCTTTTTTGAAAGGGCTTTGGTTTTTAAGCTATCTATGCCCTTTTTGCATAGTAAGATGTTTTATTCCCTTTTTAATGGTCTTTTAGATTTTTTAAATGTTGGTTTTGATGTTTATATGTGTTAGTTTACTTAAAATATTGTTAGTCACTTTGAGTTGCTGTAGCATAAAAGTGACTAGTGAATGGAACAAGCTGACAACAGCAACAACAACAACAACAACAACGTGTTGTATACAATGTATAGTGCAATGGTGAGGTATAAGTGTGCACTAGACAGTATACCGGGTGGACCTGTTCCTCAAATTTGTTCGCATGCAGACATGCTGTTACAGTGACTGTGCCATCACTGTTCATTCCCATCTTGGTTTTTTATCTCTCTAAACCAGATTTTGCCAAACTGGTGTCCTCCATATGCTTTTGGACGACATATCCCATCAGCCCCACTATCGTACAGCCTTGCTGGATGGCATTGAAAGGATCTCTAATCCAAAACACCTGGCAGGAGCCAGGCTGGCAAAGGTTGCTCTTAACTACTCGACAGAACGATTTCATGCCGGTTGTCTCTATAGAGCCTTGAAAACTAAAATGTCACTGTGACACAAGAGAGAATGACTAAATCTTACTAATGATAATGACAGGAAACGAAAAATGACCTGACTAATCTTTCAGCTATTACTTGACTATTCATATCTATACATGTTTTGCTAGAATTTGAAATGAGGGAGGTGGGAGAGACAGAGAAAGTTATCATTTTGTAACATTTCAAATGATTTGGCTTCTTTCTAGCACTTAGCTTGGAAGTACGTTCAATGATCTAGTCTCATCAAATTAGCTGTCCAGCTGAACTTTTTCAGGGAAAATGGTCACAGCACCCTTAAACGCTGTTGCCTCCATTGCTGTGATGCCGCTGTGAAATCAGAGCAGCTTTGTGCTCAGGAGGGAGCAGAACTTAAAAGATTTTAACACCAACATCAACAGGAACAAAGTTCGCAAGCAGTTTTTGTCAAATGAAGCCAGATAAACAATACCCTCATACCATTATTATTATTATTATTATTATTATTATTATTATTATTATTACTACTACTACTACAATTTATTATCCACCCCTCAACCCAAGGTTCTAGTGTGTGTTACAGCTATTGAAACACAATATTAGTACATATTTCACAATATAAAAAACAACTTATAAGAACTTAAGATGACAGAAATAAGGTGGGTCCTTAACCCTGATCTAGTTCATTACTGTTTACATAGACTAGCAGTGGTTTTCCAGGATTCCAGGGAGGAGACACTCCTGGTCCTAACTGGAGATACCAGGGACTGGAGACTTCTCCATGCAAAGCAGACACTCTAACGCAATAGTTGAATCTACCTCACACTTTTCTGGAGCAGGGTGTGAACTGAAACACAGTCATTTTTTGAAATGTGTACTTCTCCAAATTTTGCAATGTCATTTAATGTTTACAAAAATGCACGTAGTAAGGTAAACTGTGCATAAAATGTATATAGTAATGAAAATAATATACAAAATGCATTATGTTAGGGGAAATATAAATGTTACGGGAAATATACTTCGCAAAAACATGTATATTAGGCAACATTGCATACAAAAGGTTTGTTTATGAGGGGGAAATTCATACTGAAATGCTGTTGAATAATTTCATTTAGTATTTTGAAAGGAAGGGAGAAGCTTTTCACTGAGTTTTGTAAAGCGAACAGTTGCAGAATATGGCCAGAAGTTATATGGCTGTTTCTAAAACTAGTTTACCTGCTTATCTCTTACAGTTGGACCACAACAGAGAACCTGTCAAAAAGCATCTTCCCAATGCACATAAATAGCAGGAGAATAAAATGGTGCCCTTTAGTCAAAGCTAGTCAGTGTTTGGGTGGATAATAAAACTAACACCAAAGGGCTCATCTAACCATGAAGGTTCCTGCTGAGCTGAGTTGTGCAATACAGACCTGTACACATTTACTCAGAAGTAGGTTCCACTATGCTCAAGGGGCTTACTTCCAGGTAAAGTGCATACAGAATTGCAACGTATACTTCCATGAAACTTTTGGCTGGGCTCTTTAGTGCTCATTCTCAACCTAGACGTAGCCTAAGGATGTGCAAATTGGTTTACCCACATGCACCCCAGCTCCCTCCCTGCAATATGAACCTGCCCTGCTACTCTTGAGGCCCTTCTTTGAGTTCCTCTGCCATCAGGCAGCCAGCAGAGGGGTAAAAGAGAAGGACAAGAGGCAGAGAAGAAGCTAAGAGATGCAGTAGGGGGTCACTCCAAGGACCCCCTCGTGGCTTATATTCACCCAGTAGAAATACAGCTCGTGCTTGGTATGAAAAGTTAGGGGATTTCAGCAGGAAGTTGGAGGACATGCACCGAATGGATATGAAGCAATGTGACCACTCCAAAACAAGTGCAAATATTACTGAAAGAGGGATTGTGTATGACTGCCCTGAAAACACCAGGAGCACAAATAATCATGAATGCACAATAAAAAAGATGTACTGAGAGGCCAAGAATGAGGGTAGGGGACACAGCAACAGTCCTCTATCTAGTCAGAGTTCCCTAGGCTGGTCTGCCCTAAACTTCCTAAACTGCCCTACTGTTTCTGGTACAATGGAGAATGCTGTTCAATCAGCAGTGCTGAAATAAGATTCACCTGCCACTCCTTTCTGATTCTGGATGTAGGGGCACCATCTTATCCTTCTCAGGCAGCAACATTTTTGGGGGCTGTCTCCCCCTAATGTGTAAATTGTAATGTAGATTTGAATAATAATTTAAGATTTACAATAGGAAGTCTCTCAGTCTCGTTCTTGCTCTCGTTCTTACACACCACATTTACAAACATGGGAAAGGGCAGTGTGTTTGCATGTGCTGCCCATGCTTCCTCCATGCTCATGTTATATAGACACTGCCATTTGGTGGGGCCATATGTGTGTGAACCTGTATGTGCAGAGAGAGCTCCTGTGCATGTATGAGGAGGGTTCCTGATGGTCTCCAATTTCCCATTTGTGTAAAGGAACCCCAAATGCTCAGGAGTGCATATGGTCACTTCACACAATCCAGGTGTGCAGTGGGTGTAGCTTACTGCATGTAGCAATGAGGGGTGGGACCAGTAGGTATTAAACATGTGAAGTGTTGTTGTTTTTAGCATCCCTAATATAAACTCCAGATGTTGGACTACAACTCTCATTAGCCCCTGTCTAACTGGGGTTGTTGACAACATAAAGACATAAAAAGAAGCCTGCTGGATAAGACCAAATTGGAGCATATAGTCCAGTGTCCTGCTCTCACAATGAACAGCCAGATGCAGATATGAAACATCTGGAGGGAAACAGGTAGGGGAATATAGAATAGATAGGCTGCTGTCGCCAGATAAATTTATGGTGCCAGTGTAGGCTCAGTATTCACACTTTTTTTTTTTAAAGTTATCTATCTCTGTTGTTTTATTTATATTTTAATCAGGAACAAATATTGCGTAGTCAGAACTTAATTAATGAAGAACTGACGCATGAACTAGAACAAAATGCATGTCACTCTTTCATAGATTAATGGGCTCCATAATCCTGTCAAGACTGGTAAAACATGTTTATAAGCTAGCAAAATAAAGGCAATTGTTTGTGTGTGCACACATACACACACACACACACACACACACACACACACACACACACACCACAACCACTTTCTTACTTCCACCTCTCTAGCTGGATTACTCACAGGGCTGTTTCAAATCAAAACTTAATGTTACATTGGATAGTTCAGGAAGAGGTTGTGAAGGAAAAAATTCAGTTTCCATGCCAACTAGATCCTTTAAAATACCTTCTGGTACATTATGTTCTACCTTCTCCTCTAAAAAATGGGCCACATTCAGATACTATAGTGGAACATGTCCTGACTTTATGTTGTAAAGTCAGTAATGTTGCAAGTGAAACTCGACTCCAGATCAGAATTTTAATAGCTAGCCCTGACAAAGCTGAAGTGGATCATTTATTGATATTGATGGTAAAGAATTGCCAATCAACTTGTGTGTGAGACAGTTAGCATCCACATAATGTCAGAAAATGGCCGCTCCACAAATGATGTTTTGCTTACATGGAAATTATAGTTTAGAAATGAGACCTGCAACCAAATGTTGCAGTGCTAAATGTTTGGGAAAGGGCTCAGTGGTGGAGCATCTGCCTTGAATTCAGAAGGTCCTGGGTTCAATCCTACGCATTTCAAGGTCGGGTAGAGAATCATGCCTGAAATTCCACAGAGCTGTTGCCACTCAGTATAGACAATGCTGAGCTAGATAGTCCAATGGTCTGATTCCAGAATTAGTTTAAGAAATTATTTCAGCTACACCAGCATGTTGTAGCAGTAATAGTGCTAGATTAGGGTGGGGGAGATCTAGGTTCAAGTCTTCACCCAGCCATGCAGCTCACTGGGAGACTTGGGACTACTCAAGAGTATTAAAAGAACTGGCAGATGTGATCTCAGAACCACTGGCAGTCATCTTTGAGAATTCCTGGAGAACAGGCGAAGTCCCGGCAGACTGGAGGAGGGCAAATGTTGTCCCTATTTTCAAAAAGGGAAAAAGAGAGGACCCAAATAATTACCGCCCAGTCAGTCTGACATCAATAGCAGGGAAGATTCTGGAGCAGATCATTAAGCAAACAGTCTGTGAGCACCTAGAAAGGAATGCTGTGATCACCAATAGTCAGCATGGATTTCTGAAAAATAAGTCATGTCAGACTAACCTGATCTCGTTTTTTGACAGAATTACAAGCCTGGTAGATGAAGGGAACGCAGTGGATGTAGCCTACCTTGATTTCAGCAAGGCATTTGACAAGGTGCCCCATGATATTCTTGTAAAGAAGCTGGTAAAATGCGGTCTTGACTATGCTACCACTCAGTGGATTTGTAACTGGCTGACTGACCGAACCCAAAGGGTGCTCATCAATGGTTCCTCTTCATCCTGGAGAAGAGTGACTAGTGGGGTGCCACAGGGTTCTGTCTTGGGCCCGGTCTTATTCAACATCTTTATCAACGACTTGGATGATGGACTCAAGGGCATCCTGATCAAATTTGCAGATGACACCAAACTGGGAGGGGTGGCTAACACCCCAGAGGACAGGATCACACTTCAAAACGACCTTGACAGATTAGAGAACTGGGCAAAAACAAACAAGATGAATTTTAACAGGGAGAAATGTAAAGTATTGCACTTGGGCAAAAAAAATGAGAGGCACAAATACAAGATGGGTGACACCTGGCTTGAGAGCAGTACATGTGAAAAGGATCTAGGAGTCTTGGTTGACCACAAACTTGACATGAGCCAACAGTGTGACGCGGCAGCTAAAAAAGCCAATGCAATTCTGGGCTGCATCAATAGGAGTATAGCATCTAGATCAAGGGAAGTAATAGTGCCACTGTATTCTGCTCTGGTCAGACCACACCTGGAGTACTGTGTCCAGTTCTGGGCACCACAATTCAAGAAGGACACTGACAAACTGGAACGTGTCCAGAGGAGGGCAACCAAAATGGTCAAAGGCCTGGAAACGATGCCTTATGAGGAACGGCTAAGGGAGCTGGGCATGTTTAGCCTGGAGAAGAGGAGGTTAAGGGGTGATATGATAGCCATGTTCAAATATATAAAAGGATGTCACATAGAGGAGGGAGAAAGGTTGTTTTCTGCTGCTCCAGAGAAGCGGACACGGAGCAATGGATCCAAACTACAAGAAAGAAGATTCCACCTAAACATTAGGAAGAACTTCCTGACAGTAAGAGCTGTTCGACAGTGGAATTTGCTGCCAAGGAGTGTGGTGGAGTCTCCTACTTTGGAGGTCTTTAAGCAGAGGCTTGACAACCATATGTCAGGAGTGCTCTGATGGTGTTTCCTGCTTGGCAGGGGGTTGGACTCGATGGCCCTTGTGGTCTCTTCCAACTCTATGATTCTATGATTCTATGATTCTTAGCCTAACCTGTCTCAAAAAGGCTGTTGTGAGAATAAACCGGGGAAGGGGTATTTGAAAGATAGGTGGAATTTAACCTTTGCAAATAAATACATTGCAATTTCAGAGGAGCAGAATACAAGGCAAAAGGGACCTGTAGAATGATAAAGGAATGGGCCAAGGGAGAGCTGCTCAAACCTACCCAGGCATGGAAGGGCACAAAGTCTTTCCATGAGTCCTCCACCCTCTTGGCTGGTCTGCCCCACAGTCCAATAACCTAATGCCAAAGTGGGGAGGAAAGAAGCAGCAGAGCCCAGCAGTAGCAGGAGAGAGATTGTGCCCCAGAGGAAATGCTGCTAAGTAACAACTCAGCTAATCAAGAGTCCGAACTACCTCCCATTAAACGGACATTGTGTCTCGGTTGACAATGCAACTTCTCAGAGAGAGTGCATTTCAGAACAAGCTGTACTTGGCAGCTTGCCACACCGCTCGAGAGATCCTTCTCCCGCGGGATTCCAGAGCTTCCTCAAAATACAGCAGGTCTCTTTTCCATGAATGTGGCATGAAAGAAAAGAGATTGGAAATGTCAGTGCTGGGGTTGCCATTGGTGGACAAGCAGGTGGGTTTAAAGGGATACTGTGGCACAAGCCAGTTCTCCTTTCTCCTGCACACATGCTCACTGCTGTCACACTGGACTGGAACCTTTCTTTATTTTATGAGCATGCATCAAGTTGATGGATGTCTGGGAGAGGAAACAGGAATACCAAGCCATTTAACTCTCAGGTTAAAATCTAAGTTAGCCTTTCATTCTAATACTGCAGGTAAATGTACACTGACACCCTGTCTGTCATGCTAACTTAAGCCCTGGGGGGGGGGACCTTCCTAGGGCAACAGCACATTAAAAAGCAACCAAAATGATCAGGGGGATGGAGTTGGGATCAACAAAATCTCTCAATTTTAAAGCCCATCTGCCTTTAAAAGAGAAAAAAAGAATCCTATTGAAGATTCATGATTTTAATGCAAACTTACACATTTTTGCAAGCATTTTCCCTGAAATATAATGCAATTCAGAGACTGTTTTTATGAAAATGTTCATTTTTATGTACATGTTTTTGTACCCAGTGCTTGGAAGAAGAACTGCATTGCAAAATTCAGAGAGGTCTATAGAATTAACTGCCACAAGAGTTGTTGATGGAAACCAGTTTAGGAATTTTTTTTAGGGAATTAGAACAATTCATGGTCTATCAATAGCTACTAGTCACAATGGTTCAGAAACAACATGTTACTCGGGTATTAATTGCCAGGGAATGGCAGAGGAAGAGGACAGTTGCCTTCATCTCCTGCTTATGGGCTTTTTAAAGACATCTGGGGGATAGCTTCTGAAGCCAAAACACAAGCTTTCAAAGAGAGAGAATGCAAAACAAGAAGAGAGTGTAGCTTCATCTCTTCACTCTTGTCATTGCTGAGATGTTTGGAGAGGGCAGGAGAGCAGGCTGTGAAAGCAAGGAGGAGGAAGGGAAGGGGGAGCAGGGCAAGACACACTTCTTACAACTGCCTCCTCATTACTCGCAGCAGTGGCTTGCTTACACACTGGCACTGGATGGCACCTCAGGGTGCTATCTAAGTAGTCTTGAGTCCTCACCTCCAATTGTAGCAAGGTTCTGCAAGGGCTCCTTCTCAAGGAAAAGTCCTTGCAGAGCTGCACCACCAGGAGGGGAAATGAGGGCATGGCAGCAGCACAGTGGGGGCTGCATCGGGCATCAAAATGTCTCTGGGTGGCCCTGAGGCTAGATGACCTTGATTTAAAGGAAGCGTTTCTCCACACTTTCCATTTCTTTTCCTCATCACCTTCCTTACTGCAAAAGCCTGATCTTTTAGAGAAGTGAGTTTGTTGCACAAAAGCTTCGCATCAGCTGTAACTGCACAACCTGAATTTGTTGGTATGTGATTGAATCCCATCAGGAGAAGAAGGGGCGGTCCGTCCTGTTTCACCACCTGAGATGAAACAGTAGATGATACCCCCCACCACCACTACCAAAGCCTTGCTAATGGCATAACTGTAGTGGCTTCTGGGTTCTGGCAAGATCTCACCATAGGTCTGCAAGATATTGCCAGAACCTGGAACCTGCTGCTGCAGCCACTTCTCAGTTCTCTGGTGGTGGTGGCAGAGGTGGGGTGTCTCCCACCACAGGAGAAACAAGGTGAAGGGGCACTGGTGGCTTCTGACAAGATCCTGCTAGAGTCTCACCAGAAGGCACAGCTGCTTCTGCTCACTTTGCCGGGGGAAGGGAGGGCATCCGTACTGGTGCTGGAGAAGTGAGCAGAAGCAGCAGCAGCTTCCAGTGACATCTTGCCAGAACCCAGAAGCCAGAAGCCACAGCTGCTGCGGCTACTTCTCCTTACTTCTCTGGTGGCAGGAGGCAGCACCTGCAGTCACAGTGGTAGAGCAAAGAGAAGTGGTGGCAGCAGTGGGTTCCAGTGAGACCTCATGAGATTTCATGGGGCAGGCTCTCAAAAGATATCACTGGAACCTGGAAGCCACTGCTGCTTCCCCACACTTCTCTGGTGGCAGTGGGTGAGTTGACCATGGGGCTGCTGCCCCTTGGATTCTGCCCCTCCTTCCCACCTGAGGTGCCTGCCTCAGGGATGGGCAGACCATGAGAAAAAGATCTGGAAAGCTGAGAAAGCAGTGAAAGTAACTAGACTAGGGAAATCACTTAACAGTTCACCTCTCAGGAAAGGACCTAATGCCATTTCACCCTGGTAACTGCAGTGGGGAAAATTATGAACATGTTGAGTCAATAGATTTCAAGGCCTTTCAAACACCAGCAGGCAGGAAAACAACCCCTCCCCTTTCTCCTTTTTGCATGTTTAGAATTTAATCTGTTGTTCAAACTGGCAAGAAGGTTGTGTGTATTCCATGCTGCTAATTCAAAATGCTGTCAAGCAACCAAACTTCACACCAGCCTCACGGTTTCACTATGAGATGTGGAAAGGCTATCAAAGAAAGCTAAGCAATAGAAAGCATATACATTAATATAGCCATCATTTTGGTGGGAAGATGGTGATTAATTTCAACATAAGGTCCCAAGGTGGATTGCAGCAATTAAAAAAAATGCAATATTAAAAACAGTTCAAAACAGATTATAGTCACAAGAGTCAGTATTGAAATATGTATCTTCAGTGTCAAAGACTAGGGAAGCTCTCTAGTTCAAAGCTTTGATTAGATCTAAATAAGCTCTGCAAGAGGACTACTCATTTAAAACATTATTTACCACACCCTTCCAAAAAAATAAAATACAATTCAAAGCAGGAGAATGTCCCAAAAGACATATTGATATGTTTATTGCAATTTTGTTCCACCAATCAGTTAACTGAATTTCAAAAGGACCATCTTTACAAATCAACCATTCTTGGCCAGGAATTGAAAAAGAAAAAATGGCAGCAGAGAGCAAAGCAATACTGAAATTGTGAAAGACTGTAAGGGGAGACAAAAACCAATATTTCTTTAAAAAAAAAAAAAAGCCAAAGGAAGAAAAGCCCAGCAGAGGATGTTCCTCATCAGTAACCTAAATGAGTAATTAACATGTCTGGGCGAGCAGCTGAGCTCTTAACCAAAGCAAAACTGGAATGTTTTCTCTGTCCTCTTGGAGAAGCAGCTTCAGGCCAAGTGAAAGAAAAATGAGCAAGCAGAGTGACGCTGGTCATTCAGAAAAGAGCCCCAAGCAGGCACTTTGCTACTAGCATTTACAAGCATTCACTTGTAGTGTTTGCTTTCATAACCTGCTTTCGGGGATATTGTTGAAAAGTGAGGTGTACGTTTGTTTTTGTTTGTTTGTTTGTTTGTTTCATATACTTGCTACCTTCTCCTTCAAGGAGCTCAGGGACCACCTTGTGGTTCTTCTCTCTGCATTTTATCATCACAAGAAGTCTGTTAGGTAGGTTAGACTGAGAGGCAGTAAGTGGCCCAAGGTCTCCCAGTGAGTCACACATGTCTGAGTGGGGATGCAAATCCTGGTCTCCCAGGTCAGGGTCCAACCCTTTAACCACTGCACCACATTGGCTCATTTCATTTTGGAATTAATGAATAAATGAAAGGGAGGGTAGAAGAATAACCAAGCCAAATGCCCTGCAATATCAAATGTTCTCCAAAAGAATACAGATATATAGATTTCTGATGCCCTGTTTTACCTGCTCACTCAATGTGCCATTGTCTCCCCTTTCAATTTATTATTATCAATAATATGATTTCAAATTATATATGAGCACAATCAACTAGAAGAATTTTGTTCCAGGATCATACATAAGGTAAAAGGTTCCAGGATCATACATAAGGTAAAAGGTAACATACATTAACTATAACAACAAATATTAATTTCCCTCTTTCCTTTTTCCTTTCTCCTTCTGTGATGGAACTCCTATTTGGGGACTTCCCTGGCTTTTTTCTGGCCCACGTAGGACCAGTCTGGATAGCTGGCCTTGGTGAAGAGTTGACGTTTTCATCCCAAAAGTTTTTGATTTGAGTTTCTACTGAAATGAGGCTGCATTTTAATGTGGTACTTAATCTTGTTTATAAGTTGTATTTTAATCAATTGTTTTTACAGTGATGCCTCGCAAGACGGAAAACCCGCTAGACGAAAGGGTTTTCCGTTTTGGAGGTGCTTCGCAAAACGAATTTCCTATGGGCTTGCTTCGCAAGACGACAATGCCTTGCGAGTTCCTGTGGGGTTTTTTTCCTTCCCCCCCTTTTTCTAAGCCGCTAAGCTGCTTATCAGCTGATCCGATCAGCAGATAAGCTGCTAAAAGCCACTAAAAGCCACTAATAGCGCTAATCCGCTAATCCGTCAATGGGCTTGCTTCGCAAGACGAAAAACCGCTAGACGAAGAGAATCACAGAACAGATTCTTTTCGTCTTGCAAGGCACCACTGTACCTGGTGTTAGCTGCCCTGAGCCGAGTCTTGGCTGGGGAGGGCAGGGTATAAATAAAATTTATTATTATTATTATTATTATTATTATTATTATTATTATTATTATTATTATTATTATTAAATAAAAGCAAAAGAATTACTATTTGTCTGTTGATTCAAAGAAACATTTGATAAAGCATAACTCATTGTGGGAGCAAGCTTATGCTTAAGAAGGTGGCATAAAGGAAGCTGGTGTACGTTAACCTGGCGTAAAGTTGCACCAGATCCAAAACCTGTCCAGCAGTGGGGAAGCTGCTGCCACTCTGCCTAACCCTGGCAGAGGTAAATCAATCCTATAAAAGTCCCCAATCTTGGCTCAGCTGACAATATGCAGGTGTCATTTGCTCATCCAGGGCTCAGCTGGCAAAGATGAGGCAAGTGTAAGTCTCCTTGCAAGGGGCGTGATGGAGGTGTGGTGTGGCATGACTAGAGGGGGAGACTTAGGCTGGATCCTAAGCCTATTCAGCCTAGTCAGATGACTTGGCAACTAGGCCTAAGCCCTAAACCACTATTTTATAGGATGAGCCCATCTGAGCCAGGAATCAGTCAGCTGAGCCAGAGATCAGCTACATCCTAAGCTATTCATCCCTTTGGATCTTCCCACAAGATTGCCCTCTGTGTCTACCAAGTCTATCCAGACTCGGAAGAGAAGTGGGCTGACTTATGGGTTTCCTTTAAGTGCATACAGTGCTGGTGTTCTATAGGCATCTTCCAGTTTTGCTATACACTCAATAAAGTAAAACTAAATGGTATGAAAATTATCTTTAATCCTCCCCCAGTGACATTTTAGTGGTCAATATATTTGAGGCCACCAGAAACCATAACATTTTATAACTATGCTTCTGTAGAGACCCTCCAAATGTTTTCAGTGCCAATAGATTAATATTCTTCAAGTCACTTTTTTTTTAATCTGACTAAAGTTTTACTTTTCTCATCTTGTTCTAGTTACTTAGCAATGCCAATGAGGGCCTTGGAAATAAGCCCTGTGTTGTTATTGCTCAAGTAGCCATTGCGATCTTCTGTGAGTACCTGCTCTGACATTACACACAACTTGCGTAAGACACCACTTGTGTGAGAAGTCTTTTTCCATGCATCAGCTGGCTCCAAATAACGTATGAACTGGCTGTAAGAAAAGAAACAAAGTTTGTTAGTTTTGTTTGACGGGATTATATGACATGCTTGAACAAACATCCTCTGATAAAGGACAATGAGCAATTCTTCTGCAAGTATCAAAGGAACCAATTTTTAAAAATGTAAGGGACTAGTTACTTTCAATTTAACTAATTGCATAAGCTGTTGAGTATTCTTAATCATTGTTTAATCTATTAAAGTTGTAAGTCTTTAAGGTGCCATAAAACCCATTTCTTGTTTCTTCTCAGTGATGTCTTTTCTAATGTGAAATCCTTTATATGGTAAGATATCTTAGATGCTGTTTTATAAGGCATGGGAGATCAATTTTTATTTTGTCTTTAAAAGGAATATATGAGAATTAACCTCATTTTCTCCCAAACTCATGTTATAACTCTTTGGTAGGTCTTTTGCATCAGATAAGTTATGGAGGACTTCCAGAGCTTTAACAACAATCACTATTGTTTATTTTATTTATATAGGAGCCATCAATGTATGCTTCACAGGGCAATATAGGCAAAATCTTCTTTCTTTTCTTTTCTTTTCTTTTCTTTTCTTTAAAGCCCCTTGCACAATGAGCTTATGATCTAAACTGTGCGACAATACAAAGACAATGCTATTTTGTGCTGGATGCAGAAGGACATTAGAAGCTTGGTGTTTGGATTTAAAGGAAGGTTGTTCCATGATCTGACCATTGACAGATATGAATGGAGGACAAGCCTATCAGTGGCTACCACCCACAATTGTTGGCTCCACTTCCACTGTGCGGAAAGTGTTCTTGCACTCATGCCCTGCTTGTAGGCTTTCCATGGGCATCTGCTTGGCTACTGTGAGAACAGAGTGTTTGGCCAGCAGGGCACTTCTTGTTAGCAAAGTCACAGAAATAAACGGAGTCTGGGGAGAAAAGGCTTGATAGCACCTGATAGTACTGAGTAAACTGAACAAAGCAGTGTATGATTTGAGGGGAAACAAACACAGAGATTTTGTCTTTCTTAATTCAGGCCTTGTACAAAGCAGGAAGACATGAAATCTTCCTCAGAACTATACAGCTAATAAGAGCATGTGCTACCTCTGTGAGGATCATCCCACTCTGCTTGGTTGCTAAGCAACACATCCACCTGTCTCCTTCTAGGCTAATTGACTTTAACACTAACAGAACCAACCCTTAAGTTACAAACTGAATGATCTCAGTTGTTGAACTTCCAACATCTCTTGCCCACTAATGGTTTGGGCTGTGAGGCAAGAAGACATCCCCTCAGCTTGGCAACCTGTGTGGGGAAACTGGTCATACTGCCTTAAATCTGTCTCTGTTAGGACCCCACAGAACAACAAAAAAACCAAAACAAACAAACAAAAAACAAGCCGGGGGAGGGGAAGGAGAGAGCAAAATCACAGTGGGTTTTTTTCTTAAATAGAAGAGGTGGTGATAAAGGTGCCCCAGTGATATTTGGTTGCTCAAAGGCCCAAAGAAACCTGGAGCCAGACAGAGAGCATATACAAGGAACCAGACAGAGAGCATATCCATCATTTGTGTGGGCATATTCTGTCAGAAGATGTGGTGATGGTTGCTAGCTAGGCTTTAAATAGGAATTAGTCCATTTAATGGAGGAGAGAGAGAGAGAGATGAATGGCTATTAGTCTTATTAGTCAAACAGAATGCCCATGGTCAGAGTTAGCATGCCACTGAATTCTAGAGCATGGCGGGCAGTCAGTGGGGTGGGGAGCTGCAGCCTTCATCACCTGCTTAAGGTGATGAAGAGGCATTTGGAACTGACCAACACCAGTCCACCCTCAGTTAACTCCCCACTGTCTGCTTCCTTAATTACAGTTTTGCAGGTGGCTTGGTCTGCCAGTTTCCTCCTCCTCCTTGTAGAACTCTGTAGTGAGGGGGAGGACGTAGACAAAACTAGAGTTAGTTGGTTCTGATTTCAGCACACTAATTAGGGAGTAAGCTCATAAGAAAACAATGATACCTTTGATGATGCATGTACATGACTGCCCCATGGATCCCACTGAGGCAACGAGACAAATTAACTTGTTTGATCGACCTTAGCTAGCACAAGTAACTTCAGCTGGATTAGGACAGGTGTACTAATATTTTTGGGGGGAAAGTTCTTCAATTTGTTCCTCCTTTTTGGTGCCACATAATCACCATGCAAATGTTTGCATTTAATCAGCATCAGTTTGATGTGACATAGTGCTACCAAGGTCATTTTGACATAACTTCAAGGGTATACCTTGTATCAAAGCTGTTTACTCTTTCAAAGCACAAGTACGCACAGACACACACACACACACACACACACACACACACTCTGCATGCAGTCTAGCCTGCTGCTCAAACTCTTGTCATGATGACTCAGAATGAACTTGAAAAGCTCTTGTAGTAAGGTGAGATTGCTTTCT